>NC_136057.1:2114736040-2115336040 GCF_964261635.1 Lissotriton helveticus
GTGGGGAGTTAAGGAGAGAGAATTCCAGCAAGGACAAAGAGTCTATGTAAAGAAACCTGAGAGACTGAGAATAGGGGGTGACAAGTTTTATGCCCCTAGCACAATCAAGATACGCAACAAGAATTCAGTAGTCATGGAGGATGGTAGACTGTGGAGTCATGACAGGGTAGTGCCTGCTGGAGGGGAAGAATCCAGGTCTCACACGACCAGATCTGAGAGTGGAAACATCAGTAGGGATACCAGACCGGACAGGAGGAGTGACAGACCTAGGAACGCACCCCAGTGGCACAAACATTACCAGATGAGATAGCTTCGGGTAGGAGAGCTCTGAGAGTCTAGCAGGTTCCCCGAGGTAGCCCCACAGCAGGTACAGAGAGGTGACCCTCCATTGTTCATCCCCTTGAGAGGGTGTTATCTATCCCAGTTTCATTTTCCCTCACTGCTATCAGTTCCCATAGGGAGGATGATGTGTTGTAACTTACACTGTGGTACTTCCCTTGCCCCATGTTTCCCCCCTCCCATTCTAGCAGTACTTGGTACTGCCCATGTGACAGCCGGCGCTCGCTATGGAATGTGAAAACTCAGTGTTAAGGAGGCAGGTTCTTTATTAGGTAAAATATCACATAAAGGATGCCGTCAGCTGTCATCACTTGCGCCGCGCTGCTATGTCAACATTCCATAGCGAGCGCCGGCTGTCACATGGGCAGTACCAAGTACTGCTAGAATGGGAGGGGGGAAACATGGGGCAAGGGAAGTACCACAGTGTAAGTTACAACACATACCTAACTATAACGTCACTTTAGCCTTTGTTTTTTGTAGTGAATTTCTAGAGCTTAGATTTTTTAACATAAAGTAATATGCTGTTAACATTTCCACTAAATTCAGGGTGACTGACCCCTTGCCATGGACGACTGAAAGGCCTTGCCCATTGCCGAGCCCTGCTTTTGGGTCACCAAACCTCTGCTGCACATGGTCTTTGGCAATGCACAGCGTTGGGTTCGCTGCAGGGCCTGGATGCAACCCAACATGAATGGCCACCTCCCTACAACCCCTGCCACAGCCGACCCTTGCGGCCAGGCATCCCGAAGGCCATGCTTGCCCTGTAGTCCGCCGCATGCCTGTCCTATGGCAAGGCCCTGCATTCATCCCCCAGATGACAGCTTTTTTCATCGCTCACATGGCAGAAGCCCCCGTGGTTGGCTCAAGCCCCACTGCGAACAGCTTTTGGCAATGCACAGTATTAGATTGGCCCTGCCACTGATGGCCACCCACCCTGCAGTCTTTCAATGTGCGCAGCGTGGGGTCGGCTTCAGGGTCTTGGCACAATCCAGGCCCTGTGTCCAAAACACCACAGGTGACTGACACCCCACAGTTTGCCAAACCCCTGCTGTTCATTGCCTTTTGCTGTGAATGGCATTGCTTTGTCTGCAGGGCCTGGCCCCCGGTGAAGCCTTGAATCCAACCCCTGTGAGAGGATAACTCCCCACCAGGTAGCTACACCCTCACCTCACATGACCAAAGATGATGTGTGGCATTGATCTGCCTATAGGGCCTAGCCTTTGGCCAGGCCCTAAAACCACCCCCCTAATGGCAGCTGATCCCATGCCCTACATCTAGGCCTGATGGGTACCCAGTGTGCTGCATTGTGTTGGCCACAGCACCTGGCCTGTCTCAAGGGACACCCAGCACACTTTTTTAATTGCTTTTTACATCACACTAGAATTTCTCAGGAGTAAGTAGGGTCATGCTGGCTCCCACAAGAGTGCCACAGGATTGCAGCAACCCATATATCTTTATTTTAGTTTGAGCACACAAGGTCCAGGGGGTCAAGGTACACCTAACCTGCCCCCTTATGGTTTATTTATTTGTAATTGGCAATATTGGGGGGTTCCGACTATCTGTGTCCTGTAATGATGACTGCAAGATGTCTCTTCATATTCAATCAGGGTGCAAGCTCCATTGGGACTGGCAGAAGATTATTGTCCCCTCATGGAAAAAAGCCTCCTCGGCCAAGTATATCGCTCTATTATTTGAAGTTGTGTGCCCTTGGGCCTCTCATGGCACTCCCACATTGCCAACTGTTCCGCTAGCTATAAATTTTGAACCTCAGTTTCTCAAAAACTACTGCGCAAATGTCTACCAGATCCCAACAAGTACACTTTCTGGGTAAAGCACAAGCTTTCTGCCAAATCCCGGTCAGCTGTTTTGGCTGTAGCACTGTTCATAAATCCCTACAGAATATATATGTTGAAATTACGTTTTGAGACCCCACTTTTTTCAGCGCCGCTTGACGGATTGCCCCAAAAATTTCCAGGAAAGAGCTGATGTGGATTAACTCTTTTTTAGAGATCCGTCAAGGTTAATTTAATGGCATAAAGTTATTAGCAAAACAAAAAATCTATTTCCTATGGTTACCAGTCCTAACTATAACTACACAGTGGTGGCCACCACTGTGTAATGTGTAACGATTATTATTATTTTTTTTATTCTTTTGAACTATGCTCGTGAGACCATACAGCATCACACAATTACAGTATCGTACATCGGGGCACATTAGCAAAAATTGACATTGTGATCTTCGATAGGGAACACCAATGACAATAAACTGTCACCCACTTTCCTACCCTTCCATGAATACTCCAGTCTCTCTGTACTTGCGCCAGGGTGCCCATACTTTCTTTCACTTTTTCTCGGCCCTTTGACACCAATCGAGGTCGCACTGCCAATCCTCCCATCTTAGGGGTGCCTGCGACCCCCATCCCCTAACAATATTCTGTTTTGCCACCCCCGCTGCGAGAGCCAACCAGAGCTCTATGTAGCCGTACCAGTCATTTTCCCCCTTGATCATCAGCAATAGCCACTTTAGCTCCATCGGAACCATCTCACTGACCCCCCTAGACATAATGTCTGTGACTCGCGACCAATATGTGGTGATTCCGGGCACTCCCATAGGAAATGAAAGTGTAGTGTAGTTCCTATTATCCCAATAGGCTCTGCGCATTGGAATAATATCTTCAATAGTATAGACCTAGGGCAGAGGTTAACTAGGTCTTCTACCGACGATATTAGACTTCAAGTTTTGTGTTTGCCAGCTAGCTCAGAGTTCACTAGAAACTTTCTCGAATAGGCAAGGAGGATCTGAACCTCCCTGGATGGACAAGAAGGGATTTAGTTTCTGACAACCATAGATCATGACAACTTTGCTCTCCCTAATCAAGAGTGTATCTCTAGAGTCGTGTGAAAACAAAAGACAACTTATTTTACTCAGTCAGTTCAGTGCATTCTTAGTTTCACCAGTTTGTATAGAAAGGAAGAGATGGGCGTGTTCAATAAAAGATGTTATTTATTGATCAGTCTCTTTTCTCGAACAAGAGAAATGAATCGTTATTATTGCAATACTTATAGTTAAGTAAAGTGCATACAGTAAAGACAGAATTATAAAATAATACTGTAAAAGCATTGATATGGTTTCTGAGCCATATGATACTTTAAAATAGATAAAATAGATACATACATATATACATTTGACTAATCGTACTCAACTGGTGCTTCTAACCACGCCTACCCCAGTGTACCTGACCTAAGCCTAATACGTGGGCGGGAGTAGATAAGTAGCAGTTTAAGTTAAGTTTGTTTTGCCAAGGGTCTGACTCAAGAATTCTCTGCAAGGGGTTATTCAGTTCAGTACCTGGGAATTAGAAGGTTTGAGGGCTGGTATCTCTTATCCCAGGTCTTGATATTCCAGCTGCCTGCGAGGGCGGCTTGGAAGCGCCGGAGCTGGATTTCTCGGCAGGAGAAAAGCAGCGTCTCACTCTCAGCGCGTCAGGAAGGAGGGGCAGCGTCTGTGGGCTTTGCTCTCAGCTGGGCTCCTCGGCAAGTCTCGCTGCTCCAATCTCGTCACCACCGCGTGTGTTTTTGCTTAAGGCAATGTCGGTAATATTTATACCTGAAAGGTGCCGAGATTGACGTAAGGATGGACATAAATACGTCAATAAGGATGTCATACGAGCTGATCGTTAGCACATTCTTTACCGAAGTTCTCGGTGAAATCAAAACGATGGCTGCGGGGATTTCCCAGGTCTCTGTAGGTTTGATTTGTTTTGAGAACTCCGTATGCCTATTAGGGGGCTGGAGAAATAGTGCTTGCCTAATGAGATGGCATGCGCTATGACCTAATCAGATAACACGCTTCTGTGCCGTGGTATGGCTTAATCAGATAACGGTTTTTGCGCCGTTGAATGGCTGCTAGTTACTTATTAACCAGACGAGGGTCAGGAATAGGCGGATCGATACAGTACCCATAGGAAATACATCACACCCACTCCACGTAATCTATGTCCATATCTACAAATCTAGGCATAGTAAAAAACTAGTAGTGTATGTGTATACCGTACCACCCCAAAATACAATCACATGTATTTCTAAAACTGGAAATGTGAAATACACGAAAAGATGTGAATAGTTACTATATGCACTCAAGCAGTATAATAAATGAAAAATCTGCTACGCATATTTCTAAATCAGCATAAATGAAAACGAGAAATTTACACATGAAATGGCTCTTAATACAGAAGAAAAAAAATTGCGAGACCATTCCATCACAAAGCATAAAATACTCATGAACATGCTAGAGGGTAACTAAAGTCTCTAGAGCACCTAAGAATAGAAATTTAGTTCTCTAAGAATAGTTCTACTTTAAGCAGAAGATAAGTGTACCAAAAATTGTGTAAATATTTTCGATTGGAAAAAAAATTGTTCCCGCTGTCTGAAAAACTGATGAGAAAAAAATTCCCATATCGCTTTTTAAAGTTTGAAGGCCAAAATCAGGATGTGAGGAACGCCGTGTGCTAGCTTGCTCAAAGTCATTCTTTCTGCTCGGGTGAAAACATCATATCATTTAGACTGTTGAAAAAACTGTCAACAGTTTCTTGCGAAAGTTCCACTAACTCGGAAAAAGTTGTTACCATGCATTCTTGAGCATGATTGCCTTCATTGATGTTATGACCAGCATAGCTGACAGAAGGTTGTACCTGATCGATGCTGCTTTCATCTTGTACTTCACTACCCCTTAATCGTAGTGGTGAAGCCTCCACGAATGCCGTCATCAGGATTGGTAGCCGCTGGGGACAGCACAATGCATGAGCCGTTACCGGACCCAACAATGTATCCGCGTCCATTGGCACATCCGATTGTAGTGCCAGACAGGTGTCCAACACGCATTCTTCGCCACATAGCAAGCACCTTAATACAGGCATAACACAACATTGCCACAAGGGTCTAAATGAAAGAAACCAAGTCATGTTGAGGTCTCTCAGCCGGGCTAGTCCAAGGACTTTAGTTATGTGGTCCCTGTAGCGCATGGCTAGTATCGTTTCTTCCATCGTCGCTGGTGTCTTGTCTGTGACACGGTTTGCCTAGCGAAGCAACAGGATCAAAAATAGGATGCCTGCCACTAGTCCCAATAGGAGAGGAAGTCCGCCAAAAATGAAATGGACAAAATCAGGAAAAATACCCAGGATGGCTTTGAATGGTGTTAAAGCTCCTGAAAACACTGTCTTAAATACACTTGAGACACCACTGGTATCAGAAATATTTAAGATTTCGTTCAGTATTTCTGCGAAATGTATGGGGGAATTAGTTGATAACAGTGAATGAATCTCTGCCGTTGTCCTTGCAACTTGGAGATCATACGTTTCTTTTGATGACGTTAGCCTGGTCGGCATCTGTAGGAGCACTGTCTTCATTCTGCTTAAAGTATCAATTCGAATAGAAGCAATTTTCAAGTTGGGCCATAACCTTGCCTCCCTGTCTGGAGAATCGTTCAGGAACAATACTCGTTCCCAGCACATGACCTTCTTAGTCACAGTTATGAGATAAGGTTTTCCGGGCAGCAAACTACAACATCTGCGATCTACTATTAGAATGTAACTCCCGTTCGAGAGTCTCCTAAAGAATGGTTCTATTTGGGTTGCAGGTGTGCCTAGCTGATGACATGAAAGGTTATTTGAAGTCCCTTCACAGGCTCCATGCAAGCTAATACCCTGACACAGAAGTGTACCGCTTAGTGACCTCGCACAATTAGTGCCACTAAGAAACACACTCTGGCCTTTATTACTGACACATGCGTGTGTATAGGGCAAGTTCCATGTTGATTTAATGTACCCTTTACCCAACCTTTTATACTGGCCTGCCTGTATATATTTTTGGCAGTATTGAAACGTTTTTGACGCTGTGTGCGTGGTCCCATAATGAAATCACGCAAGTCAGCACCTTCTGTAAGTAAAGTTAGGTGTTGCTTAATTTCTGCCAGTGTGGATGTTTGTAGCCATTGAAGGCAGAGCTTGCCCACACTGTAGGTGGTTACTATCCCTGGATGTTGTCTTTGGGAATATCTAGGGTCTGGCCTGGTCAATGTGAACCCCTGTATTTTGTTCAGGAATCTGTCTTGACAGTTATTTGTATCTGTGGGCCAGATCAACCATTGTTTCCATTCAGGATGTGTTCTGTTTTGGTTTAATATATGGTTTACGTCTATCTCAACATCTATAGAGCTATTACTGTTCACTGTTGGCTTTGGAATAGACGGTTTGTTTAAATCTTTGATTTTGGCTAAGCCAAGACAGGTAGTTTGTTGAATAGTGTCATTCAAAAATATAATTTGTTCTGGGATCATGCAGGCTCTAAACAATGATTCTATACATTGTACTTGCCAATCTCTTGTACCCCAAACAGTTTTTGCTTCAATATTATTGTTCCAGAAATCAAAACCAAATGTATAGATTTGCTCAAAATATGAATCTGAATGTATCAATTTTGTGTTTGTAAGCATGGTCTTCATACCTATCTTATTGTCGAGCTACCTTTTGGAGGAGTAGCACAATGTTCCCATTGGTTATAATTTAAAACATTTCTAGGTTGTGCAGATTTATGTAGATAATGGTTACCATAGTGGTTGTAGCAGAACATCTGATCATAATTAGACGAACCCTGCAAATAATCATGTTCTGTAAATTTAGCAGACATCACTAGGTCAGACATCATATCATTAATACTTTCAAAGTCCCAATCATCAGCAAATGTGCTTGGTTTTACAAAGTCACTCAATGAGATCTTGAATTGGTGTGGATACTTCAGGATTTCAACCGGACCATAGATTTCATAATCAGTATTGTCCCATGCTACCCCGCCGGGTTAGGGTTGGCTGTGAAGTTGACTGAAGAAAGTTCTCTTTTCTCGACGTGTGAAGATGTGTGTGGTTTAAGGACCAAGTTGATTTTCTGGCTTGCTGTGTCCATTGTTGCATATTTTCCCTCAATAAAATGTCCCAAGCATAGTGCCATGATGAGCCAAAGTATGAGGACAAATGCACCTAATGCCACCCAAATTTCAATCCATGGAGAAATCAGATAGGTTTCTTTCATTTGTTGAAAAAGTTCCTTAGCTTTATCTTTAAAAGTTTTTGTTGATGGCTGTTTCTCAGATTCACTCAGATCTTCAGAGAAATCATCGAAGTTGATGAAGTAGCCGGATCCTGTTCTGTCAATTGTTCCAATTGCTTCTGGATTACTTTTTGCTTTATGAGTTTGCTTTGTTTCATCAGCATAGTCATTTGTTACATCATCGTAGGCTGGTGTGTCTCGACTAAATGTTTTTATTTGGGTTTTTAGAGGTTTAAGTTCCATTGCTTTGTTGCATAGTCCTTGTTGATGTTCTGTAGAGTTTTCGAATGTGATTAGTCTCTCAGTTTGAACCTCTGTATTCGTAGCAAACTTTGGCGTTCTACTACTTCTTGGGAGTCCACTTGGACTACTGTTTGTTATCGGCCACATGATTGTGGTTTTACCAGGTCGATTATACAACTCGGTTCTCCTTTTTACCAGCAAGGGGCGGTAGTACTACTGATCTTGTCCCGTTGACAGACAAGACAGGAACTGCTTTTCTGTAAGAAGGCCCAAATTCCTTCTTTACCGCGATCTTCTCCCTGACTAGATCCCCGACTTTTGGAATCCAGACAGGCCTTGCTGGGACAGGTGGTTTCTCTTCAGTGGTCGTTGGCTGCTGTTTCAACTTTATGTTGCTCAGGTCTTTCCTTGTTTCATTTAAGTCCTGTAAAATAGCCAAACGATCTTTGATATCAAAGCATTTATCTTTAACCACTGAAGTCTGACTATCAAGATCTTGGATCATCATTCTAGTCCCGAACAATAGTTCGTACGGACTGAATCCTTTCAGAGAATTTCTTGGCAGGTTATTTAGACTACGTTGGACACTTATTAAATGTTTGACCCACCCAGATCCCAAACCTAATACCTTTGCTGTTATAGATTGCTTTATGTCACGGTTTTTTCTTTCTACGATTCCGTTTCCCTCAGGATGAAATGGACAAGAGTACCGCAATGCAATGCCCATGCTGGTCATGGCCTCCTTATAAGCTCGAGAGCTAAAGGCAGGACCCTGGCCAGAATGTAGCATGCCAATTGCGTATGTGCCGATAAAGACTCGCAAATCTTTTATAACAGTTCTGGCGTCAGCCGATCGCTGGGGCCACATCCATATGAATCTCGTACATGAATCCACTGCGACCAAGATATATTTATAGTTACCATCCCTTTGTAAGGGACCACAGTGGTCCAGGTAAACACAGGCTAATGGTTTATCTGAGATTAGAAGGGGCGTCTGTGCTGGTCGTCTCACTGTTGATACCTTCATTCTTTGACATATTTCACATTCTAGAACATAGTTCCTTGTCTGTCTTCTCATTTGTGGCCACCAGTATCTCTGCTTTAGTAATGATACTGTGGCTGAAACGCCAGCATGTACAGAAGCAAGCCCTTCGTGTGCCGCTATGATGAGTCCTAACCTATGTTCCATGTTTGGAATTGCCCTATCCCCCACTCCAGGGATTCGAGCAAACGGAACATTATTTGCATCAGTTATGTATGAGTACTTTACAGGAAAGCCTTTCGGGAGTGTTTCTATCGCATCTTTTACTGTAGCGCTGACAGCCTGTAATATTTCGCTGTCTATTTTTGTTTTTGACCGGGTGATGGCAGCTACGGAAGCCGTTTGCACAGCTGCCTTGGCGGCCTCATCAGCCAATGAATTCCCTGCAACGTGAACGCCATCACGTTGATGACTCAGTGTATGTATCACGTGAGTCTTTTGTAGTTCCTTTTGTAAAAGAACTACTTGTTCCCAAAGCATTTTATGCTTGATTGTGCCACCTTTTGCGTCTTTAAAACCATTCTGAACCCAGATCTGCAAGTATTGATTGTATGATTGAACGCAGTAATACGAATCGCACACTATGAGTGTGGGGAATTCCCGATCGGTATTTTCAAGCACCATCTTGAATGCCAGTAGTTCTGCTCGCTGAGCTGTACAATCTCCTAAAGATTGCGTTTTAGTGACCAGTGGTTCAAATTTTCCTTCGTGCCAGCGACCTTTAACAATCGCGCACGCAGCACTATAAGCTTGTGTACCCCCCACTGCGGGTTGTGCTGATCCGTCTGTATATATTATACAGCCGTAATGTTCTAGAGGCAGAATTTCGGTTGGCGGAGGACATTCAAATTCATATTGGAGAAATTCTTGTGTTTTTAAGTTGGGAGCAAATTCGTATACCACGTCTGTTGCAGCAAGAGAATTAGCCCACTGTATCCACCTTGGATGGAGTGCTTTAGCATTCGGAATGCTTGCCTTTGTTACCGCCTCCAGGGCTGGTATCGGTGTCACGATAATTATTCGTTTACCTTGTGCTAGGGCCCGTTCCTTTGCTACAGCAGTCTGTACCGCGGTCAGAATTTTTTCCGTTGGGCTAAATTTCATTTCAGCTTTTGTGTACAAGTGTGATTTGTATGCAATTGGTATCTTTTCTCCCTCATTAGAGGTCAGGTATGTGAATCCGCATCTTCCTGGGATGACTCGAATCACAAGGTTGCGTGTGTTATCACGTGTTTGTAATTTTGTTTTAACTAACATGTCTGTTTGTAAAGATCTCAAAATTTCTGTGTGTTTTTGAGTCCAGTTGATTCTTTTAAAATCTGGTTTTATTAGATCATAGAGAGGTTTAACTCTCTCTGCATAATTTATAATGTAAGTTCTTCCGAAATTCAGGAAGCCTAGAATTGATTGTAAGTTTTTTAATGTTTTAGGTGCTTGGATTACAGCACATTTCTCTAGGAAATTGTCAGCCAGGCTTTTGCCTTCACTTGATAGTTCATATCCTAAAAACAGGACTGTTAGATGGGCAATTCTTGACTTTTTAAAGTTGAATTTGTAACCCTCTGCTGCGAACCCAAGTATTATGGTGTTCACTCGCTTCAAGTGAGTATCCAAGTCATCATCTGTTAGATAGATGTCGTCGACATAAGATAATGCCTCGTCATCATATGTTTGTAGTAATTCTGTTACTCTCGCTGAGAATAATCCTGGGCTGTTCTTGAACCCCTGGGGCAAACAACAGAAATTTTTTTGCGCGCCATTTATTGAGAACGCCGTCAAATATCTGCTCTCTGGTGCTATATTTTGACAAAAGAATCCATTAGAGATGTCTAATGTTGTTTTGTATTTTTTGCGCACTATGTTATTCATTAGTGCAGCACTATGCGAGTTTTGTACTGCAAAGGTTTTGCAACATGAGTTAAGGTGTCTGTAGTCCAAAACAAGACGATATGAATTGTCTGGTTTGGAGACAGGAAACAAAGGATTATTCATTTGTGAGGTGCAAGTTTCAATCACCCCCTGGTATTCAAGTTGATCTAGGATCTCTTTTACCTGTTTTTTAGCTTCTTGCTTAATTGGGTACTGCCTCTGTGCAGTAGGTTGTGATTTTAACTGGATTTTGTGAGGAGGTGGGTCCTCATCCCATCCCACATGATTTTTATATAAGGCAGGGGCTTGAGCTACTGCCCACTTTCTTGCAAGTGTATATTTTTTATGAATTGGAATATGATTTGAGAAGGCAGGCATAATTATTTCTTCGCCATGTGGGCACTCCCTGACAAACTCGGGTGGCCAGTCTCGTTCAGCTAGAAGGATGTCATAGCCCTTGGAGAGATTATCCCAAAATAGACCCCTTATTTTTCTAGTCTTATCCCCTCTATACGCAATGTTATTTCATATATTTTATGAGGTTTGCTAACTCTGGTATCTGCAGTTTCCACTTGAATGTATTCATTCGTGTCCACTGTCTCCAGATGATTCATAAGGACTTTGCGAGCTATGCTCACTTCTGCTGCGCTGTCTAGCATTGTCTGAGCCCATTCTCCATTTTTCAGCTGTGTCCTCAGTATTCTCGGCATGATTTATTACTTTAATACTGGCTACCTTCTTCTTTGGAAATTGTAATTTTTTTGTTTGATGAGCAGGTTCCTTGTCTTTGGACTTGACGTGCTCTTCCCTGTGTTCTGATCGTCCTCTTCTTTCCGATTTCTGCGAGGAAGTCTGAAAAGATTGAGAGGGACGTGTATCAATATCTTGATATTTATCAGGTTTTTTTATATTATCCCTATTTCTAAGGTTGTATCTTTTCACAGAGTGCTCCCTTTGGGGAGACTTGCGTCCTTGGTCAGGAGATCTTTCTCTCCGCCGAGGAGACCTTCCTCTGGACTGGAATCTTTTTTCTTTAGGATTGGATTGTTTATTTCCATCCCAGCTCTTTTTTTGAGTGTTCAGATTATTTTTGATAAATACCTTTTCAGGACTTTCAACTAGTTGGGGTTTCACTGGTATTCCACCCAAACTATCTCTTCCTAGTTCTTCATAGGATTTTTCTATAATTCTGGCAATTTCAGATGGTTGGTCTGCTATATTTGTCTCTTTACCTCTGGCGGATCGCCACATTTGCTGCTTCTCCCTTTATGTTGGCTAATAATATTGCCGAGACCTGCTTGAAGTCTTTCAGTAATTTCATACCGAGAGTTAAAGCGGGTTCTGGACCGTATTCATTTTGAATTTGTTTTAGCACATCTGGTATTACTGACATGGATGGTACACCATGTGTTTTTGTGTAAATGGAAGCAAAGACTGTTCCCCAAGTGTCACAGTCCTCCACATGTGGTGCGATTCCCATTGGAAGACAGATAGTCAGAATCCTGTGTTTCTCAACAGGGGTGGTATCTGGAAACACCGCCTCAATTTGAGTGATTTTTTGTGCTAACCAGAATGGAATTTGTTCCCGTTTTGTGGGTACTTTACCTAGACAGGACTGTATGTTCTGTGGTGTAATTTTATTTGTGTTCCCCTGATGAGGGGTCAGCTGTGGAATTTTAATTGCTGGTTGGACTGTTGAAGTCCGCATTACATATTGGACTAATTGTCTATGTATTTTAATTAGCTGTTTTAGCTGTGTTAAAAGATCTGGTGCAGGCATTTCTTCAATGTCTGGATGTGGTGTGTATCCGGCTAGGACCGGCCACGTTGCTCCTGGTCTACCTAGTGGACCGAGCCTGGTGATGTGATTATTATGTTTTAGGGCGCCATTAAACAAGAGCAGGTGCTCTTGGAATTTAAGTGGTATTTCCACCTCCTCGAAAGGGGTGTACTCATTCGGAGGTTCCTCTGTTTTGTAATAGTGGAACTCCTTCGTCACAGCATTTGCTGCTGGAAAGTTTATCCATGAATAGAATACCTCTGTCTGCCGATATTCGTGTGCCTCAATTACGAATATGACTGTACCACCTCTTGGTGTCAGTCCATTTTCTATAAGTTTTAAGGTTATAGATTTTCTTATTGCTGACCGGGATGAGAGTTGCATCCGGGTCTTGTTGTAGGAGACTATTGTCAGCTGCTAGGAGTTCAGCTGCTATTCTAGCTGTCTCTCTTCCTTCTTCAGTGTCTGACATTTTACTGTTAGGAAGGTTATTTTGTTTGTTTGCAGATCAGGTTTCTATGGAAACAAAGATTAGATGCACAATATTTTGGAACAGTGTATCCTTCAACGTTGAATAAACCAAGAACCATACATAGGAGTCTCCTCCTGCGAAGTTTGGCGGATATGACCTTTCACCCACTCCAGACGTCTTTGGAGTATTATGGGGAAAAAGGGGCTCTGTGTGAAAAAGCACGACTGAGTTACTCTAGTGTCTTGCGTTAGTTTTATCGCCTATCGAAACGGTTGGGCGCCATGTAGTGTAGTTCCTATTATCCCAATAGGCTCTGCGCATTGGAATAATATCTTCAATAGTATAGACCTAGGGCAGAGGTTAACTAGGTCTTCTACCGACGATATTAGACTTAAAGTTTTGTGTTTGCCAGCTAGCTCAGAGTTCACTAGAAACTTTCTCGAATAGGCAAGGAGGATCTGAACCTCCCTGGATAGACAAGAAGGGATTTAGTTTCTGACAACCATAGAACATGACAACTTTGCTCTCCCCTAATCAAGAGTGTATCTCTAGAGTCGTGTGAAAACAAAAGACAACTTATTTTACTCAGTCAGTTCAGTGCATTCTTAGTTTCACCAGTTTGTAGAGAAAGGAAGAGATGGGCGTGTTCAATAAAAGATGTTATTTATTGATCAGTCTCTTTTCTCGTACAAGAGAAATGAATCGCTATTATTGCAATACTTATAGTTAAGTAAAGTGCATCCAGTAAAGACAGAATTATAAAATAATACTGTAAAAGCATTGATATGGTTTCTGAGCCATATGATACTTTAAAATGGATAAAATAGATACATACATATATACATTTGACTAATCGTACTCAACTGGTGCTTCTAACCACGCCTACCCCAGTGTACCTGACCTAAGCCTAATACGTGGGCGGGAGTAGATAAGTAGCAGTTTAAGTTAAGTTTGTTTTGCCAAGGGTCTGACTCAAGAATTCTCTGCAAGGGGTTATTCAGTTCAGTACCTGGGAATTAGAAGGTTTGAGGGCTGGTATCTCTTATCCCAGGTCTTGATATTCCAGCTGCCTGCGAGGGCGGCTTGGAAGCGCCGGAGCTGGATTTCTCGGCAGGAGAAAAGCAGCGTCTCTCTCTCAGCGCGTCAGGAAGGAGGGGCAGCGTCTGTGGGCTTCGCTCTCAGCTGGGCTCCTCGGCAAGTCTCGCTGCTCCAATCTCGTCACCACCGCGTGTGTTTGCTTAAGGCAATGTCGGTAATATTTATACCTGAAAGGTGCCGAGATTGACGTAAGGATGGACATAAATACGTCAATAAGGATGTCATACGAGCTGATTGTTAGCACATTCTTTACTGAAGTTCTCGGTGAAATCAAAACAATGGATGCAGGGATTTCCCAGGTCGCTGTAGGTTTGATTTGTTTTGAGAACTCCGTATGTCTATTAGGGGGCTGGAGAAATAGTGCTTGCCTAATGAGATGGCATGCGCTATGACCTAATCAGATAACACGCTTCTGTGCCGTGGTATGGCTTAATCAGATAACGGTTTTTGCGCCATTGAATGGCTGCTAGTTACTTATTAACCAGACAAGGGTCAGGAATAGGGGAATCAATACAGTACCCATAGGAATACATCACAAAAGAAGCTGCCCTTTTGCCCACAACCCCTGACACAGAATGCCGAAGGACTTCTACCCCATGCATAAAGATGTGTGCGGGGTAGTAGGTGCGATGGAGAATTTTTAACTGCACCAGTCTGAACTGAGACAGTCTCTCTAGGACTCTGCAGTGCATCATGCCAATCTTCGTCGTCGAGGCTTCCCAAATCTTTGGATCAAGTCCCCCTAAGAGTGATCAGGGGGTCAGGCATGTTGTTTATTAAGTTACGATACATTGTTGACGTGGGCTTTTCCACTATAGGATCGAGCAGCAGCCTATCTTCCAGGGAGTAGTATTCCTGAACAGTGGTGCCATTTTGTATATGGGATCGTAGGCATGTACAAGTCGCAGATATTGGTATCTTTGTGATGGTGTAAATAATATTTCTTTTGGAGGTATTCAAAGGAGCGGGGGGAATCCCCTTTCCATACATCTCCGAAGTACTCGATACCGGTCAGCCTCTACCCCTTAAAGCCCGCCAAAGTGGTTACCTCCCGCAGGTGCTCACCTAGCCACAATGGCGATCTCCCAGTTATTACCCCCACACAACCTAAGAGTTTGTTGACCTCTTTCCAGCACTGCAGGACCACCCTAGTGTGTTCAGGCCACATTGCCTGAGACTTCCGGGCATATAAAAGAGACTCACAGTTGCCCTCAGGCATGACCATCCTATCAACCCTGTAGGCTGGCTCATTGCCATCGGTTTACACCAAATCGATGATCACCTGGAGCTACAAGGCCCAGTAATAGAGTTTAATGTCTGGGAGCACCAGTTCTCCATCGTACACTCCCCGATGTAGCTTATGCATTGCAATCCTAGGGGACCCCCCCTTCCCACAACAAGGTCTGCACCGACTGTGATATACGTTTAAAAACACTCGGGGGGACCGGGTAGAGTGTGTTCTGCAGGATATTTTAGGAGTCTTGGCAGCGTAAGCATTTTGAACAGCGCCGCCCTACCCATGAGAGAGAGTGAGAGGGTGCGCCAGTGGCTGACATCGGCGCTCAGTTAGGGTGCCTAAGTATTTAAACCCCTCGGTGAGCACTGGGGCTGAACACCGCGACAGGAACCGTGGGGCGGCTCAGACAGTGGGAAAATCACGGACTTCAACCAATTTATATATCCTAATAGCTGCCAAACAGCTAAAAAATGTGCAGTACTTGGGCTATCGAATGATAGGGTTGTGTCATCAGCATATAGGGAGATACGTTCTTCCCACCCCTCCACTGCCTCTAGTCCCCAGATCATGGTGTCTCTCCTGATACAATGAGCCAATGGCTCATGCGCGAGAACAAAGAGGAGGGGAGACAGGGGGCAACCCTTCCTGGTTCCCCTCAGCAGTGGGAAGGCCCTCAACACTGCCCCATTAACTCGCACTTGGGCTTTTGGTTGTTCGCAGAGGAGGCGCACCCAGCTACAGAAGACAGGTCCAATGCCCAGCCTCCGGAGCACCATAAACAGGTAGGGCCACTTGATGCTGTCGAAGGCCTTTGAGGCGTCCAGCGCCATCAATGCCGCCTGGGCATCACCAGCATCCTCAGTCATGTACATTACATCATACAGTCACGCAGATTGTGTCGGGTACTTCTGCGTGGCATGACCCAGATTGGTCAACATGCACCAATTCCGTGATGACAGAAATCAGCCTATCTGCCAAGACTTTGGCCAGAACCTTGGCCTCCGCATTGA
This sequence comes from Lissotriton helveticus, assembly GCF_964261635.1. Classification (NCBI taxonomy): domain Eukaryota; kingdom Metazoa; phylum Chordata; class Amphibia; order Caudata; family Salamandridae; genus Lissotriton; species Lissotriton helveticus. Next base: position 2,114,752,231 of record NC_136057.1, read on the forward strand.
TTAGGGATATTGGGCAGTAAGAGGTACATTGGTCCGCTGGCTTCCCAGCCTTGTGGATCACCACTATCATGGCTACTCTCTAGTCAGGGTAGCACCCAGATGTCGCGCGCCTCTTGGAACATCTTAAGAAGAGGGGCTACTATGATGGTAGATTGCCTTTTGTAAATCTCTAGTTGCAGGCCATTGGGTCCAGCGGCCTTCCCTGACAGCAAAGAATTGAGGGCAGTACTAAGCTCCTCTATCGTAAAATCTGCCTTGTGCCGTTCATTCGTTTCCATGGATAACGTGGGTAATGCGAAGTCACATAAAAATTCCTCACAGTCGTTTTCAGTTCTAGTACAGACTGGGGAATAGACCCGCTCAAAGTGTGCCACGAGGGCTTCTGCCACGTCCGTGCTAGTCGAGTACACAGATCCAGATGCGTCCCGAATTTCAGACACCCCGAGCGATGCCTATCTAGGTGCTCTAGCCACGCCAAAAGTTTCAGGGCCTGATCCTCAACATCATAAATTCGGTGTTGCTTTGCTAGAGCATAGGCCTATGTCTCGCCCTCTGCCAATGCCCTGAGCTCTCTTTGTTTCAGTAGCAATCTGTGGCCTAAGTCTCCAGAGGGGCCAGTTGCACCCTCTCCTTCAAGCTGTTCAATCTCTTGCTCTATTGGCCGAATCTGAAGGGACTCTTCCTTCTTCTGCGCCCCGATCAATGCCTGGGCCAACCCCCTCAGCACCGTCTTATAGGCCTCCCACAGGATGATATGAGAGTCCACAGTCCCTTGGTTCTCCTCAAAGTACAATTTTGAGCCCTCTCAAAGCTTTCCCCCTATTGTCGGATCACACAGGTGCCAAGGATGTAGCCTCGGGAAAGTCGCCCTATTCACAGCCGGACCTCTAATGGTGGGGCGACTGGGGAATGATCAGAAATACCCCTGGCCATATGCTTAGTTCCAACAAAGAGGAAAGAGGAGAAGTTTTTGCTTGACCTCATCGTACGATTTGCGCTGTGACTGGACCTCCCTCGAGTAGTCCGGAAAGACCATTATCTTGGAGGCTTGGTAGTGCAGCGGTCCCAGTTCTCTGGCCGGCCCCAACACGGTGTCCCTGTCACGGAAATTAAAGACCCGGAGGATGATGGGACGGGGTGGGGGCTTAGGGGCGAGGGAGCGGTGGGCCCACTCCACCGCAAACCAAGGGGAAAGTTTTCCCTCGGGCATCCAGGAACGGATCCAGGTTTCCACAAAGGTGGCGGTGTTGGTCTTCTCCACCCCTTCCGGAAAGCCCAGGAGGCGCAGGTTGTTGCGGCGCAACCTGTTTTCGGCCTCTTCGGCACGGCGGTGGAGCTCCAAGGTCTGTGATCGATGACGGGCCATTTGCGACTTGAGGGAGTTGACGTCATCCTCCACAGTAGAGAGGCGGGATTCAGCCTCCGTGATGCACTCTGTGGCCTTGCGAAGATCCTGCCGAATTAGGGCCATGTCAATCCAGACCTCCCCTATCTTATTCTCCACGGACACCTGGGACACGTTGATCGCCTGTAAGATGGTCGAGAGGTCTCCTCCGGCCGGGTTCGAGCCGGCCGCCGCCTCCCCACCGGGCCTCTGATCCTTTGTTGCAAACTGGTCCATCTTTGTTTGGGTCATGGAGCCGGAGGCCGGGGGGCCGTGGGGTTTGCCCATAGTTGTTGGGGACCAGCCACCAGACGCCGGGAGGGAGCGGGAGGCGAGGCTGTGTCGTAGCCACCCGATACAGTGGTCAGGCCTCACCCCAGCTCCCAGCTATTACAAAACAGAGTCTTCCAGACGGGTTGTCCAGGAGGGGAGGGAGTAGCACTTGAGGTGCCAGGCAGTCCACCCAGAGTCAAGCAGCACCCCAACAGTCCACTCCAGGTGAGGTGTCGTCCGCAGATGGGCCCCAGACCAGGACGCCGCGGGACCCGGACGTCCCAGGGACAATGGCGGGTACAAGCTCCAGGCCAGACGGGGCCCCGGGGAGTCCCCCCGGAAGCTCCCCCACACTCCGGCCCCACGTGGCCTTGCCGGGTTATAGGGTGTGCGCGGGCGCACCCCACAAAAGGAGGACAGATCGTAGGGCCCCGGGTGCACAGTCCCAGAGCTGTCCGCCGCTCCTTGAAGGGCCGGTCCCGGGGCACGGCCGAGGCCCGGGCCAGTGGGGCATAACGGTGCAGTCAGCAGGGGGTGTAGAGTCCAGAAGGGAGCACCAGGTCCAGCCTCAGCCCACGCGGCCGCCTCAATGAGCCCGACACCCTCAGTCAGCAGGCGTATTCTCCGGAGGGAGATCCTCACGTCCAAGACACAGCCACAGCGTCGCTATCCCTCAAGCGGTGCAGGGGGCCAGTCGCCGCCCCCCCGAATGTCACATGCCCCGCACAGGTAGCCAGGGGGGCAGAGGTATCTTCTCGTGGGTGGAGCGAAGGGTCTCAGGGTCGCCCTCCGCGGACTCCCAGCAAGCCGCAGTCCTCCGCGGGGGGCCCCGGGGCCCAGCCAGGCAAAGCGCGGAAAGACCGCTGGGCACCCGCAAAGGCCCAGGACCCAGGTGGCAAGCGGGGGCCTCGGCGCCTCAACCCCCGGGGGCCCTCACCTCAGGGGGAGCACCCATGGTGATCCGCTCGGCAGCACCGGCCTCAGTTCCACGGGGTCTCAGCGCCTCTCTCCGGCGATCACGACTGCCACTGTCCTCCAGGCCCAGACCGCCGCCGCCGGACAGGCCTGGGCCGCGAGGGCCACAGATGACGTCCGCGGCCACCCGCACCCAGCAGCTCCACACCGCACAGCGCCCGGAGAAGGGTCAGCGGCCCCTCGGACCCACGGTCTCGGCCCTCCGCCGCCGGGAGAAAAGCTTTGCGGGCCTCAGCGGGACCAGACGCACAGGTTCAGCCAGTGCTGCATGGGGGCCGCCATGTTGAGAAGATCGGGCCGCGCGCGGCCAGAAGCAAAGCTGTCACAGGGCGGATCAGAGGCGGCCCCAGACAGCATCGGGGGGATAGCAGGCAACCCCAGGGTCCCCACACAGGCGATGGATGGCAGATAGGTAGGCTGCATAGGGCGGATGGCAGGTGGATGACGGAGGGGGTCCCGGAGCACTCTCAAAGTGCAACCGCCATCTTGACACCCAGGAAATAGACATTTATTAATGAAACAATAATACAATTCTCACTGTTTACAACCAAATTTAGCACTACATTATTATTAACGGATAGCCTAGCATAGCATAAGCAGAAAACAGCATTAGTTGGGAGTTTAAAGCATCCGACACCATGCAGTTTATGAATTCCACATGTGGCCTTGCTATGCAAATCTTTGAAACCCATTCTAAACACAAGATTATTACATTTCCGGTTATTTACGCATTAATTCTGGTTAGTTCGTGCCTATTACAAAGTAAGCTTCTCACGTGTAGTATAAATGTGCACATTAGCTGTTCAAACACTACTTACTGTTAGTATGTATTATAGGGGTGTTTGGTCGAGCATTTCTTTTTGCGAAATCCTGCATAAATGGTTCATGCGGATATAGGAAGAGTGAACGTGAGAGAAAATCTCTAGTGTCAGGATGCTTATAGCACCATACATCGACCAAGCCCAGGTTCCCTACATTGCGTTTGAGTTGTAGTGACATAGCCCCTGTGTATTGGAAGGCGGCTCTGCTAAGGTTGAGGGCGGGGTCCCACACCAAGTTAAAATCTCCACCCACCAAGATGTCTCCATCCACCCCGCCAACTGCACCCTCAGGATGTCTCCATCCACCCCGCCAACTGTACCCTCTGAGGTAAGTGTCTTGGGAGGTGTTGGGGGATACATATTGACTAGGGTAATTTTCTGTTGACCCTTAAGGAGGTGTAGCATCAGGTATCGTCCTTCCCAGTCCCGCCCTACCATAGTGACAGAGGAATAGAAATCCACCTTGCACAAGAAGCCCACTTGAGTGTCTTTGAGTTCGTATATGCCCAGAAATGCTTTGGATATCATGGGGGTGCCATGCAGTGACAATCATCCGATGATCCAAAGAAATGCATTTGAAAAAGAATCCACGTTTCGTGAAGACTGCACCCTAAAGCTTCGCAGTCCCGAGTACAAGTTGGACTGCGAAGCTTCAGTGTGCAGTCTTCACGGAACGCGGATTCTTTTTCAAATGCATTTCTTTGGATCATTGGCGACCCCTGAGGAAGAGTCATCTTCGACCCGAAATGCATTGGGTTTGATAAAGCATTTGGATGTCATTACATAAATGAAGGAGGATTCAATGTAAAGATATGGAAAATATCAATAAATTGATGATGTAATCAGAAGATAACTTCACCATAGTGTCTTTTGTGCTTAGAAGGTTACATTATATTCGCGTTGCAGAGGTCTTGCGATGGGGTGATGTCGTTGGTTCCGGCGTTGGGGTTGGAGAGCTCTCTCACGATGTTGAAGAGTTCCTTGCTGTTGTGTGCGCTGTTGTCCAGCCGGTCCTTGAATGCTGTTTTCTTGGTGGCGTGGATCAGTTGGTGGTGCTTTCGGGTGGCGAGCTTGAGGGTAGTCATGTTGTCCGGTGTAGGGTCTTTTCTCCAGGCTTTCTCGAGGGCACGGCAGTTCTTCTTGGAGATTTTGAGTTCGTCGGTGAACCACGGGGCCTTCTTGCTTCCGGGTCTGCTGGGCGGGGTCCTCAGAGGGGCGAGTTCGTCCGCGCAGGCGCAGATCCATTTCGTGAGGTTGTCGGCGGCTTGGCTGGGGTTCGCTGAGCTGGCAGGAGGGTGCTGGTTTAGGGATGCGGCGAGTTGGTCGGCTGTGATCTTGTTCCAGCTTCTTCGTGCAGCCTGTTGCTGGTGGTGGTGGACCGTGGTCCTTCTGAAGGTGAAGTGGATGCAGCTGTGGTCCGTCCAGTGGAGTCCAGTGGCGTGGCTGAAGGCGATGTCTTTGCTGGACGAGAAGACGGCGTCGAGTGTGTGTCCGGCGAGGTGGGTGGGGGTGGTCACCAGCTGCTTGAGTCCGAGGGTGGCGAGGTTGTCGAGCAGGGTGGTGGTGTTGCGGTCGTTGTTGTTCTCCAGGTGGAAGTTGATGTCCCCGAGGAGGATGTAGTCAGCGGAGGGGAGGGCGTGCGGGCTGATGAAGTCAGCGATGTCTTCGCTGAATTGAGTGCGTGATCCCGGGGGTCCGTAGATCAGGGTGCCCCTGAGGGTGGTCTTGGGGTCGGTGTGGATCTGGAAGTGCAGGTGTTCGGCGGTTGTCAGGGTGTCGTCGGTGTTGGTCGAGATGCGGATGCTGTTCCTGTGGATGATGGCGATGCCTCCTCCAGTCTGCTTGTCGCGGTCTCTCCTGATGATCTTGTAGCCCTCTGGGATGGCGATGGCGATGTCGGGCGCTGAGGAGTCGTTCATCCAGGTTTCCGTGAGGAAGGCAACGTCAGGAGCTGTGGTGTCGAGGAGGTTCCAAAGTTGGACGGCGTGTCTGTGGACGGAGCGGGTGTTGAGCAGGATGCACTTCAGGTGGTTGCTGCTGGTGTTCGGCTTGGTGGACGCTGGTGCAGTGCAGGTCCGGATGCAGGAGAAATTGCAGGACTGGCAGGTGAAGGGTCCGTGGGTGCGTCTCGGGGTGGCTCGGTGGCATCCAGGGGTTCGGCCGGCGTTGAGTGCGTTGAGGGTGGCGGCGTCGTACGTCCGGCGGGTGGGCTGGGTCTGCGAGGGCCAGGGGTCCTGGCGCTGGGCGCGGTCCAGGCGCGGACGGGCGTAGACGGGCTTACCTTTGGCGCACCTTCGGCGCTCACTCGGTGCTCCCGCTGCGCGCGTCCGCTGCGCGGTCGCTCTGGGGGCGTCATAAGAGGGGAGCCGGGAGGGAGGGTCTGCGGGGAGGCGGGGAGCGCGGGAACCAATCGGCGGCCGGGGGGCGGGGTCTCGTGGGACCCGGCGGGAAGCCTGGGGGCTCGGCGGCGGCCCTGTGGCGGCTGGTGCGTCGCTGGGTGGTCCTGTGGCGGCTGGGGCGTCGCTGGGTGCGAGGCTCAGGCAGGTAAGGAGGAGCAGGCGGGAGGTGTGGGGGTGACCAGGCCGAGGGCACAGTGGATAAACCCTAGTTATCTCATCCACCATAACTGTTAACTTATTTTCAAGGAATCTGGGCTGTTGTCTTCCACATAATGTGACAACAAAAGAGGGCAGAGGTCTGCAGCTGGTGCTTTGTGTTATTAGTGTGTGTGGAAAATGGTTTAAGGGGGTTTGAGGAGTGTGTTTTGTAGTATTAGCTGCCGGTGTTAGTGATGAGTTGATTTTGAGCATGTGTGTGTTGACAGATGCATCATGTCTGCCATCAGAAAGCCTGTCTGCAATTGCTTTCTTCCATCGTAAGGGCCCCTCTGTCCCGCCCTGACCATGGGCAACTCAAAATATGGTGGAAGAATATCCACCACACCAACGCTTTCATAGTTATATGTGTCATAGGATGAGGGGACCAACAATGGGGGAGGACTAAGGATCACCGATCGACTGTCCTTATTCATGGCAGATGTTGGTCCCTCAGGCCAAACCCTAAATACAGTGGATTACAATTAGTCAGCCTGATGGACGGATCTGTTCCTCATCTCCATGACAGAGGAATAACAGTTCGTCTGCCAAACCTAAATCAGATCATAAGTGTCTACAAAACTTAATACATTGTGTGAATCTCCCCATCAGTGTAATGGGTTTATGAACAAGACACTAGTCAGTACATTGCTCTTGGTTCTTTGATTTTCCTTTGTAGAAGCTGGGCCAATGTAACATTTTGCCATAATTCACAGAAAGAAATGGTAATTGTCAATATTTTTCCTTGCCTAAATATCTATGTCCAATCTCTCTTTCATCCAGTCACACATTTTAATGGCACTTGTCTTATTATAATAATTACGATTGCTTTATTTTCAGTGAATGATTACCAGTTGTATAGCTTATGAAACTGGATAAACTTGTTTTTGAATGTACATTCTTGGCTATTTATATTCTTTTTTTTTTTTTTTTAAAACCCTTTATTAGCAAGAAAGGAATACAGTCATCGGCCTACAACCGCCAGGGCCGGCCATTCACAGACAATACCAGTACCGCAATAAAACACAGCTCATCAGCCGACAACCGAAGGTCCGGCAGCGATATTGCACGATAGTACTCATAAATCGACAGTGAAAGGATATTGAAAAGGTTTCACATTTTATACAATTAAACAACAAGACGTAACCAAGAAAGAGAAAAAATCGAGGCTGTATCCAACGATGCAATGTCCGCTCCATATGGCACGGGGAGAGGCGAACAAAAAAACAGTGTTAATAAACAGGAGAAAGTCCGGATGAAGGGGGGGGACACATAGCAAGAAACATATCGTAGAACATAGTAAAATAGGAAACCGAAACGTACAGTCAAGGAGAACAAGGAGTGTCGGGAGGTTCAGCAAGGGGGGGATCACAAATCTCCCCTCGGTATGAGTTCCATTGGTCCCATATCCTACCCCATTTCTTGGGCCTGCCACGGGAGACATATACAACTTTTTCTCTGAACATACACCAGTCCATATTCTCCTCCCAGGTATGAACTGATGGAGCTCTCTGAGATCCCCACAATTGAGCTATGTCCCTTTTTCGCTACCATGTTTCCCAGTGTGACCCATTGAGTCTGGGCAACAGTGCAGTCATTCGGCTCCCAGATGTTCAACAAACAGCGCCTGGCCTCAGGCAACAGCTCAACGCCCGTCACCTCACCCATCACCGCATGCACTCCAGTCCAAAAAGACACCACTTCCGGACATTCCCATATGATGTGTAGGAAGGTAGCAAGCACACCACATCCACGCCTACACAGCCCATCCGCAGAAAAACCCATATGCAACAATCGTGGACCCGTGACATAGACTCGGTGCAGAATCTTCAGCTGAACGAGTCGCAAACGCGCCGGGATCGCAACCTCTTTAGGAGAGGATATCGCAGCCTGCCAGTCCTCATCATCCAACTCCAACCCATCGTCAGTCCAAGCACAACGAAGCTGAACAAGCAGGTCCGAACGATCATTTATGAGCTTTTTGTAGATAAGAGAAATAGTGCTGTCTGGAACATGTCCGTCCAGCACCCTGTCCTCCAGGGGAGAGCACTCCGGGATAGTAGATCCGGCTGGAAAAACCGAAGTAATGGCATGACGGACCTGAAGATAGCGAAAATATTCCGTATCCCTCAAGTTATATTCCTGTTTCAATTCATCAAAGGTCTTAACTCTATTTTTAGACCAGAGGTCACCCACTTTACTAATACCAATGAGGTCCCATCTACCGAAACCCTTCGACGTCCACAATTCACCCAGTCTTTCCGCGGCAAACAAGGGGGTCGCTCTGGTCAGCTTATCCGCCCACCCCATAGCCGTGGTCGCGTTACCCCACACCCGCACCGCCACTCCAGTGGGACCCGTCAGGTTCCTTCTGGCGCCACGAGAATAAAGCGCCCTGTAATAATCGCCCCCGGGCAGCAACCACCGATCCATCTCAAATGCAGGATTCGGAACTGGACCGTACATAGCATGGTTAACAGCGCTCAGTTGAGATGCCCAGTAGTATCTTTTAACATCAGGCAATTCAATACCACCATCGTACCAGGGCAACGTCAACTTCGCCAGCGCAATGCGGGGCCGACCCGCCCACACCAGTCTCCTCTGGAGGCCCTCGATTTCACGAAAATAACTGTCCGTCACCAAATCGAGTGTGTTCTGGACGGCATACAGGAAACGAGGGAGAGACATCATCTTAAACAGGGCTGCCCTACCCAAGGGGGACAATGGTAAACTGCACCACGCCGCAACGTCCGACCGAAGCCGGGCAAGCGGAGGTAGCAAATTCCGCTCGTAGCGTACCATGGGGTCGAGTGAAATATAGATCCCCAAATACTTAAAGCCAGCTGTAGAAACCGGGATCGGGCAAGTGCGGGGCAGAGAGGGTGAGTCTCCAGTCAATGGGAAAATACAAGACTTGGCCCAATTAATGACTAAACCAGAGTTACGTCCAAAAGAACCCAAAACGTCGAAGAGGACTCCTAGTGTCTTACGGGGGGATGTTAGGTACAGTAATATGTCGTCAGCATATAGCGATATGCGATCCTCGAAGCCAGGGGCCCACCGAATACCTTTGAGTGAGGGCTCCCAACGGAGCCACGCGGCAAGGGGTTCAAGCGCAAATAGAAGCGGCGACAAAGGGCACCCCTGCCTCGTGCCTCGTCCAAGAACAAAGGGCTCCGAGGCTCTACCATTTACCACAACCTGAGCCAACGGCTGCTCATACAGAAGCTGGACCCACGCAATGAACTTTGGGCCAAAACCAAATTTAGCGAGAGCAGCCCACAAATATGGCCACTCGACCGTATCAAAGGCCATCGAGGCATCAAGGGAAACCAAGATGGCCGGTTCATTGAGAGACCCCGCCCTCGCAAGGACACCGTGAAGGCGGCGAAGATTGAGCGCAGTACTACGATGGGGGATAAAACCAGACTGATCCGGGTGTATCAAATCGCTAATCACCGTGATCAGTCTGTTTGCCAAAAGCTTCGCCAATATTTTAGGTTCCGCATTCAAAAGCGAAATCGGCTGATGTGATGAACAGCGCTCGCGGGGCTTGCCATCTATGTGGATAACCACAATGGAAGCCAGCCGCTGGTCCCGAGGAAGGGACCCGAGGTCTCGCGCTGCCGCAAACATCCGACGAAGATACGGCGCCATTTTGTCCGGGCACAGCTTGTATAGTTCGACTGGTATACCGTTTGGACCGGAGGCCTTTCCCGAGCGAAGGGAGCGTATAGCGAGCGCAATCTCATCAGTGGAAAAATCCGCCTCCATAAGCACCCTGTCCGACTCTGAGAGACTAGGCAAAGCGAGATCACGAAGCAACAAGTGCGAGTCCTCTTCCGGCCTATTCGACACCGGCGCGTAAACAACCCGAAAGTGCTGGGCAAACACCTCGACTATCTCGATCGGGTCCACCACACGCGTTCCGTCAACTTTCTCAACCGCAGGCACCACACGATTCAATCTATCACGTTTGTCCAGCCAAGCAAGCATCTTTCCCGCTTTGTCACCCACATCGTACAAACGCCCCTGTTGCACACGGTTCATCGCCTTGGCCGCATCAGTTACCAAGGCCCTGTATTCAGATTGCTTAAGAGCCAAAAGGTGCAATCGCTCGGGTGTAACCCCAGACTCCAACCGTTCCTCCAGCCCAGCAATTTCAGTTTCCAAACACACCACCTCCTCGTTTTTGCGCCTCCTTTCGCTAGCTATTAAAGACAGAATCTGTCTACGAATCACAGTTTTATAGGCCTCCCACAGGGAGACCGGGGAGGACACTGAACCCTCATTTTCAGCAAAGTAGAGGTCCACACACTTGACCACCTCCGATCTAATTTTGGGATTTTGAAAATGTCATGGATTGATGGGGGCAATCTTACCCTCAGCCCCCAACTGCACATCGATGTGGAGCCAAAGCGGGGAGTGGTCAGAGATCCCTCTAGCCAAGTGTTTGATTTCACGTACCGAGACCAACTGCACCACCGGCATGAGGATATAGTCGAGTCTCGAGAGACTCCCGTGAGTTCCCGAGTGGAAGGTGTATTGGAGCTGTCCAGGGTGCAGTTGTCTCCAACAATCCGCCAATCCAAATGCATCCAAAAATTTCCCCAACCATAACTGCGATGCGGGAAGGAGCCTGGGGGGATGACGATCACTCTCTCCATTAACCACAGAATTAAAATCGCCACCCACTATCAACAAACCATCAGGGAGCCCTAGAGCCACCCTACCCAAATCGGTGAATGTAGTAGACTGCAGACCAGGAGGAACATACACAGACAATATGGAGATCGACTTTCCCTCCCACCTCCCCGAAATAGCCGCATAACGGCCCCTGTCATCCAACACCGTGCTATCTATCTCCAGGGGGAGGGAATTCCTAACCAAGATGCCCGCCCCTCTCGATCCAGTGGTAAAGCCGGAATGGGCAACCAAACGGTATCCACGTCTATTCAATGCTTGACATGTATTACCCACCAAGTGTGTCTCCTGGAGCAAAACTACATCTGGGGAACATCGCTTCAAGTATTGCAGTACTATCCCCCGCTTTATCCTGTCACCAAGACCGTTAACGTTCCAGCTCAATACCCTGAGCCCCTACCCCCCATCCCAGAAGTAAACAGTCCGCTCCCCCCACCACAGAACAGGCACATAACAGCAAATATGAAACAAAGCACAGCCTCGATACAAACAAGAAAGGAAGAACCCCCCCGCCACCCCCAGTGAACCCACAAACACAATCCCCCCTCCCTGCACCCCTGCGGTAGACTAAAAAGCCCCCCCAACTTGCAGTGTGCCTGTCGCCCCATTAAACTAAGCTACAAAAAGAGAGAAAAAGTCCCCAGAGGAGGAATATTCCCCATTCCCCCCACCCCCGGGTATTCACACTATAAAACATAGTCTCTGAGCCACTGCCGTGAAATCAGGCTCGCCGATGTAGACTCACTACTCCAGGTCTTCCAGGCCGCCTTCAGCACCCCTCGTGCTTTCTGGGCCATCGCGGCGCGTTGACAAAGTGTCCAACCAGTCACTGGCCACCTCAGGGCGGTCGAAGAAAAACGCACGTTCTTCATGCTCTATCCTCAGCCGGGCCGGGAAAAGCATAGCATATTTCAGTTCCATATCTCTAAGGCATCTTTTCACTCCCGTGAAACCCATTCGTTGTTTCTGAACCGCCTGAGTAAAGTCCGGGTAAAAACTGATCGACACATTCTCGAATTTGGTGGGTCCATTCGTGCGTGAGGCTTGCAGGATAGCGTCCCTGTCCCGAAAATTGAAAATCCTGGCAATTATGGGCCGCGGAGCGGCTCCCAACTTCGGCTTCCCACCAGGGACTCGATGTGCCCTCTCCACAGCGAAAAATTTACTAAGGCCCTTCGGTGCCAGGTGTTTCAACACGAGGTCCTCCACCAGGACGTCTACGGGCAAGTCAGCGGAGTCCTCCGGAACACCCACGATGCGAACGTTGTTGCATCTGGCCCGGCCCTCGAAATCCTCCAGCCGACGGGCAAACAAATCATTGGTCGTCCGGAGATTACGGACTGTGGTCTGAAGATCCGAGACATCCGTGGTCAGACTCGCAGTCTTGAGATCAAGGGACTTGACTCGTTCATTAGTTTTCCCCAGGTCCGCCCTGATGAGAGTGACTTCGATCGCCACCGTGTCTATCTTGGCTGCCAATGTTTCATATTGCTGGCCCATAGTGGTGCGGACACTCGCAATGGCGCCCATAACGTCCTTCAAAGTTGGCTCCTCAATGTCAGGAGCAACGTCGCCAGTTTCGTCAAGGGCCCCACCCGACCCGCCCGGGGAGCCCTTAGGACGAGTAAAGCGATCAATAGTCTGGGATTGGGCAACCCCTCCTCGGGACGGGCCTCTCGTGGTGCGCTTCTCGACAACCACCCTGCCCGCCATGATAGGCAACAAACTCCGACGGGACCTTTAGGATATGGTCAGAGTGATTACCGTCGCTGCAAGTTCGTAGAGGCGAGAGGGCAGTGGTACAACATTGGCTGAAGGTTGGCAGCAATACCAGAGTCGGTACGCCGAGCGGCTGCAGGTCGCCGATCACAATGACCAGAAACGAAACCAAGAGTACCCCAGGGGCAGAGGGCGTGGCGTAGCAGCCGTTGTTGTTCAATTGCCACCTGGGTACCTCGGGGACTCAAGCCCCCGGTTGGCATACGATGTAGGCCTCAAAGTTCAAAGCGCAGTAAGTCCGGTGTCCGGCGGCCAAATCGAGTTCCGAAAGGAATGTAAGCATCAGCAGGGCATCAGTGAGAAATACCCCTCATCCAAATCAGGATTATTCACAGGATAGTCGCGGGAGGCGGAAAGGGTCTCGGGAGCCCTAAGCTCACACGTCCATCTTGGAAACGCGTGAAGCTCCTCCCCCGCCATTTATATTCTTATTACTTAACTTTTTTTTTTAATGGGTTAAACGAATTGGGGCTGATTAATTCTAAAGAGAAAATCTATTCTTGCCCATCTTCATTTGAATAATTATGATTGCTTTATTTTCAGTTCATGATTACCAGCTTTATAGCTTATGAAAATAGATAAACTTGTTTTTGAATGTACATTCTTGGACATTTATTTTCTTATTAATTTACTGTTTTTTATGGGTTATACGAATTGAGGCAATTCTTGGCCATTTATAGTCTTATTACTTAACTGTTTTTTTATGGGTTATCCGAATTGAGGCTGATTAATTCTAAAGAGAAAATCTATTCTTGCCCATCTTCAGTACTAAACTTGATTGACATTAAGAATCCATTGTTTTCTTTTTTTGGGACTATTGATGTCTGCTTTTGGTGAACGTTCTGTTTAAATGACTATCTACAATACTGTAAGTCCTGCCTCTGACTATGGTCTCCATTATGATGGTCTGATTATAGTGCGATATTTATCACACTGTAGGACTTGGCCTTTTTGGCTGAAGTTCCCTAAACTTTTTGCTTTCCCCCTAGATCGTTTTCCTGACATAGAGTGGCCAATTTTAGATGCTTTGGGTGCTTTGCCACTGCTGATCAGTTTCAAAGTAAAAGTGTTCCCTGTTTAAAGTGTAATGGTAATTGGTTGGCCATGATTATTATGTTTGCCTTACTAGTAAAGTCCCTAGTGATGTGCACTGTGTGTGCCAGCGCTAGTAATGCAAAGGCGAGCGGAGAAGGGAACTCAGACCTGCAGTGTAGGGCCTGCGCGCAGTTTGCTAAGTTAGCATGTTGTCCTGACAAGTGAAACCACTTGTCAGGCCTTACTTTCCCTTTTTCATACACATTGGCCTCCCTGTGGTAGGTCCCGGGTAACCCCTGGGCAGTGTGAAGTGTAAGTAAAAGGCAGGACATATACTAAGGTGTGTTATGTCCTGATAGTGAAAAACACTCCATTTCGTTTTTCACTGCTGAAAGGCCATCCTGCCTATAGGACAGAATGGGGGAGGCTGGGTGTTGTGTTTGTTAGCCTAGTTTCCTATAAGTTTAAAATGGAGAGGTGAAGTTTAGTGTGTATGAACTCACAGTGTCATAACACATCTTTCTGTGAAAGTGGTTTTGTCACTGTGTGTTCAGAAACCACTCTTTTAGAAAGTGCTGAGTTTTGTGCTTTACACATTTCTGTGTGTCTCAGCTGAATGTGGATTGACTGTCTGGATCTGAGAGGTAAGAGGAGCTGGGAGAGGTCTTGACCCAGGGAGGGGTTGAGATGGCACCAGGCTGCCCTGCAACTGGAGAATAGGGGGAGGAGAAACCCGGGAGGTGAAAATGCCTGGGCTGGTGCTATAAACCAATTGATACATCTCCTGCTAAGTGATTAAGGATCTAGACCCCCAAAATCAAAGTGTAAAAGGTGACACTGGGAGGGAGACACCCAGAACTGATTTAGGCAGGGGTCAGGGAACCCTGAGCGCAAAGAACTTCGAAGATATGAAGGGATATAACTAAGAGAACTAAAACTACTAGAATTTGGTGTAGTTTTGAATGGCGAAAAGGGCAGGTCGAGTCTGAAAAGGCTTTGACCTCTTTTGTGGTCAAGAAGAACCTCTGCCAAGGAAGAAGTTGCTGAAGAGACTACTGGATAGGACTGACCCTTGCTTCGTGATCGGGTCGGGTGCTGGCTCAGAGGGACACTCTCTCGGCCTCTCGCTCTGTCAGCTATGCGAGCCTGTTGCTTCGGCTCAGATCGAGGCCTATGCTGGCCCAAGGATGGGCAGTACTGGGGCCGGAGTGAGAAGCAGTACTTTTGTGTCATCGTTGATCCATGTTGGGGGCAACTGTTAACGGAGCACCTAGACTGTTGTATTACAGTTTGCATTTTTCCTGCTAATGAACTATTGAACTGTCGTATGACGCCTGACCTTATTTGTGCCTGACGAACGACATGCTTGGTGCGCTACACACTGCATTCTTTTTCCCTTGCTAAGTACATGATTGTAACGTGGCGCATTGCATTATTTTTTCATTGCACAGTGCATGATTATAACGTGGCGCATTGCATTATTTCTTCATTGCACAGTACATGATTGTAGCTTGACTCATTGCTTTGTTTCTTCCTTGCACAGGGCATGCTGGTGTGATACGCATTGCATTATTCCTTCTATGGCAAAGTACATGACTGTGGCGCTACATATGGCATTGTTTCTCTATTGCCCAGTACAGGAGTATATTGTTACGCATTGCAGTATTTCATTTCTTTTGCAACATGTGTGATTCTAGCAATACAAACTGACTAACCTTTTGGAAACGGTTAGAAGTAAGCTTAACTGTTGGTTAGAAGTGGTGATTGGGATTAGAACCTACCAATCCACTGGAAGGAATACTACCCATTATTATATGTTGGTTTTGTATCGTGTGGTCATATAGTATATCTTCTTATATAAAGATTATACTAGTTTTATAAAATCTTGTGTGGAGTCTATTTGTGGTGACATCATTGGGTTGCTGTGAGTGTGGTTGCACATACTGTACACTCATGCCTTGGAGATAAGCATGGCTGCTCATGACAAGCTGCTATGGGGATGAGCAGGGATATCTCAGACGGTGTCCTTACTTAGCCTAAAGTTGAAACGAGGGGTACAGATCTCGCAAGTGGCGACAGCGGTGCGGCATAGGGACTCCAACCTCTAGCATTTGGTGGCGGCGGTGAGGGATAAGGACCCCCACTTCGAACACACACCAAATAAATAGTGATATCATGGAATGGTTATTTATAGGATGTAATAAGTAGCAACAATTGCGATATTTCCAACAATAATAGGAAACAATATGTCGATTTGTGGATTTGGTACCTATTGCATCACAATCTGTATGTTCCAGTCTGTATGTCCTAGTATTTTCCAGGCTCCCCGCTCCCAGGTATATATTGGTGAGTTTGACTAGTCACTGTTTACCTGTGGAAAACTCTGAGGTGGTCGCAAAACTATGACCCACTCGTATTTGTGATACTGGTGTAAACAGAGATTTCACATTTGCTGCATGTTAACAGTGCACTCATAATCGAGGCTAAAGGTTGCATAAAAATAATTATACTGTGAACATGTGGGAAACATCCTTTACGACGCAACTTTTACCACGCAGTACCTTCACAACGCAGGATTTACAACGCAAGTCATTACAACAACTTGCTCTGGAGGGCGCTGTAGGATAGGTAATAGTTTAATTTACTATCCAAAACCTTCCCTACTATCCACGGGGACTGGAATAGTAAATTAAACTATTCACTATCCAGCGCCCCCCAACGCAAGTCGTTGTAACGACTTGCCTTGTAAAACCTGCGTTGTAAAGGCATGCGTGGTAAAAGCATGCGTTGTAACGACATACATCCGAACATGCTATTGCTACCAATGGTGGCTGGTAACAGTGGGGAGGTGGGGTTTGATGGGTAGAAAAAGAAGACTTACCTGCCGACCTCGGCCGCCACCTTTCTTCTGTCCTCTCTCTGTTCCTGGCAGCACCATGGCTCACAGACTCCCCTAGCCAATTGCGACACTGCTGTCACCAGCATGGCAGCAGCGTGGTGATTGGTCTGAGCGCCTTGGTTCAGCGCTCAGCCAGGGAGTGGGAACCTGTGCATGCTCTTTACCCAGGCTGTGAAGTACACCCCCGTGGAGAACATGCTAAATGCGCATGAGGGTTGGGTTATCATCCTCACTTTTGGTGGACCAACCACTCCTCTGATGTCACGTGACCCCAGCTTCCACCCCATGCTAACCTGGCTGCATGCTCCATACTACAATTAAAATGATGATAACGTTCTGTTATTATCGTTTTATTTTTCATTTGCACTGCTCAGAGATTCTGTTTAGGTGGAGCCTAATATTATCAGTTGCAATGCATCTCTTATTATACATTGGGCCGTTCATAATGAGGGCCATTGTGACTGGTGCCTGAGCAAAAGTGAACCTTTGTTCTCAGCTACCAATTCATTTTTTGAAAATAACTTAAACACATGACTAGGTAATTTGCTTTATGCTAGACTCCAGCTCCACTTATGACATAAGTGTATGAACCAGAATGGTCTTCCATCAGGAAAAAAAATAGTCCTGCTAGTTCCTTCCCAAACCCCTTTATCTTTCAATGACACATTCAAAATTCACTTCTGGAATATGTCTATTTGAAACTCCCTCTTTTCATGTCTCCCATCGCATTATACAACGCACTCATGGAAACTGAATCAAGTCCAAACAATTGGGGTCACTTTATCAACGCCTCGGATTGCTGATGCTTACACCTCCCTCCCTCCCCCCTTGACCCCATCAGAACCGTTTCAACACCTCCCTTTGCACAAAGTCATTAGAAAAGTGCGTTTCCTGTTTCAAGTCAGGGTAGTATTATTAAAAATGCAGTAAAACCACATAATTTAATAAAAATCTGCATGCTTCCCACACTGTGTGAAGGTACGAAAGACATTTGGAAAATAAGAATGAAACGCAAAATGGAAAGAACGAAAAGAGAGAAAGAGAATTAAAAATGACAAAAGGTGGAAATAAGAGAATTTGATAAGCGCAGGTAAATTAAATAAAACGCTACGACTGTAGAACAATGTTTACTATTCAATGGAAATGTTTATAGAAACACTGGAATAAACGTTTTGCTAAATATTTCTTATGCCCATTGTGATGTGAGGGCTGACAATTAAATACTTTAAGAGATGGCAAGAAAATAAAAAGGTTACTTTTAGTTATAAAATGCACGATTTTACATTACAAATGCAAAAGGCATTCGACTTACGCAAGCCCCGGTGACCTGCTCGTCTCCAAGGCGTTAATTCTTTCCCATCAGTCGGGAATAGAAGTTGTTGATAACTCCCAGGTCGCTGTCACTGTTAAATAACAGATGTCTGCCTGAAAATCCCTTGCAATTTTTTGTGATGTAGAGTTCAGCGGCGGCAATAACAGGCTATTGTTCTGTAATAACTGATAAATTTATTCTTTGGAGCTTTGGCAAAGATGTCCTATTGCTCCTGGAGGGCTCCCTCGGCGGAAGGCTCTGCATTTCCTTGCTGCATAATGCCTTCAGATTTAGAGCCCTGCTATTCCCAGTTGTGCAGGGCCTGTTTCCTAGTTCTCTACTTGTGAAAAAGTTGTAAATCTGCTTTCTTCCAATGGCTCTGTGAAGCAGCTGGGGCACGACAATGAGCTCCCTGATCTACAACTGCAGGCAGACCCCGAGGGCGGACAGCTTGACCAATGAGGCCTCTCCACGTCAGCCTGGGTAACGAAGCCTGGAGACCCCCAGTCCCTTAGAAGACATCCAGCGCAAGCTTTCTGTTTCGTATTCTCTGTAAAAATGGACTGCCACAAACAGTCAGAAATAAATAATCTCTTAAGCGCTCTCACGTCCAGGGCGACGAATCATATCATGTTCAGCATGGCGGAGGCACGCAAGTAATTAAACACGAAATATGAACAAGTTGTCCAATGAACAATACCGAGAAATCCTCCAATGTTTCTCAAAGTTTTATTTTGCAAAAACGTTTCTTTATGCAACTAACGTTCTATTAGGTAACATGCCAGCCTACACTTGTAGTGCAGATTGGCTTCTAATTAATCAAAGTCTCAGGCTGCATATAATGTTTTTGCAGTCGACGTAGAGGGGCAGAAGGCGTTGTGGCAATTGCGTCGAAAGTCTCTCAAGCCATCTGAACTGTCTCCATCCCTTTCACCCATGTACAGAAACAGATGGGATGTTACATCCTTTCTTCAGTATTCATTGAGAGTTAGTCCCAATCAGTTACTATTTCAGTGCCAACAGAATGGCTCAGTGAGTTGAACATTCACAACTGACTTGGGGAGTTGAATGGTTCAACAGAAACATGCCACAATAGATAGGCAAGTCACATGTCTGAATCCCAGCCAACTTACCTTTTGAGATGGGTAAACTGAGTACCATTAAATTGGATAATGGTTACATATTTTATTTGTTGCACTTAGAAGCAGAAGAAGTGTGGTATGAAGTGCTGTAAAAAATCACGTTTTTATAATTATCAATGGCAAACAACACTGGGCTCTGCTTTAACCGTTAAAATGAAAAATCTGGAAGTTATCTGTGATGCACTGCCTATTTGTCGTGCAAGTTTATTTAGGAAACAGGAACCTGCACCTTCAGCCTTCTTAATGGCATGCTTTTTAAAGTAGCACCTTTGCCTCCAGTTAAGTAGGAGCTAGTGTATGCTTTGGGGCCTCCTTGGAAATTCTGCAGGAATAAAGTATACTTGGGCCTTGAAATAACTCATACAACTACTCCAGATAGGACAACATTGAGCAGCAGGCCTAGTATTAGTGTCAGAAGATCTTAGTGGGGCTAAGGCCATGTAATCATTACACAGCTAACTAGAGACCTGCTATTCAAAAGGGAAAATGTCTGCATGGCCTTAAAAGTCTCGTCTTAGGAACCAGCACAGTCGTGGTAAAAAGACGTATGTGCTATTTGTGGTGAGCTAGAGTATCCATTTAGTCAGGCATCCGGAGTCTGGCAAGAGCCTATGGCTTGATCCCTTTTATGCCACTCGCCCTACCTATCAGCATACCTAATGCACTCTCAACCAATGAAAGTGAGCCTCCAACCTACCATACTTTGCTTCATACTCAAATGTTCATGCTCTGCAGACACCACAAGCATATCTGACAGCCTTGCTCACAAAACCAAAAGAACCACATCAACATCCAGAACACTTCAACTCACTCTAAATAAATAGATCATATTCTACACTTCATGTTAATGAAGGTCACTTTATGATCCTACACACATCAGCATTCACTGGCAAAAACAGCTGTAATGACCTGTAAGCATGAGGCCATGGCTCTCCCTACTTACATTCACATCCTCCTGTCACGTGGCCCATGGGGGTATTATCGTTTCCACTAAGTTAGCATGAGCTCTGCAGACATTACTCAGCTTTGCGCACGTCACTACATAGCTTTATTTTTGCAATTACTATTTTTGCACTTTTCATATGAGAACAGTCTGCTGTGTGGATTCTCTTCCTGTTCCCGGTATTTGTTCTGAACATTGTGGGCAAGGGCGATAAACAATTCCCTTTGTTATCCTGTTCTAATCAGGCCTTAGTACCTAAACAAGACATACCGATGCAGCTGTCATTTGGGACTACGTACTTTGGTCTTATGGGGATACCCGAATAGGTAACACACACTTGGAGAGGGACCTTTCCAGGGAGAAGAGAGAGACAGCACCTATGATGTAGATCTACCATCTATAGGCTAAGGTATGGTGTCTGCTGACAAAGTCCAGAGATCTTCTAATATAACATAAAATGTTTTCGTAGCAAGGAGAGGGAGATTAGGCACTTTAGTCTTTTCTCTATTGTCTTTTCATGATGATATCTCCCTTCATGATATATGGACTAGGTGCTATGCTGACTGTATTTGTACTATGCATTCTCCGGCTTGTTGTGGCACGTATACTGCATATTAGGACACGTTAGTTAAAATAAATATTTTAAACAGTTTTATGTCTCCGTCAGATCTTATTG
The DNA here is from genome assembly GCF_964261635.1 of Lissotriton helveticus. Taxonomy (NCBI): domain Eukaryota; kingdom Metazoa; phylum Chordata; class Amphibia; order Caudata; family Salamandridae; genus Lissotriton; species Lissotriton helveticus. The sequence continues at coordinate 2,114,772,768 of NC_136057.1, forward strand.
TGGACAAGTACAAGAGTGCGAACAAAAGGGTGTGCCTTGTTACCGCGATTCCTGAGAGATCTGGGAGTGCTTTGTTCTATGGGATTTAATCACTTGTTTCTCTGTGAGTGAGTAGGAGGGCAAGTGAGACACTATCGCTAGTCGGTCTTGGGCTCATGGGTACTAAGGTGGTAAGATGACTCAGTCCCTATACACCAAGGTCCTATAATTCTGCGCTGAGTTCTGTTCTTGGGTAGAATCCCTGCAACATGCCAGTGCCAACGTTTGGTCTGGTACTTATTTACAAGACCACTGAGTAGTGCGTGTGCTTGTCCACAATACCTTCTCACTGGTTCCCGGAGATGTCCGTGGTGTGGGGGCTTAGCATACTATATTTTATATTTATCGGTTTTTAAAGCTTGTGATTTAAAAGGTTTTAGTTTTGGCCCTGTTTTGTGCTGCCGTTTTTATTGTTCTTTTTGTTCCATATTTAATATGGTAGAACCAGTCGCAACTGTGGCACCCAACTGCGCTGCGGTTACAGCTTTCTTAACTGGCCATTGTGTCCTAATGGGGGAGGTGCAGACATTATTTTCGTGGTTGAAGCTGATCCAGCCTACTGCTTTGAGGTTTTCTATTCTTGGGTTATGTTTCCCACAATGGATGGGAATGATAACTTGTTGCATGAATATACAAGGGCTGCTGCTCTGGCTACTTATCATCCTTAGGCATTACTTGAAGTTCCGTTGCTAGCCTGTAGCATGCTATTTGGTTTAATGGTGCCCTTCCTCACCCTCTTACAATTGTTTGTATGGGACCCTTGTCTATCGATGGGGCCAGTTGGCCGGTTTTGGCTGGTTTTACACCACACCAAAATTTTATGAATGTTACTCTCGCAGTTGCTTCACATTCACAAAAGTGTCATACAATATATGTCACGTGCGCTTCAAGCGGCTCTGGCTGGAGCTATTCACCCACCACCGGGTCACGGTGATGGACTTGTAATTAGTCCTGTCATGATTAATTGGGTGATGGGTAAATGTCTTCAAAATCATGATGACTGGCCATTTTGACTTGCATAGAAATTTGAGCTGCTTGAGGCGGTTTTTCCACATACAACTCCTGTTGAGAAACACAGGATCCTTACAATGAGTTTGCTGAGTGGTCGGATTCCCTCTTTAGCTGACTGTACTACCTAGGGGACGGTGTTTGCTTTGGTGTATACATTGTGATTTGGCACCTCCTCCATGAGTGTTCTGCCGAGCGTTCTAAAGAAGGTACAGGATGAGCATGGGGCTGGTCCAGCCTTGTCTTTGTGGATTAAGTTAGTGGTAATTTTCCCTATTATCTCCATTATGATTCTGGCCAACATTAAAGGTGAGGCAGTTTGCTTGCAAATGCATCAACAGGGGTTGAGTGGCCTTTCCCTTTTGTCCCTGCTTCCTTCAGAGGGGAGGATGTTATTTTACCCAGTTTTTCGCAATATGTCTTTGATGACGACAAACTTGCTTATGCTTCAGAGAGGGGATTATCCCTAGCTCCGGCATTGTATCACAAGCAGGCAGGTTGGGACCAGGATTACCCAGTCATTGTGATACTTTTACATTATACACGACAGCCCCAACTGCAGTACCCGATTAAACGTGATGCAAAAGCGCCCATAGGAGACATTTTGACTTAGTTGGAATATCAGGGAGTGATTGAGCCCTGTGTTTCTTCAATGAATAATCCTCTTTTTACAATATTAAAACCGGATGGTTCATATTGGATATTTTTGGACTACCGTAATTTGAACGTTCATGTCCATACCTTTGCAGTTCAGAACACTCACAGCTCTGCGTTAGTCAATAACATTTTTCGAAAGAAATATAAGACCACTTTAGATATTTCCAACGGCTTCTTCAGCCATTATTTGGCTCCTGATAGCCGTGATTTGACTGCATTCAGTGTCCTAGGCAATCAGAGATGGTATACACGTTTGCCTATGCATTTTGTGAAGTTACGCTACATATTTTATATTGCCACGTCTCACATTGCCTTTTTGGCCTTTCTTTTCCTTGGTTATGAGCTCAATAATGAATGTAGGAGGTGGTCCCCCCTCTTTCTGGAGAAATAATCTCAACTGCAACCTCCATCTACTTTTGAATTTTGGGAGGACATACATTCCTGATTATGCCCAGCGTATCAAACCACTTTACGCATTGATACAACCTTCTTTTTCTTCTTCCAGTTGGCTTCCAGAACATACCGCAATTCTTCGGTCTTTGCAGTCTGATCTGCTCGCGACACAGTTCTTGTTGACTCGAGACAATATCGCAAATTTGGTTATAAGGATTGTACCAGGAGCATTCGGTTTAACTTACGTAACTTTCAATGAAGGGGATACATTCCCGAATGCTTATGTATCACATTTGTATACTCCAGCTGAGCTGCGTTTTTCTTTCACTGTAATTATTTTGACTGCTGTACAGATGGCGATTCTTAAGGAACACTCTCTGGCTCAAGGAAAACTCATTTTCATGGTCTTAACAGTGCCTGCTTTAGAAGCTGTCACGAAAGCAAGTGTTGCAAATTCTAAGGCTTTGCATCCCTGTTGGATTCAATGGGCCAGTTCATTGATGTCGGCTGATGTCAATTTTATCTTTGACCCTTCTTTGCAGACACAGGAATTTTTACAATATGAACATGTTCATCCTCCTCCTTTGTCACTGCTCCTCCTTGAACAGTACAAATGCATTATTTACATTAATGGGTCTTCACAGCCTGCCATTGGTTCTAAACATGCTTTTTCAGCAGTCTGTGCAATAGTGGCAGGCACAATAGTAGATGGTGATTTCAAATCTTCCTTGGTGCACACACGATCCCTAGGGGATTGCACTGCACAATTGTCTGATTTGCTTGCTTTGGTTTTGGCTCTTGAGTTTGCTGATCCTGATGTCCCTACCCGGGTAGTATGCGATTCTTTTTACTGTGTTTAATCCTTTAATGATAATTTGTTCTTCTGGATACAAAATGATTTCTGTGATTCTAAAGGTAGCTCTATCAAGCATTAAAAACGCTTTGAGTCCGGGTGGCCGCTTGTTAGAATTTGGGGTCTCTAGTTGGCACAGGTAGGTACTTGTGACAAATAGGGACCCTGGCCTCTAGTCAGAGTAAGGGGGATACACTCTTTAGATAACCCCTGCTCACCCCCTTGGTAGCTTGGCACGAGCAGACAGGCTTATCAAAGGCAATGTGTAAAGTATTTGTACCAACACTCACAGTAACCCAGTGAAAACACCACAAATGGACTCCACACCAGTTTAGAAATATAGAAGTATTTTATCTAAACTAAACAAGACCAAAACGACAAAAATCCAACATACACAGTTCAAGAATATGGTTGCAAAAGAGTTCTTAAGGTTGCGTTAAAATAATCCAAAGTTGCATCACGTTTTAGCCAACAGTAACTTTAGATGCGACAAAAGTTCCAAGTGAAAGCTGCAGCGTTGAAAAACAAGCAATGCGTCACTCCTGAGACCCTGGGGAGGCGATGCGACAACCCCACTGGACGCAGCGGGTGTGTTGCGGTGACTCCGATCTGTATGGGGAGGGATGCGATACCTTGTGGGGATTCCGGTGCGCTGGTTTCATAGGAAGCATCTCGCAAAGGTACGATGCGACGATCTTCAGGATGGCGACGATCTCAGGTGCGTTGACAATGCGCAGCGCAGCGTTGATCTTCTCCTCTTGCGGCCCCTTGATGCGTTGGCTCTGCGATGACTCTCGCAGCTACGTGATACGGTCCGTAAGCAAGCGGTGCAACAATCTCACCCAGTGACGCTCTGCGATGATACTCGCAGCGATGGTACTTTTCCTGCACCAGAGCGATGCCTTCCGCAAGCGAAGGATGCGTTGGTTCTTGCAGCGGCAATAGGCGCTGCGACGATCTCAATCTTCGCGGCGGCGGGAATTTCCTCGCACTGACGGGGATGCACTCCGCAAGTGAGTGATGCGTGAAACTTGGTAGAAAGACTCAGTTTCTTCTTGTCCATCTTCCCAGCCAACAGGTACAACTTCCAGAGAAATCACAACTGGCCCAAGCACTCTAGGAAGGACAGAACTCTCTCAGTAGAGTTCAGGGGGAAGCTGGGGGTGAAGTCCTTTTGTTCCTGGGACTCCTTAACAGGGAGCGAGCTCAACTCAGGCCCTTGGAGATCTCTTCAAGCAAGGGGACACAGCACTAAGCAAAGTCCATCAACCTCTCCTTGGCAGCAAAGCAACTTCAGGTCAGCCCACAAACACACAGCAGGACAGTCCTTCCTCATCAGTCTTCCAGCTTTCTCCTTGGCAGAGGTTCCTTCTTGATTCCAGGATGATCTAATTTTCTGTAGTCTGGGGTCTTGTACTTATACCCCTAAAAGTCTTTGTTCCATTTGTGCAGGAGGGCTCTGAGCCCGGTCTGAACCAGTTCTGGGTGTTCCTTGAGCACTTTGTTTTCCTGGCCTCTCCTTTCTTTTCAGAGAGAAGGGTAGGGTCGTCAGCCGCCCAGCAGGAGGTGGAGCGAGCATTGTGGAAGGCAGGCACAGCCCTATTCAGGCCCAGGTGCTACCCCCTCCTACCACTCTAGATGCAGATGGAGCTATTCAGCCCCGGGATGGCCCACTCAGCCTCTGGGAGCCACCCAGCCCCTGCCACTCACAAACTAGACAGTCAATTCACAAACAGGCCAAGGCACACAGAAAGGTCAGACAAGAGAACATCAACTTTCTAAAAGTGCTGTTCTCAAACACAGGATTTAAAAATCACCTTTCCTAAAAGATGTGTTAATAAATTCTGAGTTCAGGGATATTAAACTTTTATGTCCTATCTTGCTCCTATGGGAAGATATGCAGGTAACCACAGTACACAGCATTCCCCATGATAGCTTATGGGCAAGATAGCCTTACAATAGTGAAAAACGAATATGGCTGTAATTCACTACCAGAGCATGTCACCTGCACTAGATTTGATTTGATTTAAAAATGTATAAAGCGCACGAATGCCCTAGGGCGTCTTGGCGCTTAGTCAGATGCTTTGAGTCTAGGACTGTGCAAGGGAGAGTTCTACTATGCTGAGAAGAGCCACGTTTTTAATTCCCTTCGGAATAGTAGCTCTCCACTGTGAGCCGGTAGATGCCTCTGAGTCTGTGGGCCACCGGCTTGGACCTGGGGTTGTCCAGAACTAGCCTAGCTGCAGCGTTTTAAAGGAGCTGGAGTTTTAACAGCAGTTGATTTTGTAGCCCTGCATACAGTGCATTCCCGTAGTCCAACCTTGATAAAACCAGCATGGTTACCAAAGTTTGACAAGTTTCTACAGGAATGAATGGCAAGAGCTTTTTTAACAACTTCAGGATGTACCACACCGAGGAGGAGAATTTGTTAATCTGGGCTTGAAATGTTAATTTGTAATCAAATACGAAGCCCAAATTCCTAACTTTGTCCACCAGTGAAGGGCAATTATTTAAGCTGTCAGGCCACCACTTAAGTGACCAAATGCTGAGCTCTACCCCTAGCAGCATAACCTCGGTTTTATCACTGTTTAGTTTTAGACAGTTTAGTTGCATCCAGCAGTTGACTTGTTCCATGCAGTTGCTAAATTTGTCAGCTGTTTCGTCTGTGTTGTGGGAGATTGACACCACTATTTGGGTGTCGTCTGTGTACAAAACGGGAAGAAACTCACAGTTTCTGATGATGGTTGCTAATGGGGCAACATCAATATTAAAAAGGGTGGGGCTCAGGGACGAGCCCTGTGGCACCCCCCAGGGAGACTGAAAAGATTTAGATGTGTAGTCCCCTATTTTGACTGAAAAGGTTCTCTCCCCCAGGAATGATGAGAGCAATGCAAGTGCTGATTCATGCAATCCTATTTCGGCCAGGCGGGTCAGGAGTATATCATGATTCACGGTGTTGAAGGCTGTTGACAGGTCTAAGAGAATCAAGGCAGCCTTCCCACCTGCTTCTACTACACTCCTGAGCTCCTCTGCTGCCATGATCAAAGCGGTCTTGGTCCCGTGTTCTTCCCTGAACCCGTACTGTGAATGATCTAAGGCATGGGTCGATCTAAGAAACATAGCTGTATATTCAAGATCTTTTCTAACATTTTTGCCGGAAAAGGTATTCTTGAGATCGGCCTGTAGTTTGCCAGGTCCAGCGGATCCAAGCTAGGCTTTTTTAGAAGTGTCAGGAGTGATGTTGTTTTCCAGGCATCCGGGAAACAGCTTGACTCTAATATCTTTGTAGAGAGCAGGTGAAGCTGTTCGCTGAGCAGCTCTGGGAACAGCTGTAGGACTCTAGGTGGGCATGGGTCCGTGAGTCCCCCTGACTTAGTTGTTGAAATTATTTGGCGTATTTGTTCCACTGATGGGATTGTGAACCAAAACCCTGGGTTCCCGAATACTGCGCTTTTGCTAGAGTTACCGTGTACCTTTCCAGGGGACAGATTCAAATTGTTGTTAGTAGTGACGGAGTCATATACTGCTTTTACCTTGTCGACAAAGAATTGGCCTAGTGTGTTACATAATTCAGTGCTACCTTGTATTTGTTTATTTGAGGCAAGATTAGACAGTTTTTTAACAGTTGCGAACAGTTCTTTACTGGAATTTGTAGCTTCATTAATTTCTTTGTGAAATAGGCAGATTTTTCTTCAGCTATTAGTTTTTTATAAGTTGCCAAGGTCCTACAGTAGGTTTCCTTAGCTGCTACCTCATAGTTTAGCCTCCATTTTCTTTCGGCCCTCCTGTATGTCTGTTTTTGGAGCCTCAGCCTCTCCGAAAACCAAGATTGTGATATGTTAATCCTCCTTGATTTTTACCTTTTTTCCAGGGCGGCAATCGCGACCGCGGACTTGATCCAGGAGTTTACTTGATCTGTGGCTGTGTTACTATCACAGTCTAAATCCGGAATGGTCGCAGTGAGATGCTCCTGTAATTTGGGTATGTTAATTTTTGCCCAATCTTGGTATGTGTTGTGCCTTCCCTGGGTGGACCTTAATGTTTTTACTTGTTCTACCATCAAGGAGAATATTATGACTTTATGGTCTGACCATGGGACCGGCATCATTTTGTCAATTTTGATGTTGGTATTGGAGGAGAAAGATCCCGTCCAGTGTATGACCGGCTACATCTGTGTCCTGCTGGACTATTTGTGTCAAGGAGCAGTTGGCCATTGTCTCCGAGATTAAAATTGTGTTTTTTATCCGTGTCTTTTTCTAGGTGTAGGTTAAAATCCCCCAGTATAGTGTAGTCTACGCCCTTTATGCTGGACTCTAGGAAAGGGCGAAGTAGTTGTATCAGGGTTTTTTTTGCCTTTGGCGGCCTGTAAAGCAGAAGGCCTTTAAACTTGTAGTTTTTTGTGATGGTAATCTGAAATGATAAGGTCTCGCAATCTGGGCTGCTACCTGTAGCCGAGCCCCTAGCCTGTAGGTCTTCTCTGCAAATTATAGTCAGCGCCCCCCCCTCGTTTTCCTTTCCTGTTTGCCCGGGTTATAGTATAGCCCTCCGGGAGAGCCAGTGCCAGATCTATATCTGAGGCATCGTCTGCCCAAGTCTCTGTGATATACAGCAGGTCTAAGTTGTGCTTTTCAATAAGGTTTGCTACTTCCGTAATGTGTTTCACTAACGACCTTGCATTTAGTAAGGCTGCTTTGATCACTTTGTTTTTCTTCATACCAGCATGCGGGCAGTCTCGTGTTAATCTTTCAATCAGAGAGTAGCTGAAGGGAAGTGAACAGCTCAGGCAGTGCTTAGTTTCAGACAGTGGGTTTATTTATTTATTTATTGAATTTTTAAGGTGCACTATCGCCTGACAGGCATCCTGGCGTTAGTAACTCGGCATAACATACATCCGTTGGACCCTACTTTAGCCAAACGCCTAAATCTTGGGAAACAACCATGTTTTTAAGCTTCTTCTAAACAGAAGGAGATCACTGATTTGTCTAAGCTCAAGAGTTAAGGTGTTCCAGAACTTTGCAGCTGAGACCCCAAAGGATCTACCACCTGCTCTGACTTTTTTGAATCTGGGGATTTTTATCAGTTTTGCCCCTGACGAACGCAAAGTTCGGGTAGGAACATACCACTCGAACTTACTTTAATGGGAGGTAGGACCCATTCCATACAGGGCCTTGAATACTAAACAGCGTGATTTGAACTTAATTCTCTGTTTCAGAGGCAGGCAATGCAGCTCAGCCAAGGCTAATGAAGCAGAGGTCCTTCTAGACCAGCCTAACACTAATTTAGCTGCAGTTGTCTATATCCTCTGCAGCCTGTCAAGAAGGAATTTTGGGGACTCAAGAAGCAGGGCATTGCAGTAATCGAATCTGCTAAGTATGGTACTCCGTGCTAGCAACGAGCGCGCCAAAGGAGGAAGCAGAGGAAAAATCTTCCATAAGGAATGAATGATGGCCATACAGCAACCCACAACTTTAGTCACCTGCGCCTCCAAAGTAAGATTACAATCGAATGTCACTCCCAGGTTACGAACTGTCTTTGCAGGCTGAACCAAATTAGGGGAGTCAGAGGGCCAAAAGTTACTAGGTAACACGGAAGGAATCCTTTCCATGGCACAGTAACGCACTTCCGTCTTGGAAGCATTAAATTGGAACAAATTCTCCTTCAGCCATAACGCCGTGTCCCGCAGGCAACTATGAAACCCATCTAAAGATGTTGACTGTGCTCCCTCAAGGGAGAGAATCAATTGCGCATCATCCCCATAATTAACGATCTTAATGTTGTATTGCTTGATGACCGCCATCAAGGGTTTCATGTAAATATAAAAAAGAATAGGGCTGATGGCCGAATCCGGTGGCACGCCATGCAAGACATTGGTAAAAACAGATTGGTAGGGAGGGAGGGAGGGGCACTGCCTGCTGCCTACCTAGCAAAAAAGACTGGAACCACCTGAGGGCACAGCCCGTCACTCCCACCTCTTTTAGTCGTCTCATCAAGATTTTGTGGTTGACCATATCGAAGGTGGCAGACAGCTCAAGCAGAATAAGTACAGCTGCCTGACCCCTGTCTGCCCGCCCCCGAAGTTCGTCCCTCACAGTCACCAAGGTTGTCTCAGTGCCATGGGCCGGCCGAAATCCAAACTGCTCCTCCTCCAAGAGCTTAGCTTGTTCTACATATTTCGACAGAGTGCTACTCACCAACCGTTCCACTATTTTAGCAGGAAAAGGTAGGAGGGAGATGGGCCTAACATTTTTAGGACACTCCGGATCAAGGGAGGTTTAATACAGGGCAGTGTGGATTAGTCCTAAGTTTAAGTATCTCACTGCTACTGTAAACCAGGCTAGCTGGGCTTCCCTTTATTTGGGCAGGGGTTCTGGCCCTAGGCCCGGGCCAGGCGCGGACGGGCACAAACGGGCTTGTCTTTGGCATGCCGGCGGCGTGCCCGCTGCGTGCGTCCACTGCGCATCCATTCTGTCATTGGTTTAAGTAGGATCTGAGGCGTGGGCAACTAGCCCGCTCACCACCGGTGAAGTTTTAGCAGCAGCGTTATTTCAATGCTTACAGCGTGTCAATTGAGTCAGAGTCAGAGCTACGGCAGTCCTAGCTAAACAGACTCCGCTCTGTCAGCCCAATAAGTAGCATCTGAGGCGGCTCCTTTCCGGAAGTGAGTCAGTGCTGATGGCGTCCTCCGCACCCTCCGTACATGCGGCTTCAGGTGCAAGCTTTCAGCAGTAATAAGGTGACTAAAAGCAATGTTGTGCAAAACTGTGCAGTTTAAAAATTGGCAGCAGCGATTAAAAGGTGAAGTTTTAGCAGCAGCGTTATTTCAATGCTTACAGCGTGTCAATTGAGTCCGAGTCAGAGCTACGGAAGTCCTAGCTAAACAGACTCTGTGTCTGCTCTGTCAGCACAATAAGTAGGATCTGAGGCATGGGCAACTACCCCGCTCACCACCGGAGACGGCTCCCTCTCGGAAGTGAGTCAGTGCTGATGGCGCCCTGCGCACCCTCCGTACAAGCGGCACTTGATGTGACGGACCGGGGTGCAATGGCACGAGCAGCTTTAGGTGCAAGTTTTCAGCAGTAACTAAAAGTTTCAGGTGCATGTTTTCAGCAGTAATAAGGTGACTAAAAGCAATGTTGTGCAAAATTGTGCAGTTTAAAAATTGGCAGCAGCGATTAAAAGGTGAAGTTTTAGCAGCAGCGTTATTTCAATGCTTACAGCGTGTCAATTGAGTCCGAGTTAGAGCTACGGCAGTCCTGGCGAGACATGCTCTACCTTTCACATACACTGCGCCCTGCCCAGGGGGGTACCTTGGGCCTTTCATAGGGGTGTCCAATGTGTACAGAAAGGGAAGGGTTAGGCCTGGTCAATGGGGATACTGAGGTGCCGGGTTTTTAGGAACCCGGTGGTGCCAGGGGGTAGCACCCGAGGACCTCTGAGTTCTCCCTTGTTCCGGACCACAGAAACACTGAGTCTTCTAGTTACCGTCAAAGATCAAGTTTTATTGGTAGCTACCAAGTAACACGTGTCCCAGAAGTACACCACACGGAGAGTAGGTTCTAGGGAGACTGTTCGTTTTTACAGAACCAGCCGTCTCCTTATATACAAAAATAATAGCTGCAAGCAAGAATTCCTGAGTTTATGATATGGCTATACACATATTTCTACAATAATACAAAGAGCGGAGTCATGTAAGCAAGCCCATATTTTAGATGTCCAGTTTGTTGATAGATTACCCAGTTAGGCCTGGAACTCCCATCAGATATCGATGAAACCTTAATAAAGAAAGGTACAACCCAGTCATAAAACTGGCCATAAACAAGGAACGTGGACAGGTGCATGTTTGCAGAAAGCATGGTCTGTATGTAGTGAATGGTTTGTGGAATGTTATGTATTGATGCTATCGTATTCGGCCACTGGGCGAGGAGCTGACCAAACAGGTTTGGCCTAATGCAATTGAGTCAGTTGGGACAGGTCAGGGGGAAGTCACGAAAAGGTGGACGTGTCCCTTTTGATCAAGCTCGACCTTTAATTGACTTAACATGAGGGCAAGATGCAAGATGGATGCCGTTCACAAAATGGAGTTTAAGGGATGGGGACGGAAACTACGATTTTGGGGTGTTGGCAACCCTCGATTGTGACGCAAATACATAGGAATGATGTCCTAATTATTATCGGTTCATAGATACCAAAATCGTCTTGGTGCGTTGAGGTTTTGTGACACGGGTATTGGACCTTGATATCGGGAAAACACCAGGGTCCGGTTTTTTTGAGAACCACAGACCCTCCTTTTGCCCTCATATAAGGCAATAACTCATGCTAATCTGAGTCCAAATCGGTATGAAGAAATTTGTGGAGATGTTGCTGTAGCATCATTCTGTTACTCAGCTCGTCCTGTGACACAGGCTTCCGTACACACGAGGTAGCACAGAGGCCACATAGTGCAGGAGCACACTGTATACATAGGCAAAACATGAACAGAAGTGCCAGGGTCATCCCAATGAAGATCAAAATTTTCCATCCCCAGGCAGTGATCAGCTCCCAGAACCACCCCAGCAGGGACCAATCCCCTTTCTCAACGTGAAGGGAACCAGATATTTCGTGTAGTTTGGAGATGGCCTGGTATACTGTTGGTGCGTTATCAGGGATGAATATGCAACAACTGGATTGGATGACTCTACACACACCACCACGATCGGCGAGTATGATGTTTAAGGCAATTCGGTTCTGAAGGGTCATAAGTCGATCCGACTGAAGCTCGGTTGTCAGATTGCCAAGTGCTCCGGCCGTCGTAGTCACGGCGGATTCAACTATCCTCGCTAACTGTCGAATATTTCTGCTGTTCACCATAGGCCCCCAAAATGGCAGAAAACCCTTTGCGAAGTCAGCGAATTCCTGACCCGCGGTGTCGTCTTTACTCACGACACCCCTAGCTGTCCTTGTCCGATGGTAATCTGCTCTGGCCGTGTAGGTGGGAGGCAGCAGAAATGAGATAAAACATGTACCTGAGAAATCAGGGGGCAACCACGTGTAGGCTTGGTCGTGGCAAACGAAATACGTGCCTTTGGCTGCCAAAAGTATAGGGGAAGTTCGGGAAGTAAATACATATGTTTCCGTGCAAATGCTCTTTCCTAACTGTGCTGTGGGGTCCCTACCAATACCCTGTAAGCATAAGTGACCTCGGTGGGGCACTATCCAAACTGGGCGGGATTTCTTTGCTGCCTGGCTCTTGACCAGGTAAACCCCATGTTTAGTCACGTTCCAACGGGTGTAGGGACTGAGTTCATCTTTGGGCATTGTCAGATATGTGTCGATATCCCTACTCATATTTCTTATCCCTGCAATTAGTGCTTTGTTATTGGAATCGCTCATAGTGGAACGGGTCGGGTAGGGTTCTAGGGCGAATAGGAACATGGTCTGGAAAGCCCACAGAGAACCATAGTAGCTGAATGGCAAAATGAAGTATGGGATCCCCTTATCGGTTGTGTGTGGCATAAGTCCGCATATCCAACAGTTTGATATGTTCATTACGGACTGGTGTTGGTGTAGGAGCTGAAAGAAAGAATTGTTTACAAATTCGAGTCTTTGGGCAGACTCGTGTTCAGGTAGAGGGTGGAAGTAGTGTGAAGAAATAGTGGGAGGAGATGGTGGCTGGGTGTCATTCGAAAAGGTAACTTTAAATACGAATAGAGTATAACCAGTAAAAAACACAAGTATGCTACATAACATTAAAACACATAGTATCAGGAATCTTCTTTTGGACAGTATTGTGCCTAACTGTTTTCCGAAGTTCGTGAGTCTGATAGGTCTCTCTACCCTTGGAAACTCCATCCTCTAGTTGCTGCCCGCGGTGGTTGATTGATTCTCCCAGGGAGCGCGCTCTGCTCAGTCTGGGGTAACTCCCGTGGACCAATCAGAACCGTGGACCTAGAACTTCCCAGTTGCACTCCCCAGACTTTAACCGCGACCCTAGCAGCAGAACCGGATGGCGGTTCGAAAAATGAAAAATGAGCTAGTTCCCCTGGGACGAGAGAGCTGAAAAATCAAAAAATAGTTCTTAGGGGAAAAGGGAAATCACATTAGGTCAATCGTTTATTAGTCTCTTTGTTTAGACCGCAGGTCGTACCGTCGTTTCCCAGGTATGGTGTGGTCTTCAAACAGCGTCTCAGGTTCGGTAGTGTCCAATTGCATAGACGGCGACACAAGTCCTTGTAATATATGATCACTCTCCTTTTCGGTACTAGTTTCTTTCAAACGTGCATCGCTGAAAGGGATGAAGCGAGGTACGGATTCGGTCTCGGAGTCGGCAAGTCCTTTGTTGACCCACCGGTCATATGGAAGGGGTAGAGGGACCCGTTTGCAGTGGGTCCCATGTACCCAGTTCTTCTTGCCTTCCACCCGAACAGCAGATCTCGTTGAAAGCAGCACTAGGTGCGGTCCGGTCCACCTCGGCTGTCCGTTGTTGGTGCGCTGGAAATTCCACACCAAAATCCACGAACCGGGCTCGATGAGGTGACCTGGATCGTCAGAGGCTGGTGGAGAGGAACTGTGAACCTGTTGGTGTAAAACACGCAATTTAGTTGTCAATTCGCACAAATAGTCAAGTAGTACGGGGTGTTCTATCTCACTTAGTTTCTTGGGTCTTGGCACGCCCCAGACGTTGGCTGGGCGGCCAAACACGATCTCATGGGGGCTAAGTCCTAATCTGGAGTGGACAGTCATCCTGGTTGACAAAAGCGCTAGAGGCAGTGCGTCAGGCCATTTAAGACCTGTACTGGCTTGGATCTTGGCTAGTTTGAGTTTTAGAGTGCCAATGTAGCACTCTACTAATCCAGCTGATTGGGGGTGATTTGCAGCGTGGAATTTTTGGTGGATGCCTAAACACTCACACACTCTCTTCATCACGCATCCTACGAATTCACTTCCGTTATCACTCCAGACAATTCTAGGCATACCGAACCTCGGGAAGAACTCTTTGACGAGTGCTTTGGCAGTTGATAAAGCGGTATTGTCCTTAAGGGGGTACGCTTCCACCCACCTTGAAAAGGCGCAGACAACAACGAGCACATACTTTAGGTTGTTGCACCTCTCCATGTGCATGAAGTCGAGCTGTAAAACCTCGAACGGGTACGTTGGAGGCTCAAAATGACCAGCTGGAGTTGGGGTTCCCCTACCGGGATTGTACTTCAAACACACCATACACTTTTTAACCACATTCTTTGCATATTTTGGGATATTGCTATTCTGCCATACTGGGGCCAATAGTTTACAGATTCCTTTCGAACTGATGTGCGCAATTCCGTGAGCCATCGTTACTACTGCAAGTACGTATGCATTAGGTAATAGCCATCGCTGGTGTTCTGATAGTTCGACCCAACAACCATTCGCATCCAATCTACCTGTGCTTTCTCTCCATTCATTCACCTCGTTCTCAGTGGCCTCGGCTTGTATCGATTTTACGCTTTCAATGGTGTCCTCACACATTTCCACATCAGTAGTCTATCTAGCAGGACCCATAACATACATCCGACTCATTGTGTTCCTTGCAGTTTCTTTCGCAACCTCATCTGCCAATGCATTTCCGCGGCCAACATCATCCTGAATCTTTTTGTGTGCACTGCATTTTATAATGGCGACTTGTAGGGGCAAGGTGAGTGACTCAAGGAGCTCATTAACTAGCTGGCCATGTTGTATCTTTGCACCATGGGACGTAAGGAACCCACGTTCACGCCACAATCTCCCAAAACTGTGAGCCACACCAAAGGCATATTGGCTGTCAGTGTACACATTCACTCGCTTTCCTTTCGCCAACACACATGCTCTAGTAAGCGCAATCAATTCTGCAGCTTGTGCAGAATTGTGGGAAATGCGTGCAGTCTCTACATTGGTGTGTAATGTCGTTACGGCGTATGCTGTGGTCGTATCACCATTCGGCAACTTGAAACATGAACCATCAACCCATAAAGTATCATTGCATTCGGGAAGGGGAGTGTCCTGTAAGTCTACTCTCCCTTTTGTCTCTTCTTCTGTCCTGAAACAGCAGTCATGTTTGTCAATCTTGTCTGTCTCTGTCGGGATGGGTAATAACGTAGCGGGGTTGAGTGTATCACACCTCTTTATGTGGATGTGACTTGCTAGCAGGGTAAGTTCGTAACTGGATAGTCGGGCGCTAGTAAGATGTTGTGTCTTGGTCCTATTTAGCAAAATGTCAACTGCATGCGGAACCATAACGATCAGAGTGTTATTCATGACTAATCCAGCAGACTGTCGAATGCAGACAGCTGCTGCGGCGGTTGCTCTTAGACAACTTGGCAGTGCCTTAGCCACTGGATCCAGAGTTGCCGAAAAATAAGCGCATGGGCGCTGTTTGTCCCCAAAGTGTTGCGTTAAGACTGATAATGCACAACCTTCCTTTTCGTGGACATACAATGTAAAAGGCTTACTGTAGTTGGGGTTTCCCAACACAGGGGCCGAACACAATGCATCACGCAACTCGTGGAAACTCGTCTGACAATCTTCAGACCAAGGCATAGGATTAGGCGTGTCTTTGCGGAGTAGTGCCAGCAAGGGCTTGGCTAGTAGTGAGAAATTCGGTATCCATTGTCTACAGTACGATGTAATGCCCAAGAAGGCTCAAACCTCTCTCTGTGTCCTTGGGGCACTTAGTTCTGTAATTGCCTGTATTCTTTCTGGTGTCAGTCTCCTTCCCTCCTTCGATAAGATGTGACCTAGGTAGGTTACTTCTTGTCGGCAAAATTGCAGCTTTGAAAGGGAGACTTTGTGCTTCATGTCACATAAGTGACGCAATAGTAACAACGTGGCTTGTTTGCAAATCTCCTCAGTGTCTGCGGCGATCAGTAGATCGTCTACGTACTGGATCAAAGTTGACCCATCCGGCAGCACAATTGTGTCTAGTTGTGTTTTCAGTGCCTGACTGAATATAGATGGGCTTTCGCAGTAGCCTTGAGGAGCGCATTTGAAGCGGAAGCTTCGTCCTCCTAAATTGAAGCCGAAAAGGTCTCTACTCTCTTCGGCGATCGGGATGCTGAAGAAAGCGTTCTTCAGGTCAATCACCGAGAACCAGTCTGCTGAAGCTGGAACCATTGTCAATAAAGCAGTAATGTCGGGGACAACTGGAAACTGTGGGATAACTACCTTATTTACCTCTCTGAGGTCAATCACAAACCTATACACAGGGGGCTGTGAAGGATCAGTACGTTTTAAGACCGGTAAAACTGGACTGTTACAAACGTTCCCTGTTGTTTCTTCAATAACATCTTTATCGATCAAATCATAAATGATCGTTAACAACGCCTTCTCGCATTCGTTAGATATTTTGTATTGGGGAATACGTGGCAATCCGACGTTGGCTTTCAAAGTTATGACATACGGTGTTATCTCCAAACGACCTACGTCATTGGAACCATTAGCCCACAGTATATCAGGAAGTGATGACAATTCGGTTGGAATACCTTCTTTCGACAAATACATTGGAGAAATGACTTTTTTTCCTAAGGTAAGTTGTACTGCCGAGGGAGAACAGTACAAAGTCGCATACAACCTTTTTAGCAAATCCAATCCTAACAAATTTTCACCGCAACCTGTTGTAAGAATGAGTGGTGCTTCCAATTCACAGGGGCCAACAGAAAGGGATATAGGACTAGAGATCGGGTTTCTAACAGGGGCGCCAGAGAAGCCTACTGAGACATTCATTTCGCCAGACAAAGGTGCGCCAGGAAGTTTTGAGTGCATAATAGAACTTTTCGTAGCACCAGTATCCAGCAGAAATGGCTCTGACACTCCTGAGGTAGTTACCTCGACATAAGGTCCATTCTGATCTACTGGAACTGAAACAACTCCCTTTCTTTGTCCATGGCTGTCCTAGTGATCGTTACCCTCATTGTCGTGTTCGGTGTAATAGTCGTCAGCATAGTACTGAGCTGACCTAGACGATGCGTTATTCTGTTGGTCAAAGCTATTCATGGAATTCTGAGGCGGAAAAGAAACTGTGTTCTGGGAGAAATTTCCACGGCCCCTACCTCTGGGGGCATGTTGAACACCTCTCCCTCTTACACCTGAAACACCGTTTAAGCGTCGCGCAAGAGCCGGACAATTATTCCTAAAATGACCCTCTTCCTTGCAATACGCACATTGATTCGGGCCATACGGAACACGCTGGTGGGAAGACTCGTTTCCTTGCGCGTCTCTAGAATACTGCTTATTCTGTTGATAATTGGGCTGGCTATCCATACGAGGCGGATAGGCCTGTTGGAGAAGAACTTTAGTTTTTAAATCTTTCATCTTTTTGTCTGCCTTGTCTAGCTCATCTTTGCGCCTGTTTTCGTAGTACTGAGCTGTTGCTAGAATCTGCGCTGACGTAGAGACAGCCCAAGCACTCTCTGAATCTTTTAGTTTAGCACACAGTTCGGGAACCAGATTGTGTACAAACTTGTCTACAAACAATCTTTGGCCACCCTCGGTAGCCATATCCTGACCACTATGGTCAGTGAAAGTTTCCTCGAATCTCGTGAAAAAGTCAGACACATTCTCGTCTTTCTTCTGCTTGCACGCGGATAGCTTGTCCCAGTTTACGCGTATTTCAGGCATAATTGTCTTCATGTACGCAATAATTCTACCGGGAAGTTCAGCTATCAACGGCTCAGGCTTGAAACCACCGACTTGTCTAGCATCTGTAGTCGCAATGTTCGCCCACGAGTCACCTAATTCTTGGTCATGATCTGTATGACGTATCTTACTCCATAAAGGATGTGGAACAACGTTCCCAAACAACATGTCTATATCCGCTAAATTCATTATACATGAGCTGGCAGTTTGGGACAACTCCTTATAATACCCAGTCGGGTTTTTACGGGGATCGGGTAGTGTCTGCTTGAGTGCTAAAACTTCGGATCTTTTCCAGGGGACATGTACCCATACACGCTGGAAATGAGGCAGAACCGGTGGAACTGCAGCTGCGTCACCTTCCCTCCAGACCGGAGGAACCTCTCTCATGGGGTACTGTCTCACTCTTTTCCTGCTGGATGTACCACTGTCAGAGGATGACCCAGAATTACCACCCGTACTTCTATGTGATAATAATATCTCAACTGCTTTTTCAACGTCGGGACCAACTATCATACCCTCCCCAAATTTAAATCATACACTACACAACTCTTGCTCGTTGGTCTTCTGACCATTATCTACCAAATCCTCACACAGAAAAACACACATCTGCTCAAAGACGTATCTTTGCGTTGGTTCATCGCATTGACGGAAAACGTTCATGACAGACTCTACATCATATCTTGCTGTGTCCATAGCCCAATTTTGTGCTAACTTATTCAATAATTCCCTTTCCTGATAATCGGGCATTTGGCTTCGTAATTGTCTTCGTTCCGTGTTAGGGGTCGTTTTAGGCGACCGAAAAAGTGGTGAAGGAAAGTTAGTAACAATGCTGGCCATTTTATGCCAGACGGAAGGTGAAAGTGGGGGAATAACTGGTGGTAGAACAGAGTCACGCAAAGTAGAAACAGAAATGTTCGTAGAACGAGTATCAGAGAGACTCGAAAGTGTGCTAGGCGAAATTTTAGAAGGAACAGTAGGAGAAGTAGATGTGATCGGTGAGCCTTGAGGAGGCTGCGCCAGAGAAACAGGAGCCAGCTGAAGAGTAGCCGGTGAGTGCGGTAAAGGAGCCTGTATAACAGCTACCAGAGGTGCAACTAAAGGTTGCGGAGGTGCTGTGGCATTTTGTGCATAGGGTGGTGGCGAACTTAGCAAATGAGCCATTAATGGATCTTTTTCACGCTCTTTTACTGTCTCTCGCTGAAGAGATGGCAAAACGGGATAGCATTTATCTATTGCCATTTTACGTTGCATGTGCAACTGCTCACTTATTCGATCCTCTTCGTTGTCTTTAAATTTTATCGCGGCTTGCATTACTGAAATACCTCTTTCCCTCTTATTCTTCTTTTCTAATTTAATTTCCTTCTGTTTGGCCTCTTTACGCCATAAGCGGAAAGAGTCAAACATCGCCGGTCGGGCTTTCTTCTTGAATAGTTTGACCTCTAGGTTATCTAAAACTTCTGAGTCGAAACTACCATATTGGGGCCATTTTAAAACACCATCCTTGCGGGTGTATTTTATCCATACTTCGTTATATGTTATAGGACCTACGCCGTGCTTTACATAGAGCTCATACGTTGGAGTTCCAATTGGAGGAACCGGACAAGATTCCTGTAATCGGGAGTCCTTATTACAACCAAGACAAAACAAGTTTCCAAGTCTGCTAAAACCAGGCATCTTCGCTCACTAGTCAAGCTTCAAACTTCAAAGGATTATCTGTTACGATATATCTCGTGAATACACGAGTCCTTCGGCTTTGGGGCTTGCAAGTACCAAATCAAAGCGTATCTCAAGGATACCAAAAACTAAGGACAAACTAAGGACTGGGAGACGCTCCACTTATACTTAACTGAAGTATTTGAAGATCTGTGACGTCGCTAGAAAACTCGTCTATCGTTTCGCTCTACCAAGGATCACTGGGTCCAAAACAAGGCGATAGTCAGGGCAGTAGTCCTTCGTAGCCGTCGGGACGCGGGGAACCTCGCAGCAAAGACCTTCGGAACCACGTCGACATACAGGGGTCGCTGAAGTGGCTGGCCGTCCTCCGGAATTTTCACACGAAGCTCCTCACGAACATCTGGCTTGGACCGTCACCGCTTGATATCGCCCCGAGTTGGGCGCCAACTGAGGTGCCGGGTTTTTAGGAACCCGGTGGTGCCAGGGGGTAGCACCCGAGGACCTCTGAGTTCTCCCTTGTTCCGGACCACAGAAACACTGAGTCTTCTAGTTACCGTCAAAGATCAAGTTTTATTGGTAGCTACCAAGTAACACGTGTCCCAGAAGTACACCACACGGAGAGTAGGTTCTAGGGAGACTGTTCGTTTTTACAGAACCAGCCGTCTCCTTATATACAAAAATAATAGCTGCAAGCAAGAATTCCTGAGTTTATGATATGGCTATACACATATTTCTACAATAATACAAAGAGCGGAGTCATGTAAGCAAGCCCATATTTTAGATGTCCAGTTTGTTGATAGATTACCCAGTTAGGCCTGGAACTCCCATCTGATATCTATGAAACCTTAATAAAGAAAGGTACAACCCAGTCATAAAACTGGCCATAAACAAGGAACGTGGACAGGTGCATGTTTGCAGAAAGCATGGTCTGTATGTAGTGAATGGTTTGTGGAATGTTATGTATTGATGCTATCGTATTCGGCCACTGGGCGAGGAGCTGACCAAACAGGTTTGGCCTAAGGCAATGGAGTCAGTTGGGACAGGTCAGGGGGAAGTCACGAAAAGGTGGACGTGTCCCTTTTGATCAAGCTCGACCTTTAATTGACTTAACATGAGGGCAAGATGCAAGATGGATGCCGTTCACAAAATGGAGTTTAAGGGATGGGGACGGAAACTACGATTTTGGGGTGTTGGCAACCCTCGATTGTGACGCAAATACATAGGAATGATGTCCTAATTATTATCGGTTCATAGATACCAAAATCGTCTTGGTGCGTTGAGGTTTTGTGACACGGGTATTGGACCTCGATATCGGGAAAACACCAGGGTCCGGTTTTTTTGAGAACCACAATACTGGCCAGGTTGACATGGCAGTTTACAGACTGCACACAGGCACTGCGGTGGCAGGCCTGAGACACCACTTTAGGGCTACTCCTATGGGTGGCACAATCAGTGCTGCAGGCCCACTAATAGCATTTAGATCACCAGCCCTGGTACACTCAGTGCACTTTACTAGGGACTTCTTGGGGATACAAATATGCCAATCATGGATAACCAATTACAATAACAATTTACTCAGGGAGCACTTGCACTTTGACACTAATCAGCAGTGGCAAAGTGCCCAAAGCATCTAAACCAGCAAAAACGAAATCCAGCACAGCATCAAAAATACAGGAGGTAGAGGCAAAAAGACTGGGGAAACCACGCCAAAGATGCCAGGTCTAACACCGCTCTTAAGGAATGTTTGCCGCTCACACATGTTATTCACACATTAGGACATCAGCATGTGGGAGCACATGCTGTTGATAATTCGATGGCTGATGAAGCAGCCAAGTCTACAGTAGCCACTTCTTCAGTAGCAGCGGTCACTTCGTCTATGACTAAAGTTGATGATGATATTCTGGTGGCTATTGCTGCTACGAGGGAGGGAACAGAGTTCCCCAAGTTGTCCCTTCCCATTATTCATACTACTTGTCTTCTGAACAAGTCTCATTTGTAACTATTCCGTCCACAGGGGATCAGCTAATTACCAACGAGGACCGCAGACTTTCTTTGATTATTACTGCACATGAAGGCGTGGCATCTGCCCATGCCGGAGTTACCACAACTATTTAGCGGTTACAACAACGTTTCTGGTGGTGTGGTTTATATCAGCAAGCATGTAAATATGTTCTTGCTTGTGACATTTGTCAACAAAGTAAACCTTCTACTGTGGCGCGACCACCACATATTCAACTTTACATTTCAAATCAGCTATTTGGTTGTATCTATCTTGATCTAGTTTCCTTTGGGTTTGGCGGCAACGCAGTGCTGACGCTCAAATTGGTATAAAAGATTTGCGTGTCTTTGTCAGGACATATGCCTGTGGCACCTTCCATTCAGATCAAGGTCCGGCTTTTGCCTGTAATGCTTACCGTGACGTGATGAAGTCTCTGAGGGTGCAGGTGCAATTCCCATCTCCATATCAGCCCGAGGGCAATTTTGTTGTGGAGTAGATGAACCATGACTTAAAGCAATCTTTAACAATGAGGGTATAAGGTACTGGTCAGGCCTGGTTGACTCATCTATATGGAATTCAGCATGCACTAAATAATCTCCCAAGAAGATCTCTGGGTGGGCTGACCCCATACGAATTGCTCTTTGGCATTTAAATGTTTGTGCCAGACCTTGATGGTCTAGAGGATGTGGCGGCTGACGCAACATTTGACGTAGATAACCATTGTACTATGTTATAGGATCTACAAAAGACTTGTAACACACAAGCAAATGATCATTTACCCCCATCCACAGAAGATGCTGTGCTGATTCCTGTTAGTGGCTGGCTTCCAAAAAGTTGGAGATCTGGTCTGCGAGAAATTCAAGAACAGAAATAATTTGGTCGCTCATACCGTGCACCAGTCCCAGTCCTTGGATTGAAGGTTACTCATACTGTGATCCTACCTCCGCTGCCTGGCTGCAAGGAGAATCGATTTATTTCCACCGAACATGTCAAGCTACACCATATGGCCGATACTCAATACTATGCCTACTTCCATTCCCCGATGGGATGTTTCACTTCATCCAATGACTTCTGACTCCCAGACAATTTCACAACAGGAAGGGGTGATAGAGACTTCAATTGATTTGTTGCCTGTTTTACTGTCGACTTCCACCGTTGAGGCAAATGACTATGACTCTCCACCAGTTGAAATTATGGTTCACATTCCCGAACATGCAATCCATTCCACATCCAATGAAGAGCAACCCGTAATAGCTTTTCTTCAGATACATCATCTTTGTCTTTGTCTTTGTCATTGTCTGTAGAAGAGCCCCCACACATACCAGTCTTTTCATCTCCTGGTTCAAGAAAACTTATCTGGATCCACCTTGGACATATGTCTGAATGGCGCTGATGATGGTGTTCCTCTTCATGTGGATTGGGTTTCTGATTGTATTTTTCCTGTTGATTGATGGCCATTACTTACCTGAACGCTCTGCTGTCAACATGGTTAACAAAGTTCTGGCCCCTCACACTTCATCTCATAAAATGAAAAGAGATCAAGCACTAGTTAATATTTCAGCGTTCCCATTTGTTGATGATATCGTGTTGGATAAAGTAGCATTCAATATTCAGAGTCCGACCAACACTTTACAAATCCTATACATATTTCGAGTTTCTTTAGGAGATGTGGTCTTGCCTGGGATCCACTCTGATGATTGGGATGTTAACACTGTTTATTCATTTGTTTTCAGATTTAAAATATATTACTGCTTTTGACACTGAAGATTTATATTTAAATTCTATAAACTATGCTGATTTGTTCTGTTACCAACATTATGGCCATCATTTTTTACACAACACAAACACTCAGAGGCCTTTTTTAATTATACCGAGTGGGAGCATTGTCCAACCCCGTTACAGGGCATTTTCCAAAACCCAAAAGAGTAAATTCATGTACTTTACTGCTAACAATATCGCAGACCTTGAGTCCTATTTTTATAAATTGAAGATGGGTGCCTGCACCAAATTTATGCTGACCCACCCTAAATTGGTCTATTCCTTGTCCTTCATAACTGAATTGTCCATGAAGGGTTATGATTACTGGAAAGACGTAGTTGATTTAAAGTCTATTTGGGGTTCCAAAGATTGGCAAGTACAGGGTCTTTAATCGTTGCATTGCGAATGTTTTTTACCGTCACCGCTCATATTTTTAAATGAGACAGTGCAGCAAATGACTTGTTTTGGTTTGGCCACGGCTAAAAATTTTAATGTTGTTGCCATTCCTTTTTAGCTGCTTATCACTCATGGGATACACATACAAACTACTCAATTAAGGATTTCACTGGAATGTTTCAAAACAGTCAACTGAATTAATCTAATATTGACCCTTCACATTGGTTGTTGTGGCCAATGAGCTCATGCTGATTTTCTTTTAGGTCCAAAATCCCCTCAAGCTAAACGTTTTGTTTATGCAGCATACAATGAATTTTGGAAGCTTTCAAAGATGAAAGCTGCAGTCCGTCATCGTCAAATTGACCAGGATAATTTAGAAAAAGTTCTTGCAGTAGTCCATAATAGCATTAATATACTGTCTTCTCGTATATATACTTTGGATAACATTGTATCCTCCGTTATTGACATTGTTCAGAATGAAGTGTCTACTTTGTATCATGGTCAAAATCAGTTACGTTCTGTAATGCATTTTGGTTGGAACTTACAAACACTCAAAAGTGAAAAAGTACCATTGTAGTTTAGTTCCTATAGTCCCAATAGGCTCTGCGCATCGGAATAATATATCCTATAGATTAGACGTAGAACTGAGGTCGACAAGGTCTCTATCGAATATATTAAACTTAATAGTGAATGCCAGCTAGCTCAGAGGTCACTAGACACTTTCTCGAATTCACAAGAAGGGATTAGTTTCTGACAACCGCATAAATATAACAACTTTGTTTCCCAAGAATAAGAAATGTATCTCTAGAGTCGCAGAAACAATAGATAAGTATTTCGCTCAGTCAATAGTGCATGCTTCGTTTCTACAGAGGTGCAGAGAAATGGAGAGACGGGCGTTTTCAATAAAAGGTTTCATTGAACAGTCTTCTTTCTCATGCAAGTAAAGTGAACTGCTACAATCGTAATGCGGACTGCAAAGTATAATGCGTACAGCGAGAACAATATTATAAAATAATACTGTAAGAGCATTGTATGGTTTCTAAACCATATATAAATACATTCATAAATAACAATGGCTAAAAGTACTCAACGGATGCTTTTAAAAAACGCCTACCCCAATATACCTAACCTAAGTCTAGTACGCGGGAAGGAGTAAGTGTGGTGTAGCATAGGTTTAGTGTTTCTTTGCCAAGAATCTATCCAAGGTTTCTCTAGGTTCTAATCAGCTCCATACCTTTAGTTTAGAATGAAGGAGGTCTGGTATCTCAATCTCGGGACTTGATTTCACTACACCCGCAAGTGGCGCTTGGAAACACTGGAGCTGGATTCTCGCCAAGAGAAATGCAGCCTCTTGATCAGTGCATCAGCTAGAGGGTTGGCTTCCTTCGGCACTTGCTGTAGCGAGCTGCGCGGGCAAGTATATAGTCGACCTGCTCCGAATCACCGTGTCTTGCTAAAGCAAGTGAAGGCATATTTATACCTTGAAGGTGTCTAGTTTGACGTAAAGTCGGGCATAATAACATCAGGAAAGAATCCCAAGGGAATAGTAGTTCTTTGTAAAGTACATGAGTTCTTGGACAAATCAATATTCAAGCAGGGGAAGGTCCCTGACTGCTTAAGCCGATTTTACAAGAAATCGTTGTGATGTGTTGGTACGGGAGGAAGTAGCCATGCCTGTATTTGGTCTGCATGGGCTATGTCTAAATAAGGGAATGATTTCTATTCCTAAATTAGGGCAGTGTGAATTGTACCTACATAAGGGCATGAATTGGGAAAATTCACTCGGATCCAAAAACGCCATACAACACCCACTCCACTTTATTATGTACAACAATACTAAGTTCTAAAAGACATAAAACATATCTAAACACGATGTGTTAAAAACCCCACCCAAAAATACATAAAAATGCATTCTCAATGGTTGTACAGGAAAAGAGCATTTGTGCTGTACGTATTTAAAAGCAATGTTTCATTCAAAGCATATAGATGACATTTAAAAACGCTATCCGAATGAATCATGAAAATATATTTATGAAATGGCTCTTAAATACAGAAAAAAAAGTCGAGACCATTCCATGACAGAATATATCAATTGTTTGGTTGTGGACAAGGTCAAATATTGTCTCTCAGAAGTATTCAAAGAATTCTTGTTCTCTAGGAATAGTTCTACTTTAAGAAGATTATCTTGTGCCAAAAAACAGTTCAATTTTGGGAAAAGAAAAAAAATCAAATCGTAGAAAAATAGAGTTCCAAAGTTAGAAGTTTGTTTTGGAAAGTGAAGGTCGAATTCAGAATCTCACAGAACACTGTGTGCTAACTTCAAAAGTCAGTGTCATTATTTGGAGAAAACAGCAAATCTTCTAAGCTGGTAAAGAATTAGTCTACCATTGTAGGTGAAAGTTGGACTACCTTGTTAAGCAGATCAATTGCACATAGATGAGACGCATCAGCCACATTAGCAATGTTCGAAGTAGATGGTACTTCTGTGCCTGTTGCTCCACGCATCTCACCGTCTGCAGTTTGCGTCTGTGAGATTTCAACGAATGCCGTCATCGGGATTGGTAGCCACTTGGGACAACACAGTGGATGAGCCGTTACCGATTCAAGCAAAGCATCAACATCCGTTGGCAGGACTGATGGGAGTGTCAGACAGATGTCTAGCATGCATTCTTCTCCACATAGCAGGCATCGTAGAACAGGTACGATGCAATCTTGCAAGATTGGTCGGAATGATAGAAACCATGTAGTGTGATCTGGGTGTTGATGGTGACTTGACTTGCCATATCGGAGCAGAATGAATAAAAATAGTATTCCTGCTACGAGACCCAAAACAAGAGGCAGACCGCCAAACACAGAGTGGACGAAGTTTGGAAATATGCCTAGGACTGCTTCAACAGGTGCTAACAGTACCGAAAAAATCATCTTAAATACATGTACAATACCACTCGTATCAGACATGTTTAAGATACGACCTAACATTTCTGAGAAATGTATAGGGCAGTTTGTCGATAAAAGGGCATGTATCTCTGCAGAAGTCCCTGCAACCTGCAGATCATACGTCTTTTTGGCCGAGGTCAGTGGCACCGTTTTTTGTAAAAGAATGGCTTTCAGTCTGCTTAAAGTACCAATTCGAATAGAAGAGATGTTCAGTGAAGGCTATAATGGGGACTCCCTGTCTGACTTAGTTTTAGGAAACAATACTTGCATGCAGCAAGTGACCTTGGCTGACACAGTAACGAGATAGGGGGTTCCTGGCAACATGCCACAACAGCTGTGATCGTTCAACATAATGTAACTTCCATTAGAAAGCTGCCTAAAAATTGGATCTATCACTGCAGCTGGAGAACCTTGCAGGTGGCAGGATAAGTTGTTGGAGGAACCGTCGCAGGCCCCGTGTAAGTTTATACCCTGACATAAGAGTGAACCACTTAGTGTGTTTTCACAATTCTTACCACTAAGAAACACTTCTTTTCCCCCACTCCAACCTTTGTGTGAATAAGGTAAATCCCAGCATGTCTTGATGTATTCTTTACCCAGCCTTTCATATACGCCCGCTGGTATATGTTTTAGACAATACTGAAAATGGAAAATCGTCACAGGCAGAGTGATTGTACCAAGTATTATCCATTCTGTCACTGGCTTCTCAGAAACAGTTAATGGTAATCTTTCCAGTTTTTCAATGCTCAGCACTGTATAGTCTGCCCCTCTCTGTGCCACAGTGATTAGTTTATCTGTAAGGCTGGATTCAGAAAACAATCACGTGGTGTTGATTAGACGCCATGGCACATAGCCAGAATGAAGGTTTTGCAACGTCCAGCCCAAAAGCATTATAGAGCGCAATTTTGACTGACCATGCTGTAACATGACCAAGTCCTGCTCCATTATGTCAATGGCAGAGGAGACTATGCTGTCCAAAGAATATATTCTGGATGACAAAGTTGTTAACCAGTTGTCAACTACAGAAAGAGATTTCTCTAAATTAATAATATCAATGTCTCATATCCGTTCTGCAGTCTCTGCTTGCGTTGTTTTCCATGCTTCATTATACATGGCATAGATACCGGTGTATATAAAACGTTTATGATGCGGTTTCGCAGGTCCTTGTAAGAAGTCCCTTAAATCAACGCCATCTTTTAGTAGAGATAAGTGTTGTTTTACTTCCTTTAGTGTAGAATTTTGAAGCCACTCAAGGCACAGTTTTCCCACACTGTATGATGTTACTATCCCTGGATGTTGTCTCTGGACATATCTTGGATCTGGCCTAGTGAATGTGAACCCCCGTGTTTTATTCAGGAATTTATCTTGACAGTTGTTTGTGTCCGTGGGCCATATTAACCATTTTTTCCAATCAGTATCTGTTCTGTTCTTAAGTAAAATAGTTTTTACGTCGACCCCCCCTTCAATAGTGTTTTCACTATCTGGTTTAGGTGTAGGTATGGACGGTTTGTTCAAATCTTTTATCTTGGCTAACCCAAGACAAGATGTCTGTTGAACAGTGTCATTCAAAAACATTATTTGTTCTAGGATAATGCAGGCTCTAAATAAAGCTTCTAAGCCCTGCACCTGCCAGTCTTTTGTGCCCCAGACAGTTTTTGTCTCAATGGTGTCTTTCCAAAAGTCAAACCCTAATGTAGACAGCTGAGCATAAAATGCGGCAGAATAAATTTGCTTTGTATTTGTCAACATACTTTTCATTCCTGTCCTATTAACATTTTTAAAGTAAAATGATTCTGGATTGGAAATATTAAAGCCTGAAAAGTACGGAAATTTGTCATAACATTTTTTTGAGCTACCTTTTGGTGGCGTTGGACAATGTTCCCATTGATTATAAGTAAAAACATTTCTAGGGTTTGCAGATCTATGCAATAAATGATGACCATAGTGATTATAACAGTACATTTGTTCATAATCCGATGAACCTTCTAAGTATTCATGATTTGTAAATGTTGCAGACATTTCTAAGTCTGACATCATATTAATAACTGTCTAAAAGTCCCAATCGTCAGAAAATGTGCTGGGTGAAACAAATCACTCAAGGAAACCTTGAATTGGTGTGGAATCTTCAACATCTCTGCAGGACCAAGGATGTCATAATCAGTTCTGTCCCAAGCTATACCACCAGGTATAGGAACGGCTGTGATGTTCACTGATGACAAGTCTCTTTGTTCAAGATGGGGTGATTTCTGTGGCTTGAGGAGTAAGTTGATGTTTTTACTTGCTGTGTCCATTGTACTATATCAAATTAGAAGAAAAAGTACACCTAAAACAATCCATACTTCAACCCATGGTGAAACCAGATATGTTTTTTCCAGTTGATGAAAGAGTTCTGTTGCTCGTTCTTTAAAAATTATTTTAGCTGGCGTCTTTTCAGGTTCACTGGGATCCTCGGAAAACGTATCAAAGTTAATGAAGTAGCCAGAGGCAGTTCTGTCAATTGTAGGAATTGCTTCAGGATTCGATTAAATCAATTGATCACTTGTCATATTAGTATACTCAGATGCTATCTCATTGTAGACAGGTGTTTCTTGACAAACTGTTATTTGGGTCTCAAGAGGCACAAGTTACATGGCTTTGTTGCATAGTCCTTTGTTCTGTGCTGCAAAGTCTTCAAATGTTATCAGTCTCTCAGTCTGAACCTCTTGGATTGTAGCCAGATTCGGGCGTCTGGTACATGTTTGGAGTCCACTTGCCTACTACTTAGGATCGGCCACATGATGTGGTTTAACCAGGTCGATGGACACAAACCTGTTCTCCTTTCTTCCGGCAAGAGGCAGCAGTAATACTGTTCTTGATACATGGATTGCTAGCACAGGTACAGGTTTTCTCTGACTAGATCCCTAATCTTTGGAATCCAGGCAGAACTTGCTGGGATGGGTGTTTTTTCTTCAGAGGTCGTTGGCTTCAGGAATACGTTGCTTTGACTTTTTCTTGTTTCATTTAAAGTCCTGCCAGTAATCAAGCCGTGAGGGAAACAGCCATCACCTTCACTTACCTGCCAGCCTGCACCGCTGCTCCGCCATGAGGAAAACGGCTCCACGCAGCGAGGGCACCACAACACCCAGCTGCCCCGGGGGTCCGGCGCCGCGCAGCGGCAGTGACGCCATCGACGCGCCTGGAGGTGCCATAACTGCAGGGAGCGCCGAGCGCTCCTGGGGGCCAGTAATCAAGCCGTGAGGGAAATGGCCATCACCTTCACTTACCTGCCAGCCTGCACCGCCGCTCCGCCGTGAGGGAAATGGCTCCACGCAGCGAGGGCACCACAACACCCAGCTGCCCCGGGGGTCCGGCGCCGCGCAGCGGCAGTGACGCCATCGACGCGCCTGGAGGCGCCATAACTGCAGGGAGCGCCGTGCGCTCCTGGGGGCCAGTAATCAATCCATGAGGGAAACGGCCATCACCTTCACTTACCTGCCAGCCTGCACCACCTGCACCGCTGAAACAGCTCCACGCAGCGAGGGCACCACAACACCCAGCTGCCCCGGGGGTCCGGCGCCGCGCAGCGGCAGTGACGCCATCGACGCGCCTGGAGGTGCCATAACTACAGGGAACGCATCCCGCCCCGCGGGACGCGCGCGGGCAACGCCGGGCTAAGCCTGGGAAAAGGGCGGGCCCTCTGTGGCCCTCAGAGGCCTGAGGAGACTGGGCTGGGCCATAGACCCTGGTATGGACTTGAATAATATTTGTATGTTTTATATGAGACTTTGGTATTAGGTGTTTAATACTGTTTTAAGAAACGTGTATGGAGCCTTAACCTGTTGGTTATATTATTACTATATATATTTTTTATTTGCGCAAGGATAAGGGTGTGTAATATCTAAATCTAAGCCAGACAAGCCTGTCCCTGGTGTGGGCACTATGGACACTTTTTTGGTTAAAAAAGTGAACCAAATTAACAACGAAAGAAGGGCCTCACTGGGCCTAGTAAGCCCAGCGCGATTACTAGATGTGGCTCTGTCTCCGTACGGGGTCTCTGTATTGGGAAACAGCGATGTTGCAAGTGACCGGGCTACTATATCTACAGTAGCACAGATTCACAGGGAGACTCCGGATGTTCTGTCTGATACCTCCCTGGAAGATATAGAGCAGACACTACCAGCTACTAGACCTGTGAGACAATGCAGAAAACTGCAATCTAAACGTGGGGGGAAGAATAGTAAAAAGAAAGCTGATCTTCCACGTTCTGCTTGTAATGGCCCTATTCCTGTTTCCTACCCTGAGAATGGCTATAAAGAGGGGGTACGCTTATAGATCTGGAACGTTTTACCCTACTTATGAGCTCAACATTAGCAAAAATAGAGGCTAAAATAGAAGAGATGTTGAGACCACTTACTACCAAGCTGGATGCTGTGTCGCTAGAAGTGGATAGATTGGGAGGATTCGTTTCAACATTTCTAACTACTGCCACAGCTGTCCCACTTAAGGCAGCAGATAAGGATCAGAGTGTTGTGAGAGAGAAAGTGCAGCAGATCAGTAATCAAACAACTGCTAATGAAACTGTCTCCTCTGCCCTACCCTTAGCAACTGAACAGCGGAGTCAACCACAAGCTGAGCCTGTTGGTAGGCCTGACTCTTCTCATACAAGGAAAAGTCATTACATTAACTAGCCACCTGATTGTGCTCCCTATGTGGTGGTTCTAACGAACGTCCCGCCCATGGATGAGCTTTCTGCCCAACCATATGGGGAGTCTCATGACTCTTTAAAAAATAAAACAGTTGCATGGTTGAGTCAAAATTGTGGCTTTCCACCTAACTTCTCTGATCAAATCCTTTCTACGCGTAGGGGGAACTGGATTGGGCCGTCTAGTAAGACCACTAGCGGGGACTGCAATGTGGTTAACTTCAGGTACCCGCAACATGTGGCAACAGTACTATTAAGGGCGGCCTCTCTTGTGTATAACACGAACAGTGTTTGTGTCCGGCCTCTTGGTCATTTTTATGCCCATTTGAATGTAGCTCACTCAGCACCAAGGAAAATTAGATCACAGCCTCTGTCTCAGATACCGGCAGCTAAGACTTCTTATCTGTATAATGTTAATGTACACCGAAAGAATGTCCCTAATGTGGAATCATTCACTAGTTATAATGCTGCTACTCTCTGTGGGAGTGGTTTCAATGTGGATACTCGAAACAGATTTGATTTGCTGTCTGGCCTGGAGGCGTGTGACTAACGAAAGGGCTGTGTGGGGTAGGACATTGATTTAATGGCTGACGAAGGACATGTAGTGCCTCTTGTGAACATAGGGAATGATAGCAATGTAATTTGCTGGAATATCGCGGGCTTAGCCTCTAAGATGGGAGACTGTAACTGGATCAGTTTCCTCAAACAATATCAGATTATTTGTCTCCAAGAGACCTGGTCAGTTGACTGTGACTTCTTCCTTGAAGGCTATAAATCATTCTATGTTCCTGCGTCTCCATCAAGCAGGGGTAGACCAAAGGGGGTTTAGTGACATTTATTTCTGTTAACTTAACCTGTAACATACGTAGAGTTCAAACTGAAAATCCAGGCATTATTGGTCTAATGTTAACTAAAGATAACTGTTTGGCAGGTCTGGTCAATTTTTATAATGGTATAAACTTATGCTCAGCTTTGAGTCAAGTATCGGCACTTAATGCTTTTATTTCATCCTCTATGATTAAATGTATTCACAACCTTTTAATTATGGGTGACTTTAATGTTCACCCGTGTGGTGATCTTCTGCTAAAATGTATTGCAGATGTGCAATGTATACGTTCACAGGGTTTACATATGGAACACACTACTGAAGGGGATTTATTTAATGATCTTTTGAATGACCTAACTTTACCAGTAGCTATGGAATTGAGGGACCCTACCAAGTGTTTTGATATTCTCACTTTTAAAGGGCATGGACGAGGAACTTTCATTTATTATATGCTACTTACACTGTCAATGCAGTCCTTTGTGGATTTGTTTTCCATTAGCAATAATGAATTTAGTGATCATAATCCCCTTACCATCCGGTTGAATGGACCCTGGATAGCTAAGGACGCACGGAAGGGTGTCCCAGGTAGACTTAGCACAACCGATGGAAGACGTCGCTTTAGATGGTCGACGATCAATGCCGAGCAGCTGTACAAAAATATAACAGACACTTGTACAGATGAAATTCAGAATTGTATTAAAGCTGGGAGTGAATCAATTACAGTCCTAGATGCATTTCAGAATTTGTCGCTTAAGGTCTCTCAGCTGCTGACGGCCCCTGCCAAAAAGGTAGATAACAGGGGACCTAGATGGTTTGACCAGGACTGCTCTAAAGCAGCGCGGAATTTAAGGTTGGACTTGGGGGCGATTCCCAGAGTTAAAGCAACTGTACAAGAATGTAGGAAAAACTATAAATCTGTTATTGCTACGCGCAAGGATACTCTAAGACAAGAAGCTTGGTCCGAGATCCTCGACCCTGATACTTTAAAGTGCAGTTCCAGATTTTGGGCCTTGGTAAAGAAACCTTTCCTGGTACAGGTCCCTGGGGATGGCCTGGAATGTTGTATAACTGAGGAGGAGTGGGTAAACCACTTTAAAAGCCTATATAGTTGCACGCCGTCAGAAATCCCCAATTATCCACCCTGCGTAAGGGATAGTGTTATTAAATTTGAAAGAGGTGAGATTTTGGACGGAATATCAGGTCTGACAGCTGGGAAAGCGCCGGGTCCGGATGGGATTCCGCCTGATTTGTATAGATCGGATCCTAGTTTTTGGGCACCCATCTTGGAGGCGGTCTTCAATGCGGCTGCGTCAGTTGGCTGCCCATTTTCATGGGGGGGTTTCCACAATTGTCCCGGTCTTTAAGAAAGGGGACAGAGGCAGCCCACTCTGCTATAGGCCAATATCATTAATAGATTCTATGGTCAAAATAGCAGGAAGAATAATACTGCAGAGACTGTCCGACTGGGCAACTACAAATAACATCATGTCTATTGCTCAGTATGGCTTCTGCGGAGGGTGCTCAACTATAACACAGTCCCTTAATCTTTTCTTAATTTTAAGCAAGTACACCGTAGCAAGGAGGGGTACAATACACCTTGCCTTCATGGATTTGTCATCCGCCTTCGACTGTGTTAACAGAGGAAGGCTCTGGCAGTCCATGAGGGAGAAGGGGGTTGATACTGGGATTGTTAACTTCCTTGAAGACCTACATAGTAACACCAGTGCCAATGTAAGGTACTCTCAGGATCTGGGCGTAACTAGTAAATTTGCTATTAGAAAGGGTGTGCATCAAGGTTGTATCCTTGCCCCCTTTCTTTTTAATTTTTATATCAATGATTTAGACAGTGATCTGCAGAACATACATGCGGACTGTCCTAGAGTTGATAGGCGGGGTATTCCTGTTCTTTTATACGCAGATGATGCGGTTCTAATTTCTAGAACTGAGAGGGGACTGCAAACTTTACCTAATGCTTTTAAAACGTTTATGTCTGACAGAGATTTACTAATTAACAATTCTAAATCATTTATAATGCAGATTGGTCAAAAGCCAAGCAGAAATTTCCTGTTTAAGTTTGATGATGTAGTGATCCCTGTAACGAAATCATTTACGTATCTTGGGGTTACTTTTGACAATAAACTTAGCTGGGGATCTCATCTTGCCAAGAAGAAAGGTGAAGTGGCTAGGGTGAATGCTTCGATTTTTAACTTTGCGGCCAAACTAGGAAAAAAAACTACTAGTGCAATGAAATTATATAACGCAAAATCTGTGGCCACTGCTGCCTATGGCAGTGAATTGTGGGGATATATCAGTGGGGTGCAGTTGCAGACTGCCGAAAATACTTTTATGAAGCGTCTATTGTGTGTCCCAGCTGGCCCCTCAATCTATGCTGTTCATGATGAGTTGGGGGCACAATACTTATGTGACATGTTTTCCCTACGTCTTCTGACATGCTGCCTAAACTTGTGGCTAAACGAGGAAATACCACTAACTCATCTGATTATGAAAGATTTGTTATCTCAGGACAAAGTACTGGACACCCCATGGTTAAAGTATTTGAAATCTAGTTTCTCCCGGCTTGGTCGTCTGGAATTGTTTGATTCCCCAAACAGGATTGTTAAAGCGGATGTGAAGGCGATCAAACTGGCTTTCTTTATGGATAGGAGCTCACAAAGGGAATGTGTGGAGCTCCAAAAACCAACTGTAAGAAAATCTGTCATGCTTCAAACATGTGTATCAATGGAGCCATATTTGTCTGGCTCACTGTCCTCTCATGAGAAATTTCTGTTAACCAGATTTAGGTTGAATTTGTTTCATCATCTGCTTATTAAACCAAAAAGTGACATTTTTAACAAATCTGCAGCGCCCTGTAGCTGCGACGGAAAGTCTCCACAGGATTTGCTGCATTTTATATTTTTATGTAGTTTTTATGAATACTCTCGCAAACGCTATTTGGTTGCTCTTTTAAAAAGTCTCAATTTTAACCAGATCAGACCAGCCCTTATGTACTTGCAACTTTTGCATATGGACAGTATCCTTCAAGTTACCGAATTTTTAAAACTTTGTATAAAGCTGCGAAATTCTTTAGATCAGTGATGCTTTTATGTTGATTTAAACCTTTCATGAATTATCTTTTTTACTTTATGTGCATATTTGATCCTTGCACTACTGGCACTTTACTATCGTTCTTATAATGTACTTTTTAATTGCTATATTGTCTATGTACTTTTATGGTTTGAATCAAAACCGAAATAAAGTCTCTAATAAAAAAAATAAAAAAAGTCCTGCAAAACAGTCAAACGGTCTTTGATATCAAAAGGTTTTTGTTCTACCACTGAAGTGTGACAATCAAGGTCCTGGACAATCATTCTAGTTCCATAAAGGATTTCATATGGAGTGTTTCCCCTAGAGAACTTCTTGGCAGATTGTTAAGACTATGTTGCACACTTATTAGATGTTTGACCCACCCGTCACCCGAGCCTAGTACCCTAGCTGTTATAGGTTGCTTTATGTCCCGGTTTTTTCTCTCCACAACCAAATTTCCCTCAGAATGGAATGGACTAGAATACCGCAATGCAACGCCCAGATTGGCCATGGCCTCCTTGTAAGCTTTTGTGCTAAACACTGGATCCTGGTCAGAATGTAGCGTGCCGACTGCCTATGTGCCGATAAAGACTTGCAAATCTTTTATAACAGTTCGGGCGTCAGCAAAGAGCTGGGACCACATCCAAATGAATCTCGAGCATAAATCAACTGCGACCATGATATATTTATAGTTACCATCCCTCTGTAAGGGACCGCAGTGATCCAGGTAAATGCAAGCTAGTAGTTTATCTGAAATTAACAGGGGCGTATGCGCCGGGCGTTTCACTGTAGAGACTTTCATCTTTTGGCAGATTTCACATTCAAAAACATAGTTTCTGGTCTGTTTCTTCATGCAAAGCCACCAGTATCACTGCTTTAATAATGATAGAGGCGAGCCCTTCATGTGCTGCTAAGATTAGTCCTAATCTATGTTCCATGTTTGGAATTACTCTATCCCCCGCTCAAGGGATTCGAGCAAATGGAACATTATTTGCATCATTTATATATGAGTATTTGAGTGGAAAGCCTTTTGGTAATGTTTTACCACTGTCTTTGCTTGAAGCATTGACAGCTTGCATTTTTTCGCTATCTATTTTCATTTTTGAACAAGTGATTGAAGCTATGGAAGCCGTTTGCACAGCTGCCTTCGCGGCTTCATCGGCCAATAAGTTCCCTGCAACGCGAACGCCATCACGTTGATGACTCAGTGTATGGATCACGTGAGCTTTTTGTAGTTCTTTTCATAACTGAACCACTTGTTCCCAAAGCAACTTATGCTTGATTGTGCCACCTTTCGCATCTTTGAAGCCATTTTCAATCCAGTTCTGCAAGTATTCATTATAAGATTGAACGCAATAATATGAATCGCACACTATAAGTGTGGGGAATTCGCGATCTGTATTTTCAAGCGCCATCTTGAATGTTTGTAGTTCAGCTTGTTGAGCTGTACAATCTCCTAGAGATTGTGTTTTTGTGACCATAGGGCTGAATTTACCATCGCGCCAGCGACCTTTAACGATCGCGCACCCAGCACCATAAGCTTGTTTACCCCCAATTGCGGGTTGTGCTGATCCGTCAGTATAAATTATACATTTATACTGTTCAAGAGGCAAATCTCAGTTGGCAGAGAACATTCTCGTTCGTATTGTAGAAATTATTTTGTTTTCAAATACGGGTCAAAAACTTATTTAACGTCTGTTGCAGCAAGAGAATTAACCCATTGTACCCATCTTGGATGTAAAGCCTTTGCATTTGGAATTCTCGCTTTTGTCACTGCCTCTAAGGCAGGTACAGGAGGAACGACCATTATGCGTTTTCCCTGTGCGAGGGCTCTCTCTTTTGCTACTGCAGTTTGAACCGCTGTGAGAATTTTTTCTATAGAAGTGAATTTCACTTCTACTTGTGTGTACCAGTGTGATTTATAAGCAATTGGTACCTTTTCCCCTTCATTAAAGGTTAAGTACGTGAATCTGCATCTTCCTGGAATGATTCGGATTACTAGGTTGCGTGTGTTTATTCGTGTTTGCAAATGTGTGGTTGCTAACATGTCTGTTTGCACTGAACGCAAAATTTCTGTGTCTTTTTGAGTCCAATAAATTTGTTTGAAATCTGGTTTGATTAATTCATAGAGAGGTCTAACCCTTTCTGCGTAATTTAGACTGTAAGTTCTTCTGAAATTTAGGAAACCTAGAATTGACTGTAAGTTTTTCAGCATTTTTGGAGGTCGGAGCAGCGCACATTTCTCTAGAAAATTTGCTGCCAGGCGTTTGCCTTCACTTGATAATTCATATCCTAGAAACAGGACGTTGAGGTGGTTAATTCTCGATTTCTTGAAATTTAATTTATACCCTTCAGAGGCGAAGCCAAGTGTTATGGTGTTCACTCTGTTCAAGTGCATATCCAAGTTATCGTCTGTTACGACATATGATAATGCTTCATCATCATACGCTTGTAGTAACTCTGTTACTCTTGCTGAAAATAACCCTGGACTATTCTTGAATCCCTGGGGGAGACAACAGAATTGACGCTGTGTCCCCATACTTGAGAAAGCAGTCAAATACCTGCTTTCAGGTGCAATATTTTGACAGAAGGAACGGTTAGAAATATCTAATGTAGTTTTATATTTTTTACGCAAAATGTTATTCATTAGTGCTGCACTGTGTGCATTTTGTACTGCAAAAGTTTTGCTACAGGAGTTTAAATGTCTGTAATCCAAAACTAGACGATATGTATTGTCTGGTTTGGATACAGGAAACAAAGGATTGTTCATGGACGAGGTGCATGTTTCAATCACCCCTTGATATTCAAGTTGATCTAAGATCTCCCTGACTTGTTTTTTAGCTTCTTGCTTAACAGGATACTGCCTTTGTGCAGTTAGATGAGTTTTTAACTGGATTTTATGTTGGGGAGAATCCTCATCCCATCCCACATGATTTTTATATAATGCAGGTGCCTGGGCGACTGCCCATTTCCTGGCATATGTGTATTTTTATGAATTGGAATATGGTTTGAGAAGGCTGGCATAATGATGTCTTCGCCATGTGGGCACTCCCCGAAAAAGTCAGGTGGCCAGTCTTGTTCAGCTAGAAGAATGTCATAACCCTTAGAGAGCTTCTCCCAAAAGAGTGCTCTTATTTTTCTAGTTATGTCCCCCCCATCCGGACACTAACCCTGGAATCAGCAGTTTCAACTTGGATGTACTCATTCAAGTCCACTGTCTCCAGATGATCCTTCAAGATCTTGCGAGCTACGGTTACCTCTGCTGCACTGTCTAACATTGTCTGAGCTCACTCCCCGTTCTTGAGTTGTGTCCTCAAGGTCCTCGGCATGTCTGATTTTTAGACATGCTACCTTCTTTTTGGTGAATTGAGTTTTCGTATTTTTTGGAACGTGCTGATCGTCTTTGGACTTCACGCGTTCTTCCTTTTGTTCTGATCATCCTCGTCTTTCCGATTTCTGTGATGAAGTCTGAAAGGTACAAGAGGAACGGGTATCAGTATCTTGATATCTATCAGGTTTTCTCAAATTATCCCTGTTCCTGAGGTTACACCTCTTATCAGAGGGCTCCTTTTGAGGAGACCTACCTCGGGATTGAGTACGCTTCTCTTTAGAATTTTGTTTAGTGTTCTCCCACTTCTTTTAAGAACAGTGAGAGTGTTTTTAATAAATAACCTTTTCAGGACTTTCAGTCAGCTGGGATTTTACTGGTTTAACACCCAAACTGTCTCTACCTGGTTCTTCATAGGATTTCTCTATTATTCTGGCTGGTTCTTGAGGTTGCTCAGTTACATCACATTCTCTTAACTTTTGGGGGATAGCCACGGATGCTGCTTCACCTTTAATATTAGCTAATCTTATTGTCGAGACCTGTTTGAAATCTTTCAGTAATTTCATACCTAGATTTAAAGCAGGCTCTGCCCCGTATTCATTTTGAATCTGTTTCAGGACATCTGGTATTACTGCCATAGACGGAACACCATGTGTTATTGTGTAGATTGCAGCAAAGACTGTACCCCAAGTGTCGCAGTTCTCCAGGTGTGGTGCGATCCCCATTGGTAAACAGATCATTAAAATCCTATGTTTCTTATGAGGGGTAGTATCAGGAAATACTGCCTCGATTTGAGTAATTTTTTAGCTATCCACAATGGAATTTGTTCCCTTTTTGTGGGTAATTTACCAATGACTAATTGTATCGTCTGTGGTGTGATTTTATTTGTGTTCCCTAGGTAAGGGGTGTGTTGTGGAATCCTTATAGGAGGTTGGACTGTTAGAGTCCTCATGACATTTTGAACCAATTGTCTATGTATTTTTATTAGTTGTTTTAGTTGAACTAATAGTTCCGCATCTGACATTTCTTCAATGGAAGGATGTGGTGTATAGCTGGCTAATACCGGCCATGTTGCTCCTAGTCTACCTAGTGGACCAATCCTGGTAATGTGATTTTGATGTTGTAGGGTGCCTTTAAAGCAGAGCGCATGCTCTTGGTAAGTTAGTGGAATTTCAATATCCTCGAAAGGAATGTATTCCGTTGGATGTTCCTCTTCTTTGTAGAAGTGAAACAAATGTGTTAGTGAATTTGCTTCAGGGAAGATAATCAATTAATAGAATACCTCTGTCTGCCGATATTCGTGTGCCACTATCACAAAAATTACCCTACCACCTCTTGATGATAGGCCATTTGTTATACGTTTTATAGTGATGGCTTTCCTTAAATTTTCTGGGATGATTATAGCATCCAGGTCATCTTATTGGAAACCTGAAACTTCTAAGCCTGGTAGGGCTGTAGCTGCTGTAGCTCCACCGGTTGCATTGTTGTGGCCGTCCGGCATTTTGTTGAATGAAAGTTGCAGAGCAAGTTTCAAGGAAACAAAGGTAAGTTACACAATATTTTGGAACACTGTATCCTTCAACATTGAACAACCAAACAACAACAAACCAAAAACCAATACATAGGATTTTCGTCCTACTCAGTTATGGCGGATATTTTATCCTTTTACCCACTCCAAACGTCTATTGGAGTATTTTAAGGGAAAAAGGGGTCTCTAAGAAAAGCACGACTGAGTTTCGTGGAAAGAATAGATAAGTATTTCACTCAGTCAATCGCGCATGCTTCGTTTCTACAGAGGTGCCGAGAAATGGAGAGACGAGAGTTTTCAACAAAAGGTTTTATTGAACAGTCTTCTTTCTCATGCAAGTAAAGTGAACTGCTACAATCGTAATACAGACTGCAAAGTATAATGCGTACAGCGAGAACAATATTATAAAATAATACTGTAAGAGCATTGTATGGTTTCTAAACCATATATAAATACATACATAAATAACAATGGCTAAAAGTACTCAACTGGTGCTTCTAAAATACGCCTACCCCAATATACCTAACCTAAGTCTAGTACGCGCGAAGGAGTAAGTGTGGTGTAGCATAGGGTTAGTGTTTCTTTGCCAAGAATCTATCCAAGGTTTCTCTAGGTTCTAATCAGCTCCATACCTTTAGTTTAGAATGAAGGAGGTCTGGTATCTCAGACTCGGGACTCCATTTCCCAACACCCCGCAAGGGGAGCTTGGAAACACTGGCGCTGGATTCTCGCCGAGAGAAATGCAGCCTTTTGATCAGTGAGTCAGCTGGAGGGTCGGCTTTCTTTGGCACTTGCTGTAGCAAGCTGCGTCAGGCAAGGAGATAGTCAAACTGCTCCGAACCACCATGTCTTGCTAGAGCAAGTGAATGCATATTTATACCTTGAAGGTGTCTAGTTTGACGTAAAATCGGGCATAATAATGTCAGGAAAGAACCCCAAGGGAATAGTCGTTCTTTGTAAAGTACATGAGTTCTTGGACAAATCAATATTCAAGCAGGGAAGGTCCCTGACTGCTTAAGCCGATTTTTCAAGAAATCGTTGTGACGTTTTGGCACGGGTGGAAGTAGCCATGCCTGTATTTGGTCTGCATGGGCTATGTCTAAATAAGGGAATGAATTATATGCCTATATTAGGGGAGTGTGAATTGTACCTATATAAGGGCATGAATCGGGAAAATACACTCGGATCCTAAAACGCCATACAACACCATGGGATTATTTGAATGCTTCAGCGATGTTTTTACTATTTAATTTGACTGATAAACAGAAATTGATGTTGATGAAAGATGAAACATATACAATGCTACATATAGAGTAATTAGAACAGTTACCATTTACTTTGGCAGAAACTGATTTAGCATTGTGGTTATACATGGGGTTATTTCATTGCCTATCTCACTCTTTCAGTTCAAGGCCTGCATGAAACACTATCCTGCTGGTAGATATGAGCCCCACGAGAGTAGTTATATCCATGAATTGTGGTCATTACCTTTCACATTTGGTATCAAAGAGCGATAAGGAAGTTTTCCTTACAGGGGAGGATTGTGATTGTATGGTAGGACACTCCCTAGTCTGTAAACAAGTTAAGCTTCATGGTGCTTGTAATGTTTCTACCCCTAATTTAGCTTGCTTTTTAAAGGGGACTCCGGTACCAGCTATTATACCTGCGCTTACTTTGCTTTCTAACGGTAGTTATCTTATCCTGAATAACCACAACTGCTGCGACTTACGGGCAGGCATCCCGTACATAGTAACTATTTCACAACATGTTACATGTTGCAGCAATGTCCTCTTTCTGCCCCGCATGGGATTGTAGATAGTTCACTGTGGCCTTCCATTTTGACTTTGAAAACAGATTTCAATAAGTTTAGCAGACTCAAAGCACTATTGTTTCAACAAGAAGTGGCTCTCACATCAGCTCGGGAGACCTGCAAATTACAGGTGGCAAGAACCGCAAGTGAGATCCACTCGCTACTAAACACAAATCTCCCACTGCATTTTGGAGAATTGATACCGAGGGCCTTGCACACTTTTTAAACTTCTGGATTACGGACTTGTTACACCCTTTCAGATTAT
The DNA here is from genome assembly GCF_964261635.1 of Lissotriton helveticus. Taxonomy (NCBI): domain Eukaryota; kingdom Metazoa; phylum Chordata; class Amphibia; order Caudata; family Salamandridae; genus Lissotriton; species Lissotriton helveticus. The sequence continues at coordinate 2,114,814,626 of NC_136057.1, forward strand.
TTTTGGTGTTATCCCGGCTTTTATTCATTCAATTTCTTTCCAGCGCCTTCAGAGGGTTTCCTCTGGTGTTCTTGCTGGTTTGCGGAGTGCTGGTTCTTCTTCTACTGCTACATAATGGCTGCCTGTTCTCTGGTCCAGCCCCACCATGACTAATTGCGGCTGTACCGTGAAGGGATGCACCCACATTTTGGTTTGATGCCATTGGCAGGACTTAGTATCATATATAGGCTAACCTTTCGCTACACCTACTTCACCTGCATGCACCCTGTGTTCTACCGCCTCTGGTGCAGTTTCAAATGTGCCCTGGGTGTCTGCCTCTCCAATACATCACGCGCTGCCCTGGATTGTGGACTGTTGATGGGTCTGTTGATGGCTCAATGACAGGCCTGTTCAGTGGTTAGTTGCTTGGTTCATGATCCAACATTTTGGGCAATGGCAGGCTTCGGTAACTGTGCCTCTTGCATCAGAGTTTCATCGAATATCACGGAGGTTGCCCAGCAATGCTTATGGCTGCATCTGGATATGAGGAGCATGCCTGCTCATTCGACTTGCTTAATTGGATGGTGTACCTCTTTACTGTGGAAGGTTCCAAGGGCCTAATGGAGCTGAAGGCGTTCCAACGTGCACATGATATTTTTGATTCCGAGGAACCACTGTAGATGTGCTTTGGGAAACACTGTGAATGCGATTAATTTTTTTAACTCTTTTTACTCTGCTTTGTGCAATATATATATCCAGGAATTGGATCTTTGATCACTATTTGGCTTATAAACAACTTGCTTTGGCTCTGCTTACCTTGGATTTCTGTTCGCCTAGGAGCCACAGACCTGGCCAAGAGAAGGGTGTCAAGAGGCCACCGGGGGCATTGTTGTTTCCACTAAGTTAGCATGAGCTCTGCAGACATTGCACGGCTTTGCGCACATTACTACAGAGATTTATTTTTGCAATTACTTTGTTTGCACTTTTCACATGAGCACAGTCTGCTGTGTGCATTCTCTGCCTGTTCCCGGTATTTGGTCTGAACATTGTGAGCAAGGTCGATAAACAATTCCCCTTGTTATTCTGTTCTCGGCAGGCCTTAGCACCTAGACAAAACATACCGATGCAGCTGTTATTTGGGACAACGTACTTTGGTCTTATAGGGATACCCGAATAGGTAACACATACTTGAAGAGGGACCCTTCCAGGGAGAAGGGCGAGACAGCACCTATGATCATCCATCTATAGGTTAAGGTATGGGGTCTGCTGACAAAGCCCAGAGATCTTCTGATATATAATAATATTTTTTCTTAGCAAGGGGAGGGAGGTTAGGCTCTTAAGTCTTTTCTCTATTGTCTTTTCATCTCCCTTCATGATATAGGGACTCGCTGCTATGCTGACTGTATTTGTACTATGCATTTTCCTGCTTGTTGTAGCACGTTTACTGCATGTTAGGACACGTTAGTTAAAATAAATAATTTAAACAGTTTTGTGTCTTTGTCAGATCTTATTGTGGACAAGTACAAGAGTGCGAACAAAAGGGTGTGTCTTGTTACCGCGATTCCTGGGAGATCTGGGAGTGTTTTGTTCTATGGGATTTAATCACTTTTTTCTCTGTGAGTGAGTAGGAGGGCAAGTGAGACACTATAGCTAGTCGGTCCTGGGCTCATGGGTACTAAGGTGGTAGGATGACTCAGTCCCTATACACCAAGGTCCTATAATCCTGCGCATAGTTCTATCTTGTGAACAACACCTGCAACACACCTCTTCCTGGTCCTTCCACCAATTACAACATCCATCATTCACAGATCAACAAGGTCTTGCATACATCTCTAATAACCTCGCAGCAGCTCCTTCAAGCTCATATTCTACCACTTCCTGCTATCAGGAGCAGGCAGCGAACTTTCTGTTGATCTACCATTTATCTTGACCAATTCCCATTGAGATATTTGACATCACCATGGCATTAACCAACTATACAAAGATCATCGTTCTCAGTGACGTCAACCTCTGGTATGAAACAACTACATTGACCATGTTGTTGCAGGGATTCTGCTCCTACACAGAACTGTGCACAGAGACCCAGGACCTCAGTGAATTGTGGTGGACCAAAAAACTCACCTCAGTACCTAGAAACCCTAACCGACTAGCATAAGTGTCACATTAGCTCTTTGTCCTGTAGCAAAAGAACCAATGATTAGACAACCCAGAACATGCGACTTAGGTTATACTCAGGAATGGTGGGAAGCAAGAACACTCTTTCGATTGATATTCTCATACCAGTCCACAACAGGAGTAAAAAGAGACACGGGAAAGGTTAAAATATTTACTTTAACGACGTGCTCTAAGATGTAGTATCTTTGCTAACACAAGCAGACATATGATTAGAAATAATATGATCAGCATTGTTACAATTCCATAAAACACAAAAGCAGAAATCATATTACAATGATGGTGAAAACAGCTCTTATAGCGCCTAGTATATCACCCTCCCTAGCTAGGAACTATGTTTTATAAAATATAGAAGATTTCTTAGGCTTGTGTGGGGGACCCCATACCTCTAAGATCAGCAAGAGTGAATCACATCAGGATCTGCAAAAGCTCTCTGTCTCTCTGGAAACAGAATTCTTCCAAGTGCCTGAAATCATGCTTACAGTGCATGTGAAGTAATTCACGCAGCCTAACTTACAACAACAGTTATATGCAGTGTCGTGTGCAAAAAGCAGCAAAAGGTAAAATGCCATTTAAACTTCTAAAAAGCCTATGCTAACATAACAATGTGCGCAGCAAGGCCCAGCCCTCACTACAATGTGTAATTCTTCCTCAGCATACTGGAATCTGCTGATACCAAACATATCATTATAACACTAACCTGTCTCAAAGGCAACTCCATGGAATGGACTTTGTCCACACACCCAGAACAAATCTCATCTGCCATGACCCACAGCACCTCAATCAGACCAACTACACAGCCTTTCCCTTTAATCAATTCAAAACCTGCCAACCAAGGACAACCAAAACCACAGAAGCAATATATTTGGTCATTCAAGTATTTCCTTTCAACACTGAATGACACCCTAGTTGCCATGGCAGATTCACATGCCTGTAACAAAATTCAGTTCCCAACTCTCTGACATCATAAACATCTTACAGATCAAAGCTGAAACACAATCCCTGACCAACCCCCATTCCTCTAAAGTCAGACAGTAAATGCTGTTAACACCAGAACTCACAGACAGCAGAAGCACAGTCTAGAAGCAAGAGAAGCACAGGCATCTAATGCAGCGGCTCGAAGACCTTACTATCCTATATTACATAGGAAGCTCATTAGAAGACAAGGCTACCTTCTCCAATAGGTTAATCAGTGAAACTTCAAATGAAACAAGGGACTCTTTAAAACAAGTAAGCACTATGATAATTCCACTTCTGACCCATACCTCATACAGTGGAAAAATGCCCCAATCTTAAAGAGATGATATACAAAGTCAGATAACACATCGGACTATACAAGAATTTATATCTTTTCCTGTCTGATATCACAAAATAAAAAAGAAAAACCACCTGACAACAAAGTGGATACACCAACCCTTTCTTTATTGAAGACCTTGTCTCGCACATCATATAGAGAGAACATCATCCTAAAATCAACAGTGAAGGGATAGCTTTCAGATCATTCAGGAACATTAATGCATTCCTCAACCCAGGTGCCTTCCCTAACTTCCCAAGACTGAGTATATCCTACCACTGCTGAAGAAACAAAACCTAGACATTTTCAACTGTGCAAATTACAGACCCGCCACCCATCTCCTCTTCCAGAGCAAGATCATCGAAAAGGCTTAGTTCTTGAATGTATGAGACAAATTAAGAATGATCTCCTCTATGACTACATTTCCGAATTCAGATCTCAGTTCAGTTCAATTGAAACTCTCAGCAGCTTTTGACACAGGTGACTATTAAACGTTCAAATATGTCCTCTCCTCTAGAATGAGCTTTGATGTTACCACACCACATAGATTTGCATCCTAAATTAACAGATTCCAATATCTCTAGATCCAAGTCATTGACCTGCATGGTCTAAAGCTTCATCTTTTCTACTATATTCTTCAAGGTCTACTTGGAAACCTCTTGAAGGAGTCCTAACTGGCAAAGATGTCAAGCTTTATTCATTTGTGGATGACACCAACGTTATTCCTTCTCTTTTTATGTGAGTATGTACATTTTTTATTGTATTGTGATAATGATTGCCCCACCCTAGGAGGTGTAATTATTTGAGCCCTATTGTTTGCTGACAATACCCTATTAGTATCTAAAACACCAAAGAAGATTGAAACCCTCTTAGTTAGGTTCGAAGGGGCATATATATGAACATCCCGATTTGCAAATCTGAAATTGCGATATTTTGCGATTTGCAGTTTGAGATTCGCAAATCGGGATGTATTTTAAAAAATTGCCAGTGATTAGCGATGTCCTAAAATTCGCAACAAATTCTCAGAAACATGATTTACGATTCCTTAATTGCAAAATTCGAATATTAAGAAATCGCAAAGCGGGAATCTGCAATACAGGTGCAGCCTGATGACATCACAACCAGGAAGTGTGAGTGATTTGCTGCACCTGATTTCCTGAGCCACAGTCAGAAGCTGTTTGGAGAGTGTGAGGAGTCAGCACAGCAGAGAAACAACCCCAAAGGAGACCCAGAAGCAACATGAGGGCAAGGAGGGAGAAAAAAGGAAGAGAAAACACAAATTCTCTGACAAGGAGCAGGAGGTACTCGTAGAGGAGATGATGTGCAGCCATGAGCTCCTCTTTGGGAAAAAGGCACTGCAAGTCCCTGAGTCCAGGAAAAGAAAGATTTGGCTGGACATTCAAGAAAAAGTTAATGCTGTGGGTGTGAATCATCGCACTGTGGAAGAACTGTGCAAGATGTGGTATGATATGCGGCAAAGGTCGAAGGAGAGGGTGGCAGCCAGACTGTCGAACAAGACCGGGGGAGGTTCATCCACAGCAGCAGAGCCAACACCCCATGAGGAGCCGGATGGAGTTAACCCTCCTGCCTGAGAGCGTCAGTGGTGTGGTTGACATAGACAGCTCCAACCCTGCAACCAGCAGCCAAGGTAAGATGCATGCCAAATATCTCTGCACAGATTCACATCCCATGCACACTTTCATGAATGCGCAAAATAGAAACAACACATGTCACTCCGATCCACTCTTTACAGCACACCCAGCAATGCATCATGGGAGACGTAGTAAGATGTATGATAGTGTGTCCATGACACATAGGAAATCAAATGCAAGATGTGGATCAGTGATAAGGGAATAAGACAGTGTCAGAAGTTGGCCAAGACAAATTGTAGAAACTTTATTGAGTGAAAAATGCAGACAATGACACAAACTCATGTATTCCCCTATACATCCACAGCACAGTCCAGGGCACTTGATGACAGTGCAGAGGGAGATGACTTTGGAAATCCTGAGGACCAGGCTGATGATGGGGACTCAAGTGAAGAGACAGAGCACACAACAATCATGCGCAGGAAGCGCACACATGTGCCCCCACTGCCTCCATTGGAGGATGACATAGAGGCCACAGGGGAGGAGAGTGAGCAAAGAGAGGCAAGGCAGGGTGTCTCACACATGCGTGGGCAGGAAACCCCACAAATTAATGTGCCAGGAACGGAGACACGCAGATCAAGGCCCAGGACCAGCACTGCCACTAATGTGCCTGTGCACCACCAGCAACTTGACCCGTCGCACAATTACCATGCAGGTTGAAATGTCACACTGCTGCCAGGACATTGCAAGAGGCCTGGAACAGGTCACCAGTGCAGTTGAGCAAATGCAGACGGCAAACTCAGGTGGCACAGCACTCATGGTCTCTGGGGAGAGTGAGGAGACATCAAGTAGGAGTAGCAACACACCAACATTGCCAGTAGCAAGAAGGCGCAGTGGCAGTCAGGGTGCAGTACCTAGGTACACAACGGAGGGCACTCAGCCTGGAGATGGACCAGCACCAATCCGTCACCGGAGGAGGTGAACTGTACAGCAAAACAGTTGTGTCAATGGGCGATGCAACCCATTAATACATATTAAACACATTTTTGGGAACTACCTGCACGGTGTGCATAACATGTGCTGGGTACAGCAACAGTGAATGTGTTTGAACTATGAATAAACACAGCACTGATTTCAATCATTATTTTGCCTCATGTCATCATTACTCACCTAGAAGTAGTTTTGTGTGATCTCAGTCCATCTCTAACGTCGGCAGCTGCCCCAACTCCTGATGCTGGTCTGCCAGGGGGAGCAGGGCAAGCGTCATCCGATGTGTCTGTATCGGTCACGTCAATTGTGGTGCCTTTCCTCATAGCCATGTTATGAAGCATTGCACAGCTTGCCACGATTTTACAGCAGGTCTCGGGCTGTATTGCAGTGCTCCTCCACTTTTATGCAGGCACCGGAACCGGCTCTTTAGGATTCCAAACGTACGCTCTATGACGCAGCGCGTAGATCTGTGTGCGCTGATGTATTTCCTCTCCCTTGCATTGGCTGGATCCAGGTACGGGGTCTGGATGAAGTCCCACACTGCATAGGCACTGTCACCTGCATGGATAAACACAATAGGTAAGTCAATGCCCCCCCCTCAGCAGGTGTAGTGGATGGATGGATAGATGTGTGCCATGCATTTACCTAGCAGGTATCCCTCTCCAAACTCTCCAGCACTCAGACGTCTGTGTATCCCACTATGCCTAAAGATGAAAGAGTTGTGTGTACTGCCATGGTATTTCGGTACAATGTCATTGATTATATACTTAGCATTGCACACAATCTGCATATTCAGGGAATGGTAGCATTTACGGTTTCTGTAGACATATTCAGTTGCTGATGGGGGTGTGATAGCCTCATGGGTTCCATCAATGCAGCCAATGGCATGGGGGAAACGTGCAATCTGGTAGAAGTCAAGTTTTGTTTGCTGTAATGCCTGTTGGGTGCTGGGGAAGTATATGTGATGTGATAGCCTCTGTAACATTGCATCTAGAAAGGCATGGAAAAAGCACGACGGGCACTCTGTGACACCCCGCCAACCTCTGCTATGACCCCTTGAAAACGCCCTGAGGCCAGGAGGTGCAGGGAGCAAAGGACCTGCACATGGGTGGGAATTGTTTGGGCCCTGCGTGTTGGATGTTCCAAATAGGGTTTCATCTCTTCAATCATGTCCAAGATGGTCTGTTGGTGCAGCCTGTACTTGTCATGGATCTCCTCTTCAGTCTGCTGGAACAGAGTGATGCGCAGCCTGAAGATACGTTCCTGTCTCATTCTCCTCTGTGCATGAGCCCGAATACGCAACCTCCTGGCTATCACATATAGTGCTGCCATTGTGGAAGGATCTGTTGCATTGTGGGCTGGTTTAAGTACCTTGCACCTGGTTACCAGTTGCATGCATTTGGTGTTAATTGCGATTTCTTAATGTGCGAATATGGCAATTTCGCAAATTGCGATTTTTTCATACATGTCCTTGCGAATTCTTAAATTGCAATTTCCATTTTGCGATTTTCGCAAACTAAGAAAATCGCAATTTAGGAATTTGCAACGATATTCGCAGATTTTTGGTTTCGCAGTATTGCAAATCGCTATTTTTTGCGATTTCTTAGTTTGCATTGCGAATGTGTCTCATACATCTCCAATTGCGAACTTTTAATTGCAAACGCTATTTTGTGTGATTCGCAGCGTTTACGACTAACAGTTAGTTTCATTCATATGCCCCAAATTGTTTTGCCCCACCCATGGCCTGGTTATTAACATAAAAAGACCACATTTATGGCAATGCATCCATATAGGCACTTTAGAGGGGTCATAGGTTTAGGGGGCGAGGATCTTGAGAAAGTCTCAGATTTTGATTATTTGGGAATTCGCCTCTCTAGTAGTAACTTCTAGCCAAGCAAGGTCTCGAAGAGTATGCTCTTATTAATTCAGAGGGCGGCTGCCACCTTGTAATTTGCTAAAAAAAAAAAAATCCGTTCTGTATTCCCCCCTCCTAGAAATATGGAGAGTTCAAGATTTGGCCGCCGCAGATTATGGGGTGGAATTGTGGGTTTTTTATACCATCAATGCTTTAGGGGAGGCCGAAAATATATTATTGGGGGTAGCTATCAAACTTCCTTAAAGCACCCCACTAGTTTTTAAACTTGATCTGGACATGCAGGCTATTATCCTTGAAAGGAGACTCAAACCATTTTTATACTGGCTAAGGATTTGGTTGATTACTGAACTGGAACCCTGTAGGGCTGCTCTTAAAGACATGAATGATGTTGTGTCACTCCTGTGGCTTAAATATGAGAAGATGTTAGTTTCCCTGGTTTTGTCTAACTTTTGGACAAATCCAACTTCCATTACACCTTCGTCTGTTAAGGTGACGAAAAATGTTTTTGAGATGAAAGAGAGGTCTCTGAACAATCTCAAAATATTAGCTCATTTACAAATAGATTCCTTGGGATAAAACCAACTCCCGGTTTTGAGCCCTACATGGTTGAGATAGACCCACCTTTCATAAATGCCCTACACATAAGATTCAGGCTCGGTGTCCTTCCACTCACAACATTCACTACCAAATGCAAGGGCTCCTTTGGGGGTGTTAAACTATACCCAACCTTTTTGAAGCAGCATGTTCTGTTCTTTTGCCCACCAGGCAGCATAAACGCGGGATTGTTCTATTATGTCACACTTAGAGTATTCAACATTTTTGGGTTGCACTCATAATACGTAGGACAGACACCACAACCTATATTGTATTTCCAATTGCAAAATATTTAGAACATTTTGGCAGACTCGTTCCAGAATCGTATCTCATTGACTTGATTGTATTTTTGTTTGATAAGTGTGGTTATGGTTTAAACTTGTCTAATAACATGTATAATAAAACACCCTAACAATGCACTTTACCATTCTGAAATTAAACCCAAAGCACTTCGGTCCAGGGGGCTGGAAATACATGAATTATGTGTCCCCTACGTGGAGAAATTGTCTTTAATTTGTACTTCTTTTAAATTGTGTGAAAGTGTACAATTTGCCGAAAATAGCACTTTTCTTTCCATACACAAAATGTGGCTTTTATTGAAAGTTTTATTGTTTGTGCATTTTTGCACTTGTTAAACACTTTTAACTTCCACATTTGTACAAGTTGAATAGTATGAAATATGATTAGTAAAAAATGGTTTTATTGTGTTATACCGTAAGTGTAAATTTGTTTGATCATGTTCTTTTTAAGGTCTTTGACCGAACTAAAGTGCTTAAAATGAATTGAATTGAATGACACCCAGATGTACCTATAGATCACATCTGGAAATTACATCACATGACTAAAGAATAGCTTCTCGGTAACTCAAGTTTGTATGTAGACCATCCAATAGAAACACATGCTGGGCTGGCTTTGAGTTATGAACCTTCTCAGCTTCATCCTATAACTTGTCAATGGCAGCAAATTTCAAGGATTACACATGGAAACAACCTACAGCTTTAGAATACACAATGCAAAAAAAAAATACAAGCTGCCTGACAGAGAATCCCCAGGTTCTGAAAGCCTACATCCCCGATTGCTAGGCCTGTTAGCCTTTGGGTGGATTCCCCCCAAATTTTTGCCCATCTCTTCCATTTTTTCTGACTTTGTTTTTGCTGGCCTTAGGACTCTGAGCACTTTAGCACTGCTAACCATTGCTACGGTGCATGTGCTCTCTCCTCTAAACATACTAATATGGGCTTATACCCAATTGGCATATTTAATTTACTTAAGGGTGCAGTATGTACCCGGGCCTGTAAATTAAATGCTACTAGCGGGCATTCAGCAATGACTGTGCCACCCTCTTAAGTAGACCTTTACATTCCTCAGGCCTGCCATTGCAAAGCTTGTGTGTGCAGTTTAAACTGGCATTGTGACCTGTCAACATTAATCTTTTGTGAGGCCCAAACCTTCTTTTTTAATACATATAAATCACCCCTAGTGTAGGTCCTGGACGGCCCAGAGGGCAGGGTGGTGCAATGTATTTAAAAAGTAGGACATATACTTCTAAGTTTTACATGTCCTGGTAGTGAAAAACTCTCAAAGTCGTTTTTCCCTAATGCAATGCCTAGCTCACTCATAGGATGACCTGGGTGTTATCTTATTACATTTTTATAAGTGTAAGTTCCAAATGGGATGAGATAATAAGTTCAGGGTTGGTGTCTCTGGAAACACAATTTAAAATCCTAACTTATGGTGAAGTCTTCACTCTGCTGGATCCCTGCTTTGCTGTTCTGACCTGCTGTCTGCTACCCATCCCGGGTAAGAAGGACTGAACCTGCATCTCTTTAACCCAGAACCCAGAAGGACTCCAAGGGCTAATTGGCTGGCCTCCTGGTCTGGAACCTGAGGGAAATAACAGGCTTCCACAACCGTGTATCTGCAGCTGAACTCTGCAATCTGTGAGTCTACCCTGCAGCATCTTGCCACCCTAGTCCTGGACCCTGGGAAGTGGACTTAAGGTACTTCTCCAGCCTCTGTTAATCCAGTGGAACTGACGCATCTCCTCTGCTGCGCGGCACAACTCAAACCAGAACAGACACATCTCAGCTGCTGCTTCGATTGGACCGCCACGGCCTGCTTTTTCTTAAAGAACTGCCAATGCACTACACATCCTTGGTACAGGCCCTCGCATTGGTCATCAACGGCAGCCTCAACGATGACGCCTGACTCCATATTGCCTCATTGTACATCTTCAGAATCGATGCATAGCCCTGACTGCACACCACATCCTCGACGCTAGGCTTCGTATTACAAACCCCGTTGCTGCATCTCAGAACAGACGCATCGCTTCGGCTGCATGGCGCATTGACGCGGATCCATGCAATACTCTACAAACCAGGAGTTAAGGTGCTCTGTTCAGAGGACCTAACTGGGTCCCTGTTGCCGTCCCATGCTCCATTGTAGTTGGCCTTAAACGTTTGTCTTTGTCCCGGTCCAGAGTCACCAGTTGGAGCTTTACCCCTTTAATAGATATTTTCTCTAAAAATGTATCAATGTAATATCTCTGGTTCTACTAATTGGATTTTAATCGTCTTGGTCTTGTTTCATTCATTAAAAATCACTCTATATTTCTAATTCTGTTGTTGGCTACTTTTGTGGTGTGTTTTCACCATGTTACTGTTCAAAAGCAGACCTTGCCTCCCGCAGAGCGTGAGTTACTGCAGACAAGCGGCAGCCCTGAGGACTTCATAAACCAGAAGTCAAAGCTTCAGGGAGCCACAACCACATCCTATCAAGTGGGATCCTCTATATGAGTCCTTGCATCCTGCAGTTCGGACGTTACTGTGGAACCTCGGTGCTCAGTGGACTTCATAGACCAGCAGGCAAAGTGGCAGGGATCCACAGCCTCATTCTGTCAAGCTCCTGGTGGGAGCTTCAAAAGCAGACGTTGCCTCCCACAGTGCAGGAATTACCGCAGACCCGCGGGGCCCTGAGGACTTTATACACCAGGAGGCAAAGTGGCAGGGAGCTACAGCCACATTCTATTAAGCCCAGGATGGGAGCTTCAAAAGCAGACCTTGCTTTCCGCAGCAAGGGCCACATGAGGGATGTGCCCGTGCCACACCCAGAAAAAGCCCAGGCCAGGGGCAGTGCCATCCATGCCCGTTGGAGCCAGAAGGAGGCCATGCTGAGCTACCCCTTGTGGATTTTCAGTTCAGTTTTTAACGTCTTTATTTCGAATTATTCTTCATAAAAGACAAACATGTGAACAAAAATACATAAAATAAAATGTAATTAGTTAAACAGAGTCATAAATATTTATAAACAGACTGAACCAAAGACTAACAAGAAATAGTTAAAAATCTCAAATTGAACATACGTATAAAGACGTCAAAGGAAAATTTAAAACATTAGAATATATATTTATATAAGAAAAAGCAAAAAGCAAAAAGCAGATCATCAATGCTGGTCAGATCATAATATAATGGGCTAACAAGCTATGTAGGTTATTCTAGTCTAACATACTACTTAGGTTATTCTGGTCAAGGAGCTACGGACTGACTTAGCCCTTATTAACCAGGCCCACCCAAGGAATTTGGCCATTCCAATGGCTAACCATTCAGCAGTATTAGTTCTCAAAATATGCAATGCATTACTACTCACTCGGGTGTTTAGTCTAGTACATATAGGTTTTAGCCATTTGTATCGTGGTTCACAATAAGCAGTACATACAAATAGAAAATGACCTAATGTTTCTTTGCAATCGGGACAAAAGGGACAGTTGGATGACTCTGACTTCTGCCAGCCACTAGTGAAAACCCTTAGTGGCAATGTACCTACGCGAAACTGGTGGTATAGTTTCCTATCTAATGTTTTAAGGATAACATCCCAATAGGTCTCTGTATGGGGGACTGCTTTGTGGAGCAAGAACTGGCCTGTCAAGTTCGGTTTCTCCGAAAGAGCAACGTGTTCTTTTTTTACCGTAGACCAAAAGAGAAGTTTAAAATCTTTCTTTGTGGGAAAGGTATGAGAGCCCGGCTCCGACCAAAGCAAGGGAAGACCCATTTCAATCAGAGTGTTCCTAATTTGCTTAAACCATGGTATGTCACCTGCCCCCTGTTGCGTTTTCACATCCTGTAGTTCTTGAGCAAACATGGCAAGTTCCGGGGTGGACCATATGCGTCTCCATAACGCCACCATCCTATAAAGGGCTTGATGTTTGATGGAGTAAAAGCCCATATCCATCAAGAGTGGTAGGACTGGTGCTGAGGGAGGGAGACTGACTAGATTTCGAAAGAATTTGTTTTGAATCCTATCTAGGACAGCCAAGTCCACACAACCCCAAATATCAGCCCCGTATAATATGGCTGAGCTAATTTTAGCACTATAAATTTTGAGAGCGGGCAATACTCTTTTGGTCAAAGAACACCGCTGCTCTTTCACTAGGCAACCGGACAGGCGAGCGAATTTCAAACTAAGCGCCGCGATTTGCTCTTTCCATCTTAACCTATAATCTATTGTGACACCAAGATATGTCATTGCTTCAACCTGCTCCAGACTAGACCCATTCATTGATACATGGCCCGCAGTGGTTTACTTTTTGTCAGGACCATGAACTTAGTTTTATTGATGTTAATTCCTAGATCATTCTCATTACAGAAGTCTACGAATTTGTTTATAGATACCTGTAAGCTCTTCTGTGTTTTAGCCAGTATAAGAGTATCATCTGCGAATATTAAAAGGGGAAATTTAGTCCCACCCAGTGAAGGAGCATCAGTGGGGGTATCTGAGAGGAACTTAACCACTTGGTTAATGAAGAGTATGAATAGGGTGGGGGCCAGGACACAGCCCTGTCTCACTCCACGGGTCACAGGAAAGGAATCTGTGACCTGGCCCTGCCGACCCCATCTAACTCTAGCAAAATTCCCCTCATGCATCCTGATGGTAAGATCTAGGAGTGCAGTTGGAACACCCATCCTCCTCAGGGCTGCCCACATCTTCCCTCTAGGGACCAAATCAAACGCTGATTTGAGATCCACAAATGCAGCGAATATCGTGCCACCTCTCAGGAACACAGTTTTCCAATAGATCATGACGAATCTTAATGTCTGATCAACTGTGCTTATATATGCCCTAAAACCCGCCTGCAGTGGAGACAGAATATCAGCTTCTGTCATCCATGAGTGGATTTTCCCTAGCAACATTCTAGCTATTACCTTTTGTAAGGCATCAATAAGACTGATGGGTCGGTAGTTTCCCGCATCAGTTCTGTCCCCTTTTTTATACACGGGCAAGATCTCAGCCCCTTTCCACGAGTTGGGGATCTTAGTCCCTCTGGCTATCGCATTCGCTAAAATTGTTATGTACGGGACCCAGTGCGCTTGGTCATACTTAAAGAGGTCCGCAGGGATACAGTCCATGCCTGGGGCTTTACCATTCTGCACTTGTTTAAGAGCAGAAATAGCTTCCGTTTCAGTAAAGACAATGTGATCAAGAGAGGGCACCGCAGACTGTACACTGGCATCTTCCCTAATAATAAGGGAGATCCGTTCCGTGTCACTGAACTGCGCCTCATAATGCTTGACCCATTGCTCAACTGGGACATAATTAACTGGTACATGCAGATCACCTGTTCCTCCCCATTTTACAACCTCCCAGAATTTTTGTTGGTTAGATGAGGTACTTGCCTGGTATAAGTCTAACCAACGCTGTTCATCCCATTTAGTTTTTGCCTCTGTTAGTACTTTCCTATAATTAACCCTTGCTAACCTTATTTCCACAGTTGATTTGGATTTGATAGCAGTTAACAGGGAGCTATGGGCACTGCGACAAGTTTTGTCATACCATTTGGTCTTATTTTGTGCTGGGCCATTTTTCCATCCTTTAATGGGTTCAATAAAAAAGATGTGATTTTATTAAAAAGAGACTCATTGTGGAAAATTAGTACGGTCTGGTAAACATTATCTGCGCCATCTTGCCTTTTTCCCCTGATGCCACACTTTTTGTCGTGCGCACCCGCCATTTTAGGTGCCTTGATCAGAACAACCCTTTTGCATGCCACTGGCCCCCAGCATAGCCCTCCTCCCTCACAAAGCCCGCACTCTGACAACCCCCGCTCGCACATGCCTTGGGTCATAAACCCCTCTTCAGCGCAGCTCTGCCTCAGAACTCCATCCTGTCCCCAGCGCGACACCTCCCTTCCTTCCTTTCATGGTCCCAGGCCCTCTTTGATACAAACCCCCTTTTCCTGTGTGCCCGTTTGTCTTCCTCGTTCCCAGGCCGACACCTAGCTCTGCCGATACTGTTCCTTGCCCCTCCCCGTACAGTAGAAAGCTTCCCTCATCAAAGGACCCCCCGAGTTGATCAAAGCCCTCACCCTATGAGATCCGACCAAACCCCCACATTCCATGAATCGGCGGAATATCCAGCTGCGCGGTAGTCATCACCTGTTGTGACCGGGGTGAGGACTTCCACTGTAAATGTGTGTGGGAACGGGCCTGAGGGGGAGATTTAGAGGATATCCTTCCGTACATCAAAGCATTGCCAAGAATGTGTTGTATGTAATAAAGCAATAAAGCTGTGTATAAGAGGCCAGGCCTCAGAGATGCGGTTAGAGCACCTCATGACGATACCTGCTGTCTGAACTGATGTGTTCTCCTCCGGAGAGAATAAACCTTGTTTCCTGCCTTCCCGTCTCCAGCGCCTGCCTCTTCATTGATTAATAATTCGTGGGTTAAAGAGGCGATACCGCCGGGCAAATATCGATTGTCCCTTGACCTTAGATTTAACAATTGGCGTCCCAAGCGTGGGGCCCATCAGCGACTCGTGGATCCAGTGGGAGAGGTCCTGACGACAGAGTGAACGACTGCAACGATCGGGAGAGCTCTTGCCCAATAGACCCTCGTCTGGCAGCCGATCATCCGAACTTCACTGGCTCCGAACAGACCTCTCCCGAGTGATCTACGGTCCTGACTGGGAACCATCAGGAGTGCGGCGAGGAATACAAAGAAAAGAGGACGATCGGGCGCTGGATTCGGAAGACACGAAACTGTCCATACGGTCCGGGTAAGGTCGTGTAGACACGACGAATCACAAAATAATTGTTTAATTGTTCACAAAATACTAGTATTACTCTTTGTTGACCTATTTGGAGATTCACTGTCTGCACACGAAGAAACAGTAGGCTCTTTCTCTTTGCAAACAGTGAAGGATAAGTAACGCAGCCAGCGTGCCTATCTTTCTCCCCCACTGATCGTTCATTTGTTCACGAATTATTTTCGGGAGATTTCCCCCTCCCACACTGATTAATGGTTTTTTGACCTCGAACTACTGTTCGCGGATTGTTTTCTGGAGATTCTCTGTCTACAAACAGGAAAGAACAGGTTCCCCTTTGCAGATAGTGAAAGGGTAGAGGACGCAGACCTTTGCGGACCTACTTATTCTCCCCACTGGTCGTTTATTTATTGTTTTGATATTGGTTCATGAGGTATTCACTGCCTGCAAACAACGTAGAATAGAAATATTCTGTCTAGTCTTTGCACACAGTGATAAGATAGGCAGTGCTGACTTTTTGTCCCTCGTTGTGAGCTGTCATGTCTGTCTTCTCCCCACTGGTCGATAGCTGGTTCAGCCCGGACCGTTTATTAGAGGTGGATCATCTAGCTCCGCTGGAAGGCACCCCTAATAAAGACATGTTCATAAACTATGGATTAGTTACCATAGCCTATAGTAAACTGTGGCACAGGTATACCAAAGAAAGTCAAGAGAAACAGTGGCCACTGATAGGATCCTTCGATCTTGATAAAATAGAAACGTTAGAAATAGCCCTTCGTGATAATAAGACAACGCCTATTATGCTCGACTGCCTCGGTATGTGGCGCAAAGAAGCAATGCAACGAAAGAATAGAGACGAGGACAGAGCAGGTAAAGGAACATATCGACAGGACGACCCCAGGACACAACGTCCCGAAAGTAATCCCCCGACACTACGCACAGGACGGCCAGACTTAGGGCAAAACCAATGTGCTTTTTGTAGATATGCCGGGCACTGGAAAGCCCAATGCCCGACTCTACTGAACGTGAGTAGGAGCAGAGGACCGACAGGAATAACAGGCCGACAGAAAGGGAAAAGGCGCGAGACAAAGATGAATCAGACTGACTTGGACAGGCCAGATAGAACCACCACGTTCGATTATGCCCGATGGCACAGATTTCGCCAAGCCGATTTCAGCGACATGTTCGAGTCCTCATAGATCAAAACAACGATAAGACGGGAAAACCCAGTCTAGCTCTAAATTGACAGACGACAAACCCCGAAGAAACCAGAAAGAATAACGTACACACATGATCAAGCAACCTTACGTTTAGCCAAGTAGGGAAAAGTTTAGGGTATTTCGAGGTAAGGGTTACACAAGTATCCTTCGCCGAGAGGACTAGGGATATTTGCCAATGTCTGAAAACCTACTACCTCCTTTCTTCCGCATCCTTATAGGCATATAACTAAAGCCTGCCCCATTGCTCTAACAAAAAGTATGCGCAGCATATAGAAATAAGATAATTATGGCCAATAACTGTTTTATGTTTGTCTTGGGTCTTTTTATATAATATTTGTACTGTCTCCCCGTCTGAGTTTGTGTGTACGTGATGCATGAATCTGCGTCATCCCTCTGCCTGTGTTACCGTGTTACTTAAACTTCTGTTAACAGAAGCTTTAGCATGAAACAACCTGGAAAGAAAGGAATGAGAAAACGAAATCCGTAGGCCACTGATGAACTTGAACTTTTATTTAACATGACGAACAAGAAACAAATAACAGTACGTAATAATAACACCTATCAATGCCCTAACAACAGAAAACGTTTGAAACAAGAATGGTAAACTAGAAAATGAAAGTCAGCAGAACATTCGCCCCCCCCCCATTCTGGAACCTTCCAAAGTAGGGCAGGGTTACGGCTACGCCCAGCCGGCAGCAACCCATATAAGGCGGGTCCTGCTGCCAACAGTCGGCCAGGAAATCGTAACATAGGATGGAGCCGGAGGAGAGACAAGGGCCAGCGGGACCCAGCCAGGGGATCACCTTGACCACACCGGAGAGTTGTAGGGGGGGGAATGTCTATGTCCTCGACCCCCCTCTCTCTCTCCCCCAGTCCGGCCACGGTGGCACGTGAGAGTTGCAGATAGTCCCGCCACATGTCTTCCCGGTCCGGCCACCAATGGCCGGGGACTGGGGCCAACTGGATCCGGCTGCAGCCGATGAGCCAAGGAACCCGTTCATGGGGCCAGAGCAAGGGGCGTCCGGCCGACATCCACCGGAAGCCCGGCCCAGAGAAGGATGGGACACTTCTTTCTTTTCTCCTCCGTAATGGCCGCAGCAACACGCCAGGCGCCACTTCTTTCTTGAATAATGGCTGCGACAACTCTGGAGGGGGGATGTCTTGTACATACCTCCGCGAAAATTAGTCCAGGTCGGGCTGGGAGGGAGAGGCGACGCGGACGAGCCTCTCCCACCTCCACGGATAGGAGGTTTCCCAGCCCCCGGCCCAGCGCCGAACTCCTCCAGCCAGGCGGTGGTGCCAATACCTGCGTAGCACCGAACATACCATGGTGGCGCCCCAGTACTTGCGCAACACCGAACATGCAACGGTGCCGATACTTGCGCAGCACCGAACATGCAACGGTGCCGATACTTGCGCAGCACCGAACATGCAACGGTGCCGATACTTGCGCAGCACTGAACATGCAACGGTGCCGATACTTGCGCAGCACCGAACATGCAATGGCTGCGCCAATACCCGCACAGCACCGAACATGCACCGCAGGTGGCCATACTTCCGCAGCACTGGACATGGGTTCACTCCAAAAGGTCTCCTCCACTCTTGCAGACTCGACGAAGGGCGGCTGCTGCAGGCCTCAAAATGGCGTCTGGGCCCCCTGGAAGGCGGGTCTCGGCCGCTAGAGTAACTTTGAACAACAACGTAACTCGGGCGCTTGCCCACCGGGGCACGAGCCCCCACCTCCGACAGCACCCCCACAGCCTTGAAGATTCTACAAAAGTCCCAGGAGCCCTCGGCCCCTGCAGGCTTCCGGTGAGGAACAACTGCCTTGATCGCTAACGAAATAAGCATGACATAGCCACTCCTTCTGTTAGCATGAATTCTCGAACTGCCGAAAAGGCCTCTGGTCCAACTGCCAGTTGTAGGAGACATTTTTTCCCTGACGCTACTTCCGGACTAACCCGGCCCCGCCCAAAATGGCGCCGGTATCAATAGGAACTCACGAACACCTCGTGGTGTTTTTTTTTTTTTTTAGCTAAAAAGACTCGATGTTCTGAAAAATATATATGATCCTTTGTACACTTGACGAAAAAGAGGGAGGGTTTACTCGATGAACATGTAGAAGGGCCCCGTGAAAACTGTTTTTTCAATGTACGATTCATTATGATATTATCATGTAACCTCGCTTATAACACACACCCATGGTATACCTATAGGAATTTGATTACAACTAGTCCAACTGTGTTTCCAATTATGAAATGAATGCCCCTTGGTCCCTCAACTATTCGATAGATGTTTTTAGTTCCCTGCAAATGAATGAATGAACCTTTTTAAACATGTTTTTAATCCTACAAGATAGCCCCCCCCCCCTCTACTGTACGCACTTTAGCCATTGCCGTATCCGGCCAACCCCGATCACACTGTCCTATCAACATGCTGAACGATTGTGCAAATAAAGGTTTTCGAAACTATGAGCGGGTATTGCATGCTTTATTTAAAATGTGGGATCGGCGGGAGAGTTTTTTTCTGTGCACCCTACTCTGCTCTCTCTTTAAGGTTAATAGAAGATGGTTGCCCAGCCCCGGATGGAGGATCGACTCCAAGACACGACACTCTGCCGTCAAATATGCGACTGACTCAGGGACTCGCGCATGGAGAAAGACCTCGATTTCTGGGGTTGGGTAAGGCGAAACGGTGTAAAAGATGGAATATAAAGGATGGGTAAAGTGAAACGATGTAAATGATAGAATATTATAAAGATACGACACTCAAAGGTACTAGGGAACAGAGTTGACCGAAGAGCTGATAAACCTTAGAACATCACAGCGTTGGAAGAGATTTAAGGACCCCGATAGCTAAATACACCTACCAACTAGAAACCTCGCGCTAAGTGCTTCTGATTCTCTAACGTTTTCCTACTCACAGCCTATAAGGGCACACTGCCCCCCCCCCCCCCCTTGGCTCCAGAAACCACAACCCCAGGGATTCTATCCCGAGGAGATAAGACGAGTATGAGGTAAGTAAAAGACCTTCGTACCCGTGCTTTTGATATGCTCGAATGTTGTCCCCCTCCCCTCCCCTCTTTTTCCCCCCCCTGCAGGCCACATCGGAATCACGACCAAGGTATGGTGAAGATCTGAAGCCTCGCCATGTCTGATACACGAAGCGGACTAACACTGCCTGGTGGCACCTAAACACACACACAAACTGCTCATGTACCAAAAGAGCCAATAAATTGTATGACATGATGAAAGCGATCACCCTTAATCCGTGTTGCGTGAATGGACGCCTGTCACGTATGTCCGAAACTATGAGATGATGTTTGTGTATGACTGACGCGTTGACTTAACTGGTTAAAAGACCGAGAATGCAAGAAATGCGACACAATGGTGCCCCTTTTACTCGATGTATGTCCCCTGTACCCGGCCTAATGCTCGTCCATCCCAAACTGCATGCTTTCAAAATTCTAACACAGACCCGTAATGTCTTATGTTGTATAATGCGCTGAATAGCCTATCTTAATGCACGGCCACTCCCCATGTCGCACGAGTACTATTTAGCCTGTTGTTGCACATCTCTCTCTCTCTCTCTCTCTCTCTCTCTCTCTCTCTCTCTCTCTCTCTCTCTCTCTCACTCTCTCGCTCTTCCGAACGACTAGCACCTAAATTGGCAAACCGCCACCCCTAGTGCACCACCAATTGGCTCCAAATACCACAAGTATTTGCTCAAAATTTATCCTAAATAAAAAAAAAAATCACCCTGACGCCGTGTCACTACCTCTCCTTTCTGCTAAAAATTGATGAAACCGAGATTTGGCCATTCGGGAAAGGACAGGTAAGACGACTGAGGTTCCCTAATCTGACCCGAAATAAGGGAACTACATGTCAGCGGCTCCTGTGTTATAAAAAGATGCCTCAGATAACGCGACCTTCCCCGTCCCGAATTGTCGCAATACCCAAACAGTAAAGGTGATCGAAACATCCTCATGTTCCCGGAACGCCCCCTGTTTCGTATCAGCTGCCCCAGACGAGGGTTATAAAACTGTCCCTCACCCCCGGTCGTAAGAGATGGGTCTATTTACGCCCTTACCACAGTTTTCTATGTCCCTAGTTGTTTCCCATAAGACCCCTGTCTTTTCTAATTAAGTAGTCAGGCCGTAAGAGGCTACGTAGGAGCCAGAATGATGTTTTACAAAGTTAAAGATTAGACCGAAGCGAAGAAATCATTGCAATGAACACTGTTGAAAGCGAAAATGTATAGTTGAAAGGCAGGATGCATTGATAGAATGAAAAATGTTTAGCCTATGTTCGTCCCTCAGCAAGATACCCGTCAGACCATGGTGATAGCACACAGCACCCTTTTTAAATATAAAGCCCTGGAGAACGGTATAGCTTCGTAAGGCACGTATTAAGAAGGTGGGTCTCCGTCAAAAGAACTGACGTAACTGTAATGCGATAAAAGGTACCAGATCTCGTCCCACGACCAACAAACACCAAAGAAATAGTTGTGAAGGAAAGTTATAGTAAATCCAGCAGGCCCATCATCAATCATTTATATGTTAGTTGTGAACCCTAATATAACGGACGTTTCCATTTCTGCATGGAGCTGGGAGAGAAATAGACTTATGTGATTACCTTCCTCTGCCAATTCTCTAAAGACTGTCTTTTCAAACTCATTTAAGGGTACGACTGTCGGAGGAAAGAAGGACCGGATGTGGGAGCACGTGGCCTGACTACAGATCGTGGAACATCTGCGACATTGGCCAAGGCGAGACCGCGACAGAAAGGAGTTGCAGGACGAGGCACTGTTTCCGTCAAAGTGAGAGGAAAGGGCTGACCTGATGCCCCTGCTCCATGTTCAACGTGTGCCGAAAAGTCCCCGCTCTCTGAATTCGGTCATGAGCCCGCCTACCTGAAATTTCCGCCCCCCTGATCTGTTCCCGATTTGGCCCAGCTCCATCCCCCCTTTTTTCTCCGACCTACCCTATGGACTACACACTCTTCTTCCATCTGAACCTTTTTGACAATCAACTCAAAGGACACAGGGCGAAAAGGACCTTTTTGACCAGAAACGCGAGGAAAAGGTCGTGCCCTGCAACGCGGGACCTAGAATAGAGCTGGACCCGTAGCTCCACCGCCGGTGCTCCACAGCGCCAACAAAAGACGACAAAGAATGCTGAGAACTCATTAACCTCGAACATTGACGCTCTCAATTATCGTTTCTACTACGTCTCATTTCTCTCCCAGCCACCATTGTATTAATTATGCTCCAACCAAACATGAACAGAACTCACATATGTAATGACCTATCAATTTACATTCCGAACGACTATAAGCAGCTATGAAATGTACTCAATGCTCTCACTACAGAATCATTTTTTGTCTGTTATTACATTACTATGACTTTCCTGCAAACGAGTTTTTATCGATAGACCCGCCTCCTAAGATGAAAGATTTTAAAATGTAATGTTTATAACTCCTTCACCTGGGTACCTACTTATTTTCCTATGACCACCACAGTCGACATGAATTGGAAATAGGCCAGCAAGATGTCTTGGATATGTTAAAGGGAGGACTGTGGAAAATTAGTACGGTCTGGTAAACATTATCTGCGCCATCTTGCCTTTTTCCCCTGATGCCACACTTTTTGTCGTGCGCACCCGCCATTTTAGGTGCCTCGATCAGAACAACCCTTTTGCATGCCACTGGCCCCCAGCATAGCCCTCCTCCCTCACAAAGCCCGCACTCTGACAACCCCCGCTCGCACATGCCTTGGGTCATAAACCCCTCTTCAGCGCAGCTCTGCCTCAGAACCCCATCCTGTCCCCAGCGCGACACCTCCCTTCCTTCCTTTCATGGTCCCAGGCCCTCTTTGATACAAACCCCCTTTTCCTGTGTGCCCGTTTGTCTTCCTCGTTCCCAGGCCGACACCTAGCTCTGCCGATACTGTTCCTTGCCCCTCCCCGTACAGTAGAAAGCTTCCCTCATCAAAGGACCCCCCGAGTTGATCAAAGCCCTCACCCTATGAGATCCGACCAAACCCCCACATTCCATGAATCGGCGGAATATCCAGCTGCGCGGTAGTCATCACCTGTTGTGACCGGGGTGAGGACTTCCACTGTAAATGTGTGTGGGAACGGGCCTGAGGGGGAGATTTAGAGGATATCCTTCCGTACATCAAAGCATTGCCAAGAATGTGTTGTATGTAATAAAGCAATAAAGCTGTGTATAAGAGGCCAGGCCTCAGAGATGCGGTTAGAGCACCTCATGACGATACCTGCTGTCTGAACTGATGTGTTCTCCTCCGGAGAGAATAAACCTTGTTTCCTGCCTTCCCGTCTCCAGCGCCTGCCTCTTCATTGATTAATAATTCGTGGGTTAAAGAGGCGATACCGCCGGGCAAATATCGATTGTCCCTTGACCTTAGATTTAACATCATGGATCGTCCCAATTTGATCAAGTGAGATTCCTTCATCCAATATGGGTGCTATCAAGTTTGTAACAGCTGAGACCTCGGTAGCAACCTTATTAATAATAGTGGGGTTGTCTAAAAACCTAGCCCATCTTACCCTTCTGCAATCATTCGTAAGACCAGCATCTGCTGTAACGATATTGGTTGCAGAATCCATAAGAAAACCCTCTTGCATTAGTAATTTTATTACCAGAGGATTATGATCACTTTCTGGTCTCGTGACTACTTCCATATCCTCCAATATATTCCAGTACTCTAATCTTATCAAAAAGTAGTCGATGCGACTCGAGTGCTGGGAATTGTCAAATGTGACCTTTCCCATCGAATCTGATTTGGTCCTACCATTCGCTGCACGCAAATCCCATTCAAGGCAAAGACCTAACCACTGCATAACAGCCTCAGTGACTTTTTTAACTGGAGGGATAGATAAGTGGGGAATATTCCAAATCTGATCAATATCCCCATAACCCCCATTTTCAAGGTTGGGAAACGGTTCAAAAGAGCAATTGAAATCTCCTGCCACCATAACACATTTGTCTCTGCTAATGTTGTTCAATAGGGAATCTAGTTCATCTGCTGCTTTCGTGGGCTTCCCACCTGGTTGCCCTCTTGCGTAAATATTAATCAGGAAAAAGTCCTGATTGTTTTTACCAGATAGTTTCAAGGCTAAAATGTCATTGCTTAAGGTGGGAAAGTCTGTTATTGTGAAGGCTAAGGATTGTCTTATCCAAATAACCAGACCTCCCGAAGGACGTCCTTTCGGACCTTTACAGGCAGGTTTATAATAATTAAGATAGCCAACCCGGTAAATAGCGTCAGTTGACCAGCTTTCATGTAAAATAATTACATCATGTAAATCCATAAAGGAACCCCAATCATCCTCTGACATTTTCCCCTTTAAACCTGCTATATTCCACGACAATACTGTGAGGGTGTGAGTTGATTTCTCTTCCATGTTAACAGTTGATTTCACAGTCTCTTCAGGGATCAAAGGTCTAGGTGTACAATTTAAGTGTGTTTCCCTTGCTAACACCCCGTGTGTTGATTCACTAGACCATGAAACAGTCTCTTCCCTAGGGGCTCTTAAGTTGTCTGGGGAGTAGTTCACTACAGCTCCAGACAGCCCAGTGGCTAAGGGTTCTTTGTCAAGTCAATCCACACCTTCCAGACCGGTTCGCAAGGTGGGGAAAAAACATTGGGTAGATCGGGGTATCAAAATGAAATCTTCCTCTAGGCCTGTCCCTTCTAGAATGATGAAGCGGGGTTTGGGGTCTATTGACATATAAAGCTGGATAAAAATAATGCAACAATAGCGTTTGCACGTCCCCAACTCTTCCGAATCTTGGTTCCCTACTAACAAGTTCAGCCACCCATGGTTCTCTAAAGCTAATTACCACGCAATCCCCCTCAAGATCTTTCTTACCAAAACCTACCCAGTCCACCCTCCTTACATTAAGGATTTCAGGATTTAGATTGGGAGGGAGCGGGCGATGTTTGTTAAGCCAAAATATGACCTTATTATAAAGATCCTTGTGTGATTCCCTCTTACTATCGCTAAGGGGAGCCACGCCAGTTAAAATGATGGTATAAGGCACTGACTCCGGGGGAAGGTTCACACATTGTTTCTTAGGGATAGGTTTGGTGTTGGGCTGGTAGCTAAGATCATGACCCTTAATGGAAGTGGGGTTTTTCTGAGTCTGGGGATTTTTTATAGGTTTAGGCCTTGAGGAACTCTCCGTGATAGCTGCTTTCTTGGGAGCAGAGACAATATTTTGCTCCGGGATCTTTGAGATAGGGGGTCCCGCTTTAGAATTATTACCCCCTACCTTGTTTACCATGGTAGTAGGCTTTGGGATGATTGGGACAGAGGGGGTCAAACTTTTGGGTGCTAAGCTGGCAAGGATTTTATTGGAGGTCGCTATATTGTTTTTCACCAGCTTATCTAAGGAATCCATTTTAGTGTTTAATAATCTTGTCCTTTCGAATAGCGGTAAAAGTAATGATTTGATTAGCAACTCTATCTTAGCCAAAAATATTCCTTCTGAAGTGCTAAGTGTGGCGTTATGTTCCTCTGATTGAACAACCTCATTAGTGTTAAATAGCTGTGAGGGGATAAAAAAGGGTTTCCCAGACCCTCGGTTTGTTCCTCTGTTTCCGGTGTTCTTATCTTATCTTATCTTATGCTGTATTTATAGAGCGCACTGACACCAAAGGTTTCCTGGCGCTATGATTAGGATTGAGGGTGAGGATGGTAACTTACATAAGATTTGAGAAGAGCCAAGTTTTTAGGCTCTTTCGGAAGCTCAACAAAGAGTCAGAGGTTTTGATATGAAGAGGGAGGGAGTTCCACAGTTTAGGTGCCAGAAAACTGAGCCTGCGACCACCCTGCTTTTTCAGTTTGACCTTCGGAATAGCAAGGAGGTGAAAGTGGGCAGAGCGAAGATTGCGGGCCGGGCAGTACGGTTTGAGGAGGGATTCTAGAAAGGCAGGGCCTTTAGACTGCCGGGCCTTGTATACCAGGCAGCCAATTTTAAAGGCGGCTCGCTGTTCGACAGGTAGCCAGTGCAATTTTGCCAGAAGGGGTCTGGCAGATTGCCACTTGGGGGTTTTGTAAATAAGCCTGGCTGCCTGGTTCTGCACCAACTGAAGGCGGCGGAGAAGAGACTTAGGCAGCCCCCAATGGATAGATTTGGAAAAATCCAGGCGAGAAAGAACAAGAGATATAACGATCTGCACCAAAGATTCCTGGGTGAGTAAATGGGAGATCTTACGAATTTTTCGTAACTGAAACATGCTGGCAGAGATGGTAGTGCCGACATGAGTTGCAAGAGAGAGGTCAGTATCGATAGTAACACCCAGACTTTTTACCGATTTCGACGGGTCGGGTGGAATACCAAGCTCATTTGGCCAAAAATGAGGGCCCCAGTATGAGGGACTGGTACCAGGTAGGATGAGTTCCGTCTTCTCAGGATTTAGTTTGAGCTGGTTGGTAATCATCCATTGTTGGATATGCAGCATTACTGCCTGGAAGTTGGAAACAGCATCAGGAGAATCTAGAGGGAAGACTATCTGCATGTCATCAGCATAGTTAAGGACAGTGCAGTTCCAGGTACTCAGTGAGTGAATCAGGGGACGGAGGTATAAATTAAACAGTAAAGGGGAAAGGGAGGATCCCTGCGGGACCCCACAGGAGATAGGAACCTGGGTAGCAGAAAAAGGGCCAAGGTGGACTGTTTGGGCTCTGTCCGAAAGAAAAGACTTAATCCAATCCCAGGCAGGTCCTTGAATGCCTGCTTGTCCGACACGGTGGAGAAGAATGTCATGATCCACCGTGTCGAACGCGGCTGACAAGTCCAAAAGGACCAATGCCTGGGGGGACCCTATGTCAGCATTCCCTCGAAGGGTGTCCAGGACTTTTAAAATAACCGCTTCGGTGGAGTGCGCCGGTCTGAACCCCGCTTGGTTCGATTCCAAGAAACCGGAGCTCTCCTTTTGCGTTTCCCAGGATTATGAGTAGGTGTGTATTGTGAATGGGAAAGGGAATCCATTTGTTCAGTGCTAGTATTAAGATTAGGCGAGTCTGAAAGACCAGATTTCTCACTAGACTGGTCTAGATGAATAATCCCACCAATTGGCAAGTTATCGTGCACAGTATTATATGCACTGTCTTGGTTTGTCCCCACTAGCTCCACAGTGTAAATCTCGGGAACTGATGCCAACACTGACTCTGCATTAACATCATGGCTATCTGTGGTCAACAAGGAGAGTGGGACAGCGGAAACAGCCTCATTAATTTTGCCAAGGGAAGAGCGCTTGCCTGTGATAATGTCAAGCGAGAGGCGTTTTTCAGCTAAGGCGATCTCTTTCTCC
Source organism: Lissotriton helveticus (assembly GCF_964261635.1). Classification (NCBI taxonomy): domain Eukaryota; kingdom Metazoa; phylum Chordata; class Amphibia; order Caudata; family Salamandridae; genus Lissotriton; species Lissotriton helveticus. The sequence continues at coordinate 2,114,841,716 of NC_136057.1, forward strand.
AATATAGCAGTAGAACGTTTAAAAAATTGATCAATAGTCCCAGTAAAAGTACCATTGGAGGTGGAGACCTGAACTTGCTTTTCTTTGCCTGACCTTAAAGTCATTTTTAAAAGTACAAGAAACGGGAAAAAATAAAAAGCTTACAAAATAGGGAGAAAACGTTAGGAGGGTGGCCCAGCCCGGCCTCCTGCGGCCCCGGACGGCCACAGACGGTCCCGCCCTTGTCCCGGGCTTCTCCCGGGACGCTCCCGCACGCTCCCGCTAGCGGGTACTGGCCTTCCCTTTTGTAGATAGACCGTAGGTTTGCAGGCGGGCGTGGTGGACAGGGAGAGCGGCCAGGTGTTGGTGGGCGGGCGCGGTGTGCAGAGGCTTCTGGTCCTTGAAGTCCTGCTCCGCGCGCTCGCAGCCCTGGTCCGGTCCACGCGTTCACAATCCTGCTCCCTGGTGACACTGGAGCGCAGCGGGACCCGCGAAGCGGGTTCCGCAAGTTGTATGTAGAAAATAGGGATCCAGAAGTGCCCTCAAACCTCGGCAGCAAACAGCAACAGTCTCCAGTGAAAAGCGTCCCACGGCGGCTTCTTTACTCTGCCCTTTAGTATAAATGCAGGCGGGGCGTGGTGGACAGGGAGAGCGGCCAGGTGTTGGTGGGCGGGCGCGGTGTGCAGAGGCTTCTGGTCCTTGAAGTCCTGCTCCGCGCGCTCGCAGCCCTGGTCCGGTCCACGCGTTCACAATCCTGCTCCCTGGTGACACTGGAGCGCAGCGGGACCCGCGAAGCGGGTTCCGCAAGTTGTATGTGGAAAATAGGGATCCAGAAGTGCCCTCAAACCTCGGCAGCAAACAGCAACAGTCTCCAGTGAAAAGCGTCCCCATTTAGAAGAAACTGTCTGCCTCTTTTTGAAGTCACTAACACTAAAACATTCACAAGCATCTGATTGATTTTACAGGCGGTGCTGTTTTTGATTGTACGTGCTTGTTTACTCATCTGTCCCCAAATGGGTAAGGAAAGTTACTGGGGGTAATTCTGCCTCCACTAACCCAGCGAAATGCACCTCCACTGACAAAATATTAGAGAGAGCCATGGGGATTTCAGCACAGAGATAGCTCTCACTGAGAGAAAGCTTTCTATGAACATGGGCACAGCTCCAATCTTTCCCTCTGATGAGCCTATCATGGATATGGAAGGGCCTTGTTGGATACTCCCTGTAATCCTAACACTTGTATTTCTGCTTCCACTGAGGCTACTAACCCTCCAACTAAGGTACATGACTCTGGCAGCCCCAACACTGCAAATATTAGGAAAGTTAAGAGGGGACTTCACACTCTGCATAACGCAAATACTATTACAGCAACTCAGGCAAGTCAAACACTGGTTACAGGGGCAATGGTCGAAGGACTGCCCATTTCTTCATCTTCCTCAGCAGGGGTAATGGGGTTCTCAAGCCTTGGTATCCACTGCCTAGAACTCTCAATGGAGGACCTTTGTGAAAAAAACATCCTGGCTTTGACATTTTATTAATCAGTTTCAATCCAAAGTGGAAGCATCACGAATAGCTTTTGTATTAAGCTTAAATGCTTGGTGAAACATCAGCTATAGCTAGCACTTAGGCCTCTGGTTCCCTTAGCAAATAGAAGAGATCAGATCACTGCTAGGTACGAGGAAGTGAGTAGTCATTCTCTGATAGCACAGATGCCAACTAATGAGGGGCAGGCCGCCCAGAATGCGATGAGAAAAATATCAAGGGTCTTGCTGATCGGGCTATTGCCGCCACAAATGACTGCCCATTAGGGGGCGCAGACTTTCAATGGAGACCAGGGAGTCAAAAGGGTTTGCACAATCTGTTTTGCACAAAGATGAGCTCTTTAAAAATCTGAACACTAATCAAGATCATAACAACTACTGGCATACAACTGACTGCACTCCTTACGTGATTGTGTTAGAAAATATTCCCACAATTGCCTGTGGGACAGAGGAGGACAGAGAGGCTCCTAAATGCAAGTTAGCTCATTAGCTACATTTTAAATCTGTCCATCAGAAGGATTTGCACAATCAAATTATTTTCACCCACAGAAGAGGGTGGATTGGCTGGTCAAACAAAACATTGGACGGCGATTGCATGGCTATAAGCTTTAGAGACACAAAACTTGGAACTACTCCCCTCCATGTTTTTAATTACTTGACAAAAAATCAGAAGGGCATACGGGCCCTTAGTCTACGGTTTTTCTACAGGCCTGTCTTCCCCCCATCAATCAATCATGCCCCTGAACAGAGAGGCAATACTATGCACATTGCTATGCAGGACCATTCTAATGTCCCAGTGAGCAATCAATACGTCATGGAAGAGTTGGAAGTAATCGTTTAACTTCTTTTGCAGGACGTCAATATGCAGGGGTTGCTGATGCTAAATCTTCAACTCTGAGGCCTTCCCGATCACCAGGTGTAGGAAAGCTGTTCCCAGCACAATACCTTGAAGCTGACCCATCTCAAACCTAGCCCTAGTCAATAAAGGGATGTAGCAGAGCAGCCTTCAGCCAGTCCTTTTCCACTACGAAATGGTTTTAGCCTTATTTCTTGAAACATTGCATGAGTTCCCTCATAAATTACAAATCCTGACTGGTTTAGGTTTATTAGTGCCTTTGAAATGATTTGCTGCCAAGAAACATGGATGACAGAAAGGTTCTATAATGATGGGTACCATACTTATTTCCAGCTAGCTCTGACCTCGAAGAGCAAAGGATGGCATTGATACTTTTTTCTCTGCTCAAATTACTGCATTTCAAGTCTTGGCACTCTGGCCTTCTCCTTATTTTTTGATAACTCTTTTATCTTTCTCTGTTGCACTTGATATCCTGTTGATTATTTTTTAGTATAATATCTTTAACCAGAACTCTGATGCAATAGACCACTTTGACGGGTTTTTACAAGACTTTTTCCAGAAAACAAATCGCATTGTTTTTATAATATGGACCGCTGTTTTTACTATTACCTTCTGTCAACATTTTGGTAATACAGCGTGTGGTTTTACGACTCAAAGAATCAAAAGGCTACACATTTTAAGGATACAGTTTATGGTGAGGCATTAAATACTCTTATTTTAAAGTATAATTCAATCTTTTCTGGCAACATGTTCTATGAGAATTATTGCTCGCATCCCAACCTTCTTGGGCAACCATTCAGGTAGTACTATAGATTATATTGTGATATCGGCTGAGCTTTTCCACCTATTCTCAGATTTTAAAGTGCCTAGTAAATGTGCAAGGGATCATTATCATAATACTCTTATTATCACACTGAATTCCTATATCACACCAAAAGGGTTAAAAAAAAGGATGGGATAGCTTAAAATGGGATAAGAATGACCCTGTTGTATTCAATCCAAATATTGTGGTCGAAAATATGGCTTCTATTTTAAACTGTCTGAAGGAGGATATAGGTCCCAACACTATACAACATGGGTTTAAAAACATCTGCAGGTTCATGTCAGACAATTTAACCTCCATCAGGACCCCAGAGTGTCTCTCCCACACTGATGGTTTAATGCAGCTTGTTCAGCTGCCCATAAACTCTTGAATGTTTCCCCCTCTAATAAAGGAGGTTAAGGATGCAACAAGGTTATATAAAAGCACTTTAGAGGGGAGGAAATCTGAAATAAGAAATACAGCATAGGAAGATCTTCTAGTGACGAAGAGGGCTACGGCTAGTACGAAGTTCTGGGAAGTAGTAAATGGGACTTTCTTTTCAGAGCTGGAGGCCCCAACGTGGAATCCTTAATCCGAGCTGATTTCTGGATCTCCCATTTTTCCCAAATGATCCATTGATTCCCCAAAACCCACAAAGTTTCCTGATCCCCGTTGGCACTTGGAAATTGATTCTAGCCATTGGGAAATGTGTTCCTGGGAAGGCACATGGCCCGGAAAGTGTCTCAGTAGATATTTGCAAATAAAACATAAATCTGTGGGCACCAATGCTAACTATTATTTTTTAGGATAGCTATAGTTGTCCATTTTTTAAAGAGGGAGACAGATCTCTGCTATCCTGCTATAGGCCAATCTCATTATTTGACTCGTGTTAAAATTCTCTGTTGTGAACTTTTGTCCCCTCTTGAGAGCTGGGCTGGTAAAAATAACATCTTAACAGAAGTTCAATATGGGTTTAGACATGATATCGGTACTTGTGATCAGTACTTAAACCTTTACCTTATAGCAGGTAAATATGTTAGGGCTAAAGAGGAGTCACTATATCGGACCCTTATTAATCTTTCAAACGCATTTGATTTAGTGAACCACTCAAAGTTATGAGAGCTAATGGACAAAATGGGAGTTAAAAAAGAACTCCTTGTGTTTATATTGCGTCTATATCAGGACCTTATGGTTAGGGGCTGTTTTTGCCCCTTGGGGGAATGTTCCCCCATATTAGCTCCACTAGAGGCATTGGACAGGGCTGCATTTTGGCACCCTTTCTCTTCCTGCCCTATATAAATGGGATCAATAAACACTTAGTGGATAAAGGTAACGACACACCTCGCATGGGAACTCAACCTATACCCATCCTATTATATGCGGATGATGCTGTGCTTTTTGCTCGTACAGCAAACGGCCTACAGGACTTATTAGATTTATTTTTTAGCTATATGGAAGACCTGGATCTGCAGGTAAACCATTCTAAGTCTCATATTATGACCAGTGGCCGCTCAAGCGCTACATCATGGGAGGGACACATCTAGAAAATATTAAATCTTTCAATTATCTGGGAATTCTTTTTAGCTTATTGTTTAGTAGGATCCCACAATTAACTTAAGAGAACTTAAGATAAGATCCATCACACCATCCCAACTCTTCCCAGGCAGGGCCACCATTACTATTTACAACAACGGGATTGTACTAATGCAATCCAGAGACAGGAACCTGGAACTACTAGACAACCTGTTCCCCACCTTCAAAGAGCACCTCTCCAATGCTCGGACCGCCACTCTTAGCACCGCCAGTCCTACCACCCTTCACCACACAACCCCTCTAACATAGTTCAGCACCAGAACGACACGCACCTCACATCCACCCCCAGCACCCTAGTCAATATCCCTCCGGCTGTAGCTACCACACACTCCGCAATCACAGACACAGATCTCTCCCCACCATACATCGGCACCCCACCCTCCCTACCTCCCCTCGGACCACCACTCATACCACTCATACCACTCATACTACTCATACCACACCCACTCCTCCCACCCCTGACATCACAGCTCCCACCCACAACACGTATAACATAGTCCAGCAACAGCCCGACACTCACAACGACAAATCCCACCCTTTATCCCCTCACCCTTTATCCCCCCCATTCTCAGTCCCCACTACCACCCTCTAACTAATCACGCAGAACACGCCACCGTCTTAAATTTAACACCTTCTCCCGACAACAGGACCAGCTCGAACCTCATCTCCCCCCCATTCTCAGCCCCCATTACCCTAATTGCACCCCCGCCACCAATAATATGCACTCATCCTCCACCCGGCTCTCTCCGCCTACCACCAAGGTCCTCACCTATACTGCCAACCTCCTCCCTACTCCAACCACACCCCTCCCTACCTCAATGACACCCCCCCCCACAAACAATCTCTCCTCGGGGCCCACTCCACGGAGCCTAGCACGGACACCAGCCCTCCCCCCGACCCGCATGTCAACTCCCTGGTTATGAACTCACCCCTGACGCACCCACCCCCCACCACCAGCACCTATCCCACGCTGGACCTGATTATGGCCACCCTCACCCAGATCAAAGAAGACATTCACATCATCAAAGAACTACTCGCCACACACCCCAAACACCCTTCACCTACTACCACCTCCCCTCCCAACAGGTCTCCCACCCCTCCGGACGATTCCCACACTCAACATTCCACACACCGTTCTTCAATTCCTATTCGCAATCGCAACAACCGCCCCAACAGGTCCCCCACCCTTCCTGATGATTCTCTCACTCTACACTCCCCTCACTGGACTTCAATACCTGATCGCAATCGCAACAACCACCCATATCGCCCACGCAACCCTCTTTCAGAACTCGAAACCCACACCCTCCTCAGCTCCTATGACCCAGCTCCCCTACACCACACATCCGCCACACACCTCGCCATTCCTACGATACACTCCAATCCCCTCAGACCCCCCACACTAAACAACAGAAGCTCCATACCTAATAACCATAGAAAAGTCCCCCTCTCTCTAGTACCCTCTACCTCCCTCGACACACCCCGTCTCAAATGCACTCTCCTCAACTGCAGATCGGCCTCTAGACACTCCTCCGCCATCGCTGATCTCATCTTATCACTGGACCTTGACCTAATCATCATGACTGAAACATGGCTAACAGAATCTTCTACACCTATAATGGACATCCTGGTTCCTCCAAACTACCACATCATTAGACTTGACAGGCCCGGCAAAATAGGTGGTGGAATCGCATGCATACACAGGAGCAACCTCTCTGTTCTGAAAGTCACCTCCTCCTCCCTACCCTCCCCAACTTCCTGTGAATACATCTGCCTCGATATTATCAGTGAGGGCAAACCGATATGCTCTCTTCACGGCATTTACCACCCACCCGGGGACAACGCTATCTTCTCCCAACAAATCATGGATATGATCTCAACCAATTCCGGACGGCAGCTCACCCAAATATACCTCGGTGACTTCAACCTCCATTGGAACGATCACAATGACGCGGTGGTAAATAGTCTTAAAAATTTCCTAAATGCCCTTGACCTAACCCAAATATGCAACATCCCGACCCACGAGAAAGGCTCTATCCTCGACCTTATCATCTCCAAAGAAGACTCTATCCAACTCGAATCGATCCAACCCTGCGACTGGTCAGATCATTATATTGTCACATTCTACATCGATGAAAAAGTCAAAGTTAACCCGGCTCAAACCTCCAAACCGAAAATTTGGAAAAGAGACCTGAAAAAACTCAAACCAAACTCTCTACCCCCTAACAGCTGCAATCTCCTAGCTCCCCCTACCGGCATTTCGGACGTTCAATCCTTGACTGACCACTATCTCAATGCAATGACCTCAATAATTAATGAGGCTGCACCTTTGCAACTAAAAAGAGTATCCACCAAAATCTCCAATCCATGGTACGACGGGAGTCTCAACGAGGACAGACGAGCCATGCAAATGGCAGAGCGCACCTGGAGATCAGCTCCCTCTGCACTGCATCTAAAAACACTGAAGAAAAAGAGAAACGCCTACTTCAGTAAAATTAAACGCTCAAAAACAGATTTCTTCATCCACCAGCTCGACCAAGCAAGGAACAGGCCGAGAAAACTGTTTGAACTAATCAAAACTCAATGCAAAGAACAACCCCAGCCACACAGTAATATGCACAAGGCTCCCTCCTGTGAAGACTTCTCCGCTTTCTTTATCCAAAAAACTGACATCATAAAGAGCGATCTCATCATTGACGCAAGCCTCTACTCCAAGCCTCATTGCATAGCACCCACTGAACGAAAAAACAATGCCACATGGTCATCCTTTGTCACCTACTCTGAAGAAGAAATAGGGAAACTGCTCAGCACCGTTAAACCATCCAATCACCTCACGGACCCCCTCCCTGCTAACGCTGTAAAGGACTTTATCCCATTGCTCCTCCCACTCTGGACTAAAATTATCAACAGCTCACTCCAACAAGGAACCATCCCTGACTCCCTCAAAGTAGGACAAGTCACGCCTTTACTAAGGAAACCTACAGCCGACCCCTCTGATTTAAACAACTACCGTCCCATTACCAATATCCCCACTCTCGCCAAATTGTTGGAAAAATGCGCATAACTACAACTGACTAAACACATTGACCAGTTTGGCCTCCTCAATCCTCATCAATCAGGCTTCCGAGCGGGGCACAGCACTGAAACGGCTATGACTCACATAATTGACGACGCCCTTCAAATGCTAGATCAAAACGATACCTGTCTCCTCATCCTTCTTGATCTCTCTTCAGCATTCGACACCGTTAAGCATGAGAATTTACTCGAACTATTAAACACGAGAATGGGTCTATCTGGGACAGTCCTCAAATGGTTCACTTCCTTTCTACACAACAGGTCGCAGAAATTCAAGAGTAACAACCTGATGTCCTCGCCTATACCTGTTTCGTTAGGCGTCCCACAAGGTTCCTCCCTATCCCCAACTTTGTTCAACCTAGTTATGGAACCCCTCACCACCTTGTTACAAGCGTCCAATATACACTTTCAAATGTACGCTGATGATACCCAACTATATCTCAAATTACAATCCCCCAATGACATTTTGCTCATGAACTCAACGATCAGAAGCACCCAATCCTGGCTTGCCGATAATCATCTCAAACTCAATGCTCTGAAAACAGAGTTCCTTCTTATCTCACCTCCCGCCAAGATCTCCACCACACAACTCTGGCTTAAATACCTAACTGCACTCAATGTCCAACCCACCATCGTGGACTCAGCAAAATCCTTAGGCATTACACTTGACACCAATCTCAACATGCAGCAACATATCAGCAAGGCAACTAAGGGAGCGAACTACCAAATCAATACCCTGAGGAAACTTAAACCCTTCCTCAGGGGCGTAGCTAGAGCTTGTGGCGCCCGGGGCTATCCTCCAGAATGCCGCCCCCCTGGGGGGGGTGCTGGGGAAAAAGTCGGCGAGCACCTGAAAGAGGTCCGAGAGACACGTAGTAACAACGCTAATAGTTACCTGGATCATGCAAGTTACATGCACATACATGACTCGGTCCAGGGCTAGACAGACCCCGTGCACAAAATAGGAAGGAAACCCAAAACTTACATCAGTTCTACCTACCCTGTCTCTGACATCTCACTCATAACATCACAGTTTGTGCAGGACCCTAGTCCCCTGTCCCCTATCTGCCCCGTCCATGACCTCAGCAATGGAGAAGCACCAGTGCATGAGTTTTATCCGCGTGACCCGTAAATTAATTACAAACGACCTCCAACAGAGTACGTTGGAGCCAAGAGTCTACAGTGAGATCCATGACTTTAGAAGAAGAAAAGGAAATGGCTTTTGGCCTTTATCTGGCTAGCAAGCATTAGAGAATACAATGTGGTGTCCGGGTGTCAGGCGCAGTGACCTGAAGTGGCTGCTGTGGTGCTTCAGGCCCGGGCAGTGAGTCCCGAATTGATCAGGTGCTGCATGCCAAGATTTCATTTTTTTAAATAATTCCCGTGGTGTGAGGCACACTCATTGCCTCTGGAGCCTCCCCAACTTAATTCTCACAGAGGGGACTGGCAGATAGAGATCACAAAGTCGGGTTTACGTTCAAGTAGGGAGATGGTCTTCAGCTTCATCATTGCTCCCTTGTTGCTAGCCTTATCGACCAATCCAGCTTGCCCACTGCCCTCGCGCTCCTTTCACACGCTCCTGGGGATGGGTACACTTTCAGGCCATTTGGATTAGTTGATGGTCCCTAAGGCTGCATCCTCGCCTCGCCTTATGCAAGCAGAATCAAATCCACAGTCCGAGTGTGCTCCCAGCTTCAAGCAGGGGTCAGCTATCAATGGTGCAGCTGATGCAGTTGCACCGGGGCCCAGATATATGAGGGTCCAACTGAACCCTGATTATTGCTGTATTTTAGTTCCCAAACACCAGTCAGGAAGCCTATTTTCTTTGCTTGCCCTAGGGCCCATGGCACCCTTGCTGCTCACTGCCTATTTTTTGTCACATTAATTGTGCATCACAACTCCATATAATGCCTCAGTTGTAAACTCCTTGCAAGGGATGGAGAGTAGATTGATGAAGGAGTGATTCTCTTGTTGAGTGTGTATTGTGAGTTTGTGAACCACCACGATCTTTCACGTTTGTAGACAGTTACAAAACCCCTCTCTGACCGTTTACCACCCTGCACATTTTCGGGCATATGCTCTAAGAAAGGGCTGGGCTACATCTTCTCCCAGGATGGGGCAGGGAATATAACGCACTCACACTTCGTGATGGTGTAAGGAAAACAGGTTCTGCCTGGGGAAAAAAAGATTTCCCCTAAGAAAAAACAAGGAAGAAAGAATCGTGCAGTTGCACAATTATGCAGAATTACCCTGTCGTGCAATTCCGTACTGACGAAACCGCAATAGTAGTAAGCTTGAAAACATGTGACTAGTGCAGCTTCCTATGTGTATTACTCCCAATATTGTGAAAGCATAGAGGTGGGCTGGCACACAGACAAGTATGGATAAACAGAAAGGGAGGGAAAGCAAGAAAGATAGGTGATGACCTTTGTCCTGTAAGGCCTACTAATTCCATGCAGGCTGTCAGTTGTATTGTACGTGTTTTAAATATCGCAGCACAAACATATTTTTGTAGGAGATAATCTTATAACATCAATTTACCTCCATGCTCTTCCGCTTCATCATTGCTCCCTTTTTGCTAGCCTTATCGAACATTCCAACTTGCCCCTGCCCTCGCGCTCCTTTCACACACACCCTAAATGGTCCCCAGCTTTGACCTCGCGGTTCCTGCTTCCTGCAGTGATCCCACCCCCTCAGGGCAATGATTCAGAAGGAAGGGATGTGCGTCCACGTGACGTGCGGTGCTGCTGCGCAGGCTTGTACTTAAAACGGCGGCCGCGCTGCACTGGCCTGCTGCGGCGGCCTTTATAATTTATTTGGGTACACTGACTGAGTAGTGTCAGCCAGTGTCCTCAAATAAATTATAGAGGCTGCTGCAACATGCCAGTGCAGCGCGGCTGCCGCCCTCGCAATAGTGCCGCCTGGGGCGGACCGCCCCGCTCGCCCCCCCCTAGCTACGCCAGTGCCCTTCCTCCCTGCCAATGACTTCCAGACTGCAGTACAAGCACTAGTCATCCCTCGAATAGAATATGGCAACATCGCCCTCTGCGGACTGCCCCTAACTACTACTGCTCCCCTAAGAGCTTCTCTAAACGCTGCAGCGAGACTCACCACTGGTTCAAAAAAAAACTCACATATCTCCCCTGACTTTAAACACCTGAACTGGCTGCCTTTCGAAGCCAGAATACATCTGAAAATCGCCTGCATGACGCACAAAGCTGTCCACATGAGCTCACCAAGCTATCTCACTCAGAAGCTGACAATCTCTGGCGGCTCTAGAAACACCAGAGGCACAAACAATCTTCTGCTGAAGCCTCGAAGATTCCGGAAGGAAAAAACGTATAAACGCTCCTTCTCAGGAATGGCACCCAGGATCTGGAACTCACTCCCCCCTGAAACGAGGCTTATCTCCTCCACTACACTGTTTAAGAAAGAAGTAAAAGCTATCCTCATGGCTAAATACACTTGAAGTGCTATTCTGAACTCTGTTAAGACTCCGCACTGATCTGTACTCCTTGTTCGACCCCGTGGCTTATTTGTTTTATATGTATTATTGATTTATGTGATTTTCTAGGCTACCACGTGTTTGTACTACTAGCATTTTTACCTACCTGTTTGACTATGTTCCCTCATGTTCCCCCTTTCTATGTGAAGCGCTCTGATATCTGCAAAGATCTTGTTCGCGCTATACAAAACTTTCAAAATAAATAAATAAATAAATAAATAAATACCAACATTTTAGCAGGAATATTGAGGCCACTTTTAGATTTTTACACAGACTAAGACATGAAGTAATCAAAGAGATGTTAAGCCTATAGAAAAGCAAATGCATCTCGAGAGGATGAATGAATGAATAAGATACTCTTACTTGATTTGTTAAAATCATAAAAGGGTGGAACATACCACCATGAAATAAACCACATCATCCAGGGTGAAACGTGCCACCATGAGGAAAGCAACAACACACAAATGTACGTAATAAAAGAATAAAAACAATAAGACAATATTAGAAGAGAAGGAATGGCCCTCGAGTAGTACCTATGAACAGCAATTATAGCAAAATACTTTGACTATACTTCTTATTAACTGTAATGTAAACATTGGTGTACTCTCTTTTTACTAAACGTGCTTGTGCTTTTGATCTTTTTATGTTTTTCGCAAGATATAAACGTCTCTGGGCTTTCTGTCAGTTTGGAATGTTCAGAGAGATAGAAAAGAGAAATGAGAATGCAGCACATGTGGGTCTTATACTTTCCCAGACAAAAGTACTTGCTGTAAAAAGAAAAAGGAAAAGGGAGGAAGGGAAAGTGCAAAAAGCCTCAAGAAAGGTCTATGTTCAGCTAATACATGTCCATCTTTCCCAGATTCTATTTTGCTGCATCCTTCTCCTCTCGGGACGGGTACATGGCACTGGGGTATGGGTTACTGTAGCGTGGGGATCCTTCAGCATGTCAAACAATTATTTACCCGTAGACTACTGTCAGCTCCTGGTGGCACTGCCACTTTTCTATGCCCAGAGGAATTCGGGTTTTCATATCTTGCTATCATATCAATTGGGCTTGCCCCCTTATTACTTTGGATTAAGAGTTGGGGATACCTGGAGGCGGCCCTTTTTGGAACTTGTATTTCCAATTGCCTGTTTCCTAATAGAGCAGATAAGATTCCTTGGGTTTCCTATGTGAGTAAAACCTTTGAGATTCTAGGCCTCCCAGAATTATACAGAAATGTGATCAGACTTAAACATGAAGAAGTAGTCACACAGCGTTAATTAAACCACTGTACCAATTAGAGCCTGGGGAGAGACTAGTGTATGCTTTCAATTGAAAGATACTTGTTAGTATCAACAAAAAGGAATTTGGAACCTTACTTAGACTGGATCACAAACCCTACCCATCGTTTTTTATCTTATTCTTTTCAGATTACGCACGCTGCATTGTAAGTTTGTCTTCCCCTTCAAGGGCCTTGGAAACATGATTTATCTCCTTGTCGTAGTGATAATGTCTCCAACCAAAGCACAAGCCACTTTGTTCTGTTTGGCACTTTGTATTCAGCCCCTCGGTCCGCCTTTTTGGTTCCTATTTTGAGGCCCCAAAGTTACGAAAGTACGAAGACAGTACGACAGTATGAAAGTTCTGGGAAGTAGTAAACGGGCCTTTTTTTATCAGAGCTAGAGTTCCCAAAGTGGAATCCTTAATCCCAGCTGATTCCTGATCTCCCATTTTTCCCAAATGATCCATTGATTCCCCAAAACCCACAAAGTTTCCTGATCCCCGTTGGCACTTGGGAATTGATTCTAGCCATTGGGAAATGTGTTCCTGGGAAGGCACATGGCCCAGACAGTGTCTCAGTGGATATTTGTAAATAAAACATAAATCTGTGGGCACCAATGCTAACTATTATTTTTTAGGACAGCTATAGTTGTCCCTTTTTAAAGAGGGAGACAGATCTCTGCTATCCTGCTATAGGCCAATCTCATTATTTGACTCTAGTGTTAAAGTTCTCTGTTGTGAACTTTTGTCCCATCCGGAGAGCTGGGCTGATAAAAATAACATCTTAACAGAAGTTCAATATGGGTTTAGCCATGATATCGGTACTTGTGATCAGTACTTAAACCTTTACCTTATAGCAGGTAAATATGTTAGGGCTAAAGAGGAGGCACTATATCTGACCCTTATTAATCTTTCAAACGCATTTGATTTAGTGAACCACTCGAAGTTATGAGAGCTAATGAACAAAATGGGAGTTGAAAAAGAACTCCTTGTGTTTATATGGCGTCTACATCAGGACGTTATGGTTAGGGGCTGTTTTTGCACCTTGGGGAAATGTTCTCCCATATTAGCTCCACTAGAGGCATTAGACAGGGCTGTATTTTGGCACCCTTTCTCTTCCTGCCCTATATAAATGGGATCAATAAACACTTATGGGATAAAGGTAACGACACACCTTGCATGGGAACTCAACCTATACCCATCCTATTATATGCGGATGATGCAGTGCTTTTTGCTCGTACAGCAAACGGCCTACAGCACTGTACGAATTAGAGCCTGGGGAGGGGGCTAGTGTATGCGTTCAATTGTAAGATACTTGTTAGTATCAACAACAAGAAATGTGGAACCTTAATTAGGGGCCTATTATGAATGTGGTTTTCCCGCATCCTCCGGGCCGGTGGAAGCCACCGCCGGCCCGGAGGATGCGGGAAACCGCCGCGGAGCCTAGACAGACCCACCGCCACATTAGGATGGCTGGTGGGTCTTGCATTCAGTCCGCAGCTTTTCCGCCGTGGTCGCCTTCCGACCGCGGCCGAAAAGCTTTAACATGGCTGGCGGTGTCTATCAGACACCGCCAGCCATATTATGATGGTGTAAAATGTATGCTTTTCCGCGGTGGCTTTTCCGCCGTGGAAAAGCATACAGACCTTCACTTCGGGGGCCCGTTGCGGGCACCCTGGGTGAAGGGGGGGTGCACATGGGAGGTACCTATGGTACCCCCCTGCATTTGCGTGAACAAAGCAGCAGGCACCGCGCGGTGCCTGCCGCTTTGTGCACGCAAATGCGGTGCATGCATTTTTAACATTGCGGCAGGTGCAGCTTGAAGCCGCGCCCGCCGCAATGTTAAAGATAGAGGATGTGACCGCCACCCTGGTCACATCCTAATCTGCACTGAGGGAACGCCGCAGCCCATGCGGACGTTCCCTCCTACTCTGGGGTCGCGGACGGACTCAAGTCCGTCCACGATCCTAATGTTCCCCTAAGACAGGATCACGAACCCTACCCATCGTTTTTTATCTTATTCTTTTCAGATTGTGCACGCTGCATTTTAAGTTTTTCTTCCCCCTTCAAGGGCCTTGGAAACATGATGTATATCCTTGTCGTTGTGATAATGTCTCCAATCAAAGCACACGCCACTTTGTTCTGTTTGGCACTTTGTATTCAGCCCCTCGGTCCGCCTTCTTGGTTCCTATTTTGCGTAAAACAAATTTGAGACAGCATGATGAGAGGTTTGTGTTCTTGTAGTGCGTTGTTTCTATAGAGATTTGTTATGCAATTTTAAATTTCATAAGAGTGGCTTTTATTGTCAGAAAACAGTATGAATTTTTATGCCTGTGACTTTTTTTGTGTGCACTGATTATGAAGATTCTGTTTGTTGTCACTAGTTTTTATTCTGATGAGTTTTATATTTTATGTCTCTTTCCATGTACTGTATATTTATGTGCTTGCTTTTATGGCTTTTGCCGAATAAAGACTAGATTGATTAACTACCAACATATTGTCAAGTTAAGTAGATGTGGAATTCGGAATAGTAAATCTAAATTTCCTTATGTATGCTTTTCGATATTGTGGTGTTGATATATTTTGCAGGTCAATATTTTTGGCATTGATTTTGTGGTACACAGTCAAGGTGGAGTGTGCAGACGTCGTGTACAAAGAGAAAGCTATGACCGTATTTTTTATTTGTGTGTTCTACAATGTACGTCCTTTGTGCATTTATTGTGGAAAACCCACATTGTTCTATTTTGGACCATTATTATCTGCACGTCCCTTCTCCGGGAGTTACACTTTGCATTCATTGTTGGGTACTGTATTTAGCTTGTACTCTTGCCTTAAAGAAAAAACATATTGCTTTACAGCATTCTGAAGATTGTGCTTGTTCAATTTTGAAATAGGTGGACCGCCACCTAAGTGCACCTTTCTAAAGCACCCTGGCTGCTCATGTGGTAGGTGTCGTTGAAACACCAAAGATGTACACATTTCAAGAAGGTATGGTTGGTGACCTGTTTTAAAGAAACTGTGACATTTTCAGTAGCCTTTCATTAAGGAGATTCTATTGATCATACTGTCATTTACCTTGACTGTTTATTGCATGCCAGCAGGTGTATTGTTTTGAATGGTGGTTTGCTATTTGTGAAGTGTAGCACATGGTGGCCAGCTCGCGGTGTCAAAGGTCCACGGTACAGTAATTTATATGTAGGATCTATCTGCTGGAATTCCCAAGGCTTTATTAAAAGCTTAGGGCCAGATGTTTGAAGCGTTTTACCCATTTGCAAATGGGCCGATTCTCAAAATCGACCCGTTTGCGAACGGGAAAAAGCCTTTTGGGATGTACCATCCCAAAAGGCATTCGCAAAATAGCGAATTGCAAAAATTGTGATTCCCTATTTTGCGAATGCATTTAAGGAATCGCAATTTGCAATTCCTTTAATGAAATGCAGGAAACCAAAAAGATTTGCGACCTACCTTTAAGGAATTGCAAATTACCACCATCTTCAAGTTGGTGATAATATGTGATTTCCATGAAAACTGCATTTTTCAAGGTGCCATGTGGCGTTGGCATGTATGTGCACCACATGTGCACACTTACCTTTTAGGGGGTGCAACAGGGTGGCCTTTTGGCCCCCCTATCCCTCTGGTAATTGCATTCGCAATTTGCGAGTACCTAGAGGCCCATAGAAATAAATTGGAAGGTATTCCTTAATAGCGAATCCCAATTTGCGATTCGCTATTAAGGAATATGTAGGATTTGCAATTTTTTTTGCAAATCCTACATACATTGCATTTTGCTTTTCTTAAATAGCGATTCGGTAAAATTTGCTATTTAAGATTTGCAAATGCTATTTTTGATACGTCTGGCCTTTTCTGTTTTGCCTGCAAGAGACCACAGCACGTGTCTAGCACCCATCAGCATCTCAAGCTTTCAGCTTGCTTATTGTTTTATCTGGGCGTGCGTATAGCCATTCCTTTTGGGTGTGGATCCAACACCTTCCTGTTTCATATGTAGTGAAATGCGATTTCTACTGACACATTTCGGGTCCCTTCAGGACCTGAGTGTGGCAATATCAAGACCTCACATGAATATGTTGATGGAGCAACTTAGGATACCATTGTGTTGTGGAATCTGCGTCCTGCACCTCATAAAGGGGATCAGGATTTTTAAGACTTGTTCTGGAAAAGTTAAAGTGTGTTGATAACACTTTGTCAATGCGTCAATGAATTCCACTCACTTCTTCTGGATAAACTCTGTATGCAAGACAGTAGAAAGGGTGATTAGTTTGCGAGATAACTAGCAGATTGTGTTATTTGCTGACTTTTACCCAGTTGAAGCAAATCAATCACCAATTTCAACGAGTTCAGAATCATGCTGCACATCTTCTTGTGATGATTTGCTATGATCATATAACACTAACATAACACACCACACAAGAACGAACTTAAATTTCCTCTGCACTGCTTTTACTTAGCTAAATTGGTTGACCTTTGCTGTCCATCCAGATAATTAAGACCTGCAAGTCCCAATTTACTTTCTATTCTTATATTTTGCTCCCAAAAAAGTGTGGGAAGAACCCTCCATGTGGAAGGATCATCTCTGTGGAACTCACCTCCGTGCACCTCATATTGGTAGAAAAACGTTCTCAAAGTCAGAAAGTTGCTAAGAACCCACTTAATTAGGCAGACAAATGGTCATCCTGCTACCAAAAGCTTACTGCTGCTGCCTCCTTCTCCATTTCATCGCTGCTTGCTAGACTAAAAAGACCCTGGGTCAATGCATATTTTCAAACTGCATTCCCTCTTCTAAGTCTTCCCACCTTGTATTCAGCATGCAGGCCAGTTCTTTCTAGCTGTATTTCGTCTGCATTTTCTTTTACCTATTGCCACACTTTTGTATCTTACCCAAGAGCTCAGATACTACCACTTGTTCTTGTAGCACTTTACAAAACACTAAGTAAAAGAGCAAATATATATGGCTCTGCATTTCTTACCTACGATCCAACATTTCTCTCCCTGGTTGGGAATGAAGTACGCAATGTAAGGTAGGACCTTTCAGCAGTGTTTCCAGAGGTATAAAAAGGCTGGAGTGAATCTGATGGTCGTGAATGGTGACATGGGTAAATTGGAGAAAGTGTTGAAGGCCTTGGTGCTAGTAGGTATAGATAACGCAGGAGTGATCAACAAAGGTGTTGTTGTGTGTGAGGATCATTATGTTTGGGTGATGGTGGCTGGTAAAATATATAAACTTTGGTGGATTCAGTATGAAAATAAACATTGTTTCTGATGAAAAGCATGAAGGTGTGTGGGATAAAAAGAACGTATTGCTGCCTAATATTGGCACTAGTGCACAGGAGACTGCTCTCTTTGCATTGAGGCAGAATAGCAAGAATGATGTATACATTCAATGCACTAGAAAGCTCAGGCCCCATCTACCTGAACAGTCACATCTCCTTCCACCAGCTACCCAGAACTCCTACTCACCGCAGGACTCCTACTCACAAATATTGCACGCATACACAGAACCAGATCAGGAGGATGGGCGTTCCCGTACATCGCTACCAAAGAATGAAATGACTTCCCACTTCACATCAGAGCTTTCTCCTCTCTTCTTGAATTCCATAAGAAGCTGAAGACCTGGTGTTTCAATTAACCAAATTACCATTGGTAGGGCTAGGTGAACACACCTGCTCAGCAGCACCGGGATACTCTTGCAGGTGATTGTGCACTTTACTTAAAATAAACGTATGCTATGTTTTGTTGTGTTGTATTATGCCATGTGTATTGTAAAGGAGTTTGTTTTCAGAAAACAAAAACTTTACAGAGTGGGTGCATCAAACATGGTGACGGCTCACAAAGGTCATTGCTCTCAATGGAGCCACCACTCCAGAGATTCCATACAAGGTAAAGAGATCCCCATTTGCAGGGAGATGATCTCCAAATATGGTGGGTGGTTCCCACCCAGGAGAGCGAGCCAGCTGTGTGCACACTAGGATCTGAATGAGCCCCTCAGTCTCAAAACCAAAGAAGTGCAGTTGTGGACAGTTACCATGCCCCCTGGGAACTCTAGAGACAGAGCACATGGTCACATTGGTCATAGGGCTCAATGTTGCGTCCATAGCGGCAAGATATTGAAGTGCTATAATAACGTTTGGTGTCATGTCTTGGCCCTAGAGTGGACGTGCACCTTCAGGTTTCTTCTATGTTTACTCCTTTGTCCATGTATTTGGTAAATAAAGACATTCACATTTCTACACTAGACCTCTAATTGGACATTGATCATTAGCTATTTCATCAAGCCACACTATGCCCAGTTCCCAACCCAAATTCACCTCCTAAAGATAGATGTTCATTGTAGATCCATAAGTGCCAGACATGTGCAAGATTTTCAAATAACCACTGACTGTGTAAATGCATTCTACTTAAACGTATCGTCTGTGACTGTTTCTTGTGCAGATATCCTAAACATATGGCCTGGTACCGGTCTTCTAGGCCAATGATGGACTCCCTGCCTACATAAAGTCTTGACTGCTTGACTTATGTATGTATATATTTAATGTCTCTTTTAGTGAAGTGCGCTATTGATCTGGCAAGGCCGATCGAAGAAGGATGCAGTATATTGTGGCAGGTGGCACTGCTATGCTTCACAGCATTTTTGTTAGCTGCTCTCAATTTTTCAATACACGGGTGCATTGCTTTGTTATGTACACACACTAATTTTGACAAGTTGGCCTTTGTTTGGTGCTAATATCCCAGGGTGACCGAGGGCTGTTTCCCGTGTTCTTTCTAATCTCAAGTCATACAAATGCTGTGTGCGCTTGGACAGTTTGCAAGTGTGGATTCAGGAGCTAGGACAGATCGTTTACATGTTCGGGAAGATGTCTGCAAGGACAGTGCGCCAAGCAGGGAATCTCGCCCCTTCCCAAGCTATGCATCTAGCGAAAACTTTTATAAGAAAAATAAACGTACACAATTGCATCCCCTTCATTTTATATAGATCACATTTGCAGTGTCGGCCCTGTAAATGTAAAGCCACGTAAAAAGAATCCTATTGTACAGATTGAGGGGGGTGGAATCTGTGCAAACATTTCACCTCCTTGTTAGCGTACTTAGACCCTGACCTGTGACACCTCCGCGGCTGAGGCCTCTGCTAAGCAGAGATAATCAATCAAGATGATCTGTGGACTGGTTAAGGTGATGTGTGCACACACTCCTCGGGGACCGGGTCTAGCCCGCCAAGGTCATTTCATTTGTGGTTTAAACCAAGCCTGAACCCTGGTCACCAGACGTGAAAAGCTAGCGCGTCCAGGCTCGCTGGCTGGTCCCAGGGGGTGCTGTCAAGTCGCAAGTGCCTGCCTCTCATTATAAAAAATGCTTCCCACACTTCAGACCCAGAATTGCAATCTTTTGACATCCTGCGTTACAATAAGTTGATAGCGCCAGAAAAGCATATTTGCAAAATTATACTTTTTTAAAAAAATATATTTTTATTGGTATTTACAGGTTACACGTTACATATAAAATAAAATCCGTTTTGTAGAAACACCACGAAGTTCAACCTCATTTTCACATTCTTTCTCGTTGCCCGCCTCATCAGATGTTTGAAACATCGGTTTTATCTCGCATTCGTTATGGCTTTTGATAAATGATTTAGTGATAAAGCAAATAATTATTATTTTATTGCTCTTTAATTAAAATCAACGACATCAAAGTAATTAAAGTTGTAGTTATTGGCTCTCCAATTTACCAATCGATGCACAAAGAGGGAGGCAGGTGTGCTCTCTGTGAAATGCCCAGACATTTCTTAGCATTCACAAGCCGTCAGTGTCGAGAGTTCAGAAGCAGGTGAACTGCCACCATACTGTAGATGACAGAGAATCAATGCATGCAGTCAATGCCAGAGGAACGGCCTGCCTAAAGGACCAGGCCTTCCTTGTCTCCATGTCATGTAAACACTGAATACTGTTCCAATAAAAGAATGCTAACGTGAAAGCTGGTCGTCTTGCCAGCATCTGTGAGCCGGGACGGTCCAAACCTGAAGTACAAAGAAAATTCGGATTAGTGGTTCCCACAGAACTCTTAGTTACTGGCACATTTGAGGACATTTGGCATTTGGCAAAATTTAGTCTAGGACCTACTAAAAAATAAAGGTAAGTCCTCGAATGCAAACACATCTTGGTGCACATTCAAAATCATTCACCCTTATAACACACACACGGCCGACATTCCCCTCTCCCTGGCCATGCAGGGGGCCGAACATGGGGAGCACGTATGTCCACTTGTACGGTACGTTACAGTGGGCCGCTGTCCCTTCCTTAAAAAAACACCAAGTTTCTCTCTACTATAGGCATATGCTACATTTTAAAATACAGGTATATTTTGTGCTCTGACCCTAGCACAATCCTGAATATCTGCTGTTCTCCCTGATCATGGCTGTTACTGTGAGATTTAAACACTATCAAATGTGAGAGTTGTAGTGTTTCCTACGGACCAGAGCAGAGGACACTCATTTTCCTTGATGTTCTCAAACCTCATTGTCTCTCCAGGTAGTCATGGATGAGCAATGAAGGCCAAGCTCACAGGAGATGGTGTGGGGTAGAGTCTGGATACAGAACAACTAATTATTACTGTTGCAGTACAAATTTGAATGTCCAGCCAGGGTTTAAAAAACATACAAAGCACTTTAATATATTGAATTATAGTAAAAATGTAGGTCAGATAATACAATCGCACAAATCAAAACAGACAAAATTGGCAATGCAATACAAGACAGTGATAAACGTTAGGGCCATAGCTATAAACGCTATGCACCATTTGCAGTCAATAAATGTTTCAAACACTAAAACATTCACAGTCCAATAAGATATCAGTGCAGTTATAGTAGCAATTGAGTGGAACAAATATATAGCTATTGTGCTCTTTACCCAAAAGCAAATGATACAGTGTGACATGGAAAATCTCAATCCTCCTGCCAAAAGTGAGTTATTTTGTTGTGGGTTTGCAAAACGTACTGTTTGTGATGCTGCCGATCACAGACTGTGAAACCAGGCTTAAATTAAGAGAAACACAGTAGAAAACAAATAGAGAGCAACAGTAACCTGCAGATGGGAAGAGTCTCAGAGTTCGAATGTGGTATGAAATGTTGCAATCAAATAAACCTGGTTTCCAGTTTAGGATTATATACAGTCAATCAATCAGTCAGTCAAAGAGTACGTTTATTCGGACCACATTCCATTAAACTATGCCAATCATAAAACATGGGCATATCAAACATTATTACGAATTCATCTCAGTATTTTATCACACCCAAATACAACAAGCATTGGCATAGCCAATAGGCCTTGCCTTTGGAACCTTAAAAATATTTAGTTATGCAGTACAATATCCTTGGTGCAACCACATCAACTGTTGCATGGCTACACACTTATAAGGTCTCAAAGGCGAGACTATTGGCATATCATAAAAACAACGCTAAGTACCGACGGAGAAGCATCCTATTGGTCTTGCTTTCCTAATAAGTAGAAAACAAATAGAGCACATTGCGAGGTGGATCTTTGTGGATGGGTTAGAGCAGTAAGCCCAAGACACAAAGCGCAGAACACAGGCCCCATGCTGAACAGGTCTGAAGAGGTGGACAGAAGGGTTAGCTGATTTTCATTAAAAGTAATTAAAAAAACAGCAGACAATGCATAAAATGAAACCAGTTTTGCGCAAAAAGTGTTACAAGCAATGTGTAAATTTTTCAGACCACAGGCCTAACTATAGAACATTTAGCTAAAGAAGACTAGATAGCAGAAGTTTACTTGCTCGAAGGCTGACCTGGTGCAGTCTGGACAGTACATTTTGGAGCAGAGCAGTGCGAAGAGTGGAAGCAAGAGTTAGGAAAACATGGGGCCGTGGCCAGCCTAGGATAGTCAAACAGCAGCTTTGGTCATTGTAAAACTCTCATGGACTCTGATGTGCATACAATGCGTGAGAGACTGAAGATGTGGCTAGACTCGCCCCTTGTGCAAACTGCTGTGGGATTAGTCTTTGGCTCGGCATGCTAAACATTTCATTGTTGTGGCAGTTTTGCCGACCCCTTGTCTGTGATTGAGAATACGTGAGAACGGGGCAATAAATAGAGTATTTAAAAATGTGTTGCCGCAGCACTGGTGCAGTTGGCTAGATCCAATTTGGTTGGTGCCATCAGGACAAATTAGACAGTTTTGATGTTTTGTAGTGATGGGTTCGAGCTGGCAATTGCTGCCTGGCAGCAGGTGTGCAATCCTAGCCGGACAAAGTCGTTATGGAGAAAAGTTCTCCTGTGCTGCAGAAAATGGGGGAAAATATACAAAACACAAACTAAGGTTTCATTTCCTTGTCAGTATATGTCATAAGTAGCTGAGCAACAAGCTGCTTTGATCCATGTAGTATAAGTGCAGGTGTTGTAATTCTGCTGCTTGGTTGAGACTATTAGTTTATGATTTACCACGCATGGGAGTGCTTGCATAAGGCTACCAGACGATACACTAGTCACCGACGAAAGCTATAGAAACAGTAACCAGGCAACCAATGAAAAGTGGTGGGCGTGTAGTTGGTATGTTTAAAGCCCATAGACGAATACAGCATGCCACACAGCACATGCGCACTGCTTCTAGGCTCAACCTAAAAACCCCTTATGTAAGTATAAACATGTTTTGAACAACCTGTGCAAAGTTTTGGATGATGCTGACCTTGAGGCCCCGGCCTGCGGCCACACATCAAATAACACTTCTTCTGTGCCCTGGAAGCTGCCGCTGCCCAAGCTACGGCATAAAACATGAGAAGTGGGGGGATGAGGTTTAACGGTCAATCAGCACTTCGGTATTCTTTATGGCGCACTACGATTGCCTGGGTGGCCCCATATTCTCCAATTGTACTTCACTTTACACATTAGCGTTACCAACCACTCCCAGATACCGCCTAGAATTATGTTCGCTGAGGGATTGGTTGTTGTGTGACCTGGAATTGATAAAACTACGTACAAATGATATTTGTTGAAAGATACAATTACTGACGACGGACTTCAGGCTGAATTTGTGGACAATCCGCGTAAGTAGCGTACTGGTGGAGCCGTATTACACGCATTTTTGAGTCATAGTTTTTCCCCTCTGCATCGTAATAATGCTGTAAAGTTCCGGTTGTAGAGGCTGCAGTACCCGTAATTTATGCGCTGATCCTGTAGTGCTAGATCTAGTAGCTGACTTCTCTCACGACACCTGAACATCCATGTTCACATTATACCAGAGGTTCCAGTGGTCACAGCGCCACAGCGAGGGATCTGTTTTCAATTATCGTGCCTGTGTCTGGGCACAGTAATTGAAAACAGATGTGGCCTGTGCAGGTAACCGCAAGCAATAGGCCGTGGGCGGAGCAAAGGTGGGACATGCATACGCCTGTGCCCGAATTGCGTGCTGTATTTCTTAGAAAGACGCATGCAAAGCTCAATAGCCTGGGAGAAAAACATCACCACACGCACAAGTGTGTGGTGAGATTTCTGAAGCCCATTACTAAAAGTCACGCAAGCAGCTAATGCACGCTGCGTAGGCTTGACCTAAAAACTACCATAAATAAGCTAAAATGTGAACGAAATTCACCTCCAAATGAGTTAATATTCCTTATTTTTCCTTTTAATCATTTGTAAAATATTCCGGCTACCAATATAAGCTACTAGACCAGCCAGTCTTAAGGTGGTCTTCCTTCCAAAGTTTTTTCTCTTTCCCTCTAAAAAAATTAGTGTTTATTGGCCATAGAACTATATGACCAGATTCGCCTTGTAGTAAGGTCTTTGACCTTAATCTATACCGCTTGCCAAATGCCTCATCTCCTAGGGAGGGCTTGTCAATTAGGCTCCAGTTACCAATATCCTTGTACTCTCCTGGTGCAACCCCTGAGCCCCCAGATGCAGCTTTACCCTCAAACCACAGCTTCTCAGCTTCCATAGGCTTTACTCCTACTTCATTAATCATCCATTTCCCCCTTTCTTTGCTCCTCAAGGCTCCTCCACTGATTGTGTTGTGCACTGCCTCACCGTGCCATATCCTCCCTGTATCAGCCAGGATAGTGCAGCTTCTGCTGACTCTGCCGGCGCTATCTGCGCCAAAACTGCTTCTGTGTCGGGGAAGGATGCGCTGAGCCCCTATGATGCTATGGAGTGCATTCGCCGGGGGGAACCACTGCAGCTCAGTTTGCCCACACATCAGCCCCTGAAAAAAAACAGCTAAAAGAACTTTGCAGCCCAGAGCAGACCCTTAACCAAGGAAGAGACATGTAACACTACCACTCCGTGCAGCTCTGTGATTCCCAGAGATGGAGCTCCCCAATCGCTACGCTAGCTGGCCTCCATGTTCCCCCACCATTAACTCTGCACTAATCTAAGTAGCCTATGTAAAGTCGCTAGAATTGGTGCTTGTTCCTGCTGAGGCAACATTAGAAGAATAACGCCATTGATACTGGACACATTTACCAAAGTGCAACATTACCTTACTCTCAGTAGTAACATGTTCCATGTTACACCTTTCAACTGGCAAGTGGGTAGATTGGGTTTTTGGTTGGGGGGTGAAGACCCTTCTCAAGCATCAACCACAACCCCTGTCATGGTGAACCACAAAAGTCACTAAATTAACCTGTGCTTAACCCTTGGGTAGCTTGACACAAAAGCAGTCAGGCTCAACCTGTGCCACGTATTTATGCAGCACACAAACAGTAATAAAGTGAAAACACAATACAAAAAAATCCCACACCAATTTAGAAAAACAGAGAACATTTTATTACATAAAATGACTTTAAAGCAAATTAAGTCCAATCAGTAGAACTGCACTTATGAATGTTTAATGTTTTTAGTGAAAAGTAGCTCCTAAAAGATAAAAATGCCAACTGCGGACATCTACATAGTCTGGAATCGAGCAAAGTCGAAAGTTATAGCCAGTCATGATGGAGTGCGGTCAGATACATGGAGTGGAAAGGGCCCCACCTCAACATACATTTGGATATGTTTCAGCTCCTGGCTGTTTTGACAGCTTTAGCACAACTACAAGGGTCCAAGACTGGGTGGGCACCACTTGAAGGGTAAGGCTCACTTCAGGCAGAATCCAGATGCAGGATTAAAGTTAGTGGAGCTTTTGTGTCCCTGTACCTCAGAACAGGAGCCCTGCCGACTGCCCCTTGTAGTCACTCTAGTAGTCCTGGGATCAAACAGCTAGGCTTTCCTCTGAGGGTACAAGGAGGCTTCAGACAGCAAGGCAGTCCTCTGGCAGCTGCAGGGCAGTCCTCTGAAGTACAAAACAGGCCTCAAGCAGCAGGGCAGTCCCCTGAAGTACAAGGCAGTCGTTCTGAGAGACCTCCACAGATACAGGAGTAACTGAAGAGTTGATCTGAGGGTCCAAATTTAATATCGAGGGCCGGTCTTAGAACTGGGAGAAACTTCTATACTTCCCCCCACATCTAGAATTTTCCTTCCTCCCTTGCCCTGGCTCCTAGAGGTTTAGGGTGACGAAGGACTGGCCCGAGCTCTTTGCGAGTGCGCTGAGGCAACCCCTTTGAAATGTATGTGGTGCAGGGAACATCTCCGCCACTCTCATTGTGGCAGGATGTCTAATCCTGCCAACATCTAGTCCCACTTTGTCTTACTGTCTAGGAGGAATGCACAAACACCAACTGCCACTCTTTTCACAGCTGTGACTCAGGACACAGGCTGCAGACACCAAATGGTTAGGACAAGAAAACGCCAGATTTGTAAAAGTGGCTTTTTCAAAGTTTACCTTTAAAGAGGATTTTAAATGACAATTCTTTTGAGACCAAACATGACATTTCTACCTGTTCCCAAACCTAAAAGCTATCAGATGTAGCAGTAGAGCTTTCATGTTTTAAATAAAATATTATGCAAATGGGGGTTGCTGCTACAATACACATTGATAACAGACTCACAAGTAAAATCGAGCATGGTAATGACATTTTCCCTCGTACACTAGATTTAGTAGTTGACATTCATGCTATCTATACAGTTTGTGGAGACTTGCAGAAAAGTCAATTGTGCCAATTCATTCATTCAACGGGTTGCCCTAGTTTAAGGAAAGTCAAATAGAATGAGGCCAGAGGGTAGAAAGACAAGCAATCCAGGACCACGAAAAATGAAAAAAGGAGAGCAAATATGAAAAAGGTGAATTTCCCTCAGTAATTCAGTGGTTTTAATCCGATTCTCATTCTTTCCAGGTTTGTCAAAATCATATTCTTTTCCCAAAGAAAAGATTCAAGGGTCTTAATATATCCAGAAAAGACACTATTGTGTACACTACTGAGATGTACTGAGATGTAATCAGTGATGTCATAAATGATGTCCTAGAACATGTCTTGAGAGAGGTAAAATATGAGGGCATAAGCAGTACATTGCTGGGGTGCAAGTTAAAGTTAGCTCTGAAAACTATAACTGGAGAATGTCTGTGTTTGGTTTAGATCAACACGTTGCATTGTCAATGACATTTTCACCTAACTATAATGTCACTTTAACCTATGTATTTTTCAGTGAACTTCTAGGGTTTTTTTAAAATATAAAATAAAATGTAATAACATTTTCTAACTACAATGTCACCTTACCCTTTGCTTTTTTTCAGTGAATTTCAAGTTTGTTTTTAACGTAAAATAATATTTTATCACCATACCTAAAGACTTTCCCTCTCTGCACACGGCCTTTGCCCATGCACGACGAGAGGTTGGCTGTAGCCATCCCCTCAGCCAAACAAATCCCTGGTGTGAATGGCCTTCACAAGCACACAGCATGGGGTTGATCACGGGCCCTGCAATCATCTACCTACTGTCTGCCAACCCCTGCTTTCCATTGCCGTCAGCCTGCAATCAGGCCCTGTGATGAACCCACATGCAGGCAGCCAACACCTCACTGGGGGTGGGGGTTGTGCAGCCCCCCTTCACATGCTACCATTGACCCTGGGGACTCCATCCCATGGAGCCTCTAGAGGTCCTCGGGACTACATACCCCGGAGCCTTCTCTTTTAATAAAGGTTAGGCACACAACTCTCCTCCCCAAGCAACTATTGGCCCCAGGTGACATTCAGTGGTTTTGAAAAGGCATTTTTTTAAATTGACACCATCACCTAACTATATATATAATGTTCTAAATGAATGTACACCCAATTTGGGATCTTCATTGCAGTTCTGTGAAGATCTGTAGAGCGAGTGCCAAGAAAAAGGGAGAGGTCCAAACATGCCATTACCCATTTTAACTCCCATAGGTTTCTTTGCTCTTCTACACAGAAAAAGCAGCTGAGTGGAATTGAACCAAATTGTGCACAAAGGCAGAAATGTACTCAAGGTTGGTTGAATGGGTTTGGTGTAAATCTGTTCAGTAGTTTTGGAGAAAATAGCAATAAGGTGCTGGGGTTTGTGCATGAAGACGTTAAATTGTGGATTGTTAATTCATGGATCCTCCATGGATTGATGATCCAACAGAGGATTGATGGCTCCATCCATTTAAAATAAATAAATAAAAATAACAAAACAGGCACTCCTCAAGGTAGATCATAAACTAGAAGTAAGCCTCAAAAACTCGAAATGGGTAGTGTTATGGGCAAACCCCAAAATAAAATACAAAAGCAAACCTCTAGACATAGACACATGGAAGGCACTAGGCCTCACACACCCGGCTCATCTAGAGGAGAAAGGCACTCTGCTCACTTTTAACACTATAAAAGGCAGGTTCAACCTCCCAGAAATGGAGCTTTACAACTTCTTAGTCATCAAAACAGTGATCACAAAAGCCAATCTCAACAGCTAAACGCCCTCAATTTTCCAACTTATGGAAAATCTGAACAAGACAGGCCACCATATATCACACCTGTACAAACTCCTTAGACCCACCTCCTCGAAACTCAATGAAAAGAACAAACAGTACTGGGAAGCACAGATAGGCAGGAACCTAACGGAGCAGGAAGCTGCCAATATGTGGGCATCCCCCACGAAAAACATCATATCTCCAGCGCTAGCACAAACAAAATTCTGGCTTCTGCACCAGGCACACTGGACCCCCGCTAAACTAGCGAAACTAGGCCTAAGGGAGATCAACCTGTGCTGGAACTGCAACACTACAACTGGAGACCTTGAACATCTAGTCTTCCAGTACAAAAGGTTAAAAAGTTCTGGGACAAAGTGTTCAACTTCACAAACCAAACACTAAACTGCACCCTTAAGAAAGAGTTCTGCACTTTAACAACAGCACACATGAATACCGACATCAGTACACAACAAGACAGAGACCTCTTAGACTTCCTCCTAACGAGCGCCGCGAAGATAGTACTAGCCAATTGGAAAAACACCTCCAAGGCCACATTTAAGGGGTGGCTAAACTGGATAACATTCTTGAGAGGAGTAGACAACACTGTTCTAAAATACACTCCAGGGAGGAAACCAAACAGAGAGATGTGGTCCGCACTAGACATCGCCCTAGACCCTTTCAAACCACCATAGACAGCACCCACAAGCGCACCTGCTCCCAAAACAAACGATGGTACCAAAAGCCGATCACCAACCAGCAACAACAACTAAATGTTATATGTTTCTATGTTAGGTTATTTGTGTAAGAACAAGCACGGAACAAAGACCGCCAAGCCCAATGCAAAGTATATATGGACAGGTCTTACCAAGAGAGTCATGCAAGTTAAAACCGAAAAGACACTAACAACTTGCTCAATTCTTGTATTGGCATGTGCCAAAATAAGCGGAAGACACCAACAGCCGGCATTAATGTATGTATCTTTGAGTATGTTTTATGTAATGAAAATACAATAAAAAAATGTATATATATTATATATAAAAAAAAGGCACCTCATTGGACTACTGAGCCTTTTCTCCCTTCATGCATTGAGTATTTGCAAATCCACCTCTGGATTCACTAATCCAGTTCCAGGTTGCATTTAAAACCATGTTGGGAAAATGCAACCAAGTAAAAGAGGGCAAAGTAAACCTACCCTGATCCCTCAGGCCATGTTGAGGGAGCCCAAAGGGACTCCACATGATTTTAAAATAAAAATAAAAAAAATAAAAAGGTTATGGGATTCATGAATGCTGTGATGGATGTGAAGATCTTCCTTGGGTCCTTCGGGCCCTTCTAGGCCATAGGATTCACAAATTCAGCATAAGATCCAGTAACACAGGAACATATGAGTATTTAGAGCACTAATACTTTACTTGGCCAATTGTCAAACATGAGAAATGGTCTCACTCAGCTGGGTGGGATCAGGGCCTGGCCACAGTCCAGGCCTAGACCAAAGGCAGTGTGTATGACTTCTCAATTTATACTAATAAATAACAATACCTTAAAGTAAAATGTAATTAAATAACAACAAAATCAAACCAATTAATGCTTATAAACTCCCAGGACCTGATTTACAAATGGCCTAAGGGCCTCTATACTTGTAGGGCTGGCCCCACAGTTGTGGGTGAGTCTCACCACTCAGGGTGGAATCTCCACAATGAGATTTATCATTGCGGAGATTCCTCCCCCTGTGCGGAAACTCCTCTACGACTGTGTGGCCTCCGCCATGAGTGTGATGGCCCTTTGTAAATCAGTTCCACAGTATTTATACTAATAGGTAACAATACCTAAAAGCACAACAACATTAAATACCAACACATACTCAAATAAAAAGTACCAAAAAGTTATCTCTTCAATAGGGCAATTTGATATGTAATTTCGTCTGGGAGATTATTTATGACATTTGTGACAGATGAGCACGTCGCTCATTCTCTCCAAATGTAAACTGAGACTACTAAGGTTGAGTGGACCTGGGTGACTTTATTTCATTGTAGATAAAAGGAAGAGATCGCCGACAAGTTAGCCCACACTCATCCTACTTCATTTTCTGAACTTATGGTTATGGTCTTATTATTAGATTCTGGACTTCGGGAGAAATGAAATGAAAGAATATTTCTCGAGTGAGGTTTTATGGTTCACCAAGATTTCATCCCCTAAATATATCCAGAAATAACATGGATCCGCCTTCATTCGAAGAAAAACCTATGCATATAGTGACAACGGGAGCTCCTTTGACAGAACATAAAAAGGAACATGGCAAAAGCCTTTATTGTGGCTTAGTGTATTGATTCTGGATATATGATCTGTGATCAAGCCCTAAATATACCCAGGCGCTGTTGGATTGTGGAACCTGTAGAATATTTATTGATCAGTCATGTTTGAGCTCCTAGGAACAATGGGCCAGATGCAGAAAAGCTTTTAGATGTCTCAAACCCTACGATTCCCACCATAGAAGTATTTGCCCCAACTAAAACGTTGTTTTGAATGTACTAAACCTAAAATGTGTTTACAAAAGGATACAAATGGTTAACATTGATAAGTTATCGACTCCTAGTATATGTGGTAATTTACCACAAAAGGAAATGGGTCCCCATTGTACCTTGCTCCTTTGAAAATTGGGGTGGCAGCTAGTGGATGACTCTCCTGGACGTTTTTCAAAAATTAAATCGTTTTTGTTTTAAAAACAGCCTGCTTTCATTTAAGGACACTTTACTGATTTACAAAGAAAGCTTTTATTTTTCAAAAGAACTTACAGGGATGGGGGTCTGCTAATCCTTGCACGCCACACGCTCTGTGATTATAGCCGGTCAAAGTGGGTTTCGAATTGCAACCAGCCTAATTCATTAGGCAGGTCAGTCTAAAGCCTACTAACATTTTTAATTTTGAGAACTGATCTATTGATATATTGGTAAGGGAGCACGATTAGTACATCAGTTGGGCAAACAGAACAATAACAAAATATCTTTATAGTTTTGCACTGACCATTGATAGGCCTCAGGATGTTACTGGGCAAATATGAGAGATTTCACAGCAATTGCAAACCTAATCTTCGTTAAGTAATGTGCACACACTAGGGTGTTTGCTATACCGGAGATCCGCCCACTTTCCCCTTACTGGGAACATGACTATGCCATACTAATTGAACCAGTAGCAGTCGCACCATTTGGGCACATCTATTCTTTGTTGGAGAATGTCAAATAGATATTGAAGACCTAATTACAAAATACCTTACACGCTGATTTGATTATATGTTCTTCATCCTCAGCTGGAGCACCTCTGGTTTTTCTTCTGAAGAAAGATCAAGTTCCTGTATCAACTATAGAAGGTTAAATCAAATCATTATAACGGATCAGTATTCTTTACCTCTCATCAAAGACAATGTAGAATCTGCATGAGGATCACAAATATTCACCAAAGTTGATGTACAAGGTGCTTACCAACACCTGTGTATAAAATAGGGACAAGTTAAAAGCAGCTTTTTCTACTGTTTCATCATTTCAAGTATCATGTAATGCAATTTGGGTGGTGGATAGGTGACATTTTTCATTGTTTCATGTATTTAATTTTTCTGATGTCTTGAATCAGTTTGTACTAATCTATGTGCATGACATTTGTTTTTTCTAAAATGTTTTACAGAACATCAGAAGCATGTACCCTTAGTGCTGTCTGGGCACCAGCTACATGAATTCACATGCAAGCCAGAGAAACATGAATTCGAGAAAGTGGAGAGTGAGTATCTTACATGCAGCTAGAATGCATCTGGTTTGTATATGATCCCAAAGAAATATCAGCCATTCTTGAATTGCCTTCTCTCACTACTGTCAAAGAAACCCAAAGATTACTAGGATTTTCAATTTGTTTTTTATCAAAGATTTTGAAATTGTAGCTGGTGAGGTTGACCCTGTGTTAATCACCCCAGAGGTAAGGTTTCCTTACATTTCTGTGAGGGAAATTTCTAGAATCTGAAGGGACCCGCAAAGTTCCTCCCACCTAGCATTCTCTTACTTCTCTCGATAAGGGAGTGAAGGTCTGAAATACTATTGAGCCCACTATTGGTTGGGAAATGGCCCAATGCTTGCAGGTTTTCTGCTGCTTGGGAATCAGATTGGGTTATTAACCCCAATCTGCCCCCAAGGGGATGGTAAGATTGGTGAGGCCATTTTGAGGAGGGACATCTCTCTATTCCTGTGTGGGCCACCCCTTCATTTTTTCAAATCCGTTTTCTCTGGTAAAATACTTTTGGGTGTGTTATGGGATGGAGGCAAGTCCTGAATCCATGGTGGACCACCCACCTTCTTTATTTTAACATAATATCCCGGTGTTCACTGGGCTTTCTGCACTTGGAGGGGCCAAGATTGAGATAAATCCCCAATCTGCCCTCTGCAGTGGCAGAAAGACTGCAGGGCCTGGTATGGGGTTATTGGGGTATGGGCGCAATGTGTTGCTCTGGAGGGCCATCTCTATCCCCTTTTTGTGTCTTTCAATTCTTTTCCCTGGCATCTAGTGTACTTTCTGCTGTGACAGGTTGTATAAAGACAGTTGGTGCTGTTTTAATGTCGATGCATGATGCCGGTGTGGGCTATCTCACCCATCTTTTTTATATTTATTCCTTGGTGTCTAGTGGGCTTTCTACCACCTGGGATAGGTGCATGGGGGTAAACACTCTGATCGTCTCTATGGTGGGGGCAAATATACTGTTCCTTTTTATTGTGGGTAGAGGAATTGCCCATGCCTGTGAGGTCTCTCCTTCTCAATGGCGTCTAGAGGGTGGATCCCTGCTAAAATCACTCACTTTTCTCACATTTCTTAAATGGAAATGTCTGGAATCTGCCGGGATCTGCAAAGTTCCTACCCCCTAGCGTTCTCTTCTATTGTTAAGGGGGTGAGATTCAGAAAGACTACTGGGCCCAATTGGGGTTGGGGGCATGGCCTGATGCCTGCTGGCTTTCCACTTCTCAGGGGGAGGCCCACTGGCTTACTGTTTCTCAAGAGGCGGGTAGATTGGGTTAAGGCCACCACTCTTCACCACGGGGTATCAAAAGTCTTCTGAGGACATTATGAGGAGAGGCATCACTCGATTCCTGAGTGGACCACCTCTACTTTTCTGTACTATTTTTCCATGGGGAAAAACTGCTGGGTGGCTGATGGGCTGTAATAGGGAGAGGGCATGGTCCGAAGCCTGGGTGGTGCACCCCTTCTTTTTTAAAACAAATATTATGCCTGATGTTTACTGCCCTTTCTGCCCCAGGGGTGAAGATCCCCACTCTATGATGTGTACAGGGTGGATCTCTACTTGGGGATCTCAGTCCTTCTGCGATTCTCAAGCATGGATACATTATGGAGAGATACTGTCGGAAAACAAACATTGTCCTCTTTTTAGAGGTACCCCTCCTGTTTGCATTGCGGTTGTGAGGGACTTAGCTATGCCCCCGAGCACCAATCCAAATGAAACCACCTCACGCTAATGGTGCCGACGTGTTTCACTTTCAGTCAATGTGATGTAATGCTGTCTGCCACAATGATTACAAAATAGTCTTGAGCCACAGAGGGAGTTTTACCTTTTTAAGGTAACAAATCTGTAAAATAAACATACAAATTTGCAGTGCTCTAAATATTTAAAAGAAATACATTGTGTGTAGGGTGAGATTTCCTATTCTACCTTTACTCTAGTGTGAACAAGGAAAAGTACTAAAATAATTAAAAGGGCTCATATTCACTATTTTAACTCCAATGCTACTTACATTGTGCAAAGTTCCAACATTGAAGTCAAGGTTATATTTGCTATTCTCACTCTAGGCCCAGATCATTGGGGAAAATGCATATTTTTGGGAGGGTTAGATTTAATATTCTAAGGACAGCCCAGTTTGCATTGTGGACTGTACATATATTGGGTGGAGCAGATCTAATATTCTAACTCCAGTTCCACTTCCAGTCCACCTTACATTGCAGGACGTATATATATTGGGAGGCATATTTACTATTATATTAGAAAAAGTGCCTACACTAAGTGGAGGGCCATATTTTAGTATTCTAACTCCAAACCAACAAACATTCTGGAAAGTGCATATACATTGGAGGAGAAGCAGATTTACTATTTTCACTCCAGGGCATAATCTTTGGCGACCCTGTATATTTGTGTGGGGGAGGGGGTGGAAAGGGGAGGACTGATTTCTAGTCTATCTCCCAACCCACTTGCATTGGGAAATTGCATAAATTATGGAAGGGTCAGATTAACTCAACAGCAACAAACATTGATTTCTGACTTACTATTGTACCTTCAGTCCAACTGCAATTGATGAAAGTGCATAAACTGGAGAGGGTCATATTTACTATTCTAAATTCAGGTGAAGAAACATAGAAGAAAATGCTTTTTGAAGGGGTTGGGGGTCAAATTTATTATATCAAAATATTCTATCTGCGGCGCCACTTACAGTTTGAAAAGTGTGTATATTGGGCTGAGAGCGATACAATACTATTCCAACACCAAGTCCACAAAAATTTAGGTTAGACTAGTTTGTCTGGGAGGAAGGAATAAATCTCCATATCCTAATGTTAAATATTCATTTTTTATAAAATAAATATAAGATGCATAAAAACAAATACCCTCTTCTCAAGCATATATAGTTCTTTAGTATATACTATTAATTTTATTTTTAATTACATTGAAATTGTTTCATTTTCTAAATGACTTAATTGTGCTTAAAAAACTACAATAGGTAGAGGAATAAATAAAATAAGTAAAATTAAAAAATAAAGTTAAATGACAATTTTGTATCAAATGGAGATATTAATTTAAATGATGTACCCCGATATATTATTAAAATAAAAATCTTGACACTTTAAATCATATAAATAAAAAAATACTATCACTATTATTCCTCAAAATGTATCTGAATATATATCACTAATAAAAATAAAGTACACAACCAACACCCCATAAAAATGAGAAACTATTTTTTCTTTCTTGGAAAGTAAATGAACCCCACCCCTATTTTTTCACTTATAGAACTGTATTTTCAATGTTTAAATGAACAGGTAAAATCTAAAATATATTAACATAAGCAGCATGTCTCATAAAACATCTTCTCAATAAATGCACAATAAACCACCCAATCCCCCCAAAATTATTTTAAAGTTTTATTTTTAAAATACATTAATTAATATATTAATAAAAGCAACATTTAGAAATATTTTATAAATATAACTAGCAGCCCGTCCCGACGTTGTCCGGGGGCAATCAGGCTTGCTCCCTAACACTGTGGCGACGCAAACGACCTTTGTCTGTGTGCTGCAAAACCAAACCCTGTTCATAACCTGCCATGGCGTCTCAACCCCCAGTACACAAAGGCAGTATGTACCTATTCCACACGCCCCACTGCAGTCCGCCAAAGTTTACCGCTCAGCCCGCTCCAGTCCGCCTTAGTTCACCGCAGTCGCCCAAACCCAGGCCACAACCACCTCCTCAGCCCAAGTTTACCGCCACCTTCAGTGCCCCCAATCAGCCACACACGCCATGCTCCCTAACACTTTTGCCACGCATCCGACGCTGCAAACGACCTATCTCTGTGTGCTGCAAAAGCAAACCCCGTTCATACCCTGCCATGGTGACTCAACCCCCACTACACAAAGCCAGTATGTACCCATTCCACACGGGGCTGCAGTCCGCCAAAGTTTACACGTCAGCCCACTCCAGTCCGCCTTAGTTCACCGCTCCTCCCCGCGCTTGACGTACCTCAGCCTGCTCCTGATGTACCTCAGCCTGCTCCAGTCTGGCAAAGTTCTCCGCTCCTCCCCGCGCTCCGCCAAAGTTTACCGGTCAGTCTGCCTTAGTTCACCGCTCCTCCCCGCGCTTGACGTACCTCAGCCCGCTCCAGTCTGGCAAAGTTCTCCACTCCTCCCCGCGCTGATCTCCGCCGCTCCTCCTCGCGCTCCTGTACGCCGCTCCTCCCCGCGCTCCTGATGTCAGCATGCAGGTCGCGGCCGTCGCTACTTTCAAGGGACTACTTTTTTTTATCTTTAATTTTTTAAACAACGTATATATTTTATTTTAATATAGCCTATGTCCATCTGCACACCCTGACAATTACAATGATGTATTGGGTGTTTGAATTGGCACTGTGGTTCCTGAGTTTACCCGCCTCAAAGGTTCACAGTTCTTACTTTATAATAGTAGTATAGATAACAGTAGCATGTATACATATTTCTATATATTTTTTCAATTTAATATTACCACCTAATCTACCAAAAAATCCCCAAACCTAAAAAAAGTAAAATAAAAAACAATAATTCAACAAATATTTTAAAACAACATTTAAATAATCTAAACACATACCATAATGCATTAAAGCACAACTAAATACCAGAATATTTAGTATAACATTTTTTAAATAATCTGTAGTAATCAGGTACACAAATGTTGATTTCCCCAAGGATCTTCTTTATTAAGTATACATCTTCATATCTTCATAACCTACAGCATAATAAAATACCAACAACATTTCTAGACCATAAGCAAACCTACTATTCCAATGACATCACAATGCCTAGGCACAGTCCTACTTTACAGTGCATTTTCACACTTCTCTCCTGCAGAAAACAAGTAAAGTTACCAGTGCATGAAAATAATATTGAATTGGAAAAAATTGAAATAATAGCATAACCATAACAACACTGAGGCATAAACTAGAAAGGTAAATGAAACATTAAATAGATTTGACCTTATCCAAATTTCCCACACTCTATTCCCTCCCATCATCCAATTTGGCCACAGAATTCGACACCTTGACCACTTTTTGTGGCTTGGAAAACTTACTTTCACCTTTCATCACATGCCTCGGCTTCTTCACTACTACCCAATCTTCACATTTCAAGTAGATGATTTTCACCCCTTTTCTGTTGTCTTAGTTTGCATTATTATGACCTTGAGGCTCTGGTGATCTAGCAGACATATTCTCACGATCAACGCATACCTGGTCTTTCCCAAACAACCACATAGGAGATTCCTTTGTTGCAGGTTCCCTGCCTTTAAGAGCAACGAAAGGAGATAATGCCATCACAGAGTGTGGAGTAACTCTATGGGCCCACATCATGTTATGCAATTCTTATTTCCATGCCAATCCATTAGCTAAAGAAAGCTGAATATTATCAATGATAGTGCGGTTGACTCGCTCCGCCAATTAATTGGCCTGCGGTCGATAGAGTGAACTTTTTTTTTGCATTGATAATTAAGATAGAGTGCACCTTTGTCATACCTGATACCTAAATCTGCCAGGAACTCTGACATGGCTGAAGACACTGGCTGCACACCATTATCCGTAACCAATACTTTGGGTATTCCCTCCTCAAAAAATACTTTCTTCTAAAACTCTATCACATTTCCCGTTGAGATAGTCCACAAGAACCACAAGAAACCTATCTCTTTGACCCAACTTTTCCACAGGACCTACGAAATCCACCGCCAATTTCTCTCAAGGCCTAATAGGAAGTTCCACATACTCTAATGGTGGTTGTCGGACCACTCTATTCTTGTCGCTGTTCCTACATGCCACAAAATCACTGACTACAGCCTCTACCTCCTTATCCATGTCAGGCGAACAAACAGATTGCCTCAACCTCCTTTTTGTCAAAGTCCTCCCCAAATGTCCTTCGTGCACAATTACAACTAACCCTCCTCTCAAGGCTCTGGGAGGAACAATTCAATTACACTTCAATATCTTGTCCCCTTAAATGCTCAATTCTTCCCTCACAACCAAGTACTGCTTTAAGTCCTCACTCAAAGCAATATTTGGACACCATTCATTGCTTATTAGATTTTTTAAATCCTTGAATTCTCTATCAAGTATAGCACTCCTCCACTCTTCTTTACTCAAAGCAAGCTGCCCATCAACAGAAGCATTTACCGCCTCTATAGAATCTGTAAATAAATAATCTTCATCCTCCTCCGCAGGCTTGCGTGGTAGGCAAACAGCAACCACATTTTCTTTTCTTCCAACAAATTCTAGCATGAAATTAATGTCCATTACAGTCATTAACCACCTAGAAATATGAGGGGTTACACTACCCTTGAGTCCCTCTAAAAATATGGAGTAAAGGCTTACGGTCAGACTTAAGCACAAAGGGCAATCCCCACAAATAATACCTGAAGTGGTTCATATCCCAGAAACAGGCCAATGCTTCCTTCTCCATAGCTGAATCTCACCACTCAGCCCCTTGCAACCGCTGTGATGCAAATCCTATAATTCTCTCCTCACCATCTACCTTTTAAATGTTTTAAATTTTTTTTATTCATCATAAGGAGTAAACAACAAAAAAACTGAGGAAAACCGAGCTTCTAAGAAAAATCATACTACCTTGAACAAATAAAAAAATGAGACATAGACACAAGAAGAAGGAGGGGGAACAAAAAAAGAAAGTATAATATTTTTGCTAGGACGATTACAGTTCTATTTTAGTCTACTTTTTGAAACAAAACTGCCCCAAGCCCCACTTTGCTGGCATCAGTAGATACAATGGTTTTCCTATTGACATCGAAATGTCCCAATATGGGTGCATGCGCAAGTTACCACTTGATGTTATCAAATGCAGTTGGACACGCTGTCCACCATTCAAACGCTACCCCCTTTTTTAACAAGGATCTCATAGGCCCCACCACATCAGCAAAATTGGAGACAAATTTGAAACAATATTCCACTAGTCCCAAAAAGGATTTCAACTCCTCCTTGTCACCAGGTTGAGAGGCATTCATTATATTATTCCTTGGTCTTATACCTTTTTCAGATATCTCATGGCTCAAGTAACTCAGTTACTGTCTTCTCAACTGACACTTTTCCCTCTTCAGAGTTACACCATGATCACCAATCCTTTTTAGCACCTCATTCAACAGAAAATCATGATCTTCCCGTGACTTCCCCACCATCATACTGTCATCCTGGAAGCACAAGACGTTTTGCATACAGAAGAAAATATTGTGCATTATCCTCTGAAAGACTGCTGAGGCTGATGCCAAGCTGAACTGCATCCGACAATAGCGATAAGCACCCAGGGGGGTCACAAATGATATGAGTGATGTGGATTTGGGATGCAAATTTATCTGGTGGTATGCCGCTGACATGTCCAACACACTGAATATATTCCCCCCTCCCATTTCACTCAACATCTCTGTGATATTGGGAAATGGTTTGCGGTCAACCCATATATTTGTATTTAAATTGCATAGGTCAATGCAAAGGCGAATTTTGTTCCCCTCCTTACGAGCAACTACAATAGGGGCAAGTCATTCGGACAACTCTATTGGTTCAATAATTTTGTCACTCAATAACCTGTCCAATTCTTGTTGAAGTTGCTCTCTCATAAGAAGGGGTACAGGTGTCACCCTATGTACAGTAGGAATGGCATTTTTCTTTAAGATTTTCTGATGGGTACATTTTTTCAATAGACCCAACTTTTCTGAAAACTCATGTGGAAATGCAAGTACTAACTTCTTACCCCATTCCAGCTCAGTGTCAAGTTTAAGCAAGATGTTCTCATTCACTGGTTCAACACACATTACCAGTTCCACAGCAATGGGGTCCGGAATGATATTCAATTCTATTTGGTGGTGCCACCCCAAAAGATTTGAACCCTCCTCCATATTGCATTCCCTTCCATGAACACCCTTTTGTTTAAAATGAATATCTATTCACTTCATACCGATGATATTAATCTTCCAACCACCATTTCCCACTGCTTTAACATCTGCAAGTTGTTAAGCTAGCCCTTAACATCATCTATTTAGTTGTCCCTTGAAATCAAAGTGAACAGTCTTCCACAAAAGATTCTGATAATTTAGACTTAATTATGGCCACCACCTGTTGACTCTGATCAGTATTATGGCCATCCTAGATATTCATTCTGCGTTAGCTCCATCTCTGCTACCCGTAACTCCTCAACACGCCCCTTGATCTGCTCCTGTACAATCTTCCAACGATAGGCTGCAAAACTCTTAGTCTCCCCCCCACTGCAGCTTTGAATGTGTCCCACACTATACAGTCAGAAGCGGTCTTTCAATTAATACTTAAAAATTCCGCTATCCATTTAGTCATGTGATCATGATAGGATTGGTCCAACAATAATTTTCTTTCAAATGTCCACGGTCTAGGGGCTCTATCCAGGCGCCCCCAGGGAAAATCCACTATCAGTGAATTATTGTCAGATATAGTTCTTGGGGGAACTTCGACAGAAGTCTCCCCTACCAACTGATCAGACATAAAAAGATAGTGCAAACGTACCATTTTATTATGGGGGGCGGAGTAGTACGTAAAACCATCGTTATATTTTTTATGCCTGTACCAGACGTCAACCAATCTGTGCTCTGAGACTAAAGTCTGAAAAGCCTTAAAGGATCTAGGTTTCCTACCCAAATACTTTTGATCACTTAGAAGATTGAAGTTACCAGCCAAATGAATATGCAAGTCCCCACACACAATCATTGGATGCAGCCACACTGCTAATTCAACATTTAAACATTTCATAACTTCTGGATCATCCAAGTTTGAGCCATATATCTTACAGATAGAAATAGGTCTATTATTGATCATAATTTCAGCTACTGCCCATCTGCCTACTCTATCCTCTTTCACTCTTTCACAGATTCTGGTTCTAATCTCCCCAGAGCTGTTGATAATGGGATGTGAGGATATCGGGATGGGTGAAAGATCTAGGCACACTACCGCCTTCCTGTTTGCAGAGATGGCAATGATTCGGTTGTGCATCACGTCTCAATGGTTAAGTCCGGAAGCCCTTACATTCTTTAACTGGAGAGCCAGGATGTTGGCAATGTATAATTTGGAGTCTTCTGTTTATCTTTTAAAGGGGAAAAGGAGGCGGGAGATGGCCACCAGAATATGGACCCCGCTTAAGGAGTGGTCTAAGTGATGATGGATGTAAAGGAGCTAAATGCAGTTTGTGTGGCGGTATAGATTTTTTCCCCATCATGTCTGTTTCATTGTTGGTGTATTGCCCATCAGGCCTTACAATTGATTTTATAAGTGCATATTTTGTTTGTTTATCCTGGATAAGTGTCTGTGTTATCGCTCTTTTGTATTTTCTTTTCTTTTTTCTATATTTCTGTATATTGTGCTTGTCATAACATGTGTTAACATTCAAATAAATAAAAAGAGTTTTAAAAAAAGGAATCAAAGTGAACAAACTTCCTGAGTCTGTTAATACTTTGACTTGACTTGAACAGTGCCCACGGTTATATTTCAATGTGGTGTTTCCAACAAACCTGAGTTTTCCTTCTTTACACCTGACATGCTGTCACTCTCCACAGCTATGGAATCTTCAATTTCATTTATTGTTAATATGAGTTCCTCTTGGAGTTCCCCTGAGCTCTCTACAAACTTCCCACTTGTGTCTTGCACCTTTCTATCTGCAGAGACATTTCATATACATTTATAGGTTGTCCTTCTCCATTGCCTAGAGAAACTTTCCACAGAAGAACCAGACAGGTCAGACATGCTCTCAAAAACAGCATTTAAAAATGATACCTTGTTTTAATCGCGCTGTGTCGCACACTTTTAATTTCACGGTGCTGCTCTGGTCTGCCGTGGCTTGCCGTTTGTGCAGAGGGCACGCACACCACTTACACCCTTCACTGAGCCTCAGAGAAATCAAGGTCATCGCCCCACTCACCCCCTTGCAGCTGCAGTCCCACCCACTTCCTGGCACGTTAAAGGAAGTTTGCCGAGTGGCCTCAAAGCCTACCAGCTCCACAGAAGGACCAGACAGGTCAGACCTCACGGTGCTGCTCCGGACTGCCATGCGGTACAAAAGGGGGTGGTGATGGACAGAGCATCTGAACCAATCAAACACTCACACCCAGTCAACAGATCTGGGTTTAATCCATCACCGTTCTTTAGCCCACTCTGCCACCCTATTTCAGACATGGCCATATGCAAATCAGTCTGACCCTGTGCCTCATGGGAATAGTCCAGCCCGAACGGCCAAGCCATGCCTTCCCTGGACCGGAAACAAGCTTCCTAGGACCGGATTCTGGCATTTCAGCCATCTTCGGCCAGGCTTGCTTGAATCCAGTGGCAAAATGAGCAAGGGACTCACGTCTGACATACCCTGCCAACTTATGGCGAACAAAGCGGTACAAAAGGTGGTGGTGATGGACGGAGCATCTGAACCAACCAAACACTCACACCCAGTCAACAGATCTGGGTTTAATCCATCACCGTTCTTTAGCCCACTCTGCTACCCCAGTTCAGACATGGCCATATGCAAATCAGTCTGACCCTGTGCCTCAGGGGAACAGTCCAGCCCGAATTGCCAAGCCATGCCTTCCCTGGACTGGAAACAAGCTTCCTAGGACCGGTTTCTGGCATTTCTGCCGTCTTCAGCCAGGCTTGCATGAATCCAGTGGCAAAGTGAGCAAGGGACTCACGTCTGAGCATACCCTGCCAACTTATGGCGAACAAAGCGGTACAAAAGGGGGTGGTGATGGACGGAGCATCTGAACCAATCAAACACTCACACCCAGTCAACAGATCTGGGTTTAATCCATCACCGTTCTTTAGCCCACTCTGCCACCCCAGTTCAGACATGGCCATATGCTAATCAGTCTAACCCTGTGCCTCATGGAAACAGTCCAGCCCTAACTGCCAAGCCATGCCTTCCCTGGGCCGGAAACAAGCTTCCTAGGACCGGTTTCTGGCTATCAGCCGGCTTCAGCCTGGATAGCTTGACTCCAGTGGTGTGGAGTGCATGGGACTCACGTCTGAGCATACCCATCCCACTCTGGGTGACACTTTGCGCTGGACAATAAAGAATGTGTATCAGGCAAGACGCGTGGAGTCAATGACGACAGCAAAAGAATGGTGGAACGAGGCAATGTGGGTTTTGAATCTACTGCCACTCGTTAAAGATAAAAGACACACAATTGATGGACGGAATGCAGAACAAATCAAAACATTCACCCCCAGTCAAGAGATCTGGGTTAAATCCATCATTCTTTTGCTCACCATGCTACCCCAGTTTAGACCTGGCCATATGCAAATCAGTCTTGACTCTGTGCCTCATGGG
The DNA here is from genome assembly GCF_964261635.1 of Lissotriton helveticus. NCBI lineage: Eukaryota > Metazoa > Chordata > Amphibia > Caudata > Salamandridae > Lissotriton > Lissotriton helveticus. Next base: position 2,114,885,228 of record NC_136057.1, read on the forward strand.
AACAGTCCAGCCTGAAATGCCAAGCCAGTTCCTCCCTGGACCGGAAACAAGCATCCTAGGACCGGTTTTGACGTTTCACCCCTCTTCAGCCAGGATAGCTTGATTCCAGTGGCACAGTGAGCCCAAGACCCACGTCTGGGAATACCTGGCGCACTTAGGGCGAGAAAGCAAAAGACACACAATTGATGGATGGAATGCGGAACAAATCAAAACATTCACCCCAGTCAAGAGATCTGGGTTAAAACCATCATTCTTTTGCTCACCATGCCACCCAAGTTTAGACCTGGCCATATGCAAATCAGTCTTGACCCTGTGCCTCGTGGGAACAGCCCAGCCCGAACTGCCAAGCCAGGTCCTCCTGGGACCGGAAACAAGGATCCTAGTACCTGTTTCGGGGTTTCCCCCCTCTTCAGCCGGAATAGCTTGATTCCAGTGGCACAGTGAGCCCAGGACCCACGTCTAGGCAAACCTGGCGCACTTAAGGCGAGAAAGCAAAAGACACACAATTGATGGACGGAATGCAGAACAAATCAAAACATTTACCCCCAGTCAAGAGATCTGGGTTAAATCCATCATTATTTTGCTCACCATGCCACCCCAGTTTAGACCTGGCCATATGCGAATCAGTCTCGACCATGTGCCTCTTGGGAACAGTCCAGCCAGAACTGCCAAGCCAGGTCCTCCCTGGACCGGAAACAAGCATCCTATGACCGGTTTTGGGGTTTCACCCCTCTTCAGCTAGGATAGCTTGATTCCAGTGGCACAGTTAAAGATGTCCGTTGGTAAGTTGTAACAGGATAAGGTTACACTTTCTTGGATTAAGTCGAAGTAGGTTCAGTTGCAAAACCGATGCTTCACACAATCTTCAATCACAGCACACAATCGCAGAAAGTGGAATTTCCTCCGAGGATATCACTCGCAAGTTCCTTTTTTTCTAGCAACAAAATCAGTGTAGCCAGAATTGCTTGTAGAAGAGGTTCTTTTCCATGGGTTCTTAGATATCCCATCCTCATCACCAAAAATAGGTGTAGTAATCACACTTATAAGCTGTTTAGTTAATCTTCTCTTATTGAAGTTCACAGGTAAAAAGGTGCATGCAGCATAGTAGCAGGGCGACCTCAGAATGAGGCAAAACATTACAGATCCCTAAAGATATACCATTCTGATGACATGCAATAATTCTACATTCCAACCCCACCACATTAATAAAGAAACCATGTTACTACAGTTGGCTTCAGTGAGGCCTCATACAGCTTAGCAATGCTGAATGAAAGCGATTACGCAACGAGGCTGCTTCTGCGTCAAAGCCTGTGCCAACAGAGCTCAAGTTATCCTAGCAAAACACTCGCTTGGAGCACTTGAGCAAGACGGGCTGAAGCGTCAATGCCTGTGTTCACGGGGCTCGCGATATCCCAGCATCACATGCGCTCAGTGCGCTCGAGCAAGGCGGTAGTAATTATTACGGTTTTATCCTTCATGACGAGTCAAACATGGACAAAAATGAAATAAAACGTTGCACAATCCTACTATAACATAAAAACAGAAGGCTACAACTGCTTTATAACAGAGAAATGGAAAGCCTGAACTGTACGCCTTTCCTAACGGGACACAAAGCTGTAATCATGCCACAAAACTGTCTGGAATACAAAAGAAATTAACAGGAAACTTACAGTTCCAGTAGACACAGCACATTTTTATAGAAAGCAGACAGAATTACTCTTCAAAGTACTGTCCAACACCATGGAACAGTACTTCTCCAGGGGTGGAGGTTACTCAATAGTCTCTGCCCGCTGCACAGAGTTGCCAGAGGCTTGTCTTTAAAATCTGTAGCATTCAGGTACGCAAACGTTGATTTCCTCAAGGATCTTCTTCATTAAGTATACATCTTCATATCTTCATAACCTCCGGCATAATAAAATACCAACAGCATTTTCTAGAACATGAGCAAACCTACCATTCCAGTAACATCACAATGCCTAGGCACAGTTCTACTTTACAGTGCATTCCTACACAATCATTTTGTAAACAAGGACAACAAATTAAATGCTTACCCTAGAAATTCTGTTTCATGATCATGTGTCACGCATTTGAACTGCAGTTGTATGGTCAAACCATATTTTGTAGCTGATATTCAGGTGCCACATCTACCGTCAACTGAGAATTGTAGCTTCCTCACTTCCCACTGATGCTCAATTTCCAGAGATACTGATCACATTGACTGTCTACAGAAAAAAAGACAAGTAGTTTTGGATCTAAGTCATGCCAAGGTTAAGATGAACATTTTTTTGACAAGTCAAGATCCACTTCTTCTTTTGCTCCTGGTATTTTGACAAAGGTTTGGTTATGTTCCTGTTTTTTCCATTAAAGCTTAACCAGGCATACTTTAGAAACAATATTTGGGTCATTCTTCATGACTCATTAGGGTAATTGTATGATTATTGGTCGAGGGGGGTGAAACCCTATTTAAACAGAAACCACAATCTCAGTCAGGGTGAAACACAAGCAAACCCCAAATTAACATGTGCTTAACACTTTGGTAGCTTGGCACACAGCAGTCAGGCTTAACTTAGAGACAATGTGTAAAATATTTATACTGCAATTCAAACAGTAATAAAGTAAAAACACAACAGGAGTAAAACCCCACATCAATTTGAGACCAAAACTAACAAATATCCAGTCAGTAGAAGTAGAGATGTGCAAATTGAACGTTTTAAGTGAAAATAGTATCTAGAAGTGCCAACTGTAGTTATCTTGTCACACCGGATTGGGACAAAGTCACAAGTTCAGTCTTACTGCAGTACAGTGCAGTTCAGATACAGGGACCAAGTTAGGGCCGCTGAAGAAACTACTATATATTCTGGTTGCGGTTTGTTGTGAGATTCCGCATTGAAGATGTGTTGCGCAGATCTGAGGAGCTGTGAGGTGGTGATGTGAAGTCCGGTGTTGTTGTGGAGGATGCCATTGACGACGGGCTTGTGATGCAAAGACTGCTTTGAGGATGCATCTCACAGTAGCGGTTCCAAGGAGACTGTGGGCTGCCATGCGAGGTTCGGTGTTGGGGAGTGTTGCGCAATGGCGACTCAGAAGCAGAGCTGCGAGGAGATGTAATTGGAGTGGCACAGCTTGTGGGTAGGTCTCTTAGAAGACAGAGCCCAGGTACAGGGTTCAAGATGGTAGGAGCCTTTTCTGTCCCTGAGTTTCTGATCAGGTGCCCAGTCATCTAGCCCCTCGGGTCACTCTGGTGTTCTGGGGCCCAAAATACAGGTCCTTTCATTCAGGCAGTAGTGCATGAGAGTAGAAGTCCTTCTTGTAGAGCAGCACAGTGGTTTCTCTGAGTCTTCCACAGGTCCAGAAGAGTACAGATGAGTTGGGTCTGAGGGTCTACAATTTATGTCTAACAAAGGGAGCAACTTAGAGCGCATCAAGGTCCAGCATGCATGCTCAAAATAATCTAATAAACGTACATGAGGAATGGAGTTCCTAAAGATGAATGAGTGTCTATGTGGGTCAACGACTATTGTGTAGGGTATGCAGTGGGCATGACCCTGCAAGAATCAAATGCCCTCACACACCTGGATAGGTGTCATACTTCATCATAGTACGTTTGCTCCTGGCGCTGCAATGCTCAACGGGCCGCCACAATGGGGGCTCTTTGCCAGAGATCTTCTTGTCAGCCGTTTGGTGAAGTGTGGGGGCTTAAAGAGTAGATTAGTGTTGAAGTGTGTGAAAATGTAAAATTAAAAATAGGGACAGAGGTACTTCTCAGAAAAAACTTTAATGAACTAATTCTCTTACTTATATTAAAAATGTGTGGTGCTATCTATTAGACTTTATTTATCTTACATATCTGTAGGTCAACATGATCTAGCTTCCATGTGGCCATAACAATGATCTAGTAGCTATTCATCAGGACCAATATCAACCTAATCTACCTAGTGATTGGCATTGTAATGTATGGGTTCATTGATTTTCTCCCAATCACACATACCTTGGTTTCGGTATTGATTTGTGATTTATTTAGCGATGACCCAATTGGGTAAAAATTCAAGACTCCTCGAGTTGTGCACAATAGCATGCCGTTTGCGTGAGTTTTGTTAGGACCGTCTCTCTGAACGACCTACTCTTCTGTGCTGACTTGGAGGTCTACAATTTACACCTGATTCTGGAGGTTTTCACCCCCAGAAGTGCTTGGAATTTCCTGCCTTGTCTGGGGTCACAAAAAAATAGTGTCAAACACTTTGTGAGAGTGCTCAGGCAGAGCCTTCATAATGTGCATGTGTGGTAGATGACAGCTCATTCGCCTCATCAAGTTAGAGATGGCCCATCCTGGCAAAACCACTTTCTCTTTGTCTACACCTAGTCATGTGACCCAGGGTACAGGTTGCAAGCACCAAATGGATGGGACAAGAAAACTCCAACTTTCTAAAAGTGGTATTTTCAGAATTGTTATTCACAAATAGAGGGACAAAGGTCTTTTATACATAAGATCCAGCACAGTTGCCCAAATGCAGTATGAAAATTAAGTTGTGCTGTTCCTGAATGATCTAGAATTTAGCAATATACAAAGGTCAGTAGGCTACAGAGTCAAAGAGATGTAAATTCATTTCTTTGGAATGTAATGCCCTGACACACCCAGTTGGGTGTCATGCTTCATCATCAGGCTGCTCCTCGTCTGGCCGGCGCTGCAATGCCTGACGGGCTCCCGATGAGGGGCACTTTGACGGAGATCTTTTTCCAAATAGCCGTTTGGTGATGTGGTGTTGAGAGATTTAGTGAGTGTAGATGAATAAGTGTTGTATGATGTTTATGTGAGTTAAAACAGGGTTGGGAGTACTAGAAAAAATAACTTTAATTGTGGGGTCTTCTACCCTGATTAAAATAAAGAGGAAAGGAGCAATGCTAAGTTAATATCTTAGGTGTGGCGCTCTTCCGTGTGGTTGGTCAACATGTTTCTTCGCAATTCTACAAGTCTAGAGGTGATTCGTCAGGACCTAAAGCACAACAATATATACATTAATATGTGATTTTCTCTCCATAATAGGTAGAACCTGTACTACCAGCCATTAGACAGAGTAAGTCATGGTGGCTTAAATCCCAAACATTAATTCATTATTGTTTTCCAGTCCACCTTAGTGTAGATAGTATTTTAACTTTAGGTCCTGACGAATCACCTTCTAGACTTGTAGAATTGCACTGGGACATGTAAAACATAAAAGTACATGTCCAACCTTTTAAATACACTGCACCCTTCACTATGGGATGTTTACAGCCTACCCTAAGGGTGATTTCTGTATATTAAAAAGCAGGTTTAGGACTGGTAAAATATTTATTTTCCCAGGTCTAAATGTCAGTTTAAAACTACACATGCAGGCAGCAAAGGCAGTCCTGAGACATGTTTAAAAGCCTACTTAAGTGAATGACACACTCAGTGCTGCAGGCCCGCTAGTAGCATTTAATTTACAGGTCCTGGGAACATGTAGTGCCGCTTCACTAGGGACTTACAAGTAAATTAAGTGTGCCAATTAGGTGTAAGATAGGGTTACCATGTTTAAATGAGGTGGCACAAGCACTTTAGCACTGGCTAGTAGTGGTAAAGCAAGGAGAGTACTAAAGTCAGCAAAAACAAAGTCAGCAAAATGGTAGGAAAAAGTTGGTGGGAAAACCACACCATGGATGTCAGATCCAACAGTAATACTGTTGCATTTTATCTGAAGTTGCCTCACACTCGCAGGATTCATCTTGTTTCTCATGCTGCACATACGTAACTGACTCAAGTATAACTTTACAGACAGCATTGGAATCCCATCCTCGTCGCCAATAAATGTTGTAAATAAGTAAATAACTACAGTATGAGTAAAACCTGTAGTTTAATGGAGCACAAACAGCAGTCTCCCTAACGCTTGCTGGCTAGGCACAAACTGACTCTCACAGGATTCTACTTGAGTCAGAGCAATATAAATTCTAGAATACAGAATAGGGCATAGAGAAGAAAACCATAGAGTAATGAAAATAAGTAATATACAACAGATCCCAATAACCAGTTCTACATCCAGTAGTAGACATTTTCACAAGTCAGCTAGATTTTCCATAGGGAAACCTTAAATCCAAAGTCTGCTGGTGCAAAATCTACATTGTCATTTGTAACCTTGCAGAGCACATCAATGTATGTACCTTGCTTGCAATATCACAAAACAAATATGTAAACTTACTTGCCTTCAATATGTACACTTGCTTTCTTTATGTGCAAGCATTCTATGAACGGGAATAATACTTTTAAAATAGAGTGTGTCTCTTGGGTTTAGAGGGCTGTTGATTGCTTCTTTCAAATGTCATCTAAAACTCAAAAAGTAGCTTGAAATATATTATTAGGTGAGGCACTCACAAACATGTTGCTGCCAATACATTTGTAGTTCTCGTTATATAGCAGTTTGCACTTCGACCAAAAGAGGGCAGCAATGTCACAGATTTAAGATAATAAGGTCATTTTTTTTGTCAGCCTTCGTAGTCCATCCCGAGTGCAGTTTCCTCCAAGTACACTGAATATGTCAGAATGTTCGTTACTAGCCATTGTAAAATCTTTTTACGTTAATTGGTGGAAAGAGTTAAAACATTGTATGTTCAATCGAAAGATTTCCTTTTTTTCTTTCCTACTATGTTCCATATAAAGTGTGTTCACGCAATTATTTTGGATCTCCGATGGTAGAAATAAATACTGTTCAACTTTTACATTCTTTCCATTTTTGGAAAAGTATTTTTAAAAACAATTATCCTATACATTTTCTAAAAACGTTTCTGGGGTTAAAATCATAAAATGCTTTGCGCTTTTATGTATAACACCAAACAGGGAATGACAATCTCTTGCTTTTCATTAATGCAGCATTAATATGCTGTTTCATATCCAGGGGGCTTCTTTAAGAGAGCTTTCTTATTTACATTTTTACACATTAAATTATTAAACATGTTGCCCCTGCGACCTCTCTTTTTTAGATACAGGTTTGATTTGTGTTCATATTTTAATAATGCGAGCAATATTGCACTTGCCATTGTCTGGCTTTGTTCTGCAGGGCTGCTGGCAGGCAGTAGATTGACATTTGGTCATTATTTCTTATAAAGGGTGTTTTACTTCTAATGCAATTTGACAGCTATATTCTGGGTTTGACAGCATTGAACCAGCTTAATTCCCACTGAACTGCTCTAAATACATGGTATTGCAATCAGTTTAACAACCCCTGGAGGCAATAAAATCTTGCCTTTGAACAAACACTCAGGGGGAAGCAATGTAAGATTTATAAAGGGCAGTCAGGACTCAAAAAAGGGGCAAAGTTTATAGCGAGCCTGTAATTGATGTCTTCTTTGTTAAAAAAGAGAGCTGAAAATGCTTTAAGAATTAATCTTTAACCAGTTCTAAACTGCGCTAAAAAGAGCTCTTCAAGATAAGTAATATGTGATGCTGGTAGTTTCTCAGTTCTTTTCTACAAAGGATTTTCAAAGTGTCAAGACAGGATGTCATGCCAGGACAGAAACAAAGTGCGGCCATTTTAGCTGACTCTTTGCATAGCCACACGCACGTTGCCCACAAGGCTAAGGTTTGAAAAACGGAGAGCTGCTTGGCTATCTTTGTCGAAATCGGTACAAACTGCAGATGTCAGACGGATTTTCAGCAATATTTCGGCCATATTTATCATTATTTCACGCAACGCAATGCAGCAAACACCCTGCTGTGCTGCTTGAAAGGGAGAGGGCAGGAATGCATCCTATCTATTAAAATAGGGTGCATTCCTACTCTCTGCCTGGTGCACAAACCATGCAAGGGTGCCTGCGTCACTGGCAGCATTATTTTTTGTGCAGGAAGTGACACCTTCTTGCACAAAACAACCCTCAAAGTCTTTTCCCCTTTCACGCGTGCTGCAGCACCGTAGAAAGAGGAGAAAAGAAGGAACAAGTATATTTCTCTTCCTTATCAGGGGCGTAACACAGGCCCACGCATCCCCCGCAGTGCGGGGGGCCCTCAAGCTCAAGGGGGCCCCCTCAGCACTGCACTTCGGCCTGAGAGCTCCTAATAGAGTCCGGGGGGGGCCCTCCGCGTACCTGGCAGGGGCCCCCCCTCAATTATCGTTACACCACTGTTCCTTATGCCTCCCCAGGGAAGGCGTAGCATTCTGACATAGTCCCAGGCCTACCAGTTTTCGTAAATCTGAGAATGCTTTAGAAACCATGGGTGGATGGGTAGGAACACCTACGCTCCACCCATGGAACACCTCCCTGGGGCTGAAAAAAAGCTGCGTTGCATTACTCCAGATTTGCCAAGCCACGCAGGGCCATGCACGCAAGGTGGCCTTGCGTGGCTTGGTAGATCTCAATAGAGGTTTTGTGTCACCTTCGCTCTCTTGTTTAGAGCAAGGATGGCGCAAAACCCTTGATAAATATGCCACTTCATTTATACCAGGGTGTAATTAAGATATATTGGCATGCATGCACTTGGAACATTGCTCTGCGCAAGAAAACAGTCTTGCGTGTGCGCTTAGCCAGGTCTTTCCATGATCTGGCTCTCACCTTAAGGCGGTGATCTTTGCTGTTTCTGGGCTTCACACATACCTTTCTCATCGTAATAATTTTAAAAAGCAATAAACTAGTAGCCATTTAGAACCATCAGTTGTAAATTGTGCACTGAACAGCACAGTTTACCTCGGATGTAATAAGTCTTGTGCACATTTGTAATCCTGCTTGTGTAGGTGTAGCTGAGGAGTAGGTGTAGAAGAGAGGCACAAACCTAGTATAAAAGGAAAAAGTCTGGATATTGCATAAGAGAAGTGCAGATGTGCGTACGTGATATGAGATGTCATGCCAAATTACAGCGCAGTATTGCTTTGCAGTACTTACCTTGTTTATTCTTGTATTTGGTTCCATGTTCTGGATCTTCAAACAATATGGCTTGATGCGCTTGACAGCAGTCCTATGCCACTTGTTGTCTGCCACTTGAGCTGGATGGTTTTTTCTGGTTGTGGGATCCTTTCAACTAATACAATCCTTTTGAATTAATCTGTCTGGTGCAGATTTGTACTGTATGCAACGTTTGGCGATAAGGGGATTTGTGATTCGAGTCCACCAGCCTGGTCTTCAGTAAGAGAGTGAATATTTCAAAAGACAAAAAAAAAGAAAAAGAGAAGTTCAGGCAGCCGGACTTGGAGTGTTGTTTCTTTTCACTGGACATTACGTTTGTTTGGCTTCATTTCAGGGGTAACCATGAGAGATTCATTAAGCCAAATTATAATATTACATTTCCGCTTCAGTGTCTTAGCTGTTCCTGTGCTTCTCCTGCCGAGTGATGCCATCTACAAGTGAGCAGCATCAAATGACGCGCACCAGGGCAGGATGCACTTGAAGCATGGTGCATCATCAGCATGATATCATCACACAAATCAAACACAAGGAGGTGATGGATGGAGCGCTGAAACTTTTCAGACACTCACCCCCAGTCACAGATCTGGGTTCAATCCATCATCATTCTTTAGCTCACTTCGTCACCTCAGATCAGACACAGCTATATGCAAATCAGTCTAGACCCTGTGCCTCATGGGAACAATCCAGCCTGAACTGCCAAGGCAGGTCTTCTCTGAACCAGAAACAAGCATCCTGGGACCAGATTCTGGGTTACACCCTTCAGCAGCCAGGCTCGCTTGAATCCAGTGGAAAAATGAGCAAGGGACTTATGTCTGGGCATACCCTGCCAACTTAGGGCGAACAAGGCAAACACAAGGAGATGATGGACGGAGCGCTGAAACTTTTCAGACACTCACCCCGAGTCACAGATCTGGGTTGAATCCTTCATCATTCTTTAGCTCACTTCGCCACATCAGTTCAGACCCAGCTATATGTAAATCAGTCTTGACCCGGTGCCTCATGGGAACAGTCCAGCCCAAACTGTCAAGCCAGGCCTTCCCTGAACTGGAAACAAGCATCCTGGGACCGGTTTCTGTGTAACATCCTTCATCAGCCAGGCTAGCTTGAAGACAGTGGCAACTTTGCATCATCACACAAATAACACCAAACCTGTGGCTATCTTTATCAATATTGCATAAACATGGATACCTAAGAGAACTCACAGCCCCCCTCCCCCTACAGCGCCCTGAGACCCTTGTGAGTGAGTAGTCGCGCTCTACAAAACCCTGATTGATTGATTGACTCTCACTGATGAAGAGCACAGTGGTACGCGCATTGTGAAGGCTGCCAGGCTTCAAATGAAGCACTGTCAACAAAAATGTAGGTACACAATTTCAAGAAGTGAGAATCTCTACTTCGAGATGGCAACTGCTAAGTAAGCTGTTCAGCCACCTCCAGTCTTACAAAATCTGGGAAACCACTTCTGTATTTGAAACACTGGTTGTGCATTGCTGGAGTCGGGATTCTTGTATCGCAATTGACAAATATAACCATCAAATAACTCCTGTCATTAGTTATATAGACCTTTGCTACTTAACAAGGAGAGGTAATAAGAAGCTATCATTTACATAAATTACCATGAATAGTGAAGTACAATTTTGGCTTCACAGGGATCAACAAAGAATTTAGGGCCATATATACAGAATTTGGGGATTGTGATTTCCTAATTGTGAATCTTTGCGAATCAAATTTAGGAAATTGCAATTCCTAATGTACAAAAATGTACAATTTGGAAATAGTGATTCCAAATGGGGCTGCAATAGATCTTCAACATTAATATTAATGAGGTAGGCCGCAATTTGGGACCCACTAGGAATTACAGGGTATGTAACGTTTACAACGACATTTTTACAACGCACTACCATTACAACGCAGGCATTACCACGCATACCATTACAACGCATTGCGCTGGGGGCGCTCTAGGATAGGTAATAAGTTTAATTTTCTATCCAACACCTTCCCTAGTGTCCACGGGGACTGGAGTTGGAATAGAAAAATATACTTACCACTATCCAGCACCTCTAAGAGCTATGCGTTGTAATGGTATGCGTGGTAAAAACCGCGTTGCAAAGGTATGCGTGGTAAAAGTATGCGTTGTAACGTCATACATCCAATTACAGTCATCACAGGGATGGCGGCCTTCTGGGGTCAACAGACCACAATGTCTGTGATTCCTTTTTCATAAAGTAAACCTTTTTTTTTTTTTGTGAAACTCACTTTCCTTAAAGGAAAACAGGATGCATTTAAAAAAATAAAATGAAACGTTTGAATTTCATTTTTTAAAAGCAGGCAGGACCACTGCCTGCTGTTCTAAAATATTTGTTTCAACAGTCACAAAGGGAAAGGAGTTCTGGAGGGATCCTTTCTCATTTGCAAATCGTTCACACCACTCTTGGGGTGATGATAAAAAATGTATGATTTGCAACCGTAATTTGGTCGCAAATTATTCATACATATCACTTCGGTATTTGAAAGGGATGCCCTAAACACTTTTCTTCCAAATACCGAATTGCTAAACACAAATTGCAATTTGGTAGCATGTTACCGAATCACAATTTGTGCTCTGTTAATATGAAAAGGATTTTTGCATTTGGTAATGGCCCAATTCTGCAAATCAAGTTGTTCCTGGCCACAAAAATTCTTTTGTACATGTAGCACTAAGAGGCTCATTACGATATCGGTTGGAAAGCCTCCGCCCGACAGTCAGAATCTTAACAACCCCGTCGGAGCCCTTCTGACCGACTTGGCCGGTTTATAGCCCGATTGCCTGATTACGATGGCCGACATTTCAGCCGTTGGGATTACGATGTCACTTTCCCACAGCCTTTCCGCGTTGGCCTGTCTGCAATGGAAAGGCTGCCGGAAAGTGACTTTGAGGGCCCCTAGCCCTGCAGCCTACAGTTGGTGGCTGAGGGGGTACCTAAGGTACACCTCTGCGAAATCCTGCACTGTGCGGGAGGCACCATGGGGTGCCTGCGATGGGGTGCAGAGTTTTCCACACACACCTCATTTCCCCGTAAGAGCCAGTTTTATGGCCTGTTCTCGGGGGTAACACGAGCTCCATTGGGAATTAATGGGAATCGTACCAAACAGTGTTTGGTCGCATCGTAATCTGGTAGTAGAAACCGATGACTGCAAGTCGGTCGGTTCCAAATCCGAGATGGTGTCAGGCAGAGACTTTCCACCCGGCATCGTAATGAGCCCCTAAGTCTGAGTTTAAATGGGTTTATTAACACATTAATTCAAATCAATCATTAGTTCAGTAAGTATTTAAATTTTAGCCATCAATAATGGAGATCCAAATAATCTGAAAGTCAATATTTCAAAATAAGATAAAATAGTACATTGGTAAGAATTACAACAAGAATACAGAGTATGCAGCAAGTGAGTTCCATAATAGAAAAATCCCAAATCTAAATGAACAAAATATGGGAGTGAAGGGCATTTATTTAAAGCAAAATAAGGAAAGATTACCAGATGCTGAAAGGGTCTTCTCTGCCTAGAATCAGCAAGCGTCTCTAATATCTGCCTCCTAAATTTTGTAGCAATTTTTCCTCCCTACTCTGAGTAACATACATTAATATAATTCTACAAAACATTATGTGCACATTCCCCACTCCCATGAACCAAACAGTCTTCAGCAAACTCTGGGAGCAGGTAAACTCCCTAGTCTCTCACATCTTCAAAATGGATTACACTGCCATGTCCTAGGTTTGGTACCTTTACAGGTCTTGTGATTCAGACAGTTTCATGAGTCCTACTTCCTGCCATCTCCTCTACTCCCTGTGAGAACCTCACTATCAGTTGCCTCATACATAACAAATGCCTATTCATTAACTAATAGTACACTTTTGGAAAATTGCAGCATCTGCAGTAGAGAAAGAAAAACATCTCTTGAAAAAAACAACAGTTTAAATGCAAAACCAGGCATGTTAGCCGTAACGTCTAGAGTCAACATTCAATATGGCATTAGCAGTTAGGCTTACTTAATTCATTACAATATGCTAACTCAAGTATTTGCTTATAATGTCTGTATGTGAATAACATCTGCAAATTTTGCATTAAATGTGTGTATGTTATTCAACAGACAAGTTGTCACTTTACAGTTATATGCATTTAATTTACAAAAAAGAGGGGAGGTGCTCTATAAATTCCCCCTCTGATGGCTAGAATAGCCATCACATTTTAACACAAATGAATCGTCAAGGTGCACCCCCCTTCCGTTGCTGAGCCATCCATCTTGCTCTTAAAGTTTTGCATCTCCTTTGTTTCTTTATAAACCTTACTCTTTCGCTCATCCATTTTTATTTCTTCTTTCTTTGTCCTTTTTCTTTCTTTCTTTTTTCTTCTTCCTAAATAACATCTAACTTCCTTTGTAAAGCAAATAAGCATATCAAGCAATAAAAATCCATTACCAATGTTTTCAAGTCAACTACCAATAACAGAAGCTACTTTACCTAAGGTTCTTAAAACACTAATTGTTTCTAAGTTTTATAATTCAGGTTTTAAGTCAGAAATATTATTTGCAAATTCTTCTATCATCTTACTTTTGTCTGGTATGTACGAACAGCAATGCTGTGCCTTCACATTTTAATAACTCTGCCTTTGCCTACCCACAATAGGTCCAAAGCTAATCGATCTTGCAAAATAATTGTTCTAATAATAATAGTAATAATTATGTATTGTACTGATAGCAAAGTACCAGATGCACTAGTGGCTAATGTATCTACTTCTCTAGAAAACTTTCAGATTTTTTTCTCATCAGTTAGAACCAACCCTACTGGAGGAACATAAGCACCAAAACATCTCCCACTAATTATGTATCATCATTAGTACTATGTCTATATCTGTGAGATCAAATCATTGTCAAAGCTTCTATGCTATTCAAATGATACAACTTATGAAAAAATAAAGCTAAGCAACAAACACATTCTCAGTCATCAAGCAATTGAAAAAATGCCTCAAAATAAACTCCAGGGATGACTGGTTCTTCTCCAGATAAAATCTGGACAGGCCCTCCAAGAACTTTCAATGTGTGTTCACAACTACTTCTTCCCATGTGTCTAGTTCTGATATGATTTCTTGTAAAAGAATAGTTTCTCTTTTTGCCGTGGGTCTAATTTTAATCTAGGATATACATTTTTCTCGTTATACTCATCTTCCTCCTTTTTCCACACATTCTTCAAACATCTTCTTGTTTTGTTGTCTTATGAAGCATTTGAGCTCTCCTCTCCCATAAAGCTTGTATATATCTCTTCTCCAATGTACTCATTGAGCAAGTCAAATTTCATTCATATGCCTTAACAGTGTCTATTTTTGTAGGGGACATAAAGAAAAACAAAAACACAAGCTGTTTCCATCTCCTTAGCCTGTGGAGGAGATTCATTTGTTTGTGAAGAGGGACTTCAGAAAGGATAAAATCATACCTGGAAACATAATATTTGAAATGATTCTGCCTGTAAAACAAACTAAACAATGTACTATATGTGACTGCATTTGAAAGTGGACTATGATGATAGGTCACATACTCAGTAGCTGAAGCAGGTAAGTGTGCACAATCTAAGAGGACAATACATACTTTCACAATAAACTGTTAAGGTTACAGCAATTATTTTCCTACATCTAGCTTTAATAGGGAAGTATAGGTTTGTCTACTGTCAGACCTTAAGTAGAATATAGCAGCAGGCAGATGTTATATTCTGTATTTATTTCTACTTGTGCAAAATGAGAATAACTTGTAGCTGTTATTTTGCAGTTATTTCATTCATGATATACACAGCAGTCTTCCTGAGGCATACCAAGCCCTACTTTGTCTTCTTCCAAGAATGTCATCCCTGATGTTCTACCGCAGCCATGGCCCTAGGGAATTCTTCTTAATTATTTTTATTTTGTTTTACTTTCCTAGAGAACCCCAGGGTTATTGCCGAATACATTTGCAAATTTTGTGGCTCAAAAATTGAATCTTGTGGCAAAAAAATTGCAATATTGCAGCATTATTGAGGCACTTTATTTAACTTGTAATCATTCGTTTTCAGACTTAATTCTACGCCAACCCTTTTCCTCAGCTGCCCTCGGATCACAGTGGGTGGGGGTGCATTGCCAGGACACATATAAGCATGTTACATATTCCAGTATTATAACACACAGCTATCCTTAGCATGTTGGTTGCATACCTAATATAATCAGTGGAAAGTCGTTGCATAAAATAGGCGCTCCTTCATGCATCCTTCCCTCATTCCATAACCTTCCCCAGAATTTTATTCCTGTACACCCTTCTATTCTCTTCCACAACTGGGTTCCTTCATACTCACTTGTCCCTACTGCATCTCCATTTTCCTATTCTGCTTCAATCTCCCATTTCTCTTATTCACTCATTGTAACCCTCACCTTCTTTTCTTGTCTCTATTCCTCTCTAATCTTTCTTTTCCATATTCACTACTCCCCCTCAAAACTGCATCTTAAGAGTGGATTAGACCCAGCAGAGCACAATGGTGCTTTTGTACTGCTCTCCATTTGTCAGCAGTTTTTACTGACACCCACTGAAAGAGAGGCCAAGAAAATGATGTGAGTAACTGTACTTCCTTGCATTTGTGAGACCCTCACCCAGGCTGCACCACTTAATCAGCACAGAGGTGAGATGAGATGCGCAGCACACCACCTTAAACGGAATTACTTCTAGCATGCTTAAGGTCTCTAATTTTACATAGAGAGATCATATACTATCAACGTGTCTACATTTGGCAGAAAGGCAGCTGAACAGTAACACATGTAGAAGATTGACCAGGATCACATGGTTTTTGTGGAGCTGGGACTCAACCCCAGGATTCCGTACTCCAAGGTTATCATCATTGTTTCGCTCTATATATTTCATTTACCAAGTTTACACACACGTGCATTGTTATAAGTGAAACCTCAACAAAGCATGCCAAAAAAGAGCTGCAGTTAGAAGATGCCTCTGTGAGCTTTGCAATAAACAGTCACTAATGTCAAGTGGCTCTCATTAAAGGAAATCTGGCTTGAATTTGTTATTTCACATGAGTTTACTTTTGTGAAGCATTGGTCATAAATGGCAGGCCATTTGGTAGTCCTTAACAGTGTATACTTAAAATGCACACTAAAAGATGTGTGCGTGGATCCAGATTTTGGGAATGTTAATAGTGCAATCTATCAACATCCATTCAGCTAATACTAACATTTTGAAGACTGATGTAGCTTTAGGTGTTGCTGACAGCATAGTATTCAAACAGAGTTTTCTGATGTGCTCACTAGAATACAGAATTGACACACAAATCTCCCCATGCAGTATTCTGAGGATACCTTCAATATTTCCATTTAGTTTTTGACACTTCTGAGATTTATGACTTACTCGAAATGCCTATACTAGAGGTAACTAGTAAAGAACTCAGTCCAACTTAAAAAGGGACATGCTTTTCTTACACAGTAACAAGAGTGCGAAGAAGAGATTGAGGTGTGTCGAGGTGTGCGCGGTAGATGTTTTTATAGGTGAGACAGTGTGTGCAGAAGCAGCTTGCTTGATCTTTGTTGCTATTGATGTGTTCTTCGACGATAAAGCTCCTTAAGGCTCCACAAGAGATTCCATGACTGTAAATAGGGCGGGAGAACTGGAAGATATGTGCATTCAGGCAATTCCCACAAACGTCGCTAGGTGCTTTTTTTCTGCTCTGCAAAGGTAGCGGAGATAGTGGTGGAAACAAGGTTTTTCTACTGGCTATCCAGCTAATTAGCTGGCCAGCAATAGTATTGCAGTGTGTGTGCAGAGGGCTTTAGTTTGGAATCAACAACACGGGTGCATGTGCTGTGCAGGCCCGGACCGTATGAAAGCAGCCAAGACCTTTAGTAGTATTTAGGGAGCACTACCTACTGCAGCCAAGAAGGGTTCGACATCTGTGCAGCAATGGTAACGGAGACTGAGGAGCACTCACAGTGACACAGTAGCAGAAAATGGCTGGACTGTGTGTATATTTATCATAGAATGCAATGGACTCATGCAGTCGCAATCATCACATTTTGCGGGCCCTTTTGTAAAAAGTGAGGCCTTTTTACAAATCGGCAGAATTTTGGATGATTTTTCAAATCGCGATATTTCTAAATCCTGAAGGGTCTGTTAATGCAACGGTTGTTGCGTTCATATATCAGGTGTCACCATCTATTCAATAGCCCAGCTCAGACACAGTTCATAGTTCAAAGTTTCAATTATTGTTGAATTATTGTTGCTGGGAGGTGGAAAAACAATCAAGAAGGAACAAGTCCATGTTTCGAATTTCAAAACAAACTTTCAATGTTAAAGCTCGAGGAAACCTGGCACAGACCAATGCCATACTCAGCATTTAAATAAATCACCAATAAAGCAATCAAACAGCTGTCGCTACAAACAGATAAAGCCTTACTGGTCGCCCAAAATCATAGATATTGAAGGCATCATGTTTTTCTTTGTACAGTACACATGTGTTCTGAGTCCTGAGGAGAACCCCCACATTTTTAAGAGTTCGTAATGCGTTGACGACAAGGGCATAACCCAGAGAGCGTTGTTAATAAGTGAACTTGGGCTTACAGGGTTAATGATGTAAATGGAGTAAAGAAAATATCCATGCTATGTGCCACGGTTTGATTTTTTTTCTTCCGCTTCTGGTATAGGCCCTGCAGGCATGAGCTATGAAATAGTGGGAATTGGTTACGTTCTTTTCTGAAAGATTAATTCAGACCCAGGATATAAACATCCGTATATTTTTACACATAGGTGAAATAGCATTGTATCAGGGTTTTTGTTACATGTCATGCATTGTGAAATGTTTTGTGGGTTGTAAGTTCCTGTTAAATGATTGTTTTCAACTGTGTTTCCATCCACTGTGTCTGATTTTGATGTACATAAATGAACTGTTAAGTTTTTCTGAATATCTTAAAAATAGTAAATGGTGGCCACATTAATTGAGTTACGCACCCAAGAAATTCAAAGCCTTTGTCAGTGTTAAATGATCTTTATCACTGCAGTTTTGTTTTGTATACCATTTTTGGGGCCCAGCCTTGCTGACTGATAGGGGTTAAACTTTTAGAAAGTTGACATCATCTTGCCTTAGCCCTTTGGTGCCTACAGCCTGTCTCTGGGTCACATGTCTGAGGGTGGGTGACAGTTGTACTTTGTGTATTTCTCCTAGATAACCACACAAAATGGAGAGCTTAAGGGTCACTGGATGGGCTATCACTGGCAGGATGGGAGGGTGGTGCTGGGCCCAGCACTTCTTCCACTTGAAAAGGTTGTGTCCTTTCCACACACAAAGGGCTGCATACCTCCTGTACTTAGCCAGGAGCCAGGGCCAGGAAGGCAAGGCACCTGTGCACTTCAAAGGCATGCCTCTAGATGCATCTTCCCACTTTAAAGGCACAACTGGGCATATACACTCGACCTTAGACACCACCACTTCTGTGCACTTCCAGACCTGTGGGCACTCTTTCAGGAAGAAGGACTGCTGCTGAAAGGACTACCACTTTGTTGGACTGCTGCTCTGAAAGTCTGCTGTCCTGCTCTGCTGACCTGCTGCCTGCTGCCCTCTTGCGTCAGTGAGAAGTAGTGGACCTGCATCGCTTGAACCCAGAACTCAAAGTGACTCCGAGGGCTAGTTGGCTGGTCTCTTGGTCTGAATACTCAGGGACATAACTAGCTTCCAACAACCTTGCATCTGCACCTGTACTCTGCTATCTGTGAATCTACCCTGCCAAGTGGTGCCACCTCAGTCCTGGACCCTTGGATGTGGGCTTAAGTGCCTCTGCCTGCCTCGTGTGGATCCAACGGAACTGACGCATCTCCTCTTCAGTTTTAATATTGGACTGTTTTGCACCACAACACCTGTATATATATGATTATTTAAGTTTAAAGGTCCTTTTTCTAGATTGAAGTGAATTTTGAAGACATTGACAGGTACATACAAGATTCTCAGATCTGGGGGTTTCTTTCAGTACACTGGTTTTGCGTATCAGGGGTTTGCGGATATGATAGATTCCCACTATTAAGCACACTTTTGGGCTGAGAAAAGATAATATGTTGGATAACATGACATGATTATTAAGGTGGAGTAGATACTTAGGATTATCCACCAATATTATGTTAAATGACAATACGTGCAAATTAATTATGTAATAACTCATGGAAATGTATTTGGAACTATTAGAATTGATGACTGTGCATGGGTCATTGATTGTCTGCAATTCAATTGTACATTAATTTGTCACAAATGTCACCTGATTAAGGGGTTACCAGCTATATTATGAGATGTAATATTTACATATGGGCCTTTATCTGTATATTTAGCCCTGATGAAGTCACAAGTGTATACCACACAGCGGCGAAACACGTGTTGGCTCTGAGGCTAAGTATGAAAGAATTGGAAAATCGAAAAAATTTTGTGATTTATGAACTTTGTGATAAGGATGCTAAATAATATGTAAAATATATTGTGTGTGCTTGGGACAAAGGATTCCTCTGTTGCACAGCACAACCACGAGCAGAACCAATGCCTCTCCACGGCTGTGTGCATTGGACCTGTTACAAAGACCCACATCAGCACCGCAGCCCCTAACACTTTTGGAACCAATGCTGCGTAACGCATCCTTTATTTGGAAAGAGCAAAATGCCAACCCCACCACTTTTCAGATGCTCACCAATCTGAGCAAACAAATCAAAATGAATTCAGATTTGTTCGGTATGTTTTATTTATACCTTTTACTTAAGGAAATTTTTTAAACACTTAAGAATGATCATATGTCTGAGAAAGACACTCAACACATAACATACTACAGAAATGACAATCACATAACTAAATTATTTAAACAAACAAAAACCATGTTATACACCTTTTCTTTTGAACAAAAAGCAGTGAATCTTTGCATATGTTCAAGAAAAACAATATTTCGCAATTTTTCAATTCAATGATAGAGACACGTTCAAAGAAGAAATCAAAGAACACAAATCAATTAGGGACATTAATCAAGATCAGAAATTAATCCTGTGTGATTCATGTATTCTTTATATTCTGCCGACGCGTTTCGAATCCGTGGAATAATGCACGGACTCTCATCAGGGCTCAATCAATGGGGTTCTGTTAGTAAATCAGGAGCAGTTGTCACGATGATGTAAAAGTCCCACACTTATTCGAGACAGTGTTATCTTAGACAGGTATATGTGATCCTCCCTTCTATTTTCATAGGTCCTCTTTTGGCCTGGATTTCAATGATTTTCCCGTCGCATTCTCGATTCAGAGCGGGGGCCTCTTAGTATATGAGAAAACGTTCTGCGCTCGTATGCTGCCGCTTCGCTCGCCTAGTTGATGTGCTTCTGTCAACACAGCCGGCGTATGAACGCCTTGCCGCTCTTGTACTCAACGGGTCACCGATAAACTCATGCGTCCAACGCTCATAGTTGTCCAAAATACATCAGGGACAGCCTTGGCACAGACCCAGGCATCCCTCATCAACAGCAGCCTTGACAACGACGATGGGCTCCACATTGCAGCCTTGCAGCTCTGCAGTATCAATGCATCAACCTGACTGTGTGCCACATCCATGATGCCGGACTTTGCACGCAAGCCCCATCAACGGTATCCTCTATGATGATAAAGGCCCTCAGAAATGATGCATGTCTTTACGACGCATCTTCAACGGGGATCCAAGTAACGCTCTACAATCCAGGATTTAAGGTACTTTCTTCAGCGGGCCAAACTTTGTCCCTGTAGCCAGCTCATGCTTCATCATGGACAGGCTGAACGTATGACTGTGTGTCGGTCTGACACGACCGGATATCCACAGTTGACCCTTTGTGCTTTTTGGCACTTTTGTTACCAAAAACTTGAAATTTTAATATCTCCGGTTATATTAATTGGATTGTTATTGCTTTGGTCTTGTTTTAATTATTAAAGAAAGTTCTATTTTTCTAACTTGGTGTGTGATCCTTTTTATGTGGTGTTTCTACTTTATTACTTTTTAAGGTGTTGCACAAATACTTTACACATTGCCTCTAAGTTAAAGCTGACTGCTCTGTGCCATGTTACCAGAGGGTTGAGCACAGGTTAATTTAGGGTTGGCTTGTGCCTGACCCTGAAAAGGATTGTGGTTGCCGCTTGACCAGGCTTTACACCCCAGTCAATGAACAACCCAATTTCTCATAGCAATGATTGTGTTCTTCTATAAGGGGTGCTTCAGAGACTCATCAACACTAAGGTCAAGGCATCTGGACATTTTAGAGAAGTGGATGCACATACTTTGGCCAAACAAGATTTCATTGTGCCATTTAGTTGCTCGACTAATAATGAAGCTTCTGGCCGGTAGCTACAATACAATCTCTATTCCACTTGTAGTGCGACACATAGCATTCTAAGGATCTCATTATTAAAACAAATCCCTCGGTCTGACTCCAGAGAAACTGGGAATCCAAACCTTGTTATGAGTTCTTTCAACAGTACAGTAAGACTGTCACTCCTCTGTGTTGAGTAGGCTTCCGCTCATTGGTAGAAAATGAACACTATGACCAGGCTGTATCTCAGTCCATAACAAACAGGCATTTCAATAAAATCCAACTGCATTCTGTTAAAGATTCCTCCTGATCTACCTATGTCACACGTGGTTACAGGGGTTCTTCTCCTTACATTCAGATGCTGACAAGTCACACATTTGTGGCACAATTGCTCAGCTAAAACTCTAAATCAAGGCTTACCCCCATTGTGCCTTAACAGTCTCACCATTGCATCCCTTCCTATGTGTGCAGGCCCATGATAATGTGTTGTCATGGGGAATACAATACATGCTACCAGGCAACACAGGCCCTCCATCAGCTGATACTCAGATCTCATTTGTGTTCTTAACACATCCTGCTCTGACCCATCCTTGTTGCTCTGCCTCTGACATTTTCTCTTGTAATCTCTTGATTACACCCAAGTATCAGTTACTGCCAAAAGCATTGAAAAGGAAGTGACCTCATCAGATTAATTTGCATATTCTACATTAACCCCTTCGGTGCTCATGACGAGTTCAACTCGTCATGAGACACAGTGCTTGTGTGCTCATGACGAGCTGAGCTCGTCATGAACACACCCATTCCTGTTATGGTCCAGCACAGCAGGGGAATATCTTAAGCAGCCAAGGTGTTAAATGTGCATCCCACAATTGCACAACACCAAACAACTTCATCTGCATATATGTTTCCAACAGTCACATAATCATTTCCACTCCTGTGAGCTATGTATTTAACAACCAAAATTACTCATGGCAACTGTAATGATTCTAACAGTCTCATCACATAATCTCCATTTTGGAGAGGAGATCTGGGAGAAGTCATGGAACCCCCTATATGATCATAACTTTCCAAACTCATGGACCACACCAAAGCCATATTGAATATCTGTGAAGATTGTCACTCACAATCGATCTGCAAGATAACAAGCTGTGATAAGGTGGCCAGTTCTGCGACTTGAGAAGAGGTAACACCTCAAAACCAGGAAGCTTTTACCACTTCCTGTATTGTACAGACAGCATAGGCTGCTCTTAGATTCCCCTCATTATCCCTTAAACATGAGCGAACATTACACTGTTGGGCTCATCAAGGGTTTCATCTTTAGTATCAGGTCTTGGCTTGCTGCATAAATCCTTAACATCAAGACAGTTGTGCGCAACCTCTTTCCCATCAATCTCATTTTCAGACAATGGTAACACTGTCAATGGATTAAGAATATGACACTCTTTTAAAATGACATTCTCTGTTGCAAGAATCAATTACTCATATTTTGTAAACTGTTATTTGTCGTATATTGAGTCTTAGTCTGGATGAGCAAAATCCCCACTGAGTGTGGGACCACTACTATAAGAGGATGTCCCATGACTATGCTCTTGCTTCTTTTAATACTGATACTAACCGGTGCAACCACTTTAAGGCAGCCAGGCAGTCCTTCAGCAACAGGGCCAAGGGTAGTCGAAATGTATGCCGCAGGTGTTTGAGAGACTCCATGCAACGGAGTAAGCACTGAGAGAGTGCCATCCATCCTTTTACTGCAAAACAAAGTGAACATTTTACTGTACTCAGACATTCCTAATGCTGGGGCACAACAGAGACTTTGTCTCAACTCTAGGAACACTTTTAAACAATCGTTGTCCAATGGAAGAGGATCAGGCACAATTTGTACATCAGTCTCAGTAAAGGCTTGCCCACTAGGGAAAAGTTGGGTATCCGTTCTCTACATTAACTCACCAATCCACAACACCATTCTGACCTCTCTCTGTGTCTTAGGTGGATTCATTTTCAAAATTGCTGTTATTCTGTCTTTTGACACCTTCCTTGTTCCTTTCTCAATGAGAGCTCCTAAATAAAGGAACTCTTTTTGACAGTATTGCTACTTACTTGGGGACAATTTATGCCCATTCGCAGCCAAATTATTTAACAAGACAATCGTATCCTGTTCGCATGTCTCTTCTGTACTTGACGCCACAGGTGTGGTTGTCAATATACTGTACAAGAACTAAATTGCAGGGCATCTGTAAGGTCTCAAGATTATTTTTCTAGATCTGATTAAAGATTGATGGGCTATCTGTATATCCTTCTGGGACTCTGCACCATGCCAAAACTCTGTTTTGAAATTTAAATGAGAACATAAATTGACTGTCTTCTTGCAGTGGGAATGGCTGGCAGAGGCCCACTACAGTGAACTACTCGCCATCTCTTGGAACTTTAAACAATAGTGTAGCCATATTCGGTACTATGGGGCAACATGGAATGACTATACTGTTAATTTTTCATATGTCCTACATGATTTTGTGTATGCCGTTTGACTACTGCAAGACCATGATCGGCAAATTGCAAGGACTACTGACTATTTCTCTCCAAAATCATTGCAGTAGCATTGATTCAATCACTGAGTGATTTGACCCACTGTCTTGGTGTGAGATTGGATAGTGACGCTCAGAAATTGAGCATTTGATTTAAACATTATTCAGGCAGGTTCTGCACCGTCAATAAGTCCAACGTCTTTCCCTGAAAAATCACACACTTCAGGTTTCTTAGTATCTTTTAAATTGAGAGGTAAGTCAACTAGCGTACTCACAGGCTGCAATGTAACAGCTGATCATTGTCTGGCCATTTTAAATTCAACATCTTCATCATGCAATTGAAACTCAACACCCTCCATTGTACAGTAAATTGTGTAATTTAATTGGCACAAAAGATCCCTTCATAACAGATTTATAGGACTTGAATCACACACAACATATCCTCTTCAAAATGGCCTATTTTACCAGGGCCTTGTTGGAAACAGGGTTAGTTATTTGCTTATTTGTGAAATCTACAACTTAGATCTTCTTTCCTGAGAGGGGTACAGGGACTTACTCTGTTCCAACAGTGGAACAGTTAGTGCTGGTGTTAGTCAAAAATGACACATGATGGCCATTTACCTCACCTTTTACAAATGGACAACTCTGGTCCACCTCTAAGACTGTGCCACGTACACAATCTTCCTCCCCCTCAGTCACTGTCATTGTGAATTATCGGAGTCAAAACATAGGGAGTTGTTGACATAGATTCTGAGTTTGAAAAGAATTTGTGTTTGCCCTTTTTACTTGATTGGGAGAGAGAAAAGCCAGCTACCGGGACTGGGGGACTGCATATCTCGGCATCCTTTGTAGCAGAGTGCCACCACCGTGTTTGTTTCTGCTCCCGGAGGCATACAAAAGGCTCCAAGTCCTCCCACAGAGCGGGGAGAGAGAAAAGCCAGCTACTGGGACCGGGGGACTGTATATCCTGGCATGCTTTGCAGCCGAGTGCCACCACTGCGTTTGTTCTGCGCCCGGAGGAGCATAAAAGGCTCCAGGTCCTCCTGCAGTGCGGTGAGAGAGAAAAAATAGTTACCGGGGCCCGGGGACTGCATATACTGGCATCCTTTGCGGCCAAGTGCCGCCACTGCATTTGTTTCTGCACCCGGAGGCACAAAAAGGGATCCAGTTCCTCCCGCTGCACGGGAGAGAGAAAAGCCAGCTACCAGGACCAGGAGACTGCATATCCTGGCATCTTTTGAAGCCGAGTGTGCCACCGCATTTGTTTCTGCGCCCGGAGGTGCAAAAAAAGGCTCCAGATCCTCCTGCAGCGCAGGACACGCGCCGGCATGCCCGGCCAAGGGCTGGCCTGTCTGTGCCCGTCAGAGCCCAGAAGAGGCTGGGCTGGGCCCCCTCTAACATCTTGAATTCTCATCTTTCTGGACTGGATTGGAGCTGGACCAGCAGATGGGGAAAAGGAAGTCCACCACAAATGCAGGTGAGCATACAAACACCTTAGATGCTTTGCTCACTAGGGCCTTCGATGCACTGAAGAAAGAAATCCTGATTGCGGAACGCAGACTTTCTATGGGTGACCATATGCCCCTTAACTGCCCAAAGGAGTGTGCCACCATTGACCGTTCGAGTGCGCAGGAGGATGCTCTCTCCCAACCACTCAAGGTAGTTCCATCTCACTCAAAACACACAATTTCCTGCGCTAACACCACTGCTGACTTGCCATCGGCCCACGCTGAGCCTTCATTAAAGAAGAATAAAGGGGGTGGAAGATCAACCGTTAAGCTACTCCCTGCCCCTCCTCTAGGAGCCAAGACAACCCATCTATCCCTACCGGCCGATATACTTTTTTATAATTGAACAGTCATTCACGTGTATGCTTTAACCTATTTTAGATAGATATTTTAGAATCTAGGCCCAGCTAGAATCTATTATCCCTACTAGAACAAACACAACTAACCTTAACCAGGCAGGGGCAAGGGCAATGGAGCCCATCTTGCAACCTTTGAAACCTGTTCTGACTGTGACACTTCAGTGTACCTCAATCAACTCTTGGGACAATACCCTTTTGGTAAGAGGGGCCGGCAAGCCAAGAGATACCTGACCAGTGAATTTGATAACTGGTAGGCTGAACAGCAACTTTGAACCCCCAATTTTGCAAGATCCTCAACCCCCTATTCAATCCTGCAACAATAAGCCGATCCTACAGAGAGCCCCTAACTCCCATATGCAATCCATTGTGCCGCCCACCAGAGACCCCAATCATAAACTGGTAAACTGAAAGACTAGACCTCCCTCCAGCTGCATGCCCCTATGTGATAGTCTTGGCGAACGTTCCCAAACTGGATCCAACTAAGAAAGAAAGCTTGGAGCAGCTTATCAAAAAGACATGCCACTGGATCAGCAAATATAGAGGGGGTCAGGGGAGCTATTACCCAGTATTCTAATGGCAAGAAGGGTGGTCTGGGTGGGAAATTCCATGAAATCAATCCAAGGGGATTGTGTGGTAGTTAGCCCAAATTCGCACCATATGGTCCAGTTACTATTTGGCCGCCTACCTGACTGTCCTTCAAAATATTCCCAAATGTTTGCACTGCCACCCGGCTATTTCTACACACCGCACAATCCCCCTACCAGGCTGAAGTTCCTCCGTGCAAGTCCAATGTCATCTATTACGAGCCCCCCCATTCTTTGTTGGCTTGACCATTCACCCCTCTCCTAGTCAACAACCGTTTTAGCCCTAACTGACCTGAACGGATGTGATTGACAGTGGGGGAATAGGATTTCATTTACCTCTGTCCAAACTCTAAGTAAGTGGGGCTCTGAACCCTTTAAAGCTCCCACGGCTAGTTACAACCAACCATCGAATCAGAATGACCATGTAAAATGTATTACCTGGAACATTGCTGGCCTAAGATCCAAAGTGTCTAATCCAGACTGGCTAGCAATTGTAGATAATTATGACTTGGTATGTCTCCAAGAAACATGGGATATGGGACCAATTGATTTAGATGGCTACCGCTCTTACAACACACCTGCTCGCCCATCTGCTTCTGGCCGTGCTAGAGGGATGATCTTAACCCTGTTAAAAAAAGACTTTAAAACTATCAGTTTCATTGTTTTTTAATGACTCCCCCTACTATCATGTCCTTCTTTTGAAAGCCCTGAACAGAGACAACTTCTACTAATTAACTTTTATAACAATAATTTTAATGAGAACATGAAGGAGGTTGTAGACACACTGGAAAGGGACATCACAATTTCTTTTCATGCTCTTAATCAACCTCTAAAATTCTTTTGGGAGGGGGATTTAACACGCATAGTTCTTCTTCAAGCAAAACAGGATGGGGCATGTTCAACGAACAGATTGTTTTTTATTCATGATATGGAAATCATGAATCCCATAGATCCTAGCACAGGCATGTTACAAAATTATTTTGGCCCACTGGTCGGTGCTCCACTCTAGTTTATATGCTAATATCCTCGTCCATTAAAAGATCGGTCTCAAACACTGTAATTACCCCCTTTGGGTTTAGTGACCATGACGCTAAAACCAGCGATTTGGAATGGGGGGGATTTGTCTACAGCAGAAAATGCACATCAGACCCACTATAGCCAGGAAAAACTGGATCATCCTAAAATGGGCAATGGCTGACAAAGCAAGAGTTGTCACAGACATGGTTGGCAAAAGATATAATGACATCATGAGTTGCATGGCAGAAAATCCCGATTCAAGTCTTATTATTGAGCCTTTTGATCAGATACTGCTAGAGACCAAATAAGCCCTAACTAGGGTTAGTTCAACTTCAAACAAAGTTTTAGTAATAGTTTTCCATACCGTACATTGCAATACAAGCAGTACTAGACTTGGACCGACAGAAGAATACACCTACCCCATGGTTATAGTTGTCACACACATATTTCTTCCAATACGCCATAAGGGAGGATGACATGCTGTCTAAACTAGTATTTGCAACAGTGCTATCCACACAAGCGACTGGATACCTGTAACATCGTCTGTATTAATAAAACAAAACTTTTCCCAACTAAGTATTTCCTCCCCCTACCCTACAGTCCTTTGAGCTTCCATAAATGACAAATAGAGTAGCCATTAGTATTGAGCCGGTTGACATATACCGTCTAATATCAACAATAGCTTAAGCAAATACAGATATACATTCCAGATTTCGATTATTATTATGCAGGTACAAACAGCAAAGAAAAATACATATGAATGTGTAACGTGTACTACATAGGTTCCTGGGTTACGTTAGCATTACTGCAAATTATTGCAAAATTCCACTACAGCTACCTCTTGTGCTTTTAAGGATTCCAGCATTGTATCGCACTCCAGTGCTATTGGTGCTTTACGCAGGCCCCTGACCTCACGTCTTAGTGCAGCACTTTCTGCCCCACCCCATCTGATCATTTCGCCATGCCACACATGTATGGGGGTGGTTTTTTGGACTTCCAGCGCATTGTGATGGCCCGTATTGCTAACAGTAATGACCGGTTTGTAAACCGGTATGGCACTTTGTGTTTCGAGGGGGACTTATGCAGGCCTAGGATACATTTCTCCATAGTGTTGGTTTTGTCTCTTTGAATAGCTGTAGTTGTGATCCTCCTGACCGTGTCCCAAAATGCCCGTAGGCGGGGGCAGGACCATAACATATGCGCTAGTCCAGCCCCATCCACATAACATCTGGGGCAGTGGTGCTGAGTGTGTGGAAACATTTTGTCCAGGCGATGCGGGGTGAGGTAGGCCCTGTGCAAAACCATGGTCTGAATGAATTTAAATTTGGCGTTTCTGGAAACTTTTCTAGGATGTTCTATGATTTCCCCCATTCCTTCCCCTCTAAGACTCGTCCAATGTCCTCTGACCAAGCATCTTGCAAGTGGGTGAGGGGTAGTCCAGCATGCACCCGGATCCCAGCATAAAACCATTTCACCAAGTGCCTGCCCCGGTTCATGTAATGTAACAATTTAACTAATTTGTGGGTATCGGCTCTTGCCTGAGCGGGGCCCACTGTGCCTTCAAATACTGTGTCACAGCCGCATGCAGGATGTACAGGTGGTCTGGACTCCCTCGTTCCGGACAAAGTTATTGTAATCCCGCAAATGCCCTTCATGAAAGAGATCTGCCACCATGTCGACACCTGCATCAGTCCAGGGGGCAATGGTGCGGCGTGTTATACGTCCAGTCGCCAATGGTATGCCTAGAAGGGGGATGTTGCCTGCATAAGCAAGGGGCGTGTTTGTGTAGAGTAGTGCCGCTTTCCAGCATTGTAGTGCTGTGCGTAATAATGGAGGGAGCTGTCGGGGGAATGTGCATCATGGGAGCAACAGTGTGTGCAGTGTTCCCGCCACTATATCGTGCTCCATCGAGCCAATTTGTGGAGATTACGTCCGGCCACCCAAAAGGAGAGCCATTGTAACTGGCAGGCGTAATAGTTTGCCCTGAGGTCAGGAACCCCGAGTCCCCCTTAATCTGTACCAAGTTGGAGCTTCTGGAGACTAATCCTCCATCTGCCGCCCCCCCAGATGAGGTCAATCAGTAAAGAGTTTAAAAGTTTGAAGATACGATGTGGGAGCAGTATCTGTAGATTCGTAAAGTAATAGAGTAATCTCGGGAGAACGGCCATTTTCGTAAGGGCTATCCTACCTATCACAGACAGTGCCAACCTAATCTAGAAGGCAATACTAGCGCGGAGGCCTCTAATTGCCTTATGTAAATTGCAATCGAATAGGTCCGTAGGCGTCCGGTACACCTGTATGCCCAGGTAATTAAATGACTGTGGTACGACCTGCATCACCATTGGCCCGAACGGGACAATCATGGGTGTCAGCTGCCCACGGAAATAAAAGGCATGCGACTACCCAGGGTTAATGGCCAACCCTGATATATATTCAAATACAGTAAATATCTCTGCCATAGGCGTTAGGACTGATCTGAGATCATTGACATATAAGATTATGTCTTCTGTGTAGGCGGAGAAAAGATGTATGGCGTGTCCTATCGGGATACCCAGATCCTACACCTCTGCCCGCAGTTTAATAGCCAGGGGTTCCAGCGCCAATATGAATAGAAGAGGCGACTGTGGGCATCCCTGTCTCGTCCCTCAAAAAATCGGGTATACACCTGAGATATGGACCCCGGTGCGGACACGAGCTGTTGGAGCATGATACAACAGATGGAGCCACTGTAGATAATCATCTGGGAGCCTGAATTTGCCCAGTATTTTAAACAGATATTCTCAATTCATTGTAGTGAACACCTGGCGGAGGTCTAAGGATACACAGCCGGCATGAGTGTAGTGTGGTGGGGTGGCCGACATTAGGGAATGCAATCTCCTAATGTTTAAAGATGTGCTACGGGCCGGTAGAAACCCAGTCTGATCGATATGTATGAATTTATGCAGGAGTGGTAGGAGTCTGTTCGCAAGTACCTTACTAAGAAGTTTATATTCTGTCACCAGAAGCGACAGCGGGCGGTAGCATGCCATATCAGTAGGATCCCTGCCTGGTTTGGGAAGTGTAATTGTCAGTGCCTGCGCATTCATACGTGGTAATTCACCTATTTCTAATGCTGTTTTATATAGGAGTTCCAACTGGGGAATAAGTGAATCTCCATAATTGACATAAAATTCTGCAGGCAACCCGTCTAGACTCTGGGTTTTATTTCGGGGAAGCCCGTTGATTGCCGTTTTTATTTCCTCCTTTTTACCGGGCCTGAGAGAGCCTTGACTGCATCCGGGGTCGGTCATCTATCTGTGTGCCCGGTCGATCCGTGGGCTTGCCGTAAAGCATAGCATGGTAACGGAAGAAAGCCAGTATTAATGTTGTGTTGTGTATGCGCGGTACCATCCTCTATCGTAGAGACCTCACTAATCACCGTCTCCGGGAGGGGTCATCCTTTATTAATTTAACCAACAGTGCCCCCGATTTGTCTGCCTCAGTGTGGGTCCTCTGCGTGTATCGTTGGTAGTCTATGTTGCAAAGCGATTCAAGGAGCTCTGCGTGTTGAATACGAGTTCCTGGAGTGGCCCTTGCTTTTCCCAATCGCGCGCCTGTTCCAAGTGGTCCATCTTACGTTCTGTGTCCAGAAGAGATTTATTAACCTCCTGCCGAGCACCGACAGTCACGCCGATGGCCCTTCCACGAATTACAGCATTAAAGGCGTCCCATTCAATCAAACCATTAGAAGCTGTGTTACTGTTTTCTAGGAAGTAATGCGTAATGGTGTCTGCCATAGTGGCGCGGAACTATGTGTCTTCCAACATCTGTGGCCACAATCTCCAGGTGAACACTGAAGTGGGTACCCTGCCCCATGTAATCGTGAGTTCCAATGGGCGTAAAATCCGCTCCGCTCGCGGATTTTTCGGATTTTCGGCAAATTCGCAATCCGCGAACGCTCGCGAATTTGTCGAAAATCCGTGAATCCGCTCGCGGCGGATTTTTTGCTTGGTTGCGGCGCGCGGCGTGGTGCACGGCGTTCACTTTCCGTCATTTTAGCGTTTGCCGAGTTGTTTTTCTTTGCGAGTGACGCGCCATTTTAGATCTTGCTGCGTGTTCCCGCGGGAGTTTGTCGCCCGCGAATACGTACTCGCGGCTTGCCACCTTGCACAGCACACCTCACGAGAGTTCGCAATTGCGAACACGTAGTTGCGGCGGAAAGGAACAATCTCGCACTTGCGAAATAGAGATTTTGCAATTTTGCACAAGAAAATCACCAGCAAACAGGATAAACCTTCAGAAAATTATGATTTTTATCAGAATCACTCCTCAGGTTGACATTTGCATGGCCTTTTTTTTTGCAAGGAGTCCATTTTGGGGGGGGGGAGGAAGGAAGTGCCCCACAGTCTCCAACTTCCTGTTCCTGTCCAGCAGGCTCCTCCCAGTGCTTTGTCCATCTCCTGGTCACTTTCATTTGGATCTGGAGCTGGAAGGATTACTTTTTGTGGGTGCTGCTGGATATTTGGATTTGAGGCCTTTTTGACTGTCTTTGGATCACTTTTGGATTAGAAATCAACTTTCACAAGTAAGTTTGTTTGGGGCATTACAGTTGCTGCAAGTACAATTTTTGAACTTTTTCAGAAAATTAAATACATTATATTGTGGGTAGCCACAGTATCCAGTAGGACCAGGGTTGGTTATGGGTGCATGATACAACTGTTTTGTTGAATTTAAACACCATTGAGGCCATGGATGGGCTGGGATTGTGCAGATTTTATTGTTTTTTGTCGTTTTTTTGGGCCTGCTGGTGTGGCCCTTTGCCCAGGGGTGGTGAGTGTTGCATGGGCCTAGTCTTTCTGTGGGGTGTCTTCTTGAATTTAAACATAATTGAGGCCATGGATGGGCTGGGATTGTGCTTATTTTATTGTTTTTTGTCGTTTTTGGGGGGCTGCTGGTGTGGCCTTTTGCTTGCCCAGGGGTGGTGGTGGTGCATGGACTGAGTGTGCCTGTGGTGTGGTCTCACTCTCTTTGATGTAAACATCATGGATGGCATTGGATTGTGGTGATTTCTGGCTGTTTTTCTGTTTTTTGGGGGTGTACTGTTGATGTGGACTGGCCATGTGGGTGGTGGTGGTGGCCATCTTGAGTGCTGGCTGGTACAGGCAACATGTGCTTGGGGTGTAAGGGGGCCATTTTGAGGAGAGGCAGTGTCTGAGGCCTGCACTTATTTTGCCTACTTTTCATCCCTTATGCCCAGGGGTAGTGAGTGTTGCATGGGCCTAGTGTTTCTGAGGGGTGTCTTCTTGAATTTAAACACCATTGAGGCCATGGATGGGCTGGGATTGTGCAGATTTTATTGTTTTTTGTCGTTTTTTTGGGCCTGCTGGTGTGGCCCTTTGCCCAGGGGTGGTGAGTGTTGCATGGGCCTAGTCTTTCTGTGGGGTGTCTTCTTGAATTTAAACATAATTGAGGCCATGGATGGGCTGGGATTGTGCTTATTTTATTGTTTTTTGTCGTTTTTGGGGGGCTGCTGGTGTGGCCTTTTGCTTGCCCAGGGGTGGTGGTGGTGCATGGACTGAGTGTGCCTGTGGTGTGGTCTCACTCTCCTTGATGTAAACATCATGGATGGCATTGGATTGTGGTGATTTCTGGCTGTTTTTCTGTTTTTTGGGGGTGTACTGTTGATGTGGACTGGCCATGTGGGTGGTGGTGGTGGCCATCTTGAGTGCTGGCTGGTACAGGCAACATGTGCTTGGGGTGTAAGGGGCCATTTTGAGGAGAGGCAGTGTCTGAGGCCTGCACTTATTTTGCCTACTTTTCATCCCTTATGCCCAGGGGTAGTGAGTGTTGCATGGGCCTAGTGTTTCTGAGGGGTGTCTTCTTGAATTTAAACACCATTGAGGCCATGGATGGGCTGGGATTGTGCAGATTTTATTGTTTTTTGTCGTTTTTTTGGGCCTGCTGGTGTGGCCCTTTGCCCAGGGGTGGTGAGTGTTGCATGGGCCTAGTCTTTCTGTGGGGTTTCTTCTTGAATTTAAACATAATTGAGGCCATGGATGGGCTGGGATTGTGCTTATTTTATTGTTTTTTGTCGTTTTTGGGGGGCTGCTGGTGTGGCCTTTTGCTTGCCCAGGGGTGGTGGTGGTGCATGGACTGAGTGTGCCTGTGGTGTGGTCTCACTCTCTTTGATGTAAACATCATGGATGGCATTGGATTGTGGTGATTTCTGGCTGTTTTTCTGTTTTTTGGGGGTGTACTGTTGATGTGGACTGGCCATGTGGGTGGTGGTGGTGGCCATCTTGAGTGCTGGCTGGTACAGGCAACATGTGCTTGGGGTGTAAGGGGGCCATTTTGAGGAGAGGCAGTGTCTGAGGCCTGCACTTATTTTGCCTACTTTTCATCCCTTATGCCCAGGGGTAGTGAGTGTTGCATGGGCCTAGTGTTTCTGAGGGGTGTCTTCTTGAATTTAAACACCATTGAGGCCATGGATGGGCTGGGATTGTGCAGATTTTATTGTTTTTTGTCGTTTTTTTGGGCCTGCTGGTGTGGCCCTTTGCCCAGGGGTGGTGAGTGTTGCATGGGCCTAGTCTTTCTGTGGGGTGTCTTCTTGAATTTAAACATAATTGAGGCCATGGATGGGCTGGGATTGTGCTTATTTTATTGTTTTTTGTCGTTTTTGGGGGGCTGCTGGTGTGGCCTTTTGCTTGCCCAGGGGTGGTGGTGGTGCATGGACTGAGTGTGCCTGTGGTGTGGTCTCACTCTCTTTGATGTAAACATCATGGATGGCATTGGATTGTGGTGATTTCTGGCTGTTTTTCTGTTTTTTGGGGGTGTTCTGTTGATGTGGACTGGCCATGTGGGTGGTGGTGGTGGCCATCTTGAGTGCTGGCTGGTACAGGCAACATGTGCTTGGGGTGTAAGGGGCCATTTTGAGGAGAGGCAGTGTCTGAGGCCTGCACTTATTTTGCCTACTTTTCATCCATTATGCCCAGGGGTAGTGAGTGTTGCATGGGCCTAGTGTTTCTGAGGGGTGTCTTCTTGAATTTAAACACCATTGAGGCCATGGATGGCCTGGGATTGTGCTGATTTTATTGTTTTTTGTCGTTTTTTTGTGCCTGCTGGTGGGGCCCTTTGCCCAGAGGTGGTGAGTGTTGCATGGGCCTAGTCTTTCTGTGGGGTGTCTTCTTGAATTTAAACATAATTGAGGCCATGGATGGGCTGGGATTGTGCTTATTGTATTGTTTTTTGTCGTTTTTGGGGGGCTGCTGGTGTGGCCTTTTGCCCAGGGGTGGTGGTGCATGGACTGAGTGTGCCTGTGGTGTGGTCTCACTCTCTTTAATGTAAACATCATGGATGGCATTGGATTGTGGTGATTTCTGGCTGTTTTTCTGTTTTTTGGGGGTGTACTGTTGATGTGGACTGGCCATGTGGGTGGTGGTGGTGGCCATCTTGAGTGCTGGCTGGAACAGGCAACATGTGCTTGGGGTGTAAGGGGCCATTTTGAGGAGAGGCAGTGTCTGAGGCCTGCACTTATTTTGCCTACTTTTCATCCATTATGCCCAGGGGTAGTGAGTGTTGCATACTTGCATGTCCCTAGTCTTTCTGTGGGGTGTCTTCAATGTAAACATCATGGATGGCATGGGATTGTGCTCATTTTTCTGTGTTTTGTCGATTTTTTGGGGTGTATAACTGAACTGATGTTCCTCTGTCTTCCATTGCTTTTAGGTGCACAAGAAGACTCAAGAGAACCACCAGTGCCAGGAAGAAGTCCTGCAGCGGTGTGTGCAGCATAACGTCACGCGACGTCACGTCTGGACACAGAACCCTCTGCAACTCGTGCAACTGCTGCCTGCTGAACTGCTCTGAAGAAGATGGCCCCAAAAAAAGTAACCCGTAGCTCCTCTAGCAAGAAAGGTGCCAGTAAGGAGCAGAAGAAGCAAGTTACCAAGGACACTGGTGTGCCGCCCGCCCCTTTTTTTGGGAGTAAAAAAAAAAGTATGCCTGCAGCAGCAGCAGCGGGATCTGCTGGGGACCAAGCTGGCAGCAGCACCCCCGCTCCATTGGGCTCAGTGCCACCACCACCACCACCATGCCAACTGAAGTCCAAGCCCTTGAGTGCTGCAGAGGCAGCCAGTATAGTTCTTCAATCACCATCGACCAGTGATGTTGGCTCATCGCAAGAAAGCAGCAGCAATGTCCCTCAATCAACACAGGTTGTTGTAGCTCATCTGACGAGTGTTGAACAACCACAGCCGCAACAACAATCACATGTGCAAGTACAAGCCCAAGTACATGTGGAAGGAGAGGCAGCGCAAGGAGATGCGCAAGCAGAGGTGCATGGAGGGTCACAAGTGCCCACAATAGTTGTTCCTCCCGAAGTAGGGGCACATCAGGAAATCAACAATCAAGGCGAGGTATCATTTGAGGAAGCCACTCCTCCTGATGATCCTTCATTGTCTTCCGCACCCCTAGCAAGGAAGAGATCAAGGGTGGTGTCTACATCCTCTTCAAGCACACCTCCTTCTGATGATACGGATCAAACTTGGGAACCAGCACCACAGCCGTCTGAGAGTGAGGCACACCATGATCCAACAAAGGTAGTTAAGCGTAAAAGGAAGCTCGTCCAAAGTCTCAGAGTTATGGAGTGTGATGAGGCTCAACAAGAAGTGGCGGATACTGCTGCTGATGAAGACTCTGCCAACGACGACCCAGTCATCATAAAGGTCACTGCAGCCCCAGCAGGCATGCAGCAAACAGACATTTTGACCCTAGCCCGAAGAGCTGCTCAGCGTGATGATGATGATGATGTTGTCGATGAGGAGGCAGTGGAAACACCACAATCATTGGAGTTAAGTAGTACACCAACTCGTCCCGCTTCCATATTTCTTTCTGGCAAGAAGAGACCTCCGTCAACCTCGACCTTAATTAGTGGCGGTGAAAGTGCAAAACGTACAAAAGTTGGGCAATCCAGATCCTCCACTTCATCTGGCATTAGCTTCATGACCACCACCACCAGTATCGCCGCCTCCTCCAGGTCCCACAGACACTTCAAGTCCCCAGTTTGGGACTTCTTTACTGTTTGTCCAAAAAATCCAAAGTTTGCCATTTGTACCCTTTGTAAGCTTGCAGTTAGTCGTGGTAAGTCAGGTACCAACTATGGTACCGGCGGCCAGAGAGGTCATCTTGAGAGAAAGCACACTGTCAGATGGTTTGCGCACCTAGATGCGATCAAGAAAGGGCAAATTCAAGGAAACGTTGATGTTTCATCTGATGATGACGAGGAGGAAGAAGACGTGTCAAAGACTTCCCTTACACTCAGTACCCCTGTCAGCAGCACACCCAATGTGAGGCACACTAAGAGTGTTGGAGCGAGTGAGACACCAACGCACAAAAGTTCACCAGCGAGCAAAATTGGGTCAACGAAGTCATTATCAGCCCGTAAATGCTTGGTCCAGGGCAACATTAGAACAATGCTTACTTCAGACGTGCCATATGAACGCAACCACCCACTGACGCGTCTGTATAACACTAAGCTGGCTAAAATGCTAGCTGTGGACCTTCTACCTTTTTCTTTTGTAGAAGCGGTAGGTTTTCTTGAATTAGTGGCAACGCTCTGCCCTAAATGGAAGGTTCCGAGCCGGTTCTATTTTGCCAGAGTTGCGGTTCCAGCACTACATGAAGATGTGCTGCAGGCGATTGGGGCAGCTTTGCAGAAGAGTGCTGTTCACACAATACATCTGACAACAGACATGTGGACCAGTGGCCCAGGCGATGATTACATGTGCATCACTGCACACTGGGTCTCTTTTTCAGGTGTTAAAGCAAAGCTAAACGCAGGTGTTGACCCGGACCAAGTTTTCAAAGCTGCTCGGAAACATGCAACACTAGCCATGTTTGGCTTGGAGAAAAGTCACACAGCAGAAAACCTTTTGGAAGAGTTTAACAAAAAGGTCTTGACAATGCTATCCCCCCTAAAACGCAAGATTGGTTATGTTTCCACGGATAATGGCGCCAATGTAGTTAAGGCCATGTTCATGGGTGACCATGTTAGAGTGCCGTGTTTGGCGCACTGTATCAACCTGGTAGTTCAAAAATTCTTGAGTGATAAACAGAGTCCAGCGTTCGAGGTAAATGCCGCAAAATGTGCAACCATTTCAGCCATTCTTTTAAGGCCCGGAAGCATCTGCGGAGACTGCTACTTCAACGTAGAATGGCAGTGAAAGCACTCATCCAGGAGGTGGCAACACGTTGGAACTCAACCTTCTACATGCTTGAGCGTCTGTATGAGCAGTATACGGTACTCGATCACTATTTCTTCACAGAGGCTACATCTCAGAAGGAGGACCTGCGGATGAGTGCGGCGCAATGGGACATAGTTAAAAGCCTGACAGACATGCTTCGTCCTTTTGAGTTCTTCACGCGTGCAGTCAGCCAGGAGGACTGTAATTTGGGAAAAGCTATCCCATTGTTGTGCATGCTGGAGCACCAACTGATGGCGGTGTCTTCTGAGTTTGAAAAAGATGAAAAAAAAAAAAACCATTTCATTTTGTCTGAGAAATTATTAGATCGCCTACGTGGTGATGAACGTCTTCAAAACATCAAGTCAGATCAGCATTACATTTGTGCTACTATTCTGGATCCACGCTACAAAAAGGCGCTGGCAGGCGAAGCATTCTTTCCTTTTGCTGATGCAGATGTTCAAAAGTACAAACATTGGTTAACCTGGTCAGCCAAGAGGTTTGAAAAAGAACGGCAGGTTATTGAAGGAGAAGCCAGTACATCAGCATCAGCATCAGCAGGCCATCCGCAGTCACAAGAATCCACTTCTGCACCTGTGGCTGGGGCACAAGTGACCTCTCAGCCGTTAAAGACACCGGCAACTGGATCATCTGCACCACACACAATGACAACACTAACAGTGGCTGCGGAGGAGGATTGGCTAAGTTTGATGGGGTATGGTTCTCGAAAAAATGTCACAGGCACAGCAAAAAGTAAGCAAAGTGGAGGAACAGTTGATGACCTTGAGTCGATGGTGCAGGACTATCTGAATGACTCAACAGAGGTCTTCCTTAATGATGAGCCATTGCAGTATTGGCATGGCAAAAAACAATTGTGGCCACAGCTCTTCAACCTGGCTATAAACTATTTGTCTTGCCCACTCGCAAGTGTGTCTTCTGAACGTGTTTTCAGTGCTGCTGGTGGCATTGTAACTCCCAAACGGAGCCGCCTCTCGCCCAAAAATGTGGAGCGGCTGACAATGATCAAGATGAATCAGCACCTCATACCACCAGATTACAAAGTACGAGAAAGCACGCCGCATGAAGACGAGGAGGACAGCAACGTAGATGAGGGGATTTTTTCTCTGTTCGGTGGCACTGACCTCATCCAGCCTGAATTCGCAGAGTATGATGACGAAATCTTGTTCTTATTCCCTGACACCGAGCCCTGAAAATGAGACAATCAATCAAGAACTTTCTTTTTCGTCCTTATTCACTTTTATTCCTGTGTGCTTTGTGTCTCTCTTTCTTTGTTTTGCACAGTTAATTTAATTCAAACTTTAATCACCTAATCCCAAAAACAAGACCATCATCAGAACTGTCTTCACTTGTTTGCTTATTGATTTGAAGGTGCCGCAGTCTACATTCCTCAGGTTCACAAGTTCTGAAGAACATGCTCCTCTATCCTCCTCCTCCAGACTGCGATTTCCCTCCAAGCAGAGTGCTGGATTACGCCCAATGAAGAAAGACTCAGCACTTGTGGGGGTGTTGTACTTCTTTGCGGGTGAGTTGACGGATTTGGGCCCATTGCTGTGAAGCTCTAATAATGGACAAAAGTGTTTTGGACCAAATATGAGGTGGAAATTTCTTGCCGTTTTTGCTGACTTGCTTGCCTTTGAGGTGCTCTTTGGCGGGGTTCCGGGTGTTTGTGGGTAATTTTTGGTGTCTGTCGAAGCACTGCTGCGACAGTCTAATCTTGATTGCATTTGCTTTTCAGGAAATCCGTGGTGGAAAACAGGAGTTATGATGATTGATGATGATGACCTAGCTGAACAGCGCCGCATTTGGAACGAAGGCCGAGAGATATTGTAAGTATGAGATTTAGCTTTTTTGCTGTTTGGGGGTGTTGTCGGGTCGTTTTTTGCGGGTGGGTTGGCGGGTCTTGCCTGGGGCATTCCTGGGAAGGTCTAATACCGGATAGAAGTGTTTTGGGCAAAATCCATAAGGAACAGCCTTTTTTTTGCTATTTCTTCTGACATCTTGCTCAATGTAGCGTTTTGGGGGGCTTCCTGCTGTTCGTGGGTGGGTTGCGGCCGGGGTCTCTGTCGAAGCACTGCTGCGACAGTCTAATCTTGATTGCATTTGCTTTTCAGGAAATCCGTGGTGGAAAACAGGAGTTATGATGATTGATGATGATGATGACCTAGCTGCACAGCGCCGCGTTTGGACCGAAGGCCGAGAGACATTGTAAGTATGAGATTTAGCTTTTTCGCTGTTTGGGGGTGTTGTCTGGTGTTTTTTTGCGGGTGGGTTGGCAGGTCTTGCCTGGGGCATTCCTGGGAAGGTCTAATACCGGATAGAAGTGTTTTGGACAAAATCCATAAGGAACAGCCTTTTTTTTGCTATTTCTTCTGACATCTTGCTCAATGTAGCGTTTTGGGGGGCTTCCTGCTGTTCGTGGGTGGGTTGCGGCCGGGGTCTCTGTCGAAGCACTGCTGCGACAGTCTAATCTTGATTGCATTTGCTTTTCAGGAAATCCGTGGTGGAAAACAGGAGTTATGATGATTGATGATGATGATGACCTAGCTGCACAGCGCCGCGTTTGGACCGAAGGCCGAGAGACATTGTAAGTATGAGATTTAGCTTTTTCGCTGTTTGGGGGTGTTGTGTCGGGTGTTTTTTTGCGGGTGGGTTGGCGGGTCTTGCCTGGGGCATTCCTGGGAAGGTCTAATACCGGCTAGAAGTTTGTTGGACAAAATCCATAAGGAAACACCAGTTTTGGCACGTTTTGTAAGTTAGGGTTCGTTAGGGTTAGCCCTAGCAGCAGGATTGCATGTGTTTCGGGGGGTTCTATTGCAACGCAGTTCTGTTGTTGTAGAGCACTGTTGGAGCGATGCTGGCTATGGATACTTTTGCTTGCTTGCAAGTGGTTTGAATACAATCCACGGTCTGTATTTGGGCCTACTGTTACTTTCAAAGTACGTTTTGTAACCATTTTTCTGCTAGGCATCGTTTTTGGAGATATGATTGGCGTTCTTCTACATTTTTGCGACTGGCTTTAGTAAGGGTCTTGGTG
Organism: Lissotriton helveticus; assembly: GCF_964261635.1. Classification (NCBI taxonomy): domain Eukaryota; kingdom Metazoa; phylum Chordata; class Amphibia; order Caudata; family Salamandridae; genus Lissotriton; species Lissotriton helveticus. The sequence goes on from NC_136057.1 coordinate 2,114,925,731, forward strand.
GGAGCATTGCTGGGAAGGTCAAATTTTGTTCTAAAACACAGTAGTACACCTACCTTGAGGGGAAAGATCCGCTATAATATTTTGGCCATACTTATTGATCCTTAAAAAGGTGACTCAGACAGAGCACGCAATTTCAAAAATATTGTACTGTCTATTAGGGAAATCAAAGTGTCACTTTTTGAACCACACAGCGTACATACCTTTTATTTATTTATCAGTGGTATTGTAATAGCACTTCCTGTTTTCCGTTCAATAATTACAGGCCGGGTTTCAGTCAACATCCGCCAGGCAGGCAGTGGACAGGGTGTCTTCTGTCAGTGGTCACCACATTGATGGACGAAGCGTCAGCTGGAATGGAGGAGTGCCGCCAATAGGAGGAATTGTTTGCTGCATGCAACTTACTTACCAAATTCAACAGGACAACTCCAACAACATACGCAATACAGATACAGTATCCATTGTTGTCTTTTATTCTATGAGTGTGACTGCATGTGCTTACCTTTAGTTTGTAACCAAAGATTGTCTGTATCTTCAATTATTGTTTGTCCATGCTCTGCTTTTTTTTTCTTCTCTCAACAAAACCTACCCAAAAAGAAACCCCCATTCCCATCCATTTTACAAACCCTAACCCTCTTCCCCCGGGCTGTGTTGTTTTGCTTGATGTCTGACTAAAATGACATCAATAATTCCACACACTTGCTGGGGAGGATAAGGTCATAGCAACAGGCTGGTGAAGGAATACGAGGATATCTTCTAGACTTACTCAGCTTCAGTACTATATCTTCTAGTAGTAGTAGCCAATGTCAAATAAATTCAACGCAAGTACTAGTTATACTTGCAAGCAAATACTTTACCATTTGTTAGGCTAAATTATGGCACTGTTCTAGTGTACTGTCACCTGTATTTTCTCGATCGTACCGTAACCGTTGTAATGCTACAGTAAGGAGGACAAACAAGGTTTAGTTTTCTTTTTTTCCATAGGCATGCAACTGCCACTGTGTCACACCACTAGTACCACCGCAATGAGGAAATGTCACCCGCCCAGGATTGACAACGTTAATCCCCATTTCACCTGGAGCCAGCCCTGGGCCTAGCCCTAATTTCTAACACAAATTACAGGTAAGATAAGCGTTTGGTGGGAGGTAGTATAATGGAGTATTATTTCGGAGTAGACAAGAGATTGACGGTTGTACTACTAAAGTCCTACGACTGTTCAGGAAAACAAAGTTACTGTTACACCCCCGCCCCCCACCCACCAGACTGAAAAGCAGTAAAAAACAGGTATGGTCAGATAAAGTTTAAAAATATGTTTATTTAGCCCTAACAAAATAATCTCCCTCACCCACCCTAACCCCAACGATTGTCTTTGAAACGTCCCAAAACGATCCCAACTCCCAAATCCCACCCCCCAAAAGTCTATAAAAAAAGGGCAAGGGACACTCCACTACTGGAGGGTGCTGGTGCTGGTGCATGATGCGGCATGGGCATCATACTCCTTGCGGAGGGTGGCAAGCTCGGAGCGGAGGCCCTTAACCAAGTTCTTATACCTCAGGACCTCCTGCTCCAGGTTGGACATGCGGACTCGTAGGCGGCGTTGGCGGTCCTTGCAGCTCCTGTGGGGGGCAGCTGGTATTTCGGTTGCTTGGCGGTGGCGGTCGTCTTTCTTAGCCCGGCTCGGTCCCGCTGGCTTAGTCACGGAGGAGGATGCAGTGGTCACAGTCGAGGATGTCGTTGTTGCCCCGCTCGACTGCGTGTCCTCCTCCTCCTCCAGGGCCACCAGCCGCCGATATTCGGCGACAGTGGCCTCCAGCCTCCGTTGCCGGGCCAATCTAGCCTGCTCCCTCCTTGTTGTTGATTTGGAAGGAGCAACTATATGAAGAAAGAAAGACATAGTCTGTAACCAATGCTCCTTATTAATAACACAAAGTGATTGAGCCGAAAGTTGGGTCACAGAGTACACGTAGCAAATTGAAAGCACAGTACATAACTATTGAGGACAGTATCTATGTAACCTCCCACTTCTGCATCCTTGCTCTAACATTAGTGGTAGTTTAATGAACAAATTCTACGACCACTATGGACTTCCATTACAGTCGACTATGACAGTACACCAGTCTTATTCTTCTTCTTCTCTCTTGTTTAGGGAAATTGGTACGTTATCTTATGCAAGCCGGCAGAATGACATGGACAGCACAGTGAACTTGCACCCGAGAAAAAAAGTTGCACACCATGATGAGTGAGACAGACTTGCGTTACTGTACCGGTCCAGTACATGCAGGTGGTGAAGCTATTACTTTTCTATTACGGGTGGCACTGAGAATACTCTGTTACAAGGGCTACTGCTTAATTAATTTACCTTTCACCCTACAGTGCAAATGAGTACTAGAAAAGGAAAATGAAGAAGCTAACTAATTTGATTATCTATCACTTCACATGGGACGTATTTAATGACAGATGAGATGACTTTAGGTGCTTTGCTTAATATTGAGTGAACAGTGATACACCCACACATGAATGACGTACTACAAGTAAACTAAAGTTATTAAGAGAGGTACGGAGTGTCCACCGTAATAACCAGATATATGCTGTGATTGCAAACGCAATACAAAGTACTGCTACTATTCATGGTAGTATTGGACACATTTACAATTTCTTTTCCTTGCCTTCCCTGCACTGGAACGGACGTGCGGGTGCGGTGGTACATGCTCTTCAAGGTAACACTTACTTCACCTGGCGACCATCTACTCTCTCTAGATACACATGTGCTATCTAAGAGTCAGAGAATACCATGCTCCAGGCATCCATTCAGTCAAAGTATACGCACACATACAGTTTCTGTTTCACCCACCCAGGCTGCTGTCCTTCCACCCATCCTTGCTTCATCATTGACCCAGCCATGCACCATACCATATTCTTTCCTTCCCAGCCACCTCGGGGGCCAAGCAAACACATATCGTTCTTCTTTGCCAGCCATCATACAAGTTCGCGTCCCACTTACTTACACCCTTCTTTCGCTTTTCGTTCATCCCATCCATCACGTTCGTCTAAGAACTTATTGGGATTCTTCTCACGAAAAACTTCACAGCTAAGTCGGAGTACATTTCGAGGAGGCTACTACCTGGTTGATTTGTAATACACCCGTGCAGAAAGCACACTATGCAGTCTTCAATCTCAATAAGTAAGGAATATATAGCTTACCTGTTTCCGCCACCACCGTTTGATCCCCCACAGGACCGTCCGCCGGCTCTTGCACCGCCTCCTCCCCAGAGGCCTCCGAGTCCTCGCCCAACACAGCCACCTCCGCGCTGGCCCCGTCACCAGATGTTACACCTACAAAGTACATTTAAGAATGTTAGAATACACCACTCACTACTATATAATATTTGGTCTAGGAGAAATGTTAAAAAAACAGAATACAATGTAATAATTTGTGACTGTCTACTCCATAGTAAAAATGTCCCATTTTCCAGGGAAGGCTGTTGTCTTGCTGCACTTTTATGCACAACTGATGAATGCTTGCTTTTGATTTTTAACACGCACCACTTTTTCTCCTAACAGACAGAAGCTTGACTCCTAAGAACACGACCAGGATCAAGTTCAAACAAGGTGAGAGCTCGGCTCGACCACAAGAAATGTGTCCAATTAATCGTCAGCACTAACCACTTTTCAGTTTTCAGTTAAATAGTTTTATGACAAAGTAGATTTTAATAAATGTGTTTACTTTTAATAAAGCTTTTAAACTTAAATAGACTCTGTGGTTTTTGTTCCTCTAGACTAGAGTGGATGAGCTAAAGGTTTTGGAATTTTTGCAAGCATGAGTGCCTCTGACACTTCTTGACTGTGCTGTGACTCCGTACTACTCTCTTGTCCTGCGTACGATAATCTAGAGATCATTGGGGATCTATAATCGGTGACTTCGGGAGCTGAATGACTCTGCCACACTATCTAGTCAGTAAGGAGACAGTGCATAGAGGTATTGCTGAATATAATGGGAGTCCAATGGAATTGCCAAATGTCCAATCTTAGTTAGCTACACAGACAGACTAATAAGAATAGTCTAGTAATACCACAGGGAGTCATATTCGAGGCAGGATAAGAATTTATATCCAGTCTACAAGAAGATCAAAGACGATTTAGAAAAAATCGAATGAGGAACGCTAGGAAAAATAGGTACTGTTTATTAAAATGTAAACTTACTGGGGCCAGCAAAGGAGCCCTCGCCTGCCCGATCCTGGCCTGCATCCTCAGCACCCTCCTCCTGTGTCCTCTTGCCCTTGGGGGGAGCTGATGTACAACATGAAAGAAAGAAAAACCAGAAAACATGGATGAGATTTTTCAACCAAATCAAACATTTCAAAAGAACAATAACAAAATATTTTGGAAAAATAGCAAATAGATAGACCACTATTCCACGGGATCTATCTCATGTGGTATACTACGTTATTCGTATTGCCTGATTTGCGGAACGTTGACTTAGAAAGTTCCTATGCAACTCAATAAACAGACTACTAAAGAGGTTTGCCTAGGCCTGGCACTGCAGGCAGCAGTGCGCAGCACGCGAAGTGACAGACAAAGTCCATCCTGCTTGCAGATCAGTGAATACTCAAACTATCAATCCACCCGCCACCACCGCCACTATTTCTTCTTATAGCCATGTGTCTAAAGGAAGGACTGGACTTCAGTCTGTTGGGGCTGATTTAGAAGTCCCTTGCGGAAGTTGCGGCTCATTTTCCTCCATTGTTGCGTGCCTTTTGTGACGCAGCGGCAGAACAAAAGACTCACCATGGTGTTGGTGCGGCGTATATATTAAAAAAAAACACATATGGGCATATGGGCGATGCATCACGTTGTAAAGCCCTGCGCCATCAGGGGGCGTTCCGGCGCAAGGGAGGGCGTACCTGCGCAGGAACGAATCCTAAAAGTGGCTGAGGGAAATCTACAAGATGTCAATCAGTCACTTTTAGGACAATGATGCATGACTCAAACCCTGCGCGCTTGAAGCCGACGTACGGCTTGATGCAGCATTGGGGAGATAGGGTACCCCAGAGCATTGCTGGAGCTGCGCCATCGTTGGCACGCAACTCCAGCAATGCGCTGCCTTTACGGCACAGATGCGTAAGGCTTCTGGGACGTTTTGGGCCAATGGGTGGTGGTGGCATGGCACACAATTACTGCCGCATCCCTGCTACTTTGCAGGGATGCGCCGGTAATTGAAAATATGACCCTTACTGTCTAGCATTACGCAGTTCTTTTCTTTACACTACACTCATACATAATTTCTCAGGCCAATGAAATGCTTCTGAACACAACATACAAAACAAAGAAGCATAGTAGCAAGCAAGGCTACTGAGAAGGAGAGCAGTGCACCTGAAATGCATAGAAGATTTTGAAATATAATTTACCTCAATGTAATCGGCAGCATTATTGCTCTTGGTAAAGAACAAAGATTTGCAAATAACAGCGCAGGATAAAACAGAGTAGTAAATGTACTACTACTACTACTCACCAAGCCCGGGGACCTCTACGCCGAGCGCGTCCAGCAAGTCCCGCTCCCGGTCCATGACATCGGTCCAGCGGTGGGTGGCCTGGTTATATGTGCGCCGGACCCCAGAGATCTTGTACATGGCCCGGCACACCTTCTCCCACCGCTTCCGACGCTCCCGGATGCCATAGCCAGTCGCGATCTTGCCGCCTCCCAGGATCGTCTTGGGGAGGCGGCGCTGGACGTGGAAGATCAGTGCCGCCACTTCCTCCGCGCTGAAGATCTCCCTCGGGACCACTTGCTCCCCCCTTAAACGCCCGCACGGGAGCCGGGCACGGGGTGCGGGACCCTTCCCCTTCTCAGGGTGCTTCCCGGCTCCCTTTACCATGGTCTGGGCAGAAATAGAGTTAAATGATAAACAAGAAATAGAATAGTGAAGAAGAAAAAAAAAGAGTTTAAAAAAGTAGTTTAAAAGTAACTAAAAGCTGCAGAAAACACAAAAATATAGAGCTAGAAAATTAGAGGGATAGATAATAAGTAAAATTAGATCAAAAAAACTTCAAACAAGCAAAGGATGGCAGAGATTGAGAGAGGATAGAGAAAGCATGCCCAGAACCATAGCAATGAATGAGAAACAAGATGGCCGCGCCCGTTCACGACCGCGTGGGTAAGTTCGCGCGAGATTTTCCTTGCGAGTACGCGCACAATTGTACTAGCGAGCAGCACACTTTGCGAGATTACACATAGCGGGCGGAAACGGAATTACGTCACGCCAACAAGATGGCCGCGCCCGTGTACGACCGATAGGGTAACTTGGCAAACGTATAGCTAGAAGCGCCTCGCGAACACGCGCAAGATCACGCGAACATACACGTCGCAAAAAAAACAATTTTGTATTCGCACGTATTCGCGGCTTCCGAAATCGATCTCGCACGGATTCGCGCCCCAAAAAACGTGCGAAATTGCAGAAAAAAACGATTTTAGCTAAACTGAAAGCAATGAGCAGGTGCAAAAGTTCAAACTTAACATTAGTAACATTCAAGGTAGTGCTTCCTGATGGGCCCCTCCGAGTTTGCAACTATTCTATGACCCTGCTATGACCCAAACAGCAGGCTCATAGAATAGCTACAAGTACACCATAAAGGTCCTGTGAAAAATTTTTTTCACTGCAACAAAAAGCAAATTACAGATAAGGAAGGAAGCAGGTGCCAGCCAGACTGGAACTTTCAAAATTACTGACACATTAATGACACACAAATTAATTGATGGCAGTTGAAGAAGGGCAGGTGTGCTTGCTTTTTTCAACCACCATAATCTACAGTGATAAATAAACCTAATGGGTGGCAGTGAGGATGTACCAGAGGGTGGCATGGGTGTCCCAGAGGGTGGCAGTGGTGAAACAGAGGGTGCTGTGAACCTGTGATGATAAACCAGACGTAGAAACAACATAGTCGCGGCCGTTGCGAGCCGAAAAGTAAGTTCGCAATTGCGAACTTGTCCCAAAATCGGCGCGAACGCGCGCCAACACAAAAAACGGGAACATCCGCAAATCCGCTAGAGTTCGCGGATCTTCGCGGATTGCGAATCCGTAAATCCGCAAGTTCGCGTATACGCGAGATCCGCTAGATCCGCCCATGCTTAGTTGTGATCGGAGAAGGTTTTGGCAAGATACGTGGTGTGTGTGACTTGTGTTGCGATACTATTTGAACAGTATTATCCTAGTATCCTGGTATGCAGCATGTGGACCGGAGAGTAAACGAGTACTCTCTATGTGTTGGGTGCCACATCCTCCACACATCACAAAGGGCCCAGCCGGCCGCCCATCCACACAACGCCTTTGCTTGTTTAATGACGCCTGCCCCATTCAGAGGGGGATGTGACCTATCTAAGGAGATGTCCATAACCGTATTGTAATCCCCTCCAATAATCCATGGGTGTATTTCCCATCCAGCCAGTGCCAGGTCCAGTGTGGCAAGGAAGTGTTCCTGTTCAGTATTTGGTGCATATACGCTACCTAACACCACCACCTGGCTGTCCAGGGACCCTCGTACAAATATATACCGCCTTGCTTATCAATTCGGTGCTCCAGTGGTGTAAAAGGCACCCCATTGTGAATCCATATCGTGACCCCCCGGGCATACCCTGAGTAACTAGTAGTGAACACCCCCCCCCCCTCCACTTCTTGCGGAGTTTCAATGCTTCATGTTGTAACATGTGGGATTCTTGTAAGTATACTATTTGAGCTTTCCTTCGCAGTAACTGGGCGTGGATTCTATGGCGTTTCGGGATAGACCTCAATCCCCTAACTACGTTATACCTACTGAGTGTATGCATTGGTATATCTGGTCAGTCTTGTAAGCAAACCAAAGCATATTGGTGACTGTGTGCAGTGATCTCAAGGCCAACAAGCATATAGGACCGCATCACTCCCCAAATTCCCAAATACTCGGTCCGGTCGAAGAACTATACCGGACCACTAAACTTAACACATAGAACAGGACAGCGCTCTGTACTACAACAGCATTCGCCGATTGGAGGACATCGCTAATGCCGTCTACTGGGCGTGAATCACGCTCCATAGTATACACAAGTTCCGAACTGCACGGGACCCGGGCTCAAGAAATTTAATCACATTACACTGCATAACTGAACATAACGTTGCACTATACTTACATCATATCAAGAAACAACAAGGCTAGCAGACCTATGTATAAAGACAATTCGTAAAGAACCGCACCATACCAGTTTCAGCCAAACAGTCCATCCGCCGTTTGAGGAGTGACAGAGGGAAAGAGAGCCACACTACCCTCAGAGTCCGATTTGTTCAGTTCATCATCTTCTGCTGAAGAGGCCGAGTCTTCCACAGGCAGAGGTTGACGAAAAGTAGCAGCTGCTACAAGAGCTTGCTCCTTGTCACGCCTTTGTTGTTGCAGCGTCGGAGGAGGCTGTCGGGAAGTCCCATGCAGGCGTCTGCTGCGACGCACGCCGGTCCGGTCCGCATGGCTGGAGCCATCTTGGGTACTCTGGGAAGCGTGATCACCAGCCTGCGAGGGGTCAGTTACCTCCAACCATTCCTCAATGTCCTCCGGACTTTCAAAGAAGTACGTTTTATGGCCATAAATGATTTTTAAACGGGCAGGGAAGAGGAGAGCATATTTTAAGTTCAGAGACCTCAGTTTCTTCTTCACGACCATGAACGAGGAGCGCCGACGCTGTACCATAAGCGTGTAATCCGGGTACATGGATATTCGAGCATTTTCAAAGTTGATCTGTCCCAGCTCATGCGCCTTCTGCAATAGTGCATTCCTGTCCCTATAATTCAATAGCCGGACAATGAGTGGTCACTGGGGAGTACCCGGTTTAGGTTGTTCAGTGGGTATCCTATGCGCACGTTCTACGCAGTATTGATTAGAGAGCCCTTCCAGGGTGATATGGTCATGGAACCACTGTTCCATATACGTCGCTGGGTCACGCCCCTCGCAGCGTTCCGGCAGGCCAATGACTCGGACTTTGTGCCGTTTTGTCTTCCCTTTTGCGTCTTCCACCTGTTCCAGTATGCTGCTGACTTGCTGCTGTAGTTGCTGCACTTTGATCTCAGCTTGAGTTTGTAATGGGGACAGGTCTGCCAATGCCACGGTATTATCCTTCACCTTGTCCACCAGTTTTGCGTGGTCCGCCTTAAGTAGCGTGAGACCTGTCGTGAGCGCGCCAATCTGTAACTCAATGGCCCTTCTTGAATCCCTGACCTCCTGCAAGATGAGGTCCAATCTATCCACTGGTTCCTGATCGGCAGTAGGCGGGATCCAGCTGGGCAGCTGTGATCCCCACTGAGGTACACCCATGCCATGGTGGAGTCCGTACCGGTTCCAGTGTCCTGCTGCCGTCCTCTGTTGCGTCCCATTATCGCCAGGTAGCCTCCAGGAGCTCGTCGGCATGGTCCACTGTCCCGGGGGAGAGGCAAGCCAAGAGTCCAACGTGTTACAGTGCAACCAGAGGGACCGCGTAATCACAGCGGGCACACCTCGACAGCAATATCCACAGCAACAAACACCAAGGCCCCACGTAGCAACAGCAACAGGGTTGCAGCCCAGGGCGTCCGTAGGGCCGGGTTCCTTGGGCCCCGGTACGCCACACGCAGGCGCCCCACACCAAGTATTAATCAGGCGGTTCAGAAGTTCCAACAAGCAGAGGTCCAATTAGTCTCTGACAAGCATGTGGCAGGCCACCACTGTTATGCGCGTTCAGTCATCCCAGGCAAGAGGTCCAATTCACCGCCTCCTAAGGTCCAGCAGGGTGTTATAGGGCCATACACCACGATGGCACCCTCCAGGCCCGTGCTGAATCTCCCAGCCAGCGTGACCCTCCGGGCGGAGGCGAGGAGTCTCTTGCACCGCCAACTCAATTATCCTCGCATCAGGCAGGGGGAATCACTGCAACACTCCAAGCCAGCAAGCCTCGCCTGCCCTCGGCGCGGTATCAGCAGTTCACAGTCCTCCTCCAGGGGCAAATGTGTGTTTATCCCGGGGGCCCCACCATCGTGTCCGGGTGAGTGAAGCAGGCTAAGTCTGGTCACTCCTACTCCGGCCAAAGACGTCTAGGTACGTCGCCCTCCTCCAGACCAACGGCACTGGACCCCCCGCAGCAGCGCAGTCACCTTACAGGTCGGCGTCGATCCACAAATCCAGCCGGCGGGCCCCAGATGACAGGCCGCAGGCAGTGAATAGGCCCCACAAGGCCGCGCCCCACCGCCAAAGGCAGCAAGCCGCAGGTGCGACAGGGCTGGTCCAGTGGGCAACACAGTCCCTGTTGAAGAAAGGTAAGTCCAGTTAGTGGGACCCTGCTGCAGGTGGTGGCTGCCCGCCCAGCCGGGCAGCAGCGCCTCACTCCCTGCGCATGAGTTGAAGGCCGTGATGCATCCTCGGGGCTCGCATAAGGGAACCCCCGGGGACCATGTTCAGCGTGTGGCCGCCGACCTCCGCCTCTCCCGGTCAAGGCCGCCAGCGCAGGCAGCTTGCTTGAGGGCACTTCTCCGTCACCTCGGATCTCTGCAGCCGGCCCCTCGGCGCAGGGCAGAGACCAACCAGGGTCAGCCCTGACACTCCAGGCCAGCAGACGGCTCCAGGCACCAGGCCCGCCCCGATCTCACAGGCAGCAGAGAGGCCTCGGGCACCAGCATGCTCCAAACTCCGGCAACAAGAAGGCCAATGAACCATCCGACGGTCGCCCCGTTCAGCAGGCAATGCCGGTCCCTTTTCTGGGTGTGATTAAGCAACGTTAGCCAGATAAACTCAGGATATAAGAGCCCCGGTCCGGAGCTCTACTAAAATGCAGCCGCCATGCTCGGCTGTCGGCCAAGCCCCCCAACTTCAAATAAATGAGGTCACAAATGATTCGACCAGGCATGCACTAAGCCCCTATCTGCCCTACACCAGGTTCTTACATCCACCCCTAAAGATACCGAATTAGTCAAGACATTACTCCATTGCTACTCACAGGCAAGGAAGCTGTGAATTAAAATTCTTAAGGAAGAGGCATGGAAGCAGCTGCCCTCGGCGGCCCTCTTGAACAGTCCCAAGGATTTCTGGAAAGTTATCAATGCTCCTTTTCTCAAACCTCCAGAGGAGCTGAGTACAGACTGCCACATAGAGGAAGAAGCTTGGATTGCACATTTTTCTAACATCTTTAACCCAACTGAGGAAAGATTGGTTAGCCACAAGGCCCCTAGTATTTCTTTAATTAAGTCTCCCCTACTTTTTAACTTATATGAAATTAGAGAGGCCCTCTCCCAGTGTTCGACTAACAGAGCTCCTGTCCCGGACGGCACACCATTTGATTTTTTATGGTGCAGCCAGAACTTTGGGGTCCGGTCCTGAGAAATGTTTTTAATACAATCATAACTGTAGGCCCTCCATACTCATGGAAGAGGTTGATTATAATTCCAGTTCACAAGAAGGGCAACAAAACTGAGCCTAAAAACTATACACCCATATACTTATTGGACAGCACTGCCAAGCTGTTGGACCGCATCCTATTAAATAGGCTAGAGGAATGGGCCACAAACAATAATGTCTTGATCCCTGTGCAATACGGGTCTAAAAAGGGGAGAGGGTCTCAGGATCAGGGCCTCAATTTAAGCTTAATAATGGCCAAGTATACCAAAGTAAATCAGGGGATATTATACCTGGCATTTATGGACTTGTCAGCAGCTTTCGACTGCATTACCTATCACCATCTGTGGAATATAATGACAGAAATGGGCATTGAGGATGGGATAATTAATTTTATCAGACAGCTTTACTTCTTATCCTCGGCAAGTGTCCGTTGTTGGAAACAGTGTGAGTGCTCCAGGTTATTCTCAATCAAAAGGGGAGTACACCAGGGTTGTGTTCTTGCCCCATTCCTCTTTTCAATTTATACGAATTCACCCCTGTTGAATGCCACACAGTATGTCCTGATGATTAATAAAACGCACACCCCAATACTACTATATGCGGATGTCGCAGTGCTAATTGCCTGCGTTGGTCAAGTGCTGCAGCAGCTACTAGAAACCTACGTTAAATACATGAGTAGCTTAGACCTGAAGACTTTCGTCCTAATATCTGGGAGTAAATAAAAGAGGGCCCCAAATTTCCAGATAGGCAGTTAACTTGGTCCCATATGATTACGGGTCTAGCGCTCGAGAAAAGCATCATTACTTTAAATACTTTTATTAAGAAACTGGGTGTTAGGCCCCTTGACATGGTCAAAAAGGTTTATTCTGCCAAGTCAAAGTCAGATACAACCGACTGGGCTGGAATCTGGGGAATTGCTAACCCCCAAAACCTCCAGACCATCGAGGACTCTTTTTGGAAAAGGCTTGTTGGCCTCCCATCCAGTTGCTCTAAATTTACTTGCCATACAGAATTAGACATCCCCTATATCACTGACCATCAGTTTGGCACCAACACTTTTATGGCATTCGATCTGGAGGAGAGAATCTGTGAACATTACTCCGAGGCTGATGGAAGACTGCCTCTCCCTTGACCATTGTCACAGACTGCCGTGGCTAACACACATTAAGAATAGCCTTGTTTCCCTTGGTCTAGGTCATTTGTTTACATCAGCATCTAACTGCTCTTCAGTATCCAAAAAAGAAATCAAGACATTATATTTTAACCAAAGAGCAGCTGAGCAACATAAAATGAATGTCTCAAAGGTGTCTGTAAAATTATACATGGAAGGCTCAATTGATCAGGAAGGTGCAGCTCCTTATTTATCTTTTGTTGCCAATCAAAGCCATAGATTTATACTAGTGAGGTTTAGAATGAATATAATCCCCTGCATGTTTTCCTTTCCACACGGAATATACTCTACTTTTGACCTTCCATGTTGCCTGTGAGATATAATCTCTACCCAATCAAATTTACATCTTTTTTCTTTTGTAAATTTTATGAGGATCCTCACACTAGATTTATCCAGCCACTTGTGCACAAATATTATTTTAGTCAGTGTTGGCCTGGGATTTACTTTTTCCAATCATTGCGTATTTTATTTTGTGGCCTGATTTTTACTACTCTCATAAAAGACTAGACGATTACGTAATCTCACTTGATGAATTGGGCCTCTCTATTTGTATTGAAAATTGCTGTTTTCTTAACATCTGTATTATGAAAATTGTTTATAATGTGTACTCTGTATTTTTATGATCTTAAATTTTAAGCATCAAATAAAGTGATTTGACTGACTGATACTTGATTCATATTAAATCTTGGGTTTCCCGTGTTCTATGGAGCCATCGAAGCTTGCAGCTTTACCATTTGTGATCATCACTTCCTGACACTATTCTCCTCATTATCACAACAGAGCCATCAAACCTAACCTCCCCTATCCCTCTCCACCCTGACACCCACTATCATGACTTCCACTAATCCCACCAGGACCAGCAAACGCACAGCTAACAAACACCGCAAGGCTGACCCAGAGCCAAACTCATCGGACTCAAACTGCAGTCTCTCCGCTACTCAACTCGCCATAGCCACTCCCCCTTAACCTCAGTAGACCCGACTCCACCCTCCAAACTATCCCCAACTCCAACACTGACCCTTCTCCATCTTCCCAAACCATCCCCCGGTCCAACGTTAATGCCTCGGACACCGACCTCCCTCAAACCACTGCTCACGCTTCTTACCCTGACCCACGACCTCATGCTCAAACAGTCTTCACCACCAATCTCACTACCAATCCCCTGGACACTGACCCCCTCCTTACCTTTGCTCACTACCCTCTCCTGGACCCAAGACCCGCAACACCTCCTCCTTACCTCAAGACTGGAAGCATCAATGACCCAGCACACCACGCTCAATCCATCCCCATGCCAAATCCCAATGATACTGTTGAATACCAGAACCCAGTAATCTATCCTTCTACAGACTCTAGTCGTACACTGCTCCCTCCGAGGACTAAAATATCCTTCATCTCAATTACCCAACAACTGAACAGAATGGAGCAGAAATTTGCCGCCCTAGCTGCTGACATCCTACGCGTGCAACTAGACCCTCCCAACTTGTTTAAGCCACCTGGCTCATACTCTCCGGGTAGCTACACACCTTTTCCACACAGTCTCTCACATAGCCCCACCTGACCCCCCATGGCCCTCCATCGGTTGGGGAGAGAGGCTCATTGACCTAACCGAGCTCTCTGCCCCAGTTCAGTAATGGAAGCCAATAAGATCAACAACTCTCACCCCGCACTGAGCCAGAATACAGATCCTGCTGCAAACCCAGTCATAGTTGGCACAAATAGAATCCCTAGGCCAGTAATCTCGCCCAGACCCCCAGCGCAATACACTATCCATATAGCACACCCCGACATTAAAACTTCCTGCCAACTCTATTGCATGCTCCTCAACTGTATATCAGTAGTACAACACACCACAGACATTGCTGAAGTGATACTTGGAGAAGAAATAGACTTAGCATTCCTCACAGAAACCTGGCTCAACAACCATTCTACCCCCATTCTAGACCTTCTCATCCCGCCAGGATATAACGCCATTAGGCAGGACAGACCGCTCAAAACAGGTGGCGGGATAGCAATTGTTCACAAAGAAGGTATTCAGATTACCACATTAAAATCTGCAGATTCCGGACTCTGGAGTACCTCGGTGTTGAACTTACAGTCAAAGGCACCACGCCCATCAAATTTCACACCAACTACCATCACCCTGGGGAGCATGCCCTCTTCGCCGAAGAATTAACCAACCTAATAACACGTTTCTCCCTAAAAGACACAAAAGACGTGTTCCTGGGTGACTTCAATATCCACTGGTATAACACAGAAGAAACCACTACCCAAAACCTATCCAACCTGCTTGAAATAACCAACCTCAAACAACTCTGCAATGAACCAACACACATTAAAGGAGCAACTCTGGATGCGAACATCACCAAAAACAAACTAGTCTCCCTAAGATCGATCTCTCCCATTGACTTGTCTGACCACCACCTCATATTGCTTAATATCGACTCACCTGTCAGAAACCATCCAATACGATCTGACAAACCCAAGCACTGGATCAGGAACATCAATGAAGTCCCTATCTCCAAACTTGAATCCGAGATTCATGCCCATCTACAGTCCCAGCCTACCTCCTTGTCGGCCGATGATCTCACAGTTCACTTTAACTCAACAATGACGGAGGTATTAGATCAAGTAGCTCCACTCGAACTTAAACAATTGAGATCGATCAAATCTAAATCATGGTTCAACGTGGATCTCAATACCGAAAGACGGCAACTCAGATTTGTGGTAAGGACTTGGAGACAAAACCCATCGAGAAGGCACCTAGTGCTACTTAGATCTGCACGGTTGGAATACAAAAAGCACATCTTTAGAGAAAATGCCTCATTCTTCCGAAGACAACTAGACCAAGCCAAGAATAGACCTAGAGAACCCTTCAACATTGTCAAAAGGCAAACAAACGGCGCATCCCCTCACGAAATAAAAGCGACCAAGGCCCGATGCGAAGAAATTGCCAGCTTCTTCACAGACAAAGTCACAAAAATAGATCAATCCTTCATCCAAACCTTCAATACACCGTCAATCTTAACCTGCCCCTCTATACTCAGCCTCAACCAAGCAGATCCTATTCATACCAAGGACAACCCGGTCCGCTGCCAATTGAAAAATGATGCAAGCTGGTTGGACTTTCATCTTATGTCGGAAAACGAGGTCTTCAATATAATTGCGAGCTTAAAGCCTACCTCTCACACTATGGATCCTTTCCCAGTCACAAAAGTACAACAACTCAACCACATCATTACCCCTGCCTGGACTAAGATCATCAATTCCCCCCTCACATCAGGCTGTGTCCCAGAATCCCTTCAATTAGGACCAATCACACCCATACTCAAAAAACCAGGGGCCGACCCTAATGATCTCAACAACCACAGACCTATCTCCAACCTTCCATTCCTTGCCAAAACCCTGGACAAGTGCATTCTGCAACAACTTAACAAACACATTGATGATTTCAACCTCCTCGACACCTTTCAATCGGGAATCAGGAAAAGGTGTAGCACTGAAACAGATATGCTCAATATCTCAGATGATATCCACAGAGCCTTAGATGATGGTGAAGTCTGTCTTCTCATCCTTATTGACCTATCTGCTGCTTTCGACACAATAAATCATCAAGTAAAAAACAGAGGTATGGCGATGGACCCTTCCTGATGACAGCACCTGCTACCTTTCTCCCCGAAATATTAAATTGCCCTTAAATCACAAAAGGGAGTTGTGTGCACACTGGCTGGCACCCATCGTTACTGTGCCTATTCCCTTCCCATTGACGTTGCGGGTGTTTCGGCGGGACGAAGGCTTTGTGGATGGGCGCCGGCTGTTTTAACACGAACGGCCTACTGGAACTCAGTGCCCACATCCTCTTCCCAGGGACATACAGGACCACTTGTCCTTTGGAATTCCGTAAAATATTACAGAACATGAAAAGAGTTATATACTTATTAAGGTTGTGAGACCAACCCTGTCTATTATTTAGGAATCCTGCAAATCCTTGTCCTCATTAATTAAAACTCCACAGTTCAATCTTGATTGTTCCAATCTAGATGAAAATATATATACCATCTTGCACATTGGGATACTGAGTCTGGGAAGACGTCTCCGGACTTTTTATATGTACACTTGCTCTGAAAGTGACGAACCACGATTAAAAAAGCCCTGAAGAAGTCCCCGCTTGGGACGAAACGCGTCGGCTGTACGTTGTTCTGAAAATTGAAAATAAAGATTACTAGAAGAATATCAACATCTCTTTAAAAAAATTCTTTTTTGTGTTAATACCATTTGCACCTATTTCTTGTTTCTTGTGGTGCACCTTTGCGGTTGTTTTACAATAAATCATCAAGCTTTACTTGAAACTTTGAAGGGCCGTTCTGGCATTAATGGCATAGTACTAAAATGGTTCGCTTCCTACCTTCAGCACCGCTCCCAACAAATTAAAATCAACTCATGTCTCTCTAAGCCAACACGAGTCACACTTGGGGTCCCTTAAAGCACGATCCTCTCCCCAGCCCTCTTCTATCTCTTCATGGAACCCCTTTCAATCATTCTGAAACAAACAGAAGTTAATTATCACCTGTATGCAGACGACACTCAACTCTACTACAAAATCAAATCGCTCAGTGACATCCGACACCTCAATGTCACACTAACCAAGATCCAATCCTGGTTTAACACAAACCACTTAAAACTGAACCCGGACAAAACGGAATTAATACTGTTCTCTACAAAAAATAAGCACCCTCCTATGCAAGACTGGCTCAAGAACCTGGATGCCCTAAACTGCTCTCTCGTCCTTTCCCACTCGGTTAAGTCACTAGGCATTACCCTGGACACGAGCTTATCGATGAAGGACCACATCAATAATTCTACAAAAAGTGCACTTTACTCACTAAAACACCTGAAGAAAATTAAACCTTTCAGTCCCCAAGACAATTTCAAGACTATTGTTCAATCCCTAGTCCTCTCCCAACTAGACTACGGGAACACCATCCTTACAGGGACGCCGAAAGCTCACCTCGCCCCACTAAGTTCAGTGTTTAACATGGCAGCTCGACTCATAACTGAGGTAAAAAGGTTTGAACACATCACACCAAACCTCCGCTCCCTCAACTGGCTGCCCATTGAAGGCAGATGTACCTACTCACTCCCGATTGACTTCAGATGCAACACCTCCTTCCCCTGCTTCAAAAGGGACCTGAAACTCCTTCTCTTCAATAAATACTTTACCATCCAAGTCAATCAAACCTAAACTTCAATAGCCTAGTTGTCCCCCTGCTCACTTGTTCATTCAGGATTGATGGTTATGAGAATGTTGCAACTTCTTGACCTTCCTCCCTACCCTTTACCGTGTGCCTAAATATAATGTGTTGCTTATATCCTCATGTAACTTTATGTCCTGCTATGTAATGTTATGCCTAATTATGATGTTTAGCTTATATCTTTATACATAATTATAATGTTTAGCTTATATTCGTTATGCATCTCTAGGTCCTGCTATGCAATACCATTTTTGTTCCCCTGTGTATGTAAAGTGCTCTGATACGCCCGGGTCTAGCTAGCGCTATATAAAATTTATAAATAATAAATAAATAATAATAATAATTGCAGGACCTGCAACGCTGGGGCTTGATGCTGATTTGGAATTTGTGTTCGCTGATCTGGGACATTCTGCATCTGAGTCAATTTAACATTTTGCATTTGCCCATTACCATTCACTCTATTAGTATTCTATATACATCCTCATTTCCAATGCCAGAGCTTGTTACAATAATGACAAGGAGTCCATCTCTTCAACATTGAAATATCTGCACCTGAATTTGGAGCAACTGAAACACCTCGACCTCTGCCTTGTGGAACACCAACTCTACTTTGCATTGTTTTACCTCCACTCGGGTAACCAACACCTTGCATTCCACCAGCATGTCCCATATATGGATGACTTTGAAACCCCTTCTCAGTTAACTTGGTCTGTGCAAGAATGAACTTCTCCTTAAGCCTCTTCTGCTTACTTTCCTTTTCATCATTACAGTATTGAGCATTCCTCAGGATCTCATCTAAAGGGTTAGGGGCTGATTTTGATGTTTGTGGGTCAGGTCTTACTATCACTTTTTCAACAGTCTTCCCGCCTACCGACTTAGCAGTCCGCCTGCTTTATTTAGATGTCTGCAGGTCTATTGAGGGAAGACCGTCAGAGTTCAGCCGCCTCTGCCAGAATCTTGCTCCCACGTTGAGGGCGTTAGAAGCAGAAGCGGCTGTTGGAGGGAGTCCAGCCAATATTCCCACCGTCCCAATTACGATGTGCCTTTCCATTGAGGCAACTGTGGTGGGGAATCCTCCAAACTTGAATTGGCAGCATTGAAGAAAAAGAGGTGAAAATAAAAAAAAAATTGGTTTCCCACTTCCGTTTCCATCTTGAACCCCATTGTCCAGGTGCTTCTTGTGCTGCAGCTACTCCATCATGACACTCACCAACCTCGTTCTTACCGCAATCTAAGTTAGGCCTCTATGTCACTGGTCTCACTAGGATTTGTGTGTTATAATGTGCTTTTGTCTCATGTATTTTGCATAAGTGTCCATCAAACAAATTATCATGGTAAAATAAACACACCTAAATTGACGCATGATAAAGGGTGGTGCTGGTTGTGGGTGTTGGGCTTGAGGTGCATGTGGGTGTATATTCAATAATGTGTGTACGCCGTTGGTGTGCAATGCTATATGTAAAAAAAGGGCAATACACATTACCTACATTCACAACATACATCTGAAGTAAGAAAATGATGAGTAGTACTTACCTGTTTCCACACCATCATGGCCTCACTCCATCAGGACTCCACCACCAGAACACCGCAGGCACAACGAGAACATCGAAATTGGCTTGGCGCAAACCTGCCGGCATGAAAGCGAAGGAGATCTGTGAGCCAGCAGAGAAGACCACCACTGAGACAGTCAACTGCCTATTATAGCAAAATCTAAATACAGTGAGCAGACTACCATCAGCTTGACAGAGTACTTGGAACCACTGCTGGGATGGGACGAAGGTAGTCCCGCCAAAATCTAAATCAGGCCCTCAGACTGCTAGCAAATCACATATCTCCCCTTTGAGGATTTTCTTGTCCACTGTGCTGTTTAAACACCTGTAACAATTGTTCATAATAGGCATACACTGATTCTTTAGCTTTCTGAGTCATCCTATTAATCTTTAACCAATCAATATGCCTGATCTGGACTTTTTCTTTCAAGAAAGTACTCAAGTCATTATACTTTCTCATCACCATAGGAGGTGATGCACAATTATGCCGATCCCTTGGGGCTCTGTAAGTGGCCACAGAATGGCTATCTTACACTAGGCCTATAGAACACTCGACACCACAATGTAAAAAATAGGTATTTATGTCTGTCCACAAAACCTTCAAAATGTTCACAAGCCTATGACCCTGGGTGTAACATTGGGCAGGATTCTCTCTCAGTTTGCGGACGTTGTTTGTGAATGTAGCAGTATCACCTTGACTCCATGGCACATTAACATACCCCCAACTGTTATCTCTCTCACTAGGAAGGCCAAAGCCTCATCTTCACCTGGGACTACTAGAGATGGTTTGCCATTTACCTCTACAATATAGGGTTGCTTATTTTTCTTTCACTGCTTTTCCAAATGTTTGCTCACTAATCTGTCAGAATACTCCATTTCCAAATGCATTTAACCAAGTTGGCAATGTGTAACTTCGTCCTTAAAGATCTCATGGTGATAGTCGCAATATCATCTAGTTGTGCCGTGAAATTTGTCTGCAAAGGAATACTTTTAGAAGGATCTACCTCATATTTTCCTACCACTTCTGTTAATTTCTCATGTGTGGTAGCTACATGCCCAGTAATCTTTTTACTCACATATATCATCTCTATTAACTGTTAATCATGATCGCTTGCTCATATTCCATGGAAAGCTTTATATGTCTGTAAAGTGCTCTGATACCCTAACAGGACACATTCACACTCTATAAAACACTCAATAAATAAGCTAATTATCTTGGTATTGATTCAGATGTGAGATATCTAAATATCATCTAATGATATTTTCCAATCCCACCTTCAATTTTGGTACGATTAGGTGTCTAACCCTCAATTGACTTATAAGTGGTGACTCAGTCTCTTTTGTCCCGCTTTTCTCCAAAGACTCTTCAAACCATTGGGGTAAAATCTAATTATCAAATGGTCCTATTCCCCCTCTGCAACAGGAGTCATAAAAACACGTTTTCTCCCTTCTCTTAGAGATTGGACATTTTGCGGTGGGGTTCAAGCAACAGTTTAGTGACATCGGAATAAACCCTTCTGCTGCTACTCCACCAAAAGCTACTGAAAGGGCAGGATTTAGGGCAATGGTAACTGGCATGGATACAACAGGAATTACTAGGTGTGAGCTGATATGGCTTGTGACATTGGTGCAAGAACAATCACAATAGAAGCTGGAACTACCGGAGCAATTACAGTAGTAGCTGTCTCGGGATGCAGCTGCAATTGAAAGAGTTGGAAGTGGTACCCCAGTTTGAGTTACATTTGGGTCAACAGGGGCAGTGGGAACTGTACCATTAAATGCTGTAGCACTATCTGAATTTGATGATGGAGCAACATAAGGTGCTGGACGTGAGGACAACAGAGCATCCAAAAGATCATCACCAGAATCACTACCAGTACCAGTTTTATCTGTAATATCAGCATCTTCATTTCCCTGTTTCAGATTCTTTTTAGGCTTCTCCGTTGTAGATGCTGGGTATATTCTAGCTCCCTCAACTACACATTTCCTTAATCTCTGCTGTTCTTCATCCCATTTAGCATCAGCGTAATTACACACTGCTCTATTTTCTCTATTCTGATACTTTTCTCTCTCTTTTCCATGTGTTGCATGCTCCCAAACATTGAATGCTTCATAATGTGCAGGTCTAGGAGATGGTTTCTTGTCAAATAATATTACACTCATATTCTCAATAACCTTCAAATGAAATGTGCCAAACTGTGGAAATCTTAATGCTCCATCTTTTTTGGTGATCTTGTGCCATTGACGAAGCCACAAACACATCTGAAGCTCAACGCCTGAACCATATAATGACCTGGCATACTTTTCAGTAGATCCTCCTCGCCCTCACGGAAAGGGACTCGCACGTGCCCCCTCGTTAAATCTTTAAGGGCTCTGAAACATTTCATGATTGTAACAATTCAACAACGAAATTAGCAATTGTAATTCACATATTTTCAAAGATTTGCCAAATCAAAATAGAACAATATTGCACCCAATTTCAGTACAATCCTTTCCTCTGTGGACCTATCACAACACAACACCTAATGACTCACAAACCTATCCCAGTGCAACACTTCACACCAGTTGCCCTATCCCAGCGTGGCACTCTCTGATGCAACTCTCACTCCTCGTAGTGGTTCACCCTCCTTTACAAATTTCTCTCATGTAAAATTGTACAATTTTAAGCAAGCACACAATAAACATATAACCCTTGTCTGCTCTACTAAAGAAATTCATAGTAATCACTCACACAAGAGTTTACTGTTTCCAACCTTCACACACACACACACACACACAGATGAAATCTCGACCAGTGGAAATCACCCTGACTAATGCAACTTCCCCTTTGCACAATAGGACCTACTAGCAGCAATCACTATTATTACAGTCACAGCAATCTGTTACAGTCCCTATCCCAATTGGGTAGGCGATGGTACCTCACAAACTGACACCACAAAACATTAGCAGACAAGTAATACAATAATATGTCTTATCTATCAAACGATCTTGGACTGCGATGAGCCTGATACCAACTTCAACGGCTCAATATCAAATGTGTATAAACATTTACACAATTAAACCATAAACATTGCAAGAATGCAGTCATGCAACTTAAACACAATACCATAAGCTCAACACGGACAATTGCGAAGCACAAACCTATTAATACCTACACCTCCATCATTGCAAACACCTTTTGAACTGCCAAACTCCTTCAATCTTCAAGTTTGGGCCATGGAATTTAGGGACATGTGCAATTATAAACTGGAGCAATTTAATCAATTTATATTTTCAAATTTTAGCTCCCTTCTCCTGTGACATTAACTGTCACCCTGCTACCACTTGCCAAAGAGGTTATCTTGTATCTCAATCGTTGAGTATAATCATCAAATAACCCCCCCAATTGGTCATATGGACCATTGCTAGTTGACAAGAAGAGGTGATAAGGAGCTATAATTTCCATCAATTACCATGAACTGTGAAGTTCAATTGGGGCTTCACAGAGATCGACAAAGAGACTTATGGCCTGAATACGAGGTCAGCGGTCTTTGGACCACCGTAGCATCGGCGTCAGACCCACCGCCCGCCAACTAGCCAGTCTGCCCATCGTATTGCGATGTTGTGGGTTTTCAGAGCAAAAGATTGCTGGAGCACTGCCGACACCACCAGCCATTTTCTGACCACCGTGGTGTCAGTAGGGGTAAAGCAGCTGCCAGAGAGCGGAACAGAAAAGTTCACCGCCGTCCAAATTACATGTTGGCTTTCCGTTGAACTGGCTGTGGTGGAAAAACAGCCTGCTTTGAGTTCCTGAAATCGAAGAATTTGGGGTGCCTACTCACCCATTTCCATTTCTTCCTTTCAGTCACCAACGTGTATCCCTTCTTCCAGGCCCCCCCTTCACAGCAGCATCTTGACCACACAGAAAACAACCCTGTTGGCACTGAAATCCACGGTTAGTCCTTTTTGCACTTTTTACCCATTAACTGGACTGGCCACACATGGTCTGGACCCCAGCAATGGGAATGTACTCATAGTAGGTATTTTTTCACATGCCATGCATATGTGTACATTTCACACTTGTGCAGTCGAAACATACACACATGCCTCCACACATATAAAAACATTCACTGCCCTTAGAACCACCACATCATAATACGACAGGCAGGAGACCGCCGCTGCAGTGGTCTTTTTATGACCTCTGCTGCGACAGTACGGTGGTAAAACCGCCAGACTCATAATCAGACCCTTAGTGTGAGTTTAAAAGGGTTTATGAACAAATAATTCAAATCAATCATTAGTTCAGTAAGTACTTAATTTTATTACAGATTGAAATAATCTAAAAGTTGATATTTACACATAAGATAAAATAGTACATTGGAAAGATTTACAAAAACAATACAGAATATGCAGCACGTGCCTTCCATGAAGGAAACATCCCCAATCTAAAGTAATTTTGGTGTAAATGTCATTTATTTTAAGCAAAGTAAGGAAATATGTCAATTTCAGGAACCCAAATGAAGGGTTCTGAAGAGAAAATGGAAGTGCACAGGCATGAAGCCTTAGCACTCAAGCAGTGGAGATTAGCAGAGGCTAAAAGGGTCTTCTCAGCTCAAAGACAGCAGGCGTCTCTAAGAGCTGCCTAAATTCTGCAGCAATGTCTCCTCCCTAGTCCAAGGACCACACAGTAATATAATTCTATAAAACATTATTTGCAACACTTCTCCCATTTCCTACTTCCATGAACCAATCAGTCTTATGTAAACTCTGTGAGCAGGTAAACTCCCCAATTTCTCACATCTTTACAATTGGTTAAAAATCCATGTCTTGGTTTGTTACTTAATACAGATCTTCTTACGAGTTGTGCTTCCTGACATCTCCTCTCCATCCAGTGGGAACCTCAATATCAGCTGTCTAATACATAGCACATGCATGTTCACTAGCTAACAGTTAACTTATGGAACATTACAGCCTCTGCTTGTAGGAAAAAAGAGAAAAGAGAAAAACATTTTAAATGGGAAACTAGGCATTTTAGCCTTAAAGCATAGAGTCCACATTCAATATGACATCATTATGACATCAGCAGTTAGACTAAAAAAAATCATTAACAAATGCTAATGCAAGTGTTTACTTATAATGTCTAAATGTGATTACCTGCCACAAATTGTGCATTAAATGTGTTTATTTTATTTAACTTTGAAGTTAGAACTTTAAAGCCTTGGTGTGATATGTGTGTCAGAAATGTAATATTTCTTATGATGGTGAACTCAAGGCCCCCTCTGACTTCAGGCAGCCCCATACGACTATTGGAGAGGCAGTGTCTATATTAGTATCCTTGCATTCTTTCATTAAAATCATTAAGGAGATTCCTTTTAGAGGTCTATTAAGTTAGATTGGAAAGCAAGTGCAAAGACCTTTTTCTAATTGTAAAACCCAATGGGCTGTGGTTTGAAATAATTTGTGGTTAGAGATCTATTGTAGCATCACTGATTAAACTAAGGCTAACCAAAACACAAACCCCTGCTATTACTTGTGCAGAATGTGCCAGGCATCCACCAGACCAAGAACCCATTATCATTTAAAGCAGAACAGATCATGATTTGTTTTACAAAAGTGGGTGTGCCACTTTTATGATCAATTGTAAGGTTAATATTCCCGCTAATGTGAAGGTAGAGGTCCAACGCGACAATTCAAGCATAAGCTGATTAAATCATGTTGCCTCATTTGTGTTTAGACCATAAAGAGTGAAGACAGTGATAAAAAGGCAGTCACTGATTAGCTGACTGGTAACCCATCATCCAGCAGGATCGATATTTTATTCTTCCACTGTCCATGTGTATTTTTTTGGCAAGCAACATAACCCTTCAAGTAGGTTTAGATTGGGTAGAGCTCAGAAAAACGTTATACGCCAACTATACCAATTTAGAAAACTCATGAATGGCCAGGTGTGTTCCCTGTGAGCAAGTTATTTCTGGTCCAAGCTACCTCAATTCCTCCCTCACTAAATGTACCTTATTATTTGCACACAGCACATTAACATTACAGTTAATGCTTTTACACCTGGGCTAACATTTAGAGATTTAACTTTTAAGCTGCATCATAAAAACAATATATATATATATATATATATATATATATATATATATATATATATATATATATATATATATTACCTACTGGCGGTCGCCAGTAGGTATATATAGTTAGGATTTTTTCTCTATGGGATTTTTGAAAATTCTATGTCTAATAACTTTGGCGTTTGTGGACGGAATTGGCTGAAATTTTCAGGAAAATGGCACATTTTGTTTCTGAGCAGCCCTTGAAAATTTGGGGGGGGTTCGTCAAGGGGGGGCCGAGAAAAAAGGGGGGTCCCAAAACGTGTTTTTAACATTGAGTTTTCCATAGGGCGGTTGGCCTCACTTTTAGCCCGAACGGCTGAATGGATTTGCACGAAACTTGGCAAAATTGTAGGGACTGGTAGCCCGATGTGCCTTTTGTAGGTCTCAATATATGTGCTCCAGTGGATTTTGAGAAATTAACGTTTAAAAAAAGATATATATCTGTAACAGCGGACCGGGCAGCGCTCCAGTACGCGTACTTTTCGCGCAACGGAGCTTTGTGAAGCGAAGCTGATTGGTTCTCCGGCGTCTGTAAACATTCCAAACAGTCCGTAGCGGCCGCCATCTTGTCTCTCGGTAGGATCGAGAGACAAGCGGAGGCCAAACCGAAGGGGCAAATGACCATAAGGGGGCATAGTAGATCCTCCCTGACCATTTAGGTTTGATGTGGAGGTTTTAAAAGGGCCCCGCGGGGCAAAAAAAAATAAAAATAATAATAATCGAACAGCGGAATGGATTTGCACGAAACTTGGCAAAATTGTAGGGACTGGTAGCCCGATGTGCCTTTGCTAGATCTCAATATATGTGCTCCAGTGGATTTTGAGAAATTAACGTTCAAAAAAAGATATATATCTGTAACAGCGCACCGCTTCGCGTACTTTTCGCGTTACGGAGCTTTGCGAAGCGAAGCTGATTGGCTCTCCGGTGTCTGTAAACATTCCAAACAGTCCGTAGCGGCCGCCATCTTGTCTCTCGGTAGGATCGAGAGACAAGAGGAGGCCAAAGCGAAGGGGCAAATGACCATAAGGGGGCATAGTAGATCCTCGCTGACCCCCTAGGTTTGACGTGGAGGTTTTAAAAGGGCCCGCGGGGCAAAAAAAATAAATAATAATAATAATCGAACGGCTGAATGGATTTGCACGAAACTTGGTAAAATATTAGGGACTGGTAGCCCGATGTGCCTTTGCTAGGTCTCAATATATGTGCTTCAGTGCATTTTGAGAAATTAACGTTCAAAAACAAGATATATATCTGTAACAGCGCTCCGCTTCGCGGAGATAAAATTATATCTGTATTACCTAGCTGTTGCTAACACCAGTTAGCGACGGCTAGTAGGAGATAGCGACCATCTTGGGCCCCACTTTGCATGTGAGTGATATTTATCACTAATGACATGCAAAGTGGGCATGCCAAGATGTTAGCGACTGGAAACAGTCGCTAACATCGCTATCTCCTATTATCAACTTTTGGAAATATTCGAGATAAGCGCGAATATCTCCAAAAGCTAGCACCTGCCCTGAGCAGTTCTTAGCCATGTTATCCAATGGGAGGTGGATAACATGGCTAAGAGCATTAGCTCGGTAATGCATGAATATCGCTGAGTTTTCAGCGATATTAATGCATTGCGGTCGTTTTTTATCGTATTTGCGATAAGCCTTGCTAATAGCAAGGTTTATCTGCGATAATTTCTGACGGTAAAAAAATCGTTGCTAAGCATCGTTAGGGATAAATATCGCTTAACTTTGGTAATATGCCCCAACGTCTGTTAAAGTTCGATTCGAAGGAAATCAGGAAGTGTTGAAAAACATTGTCTGCGCCATCTTGTCTTTTTTCAAATGCCACACTTTTGTCGTGCACGGCAGCCATTTTAGATGCCTTGACCAGACCCACTCTGTGCACGCTGTCGATCCTTAGCATGGCTCCCCACCCTCGCAAGCATCTCCCCCAGGCAGTGGTCACCCCCGCTCTCAGTCTAATGCATGGGTAATAAACCTCCCCCCATCTGCGCTGCTCTTCCCTGAGAATCACACCCTGTGCCCGCCCGACACCTCCCTTTCGCCCTATTCACTCCCGCACCCTCTGACACTCCTTTTCCTCTGTGTCCGATTGTCCAGGCTGGTCCTAGGGTATCAGCTAGCCCTGCAGATGTAGTTTATGGCCACAGCTGTAAAGAATCACCCCTCTTCAAAGGAGTTATAGTAGATCAAGGCCCACACTCGATGAGATCCGTCACAGCAGAAGCGTTGCTATTATCTGAAAACCATCCTGTATTGTGATTGGGGAGGGGACCGAGCCTGAAGCGGAAGATTCCAGGGATGACTCTTTGTACATCAAAGTTTTTACAATTATGTGTCACATTAAAAATATATAGCACTCCGACAAAGTAGTAAGATTATAAAACTTTAATAATTTATAAATATATACAAGAAAACAAAAATAGTAATAACATATAAACATTTTTAGGGAAAAACAACGAAGTAGCGGTCGGCTGTGCGAATAGTCCCAACGCAGCACAACGTCCAGATTTCCGGCGTGGGGCGTCGCGGGGGGTGGGTCATCAGTAGCAACCTGTTGTGCGAAAAGTTCCAAGGCAGCAGAACGCGTTGAAATCTAGATGACACGAAAGTGATGTCTAGTAAGTTGCCACCCAGCAAATAACGGCGAGGGGCGTCGCGGGGGGTGGGTCATCAGTAGCAAACTGTTGTGCGAATAGTTCCAAGGCAGCAGAACGATGGCACCAAGGTGATGTCCAGTAAGTTGCCGCACTGGTTTTGGTATCCTACAATGCTGCTCCGAATAACGGCGTGGGGCGCCCCGGGGGAGGCGGCGTGATCGGGCCTCTCCAGGTGGAGTGTCATCTGTTGTAGTGGGGCGCCCCTTTACCATTTCAGTTGCCATTCCGTCCGTTTTTGGTCCACTGTGTCAAAAGCCGCAATTCAGCTGAGTTGCGCCCACTCTTGCGGTGCAGCGATAGGCGGCTGTCACAGGACTCTCAAAATGGCGGCAGGCTGTTTCCTTTTTGGGCCTGGTCCACTGAAATGGCCCTGGGACACCTTGGAAATCGGACGCTTGTCTGCTAGGTCTTGGACCCCATTCTCGAAAGCGTCCCCTCCGCCTTGAGAATTCATCAAAAGTTTTGGGTGCCCCGACTCCCGCAGGCTTCCGGTGGGGAGCGGCTGCCATGATTGCTCGCGGAATGACCACGACGGAGCCACGAGATGGTGGTGCTCTCATGCTGACGCCAGCTTCAGTCTGAAACATCCAGAAACAAGGTGGGGCTTTCATCGTTTGGGAAAAAAAAAAGTTTTCATCCAATGAAAAGTGTTGTGTTTAGGTCATATGATCAAGCCTTCCATCATTAGGAAACCAAAAGTAAAATGAACCAATGAAAAGTTTTATAAACAAGTCACATGACCTGTTATGCGGCATAGGGTATAAAATGCGGAGAAAATACGTTGGCACGTGAGGCGGCGTCAGTAGCGGACCGATGTGCGAATAGGCCGAAGGCAATACAACGCGCCAAGATCCGGATGGCACCGAGGTGGTGTCCAGCAAGTTGCAGCACTGGTGTGGCCATCCTACAATGCTGAAAGTCGGCGTGGGGCGCCCCGTTGGCCTGTGAGTTTGCGTCAGTAGCGGACCGATGTGCGAATAGGCCGAAGGCAGCACAACGCGCCAAGATCCGGATGGCACCGAGGTGGTGTCTAGTAAGTTGCCGCACTGGTGTGGCCATCCAACAATGCTGAAAGTCGGCGTGGGGCGCCCCGTTGGCCTGTGAGTTTGCGTCAGTAGCGGACCGATGTGCGAATAGGCCGAAGGCAGCACAACGCGCCAAGATCCGGATGGCACCGAGGTGGTGTCTAGTAAGTTGCCGCACTGGTGTGGCCATCCTACAATGCTGAAAGTCGGCGTGGGGCGCCCCGTTGGCCTGTGAGATGGCGTCAGTAGCGGACCGATGTGTGAATGGGGCCGAAGGCAGCGCAACAATATTTTCGGAATAGAAGACACCACTAGGCGCTGAGATGCCAAGATCCGGATGGCACCGAGGTGGTGTGTAGCAAGTTGCCGCACTGGTGTGGCCATCCTACAATGCTGAAAGTCGGCGTGGGGCGCCCCGTTGGCCTGTGAGTTTTCGTCAGTAGCGGACCGATGTGCGAATGGGGCCAAAGGCAGCGCAACAATAGTTTCTGACTGACACCACAAGGCGCTGAGATGCCAAGATCCGGATGGCACCGAGGTGGTGTCATAGTTGAGAGTTCTGAGCAGCGGTTGTAACACTGTCTGAAGCTTATTTGCAGCTGCTGCAGCTTCACTACGCGTCAAGATCCGGATGGCACCGAGGTGGTGTCTAGTAAGGTGCACTGGTGTGGCCATCCTACAATGCTGAAAGTCGGCGTGGGGCGCCCCGTTGGCCTGTGAGTTTGCGTCAGTAGCGGACCGATGTGCGAATAGGCCGAAGGCAGCACAACGCGCCAAGATCCGGATGGCACCGAGGTGGTGTCTAGTAAGTTGTCGCACTTCTGTGGCCATCCTACAATGTTGAAAGTCGGCGTGGGGCGCCCCGTTGGCCTGTGAGATGGCGTCAGTAGCGGACCGATGTGCGAATGGGGCCAAAGGCAGCGCAACAATATTTTCTGATTTGAAGACACCACAAGGCGCTGAGATGCCAAGATCCGGATGGCACCGAGGTGGTGTCTAGCAAGTTGTGGCACTGGTGTGGCCATCGTACAATGGTAAAAGTCGGCGTGGGGCGCCCTGTTGGCCTGTGAGATGGTGTCAGTAGCGGACTGATGTGCGAATGGGGCCAAAGGCAGCGCAACAATATTTCCTGACTGACACCACAAGGCGCTGAGATGCCAAGATCCGGATGGCACCGAGGTGATGTCTAAGTTGCGGACTGATGTGCGAATGGGGCCAAAGGCAGCGTAACAATATTTTCTGTATGGAAGATACCACTAGGCGTTGAGATGCCAAGATTCGGATGGCACCGAGGTGATGTCTAGCAAGTTGCTGTACTGGTGTGGTCATCCTACAATGCTGAAACTCGGCGTGGGTCGCCCCCTTAGCCTGTGAGATGGCGTCAGTAGCGGACCGATGTGCGAATAGGCCGAAGGCAGCACAACGCGCCAAGATCCGGATGTCACCGTGGTGGTTTCATAGTTGAGAGGCACTTCATCTGCAGTGGGGCGCCGAGATCCGGATGGCACCGAGGTGATGTCTAGCAAGTTGCTGTACTGGTGTGGTCATCCTACAATGCTGAAAGTCGGCGTGGGGCGCCCCATTAGCCTGTGAGATGGCGTCAGTAGCGGACTGATGTGCGAATGGGGCCAAAGGCAGCGCAACAATATTTTCTGAAGAGAAGACACCAAAAGGCGCTGACATTCCAAGATCCAGATGGCACCGAGGTGGTGTCTAGCAAGCTATGCAGTTGAGTTGTGTGCGCACTTGCGGCGAATAGGTCGAAGGCAGCATAACAATGTTTTCTGAATAGAAGACACCACAAGGCGTTGAGATTCGGTTACCACCGAGGTGATGTCTAGCAAGTTGCCGCACTGGTGTGGCCATCCTACAATACTGCTCCGAATAACGGCGTGGGGTGCCCGAAGGGGGGGGGGGAGCCGGCGTGAATGGGCCTTCCTAGGTGGAGGCTCGTCTGCTGTAGTGGGGCGCCCCTTTACCGTTTCAGTTGCCATTCAGCTGAGTTTCGGCTGCTCTTGATGCTACAGCGACAGGCGGCTGCAAGAGGACTCTCAAAATGGCGGCCTGTTCTTTGGATTTGGGCCTGGTCCACTAAAATGGCCCTGGGACACCTTAGAACTCGGACGCTCGATTTTTTTTCCTTTCCTGTACATGCAAAAAAAGGTAAATGCCCGGTACGTTACACGCTTCATCTGCCACGATGAACTCTCCAGAGGAACCGAAAAAAAATATAGTTGTGGTAACTATACCATGCATCGTCATATGGAGAGGTGGCACCAATTAATTATAGTGCTGCATAAAAGAGAGATTTGGAGGAGAACCCCTGACCTGCTAGTACATTCATCAAAGAAGTGGCACTGAGAGCTTCAGAGGCAAGGGAAACGGTCCCAAATATTTAGAAGAACTTTGGAAAGATTAAAATGACATGTTTAGATTGTGGCAAATTAATTTCATGTGGACAGATGAGTGTTACTCTAATAAATACAGCATATGAACATCATCATAGTCGATGGTTGGTAGAGACATTTTGACTATATCCTGGACCTGCCCGTCCTCGCCCAAAATGGCGCCGGAATAAATGGGACTCGTAACTCCTTGTTGTGTACTAGTTGCAGAACCTTGAAATCACGAGATACGTATGCAGTTTTGAAGCACATGGCGGGCGGGGACGAGAATTGATTGAATATTTCGACATCCCTATTGATATTAAGTTCTGATGTGTTATTGATTACTGTACTGTTGAAAGTTCGAATTAACGTCATCCACCACCAGACCTCTGGGAGTAAGACGCCTGTCAGAAGAAAATGACGCACATGGACAATTTGGGTCAATCTAAAGAAGCATCAGGTCAGGGGGTTACCTCAGTCAACGTTCCAAATGTAGTCTATGTAACACTAATTAGGGCTAATAGTGTTTCGGAAAACTCATTTTGGGAACATTCAAGGATCTGTAGGTCTACAGGGTGATTACTCCGCGCATCAGTTCTATTGTCACAGTAACTTTGGCCCAGCCTGGGCCATGGCCCAGACTGGTCACTACTCATTTTCAGGCCTTGCTCCCACATGAACCTCACATATCAAACACTTCAAAACATAAATGTACATATTGTGTCCATCCAAAAAGTAACCTCAAGATAGTGTGGCACTCTCAGGGGGTCTGTGAAGTATAGTTAGCTCCCAGACAACAGTGAACCCTATACATTTTGATGCACATTTACTATGATCTGATTAGGTACAAATGCATACATGCATAGATATGTGAATGATCCCAAGTAGAATCTAGGTCTTAACACACTACACACATCACAATGGTGCACAAAGTACTGCAGATACACAAATCCTAACATAAATTTCCTATGTAGCCATCAAAAATATTTACAATGGTAATCAGAATTCACTCTGGGACTCAGAGCCACATTGTAACCTGTGGGAATGGAAAGGATGGAGTTGAACAGAGTAAAATATGTATGTGAGTTAGTTACCTGCTCCTCTGGTGAGCCAAAGAGCTGGCCATTTGGGGGAAGGAACTCTTTTACAAGTTTCTCCAGCTTCTCTGGAGAGAAGGTAGGGACCTGTCGCTAGCTTGGCCTGGAATGATTGCTCCCAGTGGTAGCAAATGGCAGCTAAAATGGAGGAGGTGTTGATAGCAGCAGTGCCAGGTGGCAAGTGAGTTATTTTTCTAGCCACGGTGTACATGTATGCAATGTACATAGTCATCCGTGTAGACGCACACAGCCATTGGACTGTGACCGTCACAATCACCAATGGTAGCCTGTGGCATTGACCTCTGTGGATGCTACCGCCCACCATGTCATCGACTTCTGCCAGCGGTGGTCATTCCAAATGTCCTATAAGCGAGGTCAGGCATTCGCCATCTTAGCTGTTGGCACTCCAGTATTGCTGACTGTTAAGTGCGACACCACTACTACAAGTGAGGGCTAACATGTTTTGCAGAAATCATCTGTGTAGTGCATTACTGTGCATAAAATAATAGATGGGCGGTAAGCTCTGCTCCGCCAGTGGAGTTTGCAAAGTTTTTGCCACATAATGCTCCGCTTGTAGCATGGAGTTTGGCAAAAACTCCACCCATGTGGTGGACTTTACCAGTGTTGGCGTACACTCCTACATTTAGCTAGTATCGCAATTGTAAACAAAGCGACGACTCAAGCCAGAATGAGGCTTGGAACGCACACAGTGCCTCAACACTCACAGTCCAGTTGATGACGACGCATGGTTGTATACTTGCACTTGCGCAGTCCCACACCCAGAGGCATTGAAACAACTGAACTGAGCCGCTGGTTTGAACCATGGAAAAACAGGGGATGGAATGCGAGCCCTAAAATGCACAAGCCCTGGAATGCACCAGAGCCTACAGAGGGTGCCTTAACCTTGAGGAGTTACAAACAACAGGGGCAACCCTAGAACCTGAACCAGGGGTAGCTAACACTATAGTCCAAACAATGGTTCAAGTACACCACAGGAATAAGTACAATTTTTGACAAACAAATTAAGGAAAAAACCACCCCAAATAGAGTAGAAGGAAAGTGCTACCTGACTAGTTGGGTAGCGCCTGACTCTCAGTGGGTAGCGTTGCAGAGCAGTCTGAGCCTTACTCAAGGGAGGTGGTTTGGGCTAGTAATCGCCATTTGCAGGTGGGCAGAAATAACACTCAATAATTGATTGTCTAGTCTGTACTTTGCTTTATAAAAGTAAGAGTACATTTATTAAACACAAACACTACTCAATACTATGCACCAATTTACAAATATACATACGAGGTTGGACTTAATTTGTGACATTGCATAACATCTCCACCCCTCCCGCAGGGGGAGTGGAGTCTAGTACCACCACTCCCATGTATGCACATCATCTTGCCCCCAATGCAGTTAGTTGAAGATAACCTGGAGTGAGGACCCTGCGCACTGGCACCATCCCAGTGGCAACCCCCCCCCATGATCTCAACAAACATTTAAATAGGTAACACGGCCTTGGTGACACACAACCCTGACTGAGCATTTCCTACTGACCATGACGTATACACCTCTTCATCTTAAGGGCTAGCAGTCTGGGTTCTTCACCTAAGCGTAGCAGCAAGAATACATGTTTAAGCATCACTTTAGAACGTCAGTACTCATCACATTTGTGGATCGTAAGAATGTATTGCAATTACAGCCCCTGAAGGCATTATAGATGAAATCACAGGATTACAAATATACAGCCGGACACCCTAGCAGGAATCCCTGGCAACCTAACCCCACTTTGCTCATGACATCACCGTACACAGGTACTTCACATTATACATGTGACCTTGAGTACCTGTAAAAGAAATAACGTTAATAAAAATTATTCTGGTGCAATTACACCTCTTCACCTCCAGGGGATGCCCTTCTCCAGACATCCCCAACTAAGCCTTTCACTCCATGATGCACTTCTCAATACACCCTCAGCTGTAGAACAAAAGTTCCAGCCCAAAAGGTGTTAATGCTGGCTGAGCCCTGGAGGGGTTATTCTTTCAGATGCCCATTAAACTTTGTGAGGGATTTCCACTTTCGTACTGGGGGAGACTGTGCTTCTACAGCAGCTCCCCCTGCATCCCTTTCACCAATGAGGGTGACCCTCCTTCTCTGGGGCCACCAGGCACCAAACACAATAGATTCCCCCATGCCTTGCAAGGCATTATGGGGTGTTTCAGGCTCCTTTTGTGCATATTTGAATAGCGGCTCTCCCACTGTGCTGGGGAGTTCCTCAATGCCGCCGGCGGCCTCACACCGCTTCTGCCTGCCTTGTAGGGGGCCTGGTCCCACCCAGACCCCCAGGTGATGGTAACGGCTCGGGGAGCCCAAGCCCGGGCAATCGTGGGGTTTCGGGGGCCCGGTCCCACCTAGGCCCCGAGATCCTGCACCTCCTCGACCCCCGCCTGCCTCCGTTGTTGGAGGGCAACCTGTGGAGCCCTCCCCGGCTGCCCCCGCCGGCTCCCCACGTGGCCAGCACTCGTGTGCTGCTGCGGGAGCCGGCTGGGCACTTTTGGTCTGCCCGCTGGCAGACGCATCCTCATCCTCCGGTCCGGCTGGACTGTGGGGGAGTGCACCGGCACTCCCCTGGACTCCTCCCATTCTTCAGGGCCAGGTACCGGGTCCCGGACATGTTCGGGGGTGCGACAGTGCCCCTCCTCCATCCCGGCCTCTTTGGGGGATGGTGTCCCGGGCCCCCTCCTCCTCCTTGCAGGCAGCGCTCTGGCACTCCCTGTCTTTGGCTGTTTCAGCAGGGGCCAGGGTGGGCTCCTGGCACCCCGCTTGGGGGCATCTTCACGGGGAGCACGACGGCGCTCCCCGACTTTGCTTCGGGGCCTGAGGATGGGGTCCCGGGCCCCTCGAGACACCTTCGCAGGGGCTGCAATGGCGCTCCCAATCCCCTGCTCCTCTCCTTCTTTGGGGCCTGGGGATGGTGTCCCGCGCCCCTTGGGCACTTTTTTTGCGGGGGGTGCGACGGCACTCCCCCCGGCCTCTCGTTCGGCAGGGACCAGAGTCGGCTCCTGGCACCCCACGGGGGAACCTTCACTGGGTGGGCGGGAGCGCACCTCCACTTTCCTTCTCATGGGGGCAGCCCCCGGGACCTGACCCACCCCAGGGGCACATCATGGACCGACGGCGGAGTCCCACGTGCTTCGTTATCGGTTCCTCCAGAGGTCAAAGATCGCCTACCTTCTGGGGGGGGGGGCGTATCTCGGCCCCCAGGAGAGTGATTTTTCATTTTTGTCTCCTCTCGCTCCTCTTGGGCAGCCCTAGCCACAGGGAACACTCTCCTCTGCCCTCTGGGTCTCTGAGAGGGGGAATCAGCAGGGAGCTGTCTTCACTGGCTCTCTGGGCCAGCCTTTCGCCTGTCTCTCCCCCTGCACCTCTCTTCTGCTTGCCTAGAGGCCCAGGCTGCTGCTCACTGGTCCTGGACTCTTCTTCTGGCGTTATTCAGGAACCTGGGGGGCAGTCAGAGTGTTCTCCTTCCAACTGCCCATGGCCAGGCTCAAGCACCTTCTTCCTGAGCAGACCACACCCCAGAGAGAGCTTCTCTTCCTGTGCAAGTACTTTTTAAAAGTTGAGTAGGGGGCTGGCAGGAAGTCTCGGTCTGTCCTATCAAACAGCGACACATCACTTCACTGCCCCTGCTCCCTACTTCCTGCCCAGCCACTGGGTTTGTTCAAAATGGCATCGCCCAGGGTCTCTTGCCACATGGTCCCTGAAAAAGCCCCCTTCCCCCCTCACTGCCTTCCCTCCTTGGTGCAGCCTGGTGCCTGGCACCCAATGATAGCTGCTGATGGATGAGCCTGTAGTCCCACTCATCTTCCTTTCATGGAGAGGAGGTCTTAGCATGTGGAAGAAAGGTTATCAATCCATCCTGCTGAGGTTAGCCTTCAGCCAGGTGTGGTTATGGCTGGCTCAGAGAAATATGACAGTCCTGGATGACCCAAAAGCAGTACAAATATGACTTTGGACTCAGCAGAATACTCTTTCTCACATCCGTTACAGTGAACTTTAGTGCATATTTGGAATCTGTAGGCCTTATGAAAGTTACTCTAGCCCATGGGCTCCACACCCCAATAGGGGAATAATGAAGTGAAAAACAGTCAAACTGACTGACTTTCCCTTGCACGTTCCTTCACAGTGTATAAAGCCTATTCAATGTCACCACCCAATTCTGCATAAGTCTTGCCACACCATTCACTCTGTAGCTGCTCCTGGACTGCACACGCTAGGAACCTCCCCTGCACAGCCCCTACACGTGTGCACACGCATGTACACCTGGGTCTGCATGTAACCAACCCAGTGTCCCTTATTCCAGCTGCTGCACAGGGGCCTGGTCAAGCCAGGGGGACATCAGTAAAATCCACATGCAGTCTCTTTCATCCTGAGTTCACTGTGGGTGAGTCCCAATTAATGAGGCTCCCTCACAGTAAAAGCTCAACAATTAGGTGCTCAAAAAGCAAAAAATCAGGGAGGCCCATAGTGTCAGAACCGCCTTCTAAGAACAATGAATATGTCAAATATGTGTAATGCTTTATGAAGCAGTCATGCTTTGTCACATGACTTTTGGCTTACTCTTCATATATGTTACTCTGGACACTATGACCAATGTGCAAAATTATTATTTTCTCCTCGCATAGGTACCCCTGGCGAGGAAAGACACAACAGCCTCCAGTGTATCCCCATTTCCAGACCATCAGACCACGGAAGAAAGAGATATTCTGAAGACATTTTGCTTGAATAAGCAACCAGTACAGGAAATGATGTTTTTTTTGTGGAGTTTTATGTAGTGCAAACTAGACCTGAAGGTATCAAAGCGCTTTACATGAGCACCAGTTACGTTACAGATGGACAGATCATCTGTTGGAGCCAGACCTCCTACCTCAAATCACGTATACTACATGTATCACATCAATTGTGAAACTTATGTCAGTATTGTATTTTCTGCTCACATGTTCCTCTCAGTACACTGTGGCTATATCTGGTGGTATGTCACAACCAATGTTCAGTGGAGTACTACGAGATGAGCTTTAAGCAATGATGAGACACAGAGGCAGCTACATCCAGTTCCCCAGACATGAGGATTTAGCCACTGTGAAAGGTGATTTCTATAGATTTGGTCGCATCCCACATGTAGTTGGAGCCATTGATGGCACCCGTATTGCCTTAGTACCACTGCAAGCCAGGGAGCAGGTTTACCAGAACAGGAAGCATTTCCATTCTTTCAATGTGCAAGCTGTCTGCCTAACAGATTTGTACAGCTCAAATGACTGTCTTCAATTTACATGATCTGCACATGATTCCTTCATACTGCGGAACAGCACTGTACCACAGCTGAGGTCATAAATACAACCGGGGAGGGCCTACCTTGTTGGTAAGTTTAATCTGTCCTAACTTTGTATGGCAAATGGCAGGTAGAATAATCTGAAAAAACTTATTGTTTCACTTCTATCCGTTTTCAATCGATTAGACTCAGCTATCCAAAATGTCCATAGTTGTTTGCACCGATGAGGAATCCAACTACGCCAGGGGAAGTCCGCTTCAATGAGGCCCATGGAAGAACACAGCAGTCAGTAGAGTGGGCCTTTGGGCTCCTGAATGCCAGATTCAGATGTCTGGACAAGAATGGGAGAGCCCTCCTCTACTCACCCGGAAAGGTACGTCAAATCACTGTGCCCTGCTACATGCTCCATAACATTGCCCTGTGATGCAACATCCCTTATAACGTAGAGGATGAAGCCCATGATGAGCCACTGGATGAGGATCCTGAAATACAAAATGCTGATGATAGAGGTGAAGAGGAAGGAGCTGACTTGCAGCAAGATCTCATCGAAAACGTCTTCTCATCAGTGTAAGTATGTTGTGAGATGTCATTACTTTGACTGTTAAAGAAACTCTTGGTGTGATGATGTGAGGAGTGTGCTTAGGGGAAAACACTGGGAAAATAAAGCTCTGGCAAAATCTGGTGAAAAATGTTTGTTTTGTTAGTGTTGCTTTATTTAGCTTAGAATTTTGTCTTGGACTGTGTTCTCTAGAAGCTGACTATGTGAATTGTGTCATACGTACGGTGTCATAGCTAATCTCCTTGTTTTGGTCTATTTTAGATACCTTCACCATGGCATCTTCATTTGGACATTTCAGACTTGTAACATTAGAGGGTATATGATGCTGTTTGGATGTATGAAGTGGACATGGATTGTTCCTAGAAATGTCTGTCACAGACTTTGGGTGTACAAAACCTGTACCAAGACAGTGTGCACAGCAATAGGAGGGAAGTTAACAGGGTTCCATTGGACTTGTTACTTGTGGTGTGGTGGTCCTAATGCAAATTGTGTGCCATCATGTGCTCCAACACAATGTTGTGTTGAGCCCAAATCTTGCTATTCTGCCTTCAAATTGGCTAAATCCTCATTGTATATGAACTGTATGTAGGTGTTAACATGTCTCCTCATTGTAGGTGAAAGTGCTTGTGGACCATCACTGACTTTTGTTTATGACATTCCATAGATGCAGAAACACTGGATTGAAATGACCCTGTAATCAGAAACTGTATGTCACATCATATAACATTTACTTAACCCCTTTGGTGCTCATGACGAGCTCAGCTCGTCATGGCATATACCTCTCAGGTGCTCATGACGAGCTGAGCTCGTCATGACCACGCCCGTTTTTATTGCTGTCCAGCACAGGAGAAGAATCTCATCAGCAGCGATGTGGTTAAGAACTGTGCATCCATTGAACCCAAACCAAAAGTATAGAAATAAAGTTGGAAGAAAGCTGTGAGTATTTTAAATAATCTGTAGTGTATGTCAAGTGCTACTATTGTGATTTTTGGATGCAGACAAGTGGCGGAACCATGTGAAAGCAAACATCCTGCTTGTTTGTGCAATATGGATTAGGAAATAATTAATTTATTCTCAAATGAAAATATTATAAATCAGAACTCGCTTATTTAGGCTTTTGAGTAAACCCTCTGGGCACCTATCATGGAAAAAAAGATATTGGTTCCCCCTCACCTGCTATGCTAGAGCAAGCACATAGTAATTGGAAAGTTATTATGTCACTTTCCTGGTAGTCCCAGGTAAGCTTCTTAGGAAATGTCCATTATTTATCGAGATGGAACTCAAAATAAAGCTATTTTTATCTGAGTAAAGATTTACTCTGTTGTGAATACCTAATAAGAAATGTCATAATTACCATCTTTGGGGCTTTATTATTTATAGAGTTCAGAGCACTAGAAATCTTTCTGAGATACTG
Organism: Lissotriton helveticus; assembly: GCF_964261635.1. Taxonomy (NCBI): domain Eukaryota; kingdom Metazoa; phylum Chordata; class Amphibia; order Caudata; family Salamandridae; genus Lissotriton; species Lissotriton helveticus. The sequence continues at coordinate 2,114,965,642 of NC_136057.1, forward strand.
CAAAAGACGAAGACATTTTTGTAGATTATATGACTCTTTATGATTTGGGCGTGAATTATACCTCTTGACATCAAATAGGTTATTTTTAGTAGTTTGCTAGAAGTCAAAAGGTGGTGGGCTTTCTTGAAAAATGACAGGAAACAGAAGGGTTAAAAAGGTGATATGACTGGAGAAAGGGTGGATAGAAACGCTGGCTGGGAAGTGCACAAGGCTGGCATGGCTAATCAAATGGCAGGGAGAATCAGACAATCCACAACAAAACACAATAAAAGAGATCCCAAATATTTCCAAAAGAAACTTCCAAAGCAAGAGTTTGCTTGCTCTGAACAAATAAATAAAGCTTTAACACTGCTAAACATGCATTTCTCTGGTTTCACTTCACCTGTCCACCTCCATGTCCCAAGGATTCCTCTCACCTGTGGAGTCCCCCAGGTATCCACTCTATCTCCTCCTGCCAATGTCAGCCTCTACATGGAGCCCCTCATGGATCTACTCACAGATAGCAGCATCAAGATTCACTAAAATGTCAACTTTATGCAATTTTACATGAAAGACTTATCTGCTCCATTCAACTAATTCCTTAAACACTGCGTGCACGTCATTCTGACCTGGATTTCCTGTGCCTTCCTGAAGCTCAACCCAGCCAATAAAGATGTTCTGTTGTTTGCCAAGAACTAAGAAATGGTACAAACCTGCCTCAATGACAAGCACCATGACGGCTTCAAACTTCAACTTTCACCGAATTCCAAGGTACTTGGATTCACCTTGGACAGCAACCACTTCATCACAGAACAGATTGCTAAAAAACCAAAGATGGCCTGGTACCAGCTCTCTCTTATAAAGAAAGTTAAACCGTTTCTTCTTAAAAGTGACTTGAGAACTGCTGTTCATGCCCTCATACTCTTTCAGTGGGATGGTTGTAACACCCTTCTCCATGGCCCCCAAGACTCCACAGTGGCATCCTTTAAAGGAATGTCTCATTGAGTGCAGGAAGAAATATTATCACATCACACCAATCCTGATGAAAGTCCATTGGCGCCCCTTGCCAGCCCACATCACCTTCAAAACCAGTTATATCATTTAGAAAGCCATCATGACCAGCATCTCCACTTGTCTTGTGAACAAGCTCATAATCTATATTGGCTCTTGTCACTCCCACAGGCAGAGCTAAATGCAAGTCAGCAGACCTTATCCATCTATGCACCCAGGATCTGTAACAACATCCCCATTTGCATAAGGATTGCTCCATCGCCACTGGGGGCAGGTGACATTTAAAAGTGGTGGGGCATAAATGCCTGTTCTTAGTGCCATGTGGAGAGTCAGCCGAATTCTTCCAATTGTGGAGGTTAAACAGTGGTCTTTGCAGCTTGAACAGTAACCCACTGAACAACCATAAGAAAAAGCAACAAGGGTCAAATGTAAACATTAATGAAAGAAACAGCTAGATATTTATACTCATCAGACATGAAAAAAGTAAGAAGGTTTGCTGCCATCCATCGACCAATAGGAGAAGTGGACAGCACAAAACACAGACTTAAGCCTTCAAAAGTATGAATCTACATTTTTTATTGATGCAAAAGAGATCTTCAGATTCAAAACTTACCTCTAATTAGTAAATGTCCAGATCTCTGAAAGAAAGGTATCCTATAGAGCAGTAGAGACTGGTACTTCAACCTTTTTTTTGTAGAGTTTATGTCAGCATGGCTCAGCCTAGCCGAGCATAGCCCAGACCATGCAAGCTAATCACAACACTGCACTTTAAAAGTATTAGACTTTTATTAAAACATATAAGAGCAGCGCTGGGATAGTCTTGACCAGGGCAACCTAGTGTTCCTTCATAGAACAGAGACCTTTTGAACAGAGACCAGTCATAACTGTCCCATAGGCTCTCTAACACAGTGCGGGTTGAGAGGACCTCTAAGTGCACATCTCAGAATGGACTTGCCACACTTCTTGTTCAGCTTGACATGCACACTTTAATCAACAGCAGCCCTGTGATCTATAGGCATTACAAAGGAGTACCACGCCTCCTGCACCCCAAAATTGTAAAATTGTGTTGCAGGCCTCAGAACGTTTTACAAATGTTTTCATTTCACTTAGGGGAATTAGGAACAGAACTAAACACTACAGCTGAACCATCAGACATTTTGTTTCAGCTCCTAAGGGGAGGGGCAAAGCACATTTGCCCCTCTGGATGAGCCCCTGCTGCCCAGTGCTGCTCCATTTTAGGAAAGTGGTGAGGTAAAGAACATTACACCACAATGCAGTAACATTCCATTAGCAAGCTACCTATTCTATCACATGTTGACTGTATGTTTACCTTTGACTCTGTGTAGTACTCCACTGACATTTCAATAAGGTTCACACCATACAAATACCACATACATACATACATGTCTCACATGGTGAACAGGGGCAGAGAAAAGTGTGAAGGTCACCTTGCCCTAAATAGAGCAGGACAACCACCACTGTGACCTGGCAGCCTCTTGAAGCACAGGTTGCAAGGTCAAAGGTCCACATTAGTAGGGGCAGAAGAGGTTCTGCCATTGTAAACCTGGAACTTCCTCCTACTCTTCTCCCGCCTGGATTATGGCAACGCCCTATATGCAGGTATACCTGCATATAGTCTCAGGCGGTTGCAGATGATTCAAAACCAGGCGGCCCGGTTGGTCTTTAACCTTCCCAAGTCCTCACATGTCACTCCCCTCCTGAAAACCTTACATTGGCTCCCGGTCCGGGAACGTGTCCAGTTCGAGCTTGCGACTATCACCTACCAGGCCCGACTGGGCACGGCCCCTGCTTTCATTTCCTCGGAGATCATCCCATACTTTCCCACTAGGGAGCTCCGATCTTCTTCCCAATTTCTGTCGACAGTTCCCCGGTTTCGCCGGAAAAAGTGGGGGGTTCAAAATTTGCGACCCTTGCCCCAGCTCTTTGGAATTCATTACCCTTAGAGCTCAGATCCCTAACTCCATATCTCCAGTTTCGAAAGAAACTCAAAACTTATTTTTTCAGTAAAACCTTTATTTAATCCTCGGTTACTTGTCCTCTTCCCTTGTTCCCTCTGGAGACCTGCTAGTTACAGCGCCATAAAACCGCTGCTGAAAGAGCGCTTTATAAAACTTTTAAACTTAAACTTAAACTTAAACTTAAACTTAAACTCTTAAGTAGGGCGGTGAAACCATAAGTTTAGCAGAGTGGGAACATAGCTGAATTAAGGCACTGCTTTTGCGCTGTCAATCTTACTCCTACCTCAAACTATCTTTCAAAAATCAAAACCCCCAAGCCTAAAACAGATATGGAAGGTTTAAAGGCAGATTGCATACATATTCCTGTAATGTTACCACTCTTCTCTATAGTTGTGCTTAAACAAGTATCTTATGGATGGATGTCCCTCAACAGGTCAAAGGAATCTGTTCATTGGGCAGGTATAATAGATAGTCCCTTAGCTTAAACGGTTGTCTCATCTGAAGTAAGTGTATGAGAAAACATGATTATGAGAGGCATTTAGTCTGTCATTGTTGCAATTGTCGTTGGAGTCTCGTACTAATCTTGAGCAGGGCCCCCAAGTTTAGACTGACCACATTCTGAGCCCATCTACTCTCCTCTAAAATGCAAAAAGGAAACCGACTGTGTACTGCAGTAATTGTAATATGTCATGGTGTGTGATGTTGATGGAGTTGTCCCAGAGACAGAGGAGATTGAGAAGCTCTCAGTTCTGAGTTAAGTAGTAGTCGCGCCCTCTTGTAAGGATAGACCTCCTCACTGGATGAGTTCCATTGTTTTTCAGTTTTTTAACTATTTTGTGCACTGAAAACTGATTAATTATACTACCATCATTTATTTCTTCTGTTGCTTTATTGACTTCAGTTTATGCCTCTTTATTCGTAAGTTGTTTTTCTAGTTCTTCGCACTTACATTCCCAAAAGTCACAATAGGGTGAAGGGGACACTACACTAATATTAGTCTTCAATAAGAACGCTGACATAGCTTGCTGTCAAGAGTAATATTTTTTCTTATTCTCTACATTGTTATTCCATGCATTGGAAGCAAGCCCACTGTCTAAGTGTTTTCTGTGAGAATACCAGTAAGAACGTTGTGTGAAAATCTCCATATACAGGGGCATATTCTCAAGGACTTATTGGAGAGTTAGCAGCACTTTATCGCAGCCAGTCACGATAAATTCATCGCCCCATTCACAAGCTGGTGCCAGCATCCGATATCACCAGTTTCCCTGCGATAGCAGCCGCAAAAAACATCGCCACCGATGACACCGGCAATTATCGCTAATGATATGCAGAGTAGGCATTCTCGTGCAAAAAGCCACAACAACACCACTCCGCAACATTCTCAATGACCAGAAAGATTGGCGATAAGATCACAAAACAGGCAATAAGGCGCATTAGCAGCAGGGATTTAACACCTGCACTTAACTGGTTTAAAGTCGGACGACAACGTGCACCAGAAAAGGGAGCCCAGCCCAGAGACACACCTGAAGAACAACAGATGCCATGGAGCCTCTAATCGTGCAGCTCGGACACCCAAGAGGGCCACAACACCCACCGACACCACTCCCAGGACCCCCCCCTCCCCCGGGCCACCCCCGGACAAAGATATGTTAGATCCACTTTACGAAACCATGAACAAAACAATTCACCTGATGTTGCACAATGACAACACACAACATGCATGTTTGGCAGAAAAAGGAGAATTACACATTCATCTTTGAATTACCAAACAAAACCTTTTATTAAAAAAAAACAAATAAACTCAAAACAACTATTTTGAAGAGTCATGGCAGGTCTTCTCAGGACAATCTGTAAGTCACAGCCTGCAAGATAAAATTCTAGATAAGGTGTTTCATGCGCTCATCAAACGACAGAGAGAGAGAGAGAGAGCGAAAGAGATAGAGATAGAGAGAAAGAGAGGGAGAGAGAGAGAGAAAGAGGGAACTAGAGGGAGAGAAATAGAGGGAGAGAGGAAGAGAAAGAGAGAAAGAGGAAAAAGGAGTGAGAGAGAGAGAAAGAACAGGAGAGAGAGAGAGACAGTGAAAAGAAGAGGGGGAGAGAGAGAGGAAGAGGGAGAGGGAAAGAGAGTGCTGACACTGAGGACCCAGGCCTCACTGCTCACCTGCTGCCACCAGTGTGTCTCCAACCACGTGCCGGTATGCACTGCAGTCCACCAGGTCCCTTATCTGAGATTTATGAATGGCAGAGTACATTCAATTGCACACACCATTATTGCTTGCCTGTCCCCGCGCACACAGGCTGCTGCACCCAGGCCCTCCCACCACCCAGCTGTGACTGCCCGCCACTGCGCACCCAGGCCTCACTGCTCACCTTCTGCCACTGGTGTGTCTCCAAGAGAGCCCACCACGTTCCGGTGCATGCTCCAAGTCCAGGTCCCGCGTCCATGGCAACCTCCACTTCATGCAGCCCTGCTCCGCGCGCTTCCAGGTCACACACTTACTTCTGGATCTTGATTTCGGTATGGCAGAGATCATATCCATGCACACAGCATCTTTGCAGGCTGCACATCCGCTCAGCCCCCCTTTAGTTGCCACTAACTCTGTGACCCGCGAGCCAACGTCACGTGGCGGTAGGCCCGCACTGCCTGCTGGCTCAGGCTTACACTGCGGTCCAGCAGGGCTCAAACAAATCCTTACCAGTCCGGATTGCCAGGAAGGGGCATCACCACTGGCTGCACACCCGCTCAGCTCTTTAGGTGCCCCTAGTCACCGTCCTGTGACGGTAGGCCTGTGCCGGCCCAATGTATCCATTGCCGCCAACTCTGTGCAACACAAGTCATGAACCCTTTCTGATTGAGGCCCTTTTTATTGGCAGGGTCACATGTCCTGTGAAGCGTGTGCTGGATGGGTGTTGTGTGGGTGATAATCAGCCGTGATGGAGTGGCTGTGGCATGATGCCAACTTGCCCTGTGATCAGCAGATCACTACAGGGAAGACCTGGGACATGTAGCATTGTCATTTCCCCCTGTGAGCGTAAGCGAAGTGGGCTGGCCTGGCGTATTCCAGTCCAGCATAAGAGTGTGAGCAATGACCCCAGGGCTCTGGGCATGGTTCTGTCCTGGGCTGGACAAGGAAGTAACTAATGGGTGTGTCTTTGTTGTAGTGTCGGTACCACCCGGACCGCTATAGGCAATGTGTCACCCTGTGACCCAAGTCCCACAACATGAGCAACATGGACGTAAGGGGAAATCACTGACCTTACATTCATCCATACTTCCACACATGTAAGATCATAGACATGACACATCTGTGTGAATATGAATGTTTAATGCACATTCAGTGGAGTGTTGTAGCTGGAGCAGTACAGGGCCATGCAAACCACACTTTGCATTGTTGGCCCGTGGAGGCCAGCCAGAGTTACTTAGGGAATGACAAGTTCCTCGGAAGAGGAAGAGTACAGTCCGCTGTCTGAATGCTGTGTCATTGGTGACCAACCAGAATATGGCAGTCCATGTCGAGGTCCAAGGTGAGTGTCTCAGAGTGTATCGAGGGACAGTGGAAGGTGATGATGCTGAGGGCAGAACCAAGCAGAAACCGGCCATATGTCGGAGATGAATGCTACTGCGTCCTTCTTACTATGAAGGCAGATTCATCCACATCTTCGTCCTCTGCTGTTTTGTGTGCTCACATGTGGGTGGTGGTGTTCTGTCTCCAGCACTGTGTGGCAGTGATACCTCAGGAGCTGGAGGTGGAATTTCTACAGCACTGTGTGGCACTGACGCTTCAGAGGGTGGAGATGTGCTTGGAGTGGTAGCAGCAGCATGCATCAGCGCCAGGCCTTGTGGCAGCAATGCCAAGAGGAGGGTCTTTAGGGCATTGAGGAACCCAGCTACCTCTCACTGGTGTGCAGCCGTGGCAGCCGCTCTTTCCACCTGCGTCCGCTCCATGTTCTCCATGATCCACCGCATGTGTCCCAACTCCCGGGTGACATCGCTGGAGCCACTCTGACTAGACAGCTGTTCTTGTCTCTAAGTCAGGACTCCAGCGATGTTAGCCATGGATCGTTGGAGAGCATGAAGCAGACTGTGGGTGTCCTTTATGGACTGTGAATGGTCCCTTATGGGACTTGGACACCCATGTATGGCATCTAGTTTGGCTGCCATGCGGTCAAACCCCACCTGCACCTTTTCAGCCAGCTTTTCCTAACACCCCAACACACTGCGTTGGAAGGCCATGTGTTCTTCGTGGGGGTCCTGGGAGGGAGCCCTGGTGGTGGGTGCTGCCTGCTGTGTGTTCTGTGTAGGGGGTGGGGTCTCCTAGTTGCAGCTGGGCTGTCCTGCTCCTGGAGGTGGGGTGCGGAGGCTGTCCACAAGCTGTTGGAGGGCATAGGGGTCAAAGGTGTGGTGGTCCTCTTCGTCATCAGAGAAGAGAGGTCGGCCTGCTCTGCAGGAGGTGTTGGTTTTCCCTCTTCCATGTGTATGGGATATGCAGTTTAACATTGTGTTCACATGTATGTTGACACATTGTACATGTTTACATACAGACTGCATGACAGTGTACATTGTAACTGTTTGGGAGGAGCTGCCTATTTGATACAGGACAGTGGACATTTAAACAACATCACGGATGTGTGTTTGTACTTGTACATTGTCAACTCACATTTTCCTGCAATGTCAAATGTGATTGGCCAGTTCCTACCCACAAGCGGCACCAGTTGAGTCCTCTGTTCTGTTGTGGACGTGTTGCGGTTTGTACCACATTGTTGTCAATGTTGATGTGCTCTGCATGTTATGTGGGTGAGCTGCATTTTGGGAGAGTCACCCCAGCAGCTCTGATTTTGCTGCCCCTTATCCCTTTCATGCAGTGCGCCTTTGATGTCTGTGCTTATACAGTGCTGAGATGTCGCATACTTGGGTACATTGGTAACTTTGTGGGAGTTGGGGGTCTGGGGCATGGTTTGTCCACAGATGTGCTATATTTAAATGTGCATGTGTGTCATTGTGCCCATCTCTCCCGTCCCCCCAGTACCTGGTAGATACTCACCCTGGTGCTGTTGTGTCAGGTCATCTTGAGCAGTGTCCGGTCCCCCAACTCCTGCCACCGTCTTCCCACTGATGACTGTGGACACCATTTCCTCAATCTTGTCCAGCATCTCCTGTGGCGCTGGACTCCAGTCTGCATTGCTGCCTTCCGGTTGTTGCCGAGGTTCTGCTTGGTTTTGCCCTTCACATCATTCCAGCGCCTATTGGCCTCCAACATTGTGCTCTTCAGCACTCCGATTGCATTCACCTTGTCCACGATGGACTGCTATTTTCCATTTGTTGTTGTTAATGACACACTGGAGGTGACAAACAGTTGTTGATAGTGTTCTACCACCTCCGTTATCAGGATCCTATTTTCCTGCGGACTGAACCGTATCTTCCTCTTTTTCTTGTCCTTGCCTTTTGTAGTAATCAGGGACCATGCTGGAGATATTAAGTCAACGTAGGTTTATTCAGGAAACAGGTAGGCAGGTAAACAAGTAGAACAAGTCCAGGTCCAATGCCACAGCAGCCCCACCCGAAGCAGCCTGCTTGCTGCTCAGCCCCATCCATCAACTGTCATCACTCATTCAATCACCCAAGCATTCCACTCATAGCCCACACACCAAACATTCCATTCAGAACACTCACACAGGCTGAGCAGCCAGGGACAGGGAAACATGGGAGAGGCAATCCATAACATCAGGATACTACACCCTTTCCTGACCTCGAGGTCCTAGGTTAGTCCTATGGGGGGCTTGTGGGGTTCTGGTTGTCCTCTGTACTTGCTCTGCCTACCTCCATTGTGCTTGGCTGTTGTTTTGCTTTTGTTGTATGTGTTTTTTCTACTTTTATAGTGATTTTTCCCCGCTGACTTGTGTTTTTTGAAAGAGAACATTCACAGCCTCAAAGTAATATGCATTCATGAACACAGGGCCTCGCTTTTATAAAACAGTTTGGGAAGTCGATCTAAGCCACACAATAATACCAGAAACAATCAACATCTCACTGCTTCAGAATCATCTTGTGTCATGCAGTGAGAAAAATATAGTAGGCACTATTTAAGAACAAGCCAGATCACATTACTATGACTACCTTTCCCTAGAAACACCGAAAGCCAGGCAAATATTAAAAGGACATAGCAGAATCAAAAAGGAAGGACGCAACCCAGAGGAAGAAGGACCGAAATACAACACGATTGGTCAAAGTTCCTCACGTGACCAACAAGGAAGGAAATGAAGGAAACGGGACCGCATAGGAGAGGACGCTGGAATGCAGCGAGCCGAAGCCGTGGCGTGAAAGCGGGCACTGGCAGATAGCGTGGAACCCCGAGGAAGAAGGTAAAGGACTGCATGAGTCTCATAAACGTTAGAGTCACACGGAGAATTTGCATGCGGTCTCCCGGTCTAGCACTCCAAAACAATATTGGGCACAACCGGCTGCACGAAGGAAAATTGATCTTTGGTTCGCACCCACAAAAGCTGAAACGACTTGCTCACAATTTAGTACCAGCAAACAGAGAACATACGGCCCGAATAATCATTGTTAAGGCACATGGTACTTGCAGGTATGAGGACTCGCACAGCACACAAATATATGGTAGAGGGCTTGAGAAATAGACAATCTCACAAACGGGCAGAACTTTGAAAAATAACTCCACCTTCCCCCTATACAGATAGAAAAAGAAACAACCCTGGAAGGAGTACCGAATCTCCCTCCAAGAGCCTGCAAAGAATTACACGGAAAACAGAGCGATAGAGAGAACAGGTATGAAGACATAGGGCAATTGGCAAATCTAGTTTTCCATTGCTCCAATATAGATAGTTCAGTCAATTTATTATGTTTATTATTATTCATGCCCTTGGGAAATAAATCATCATCAACATTGAGCGCCGTTTCAGAGGCTCACAGTCTGTATACCGAAACGAGCAGCAGGTAAAGAGTAAAACTCTATGGCTGTTGTCAAAACCATAATTCACATCCACAAACCTAATTTGTTCTTCACTGTACTGCCCTTGCAGTGTCCTACAGCAAGAAATCATACCAGCACTGATGAAGACCTTCTTTGAATCACCCAGGTCCTTACAAGAAGGTCGAAACGCGTTGGCACACCCTTCACTCACCTACCCACAACAGAAGGTCAAGAGTATTGCTTCACTCTAAGCAAAGAAAAAGTTAATAAATAATTTGGTCAACCAACTAATAGTGAAGCTAATACCGATAAGTCAATCAAAAAGCGTTCTCTGACCTATATACCCCCTACTTTTTCTGTACCACATACAATAGACAGTATCGAGGATAAGCAGTCAACATCCCGGTACATGAGCAAAATGTAGTAGGACCCTTATGATTTTTCAGATTTTATGTCATTGTATTAATGTTTTCCAATCTATGCACTGTATATAATTGTTGCACGTTTTTGTATTAATGGATTAGAATGAAATAAGAAAAATTGTGAGCGTGTGGATAGAACATGTACCAAAAACAGAAGAAAAAGGAATTAACCTTGAAGTAAAAATTACTTTCTAAAGAATGTTTTGAGTATGTATTGAGTACTTTTGAAAATAGATGAATTTGTCATTTGCTTGTTGTCCCAGGAAATAGAAAGGTCACAAGTAATCCAGTTCATTAGCTTTACTACAGAGTTGGGAAGAATTACTCCCTTCTTCTGAAAGAAGATTACGAATTTATGGTACTAGAGGTAACCCTTTATGTTTAACTAATGGGCCTGCAGCACCTATTGTGCAACCCACTAAAATAGCCCCTTAAGAAATGTTCCAGACCTGCCCTTGCAGCCTGGATACAGTTTTAAACTGCCAATTTGACTAGACAAAATGACACCCTTGCCAAGCCTTCAACACTCCTTTTTTAAAAAAAAATATAAGTCACTCTTAAGGTAGGCCCTAGGTAGCCAAAAGGGCAGGGTACATTGTAAAAAAATGGTTTGAAAATGTACTTTTAAGTTTTACATGTCCTTGTAGTGAAAAACCCCTACGAGGATGGGGATGAGGAACTGGGCACAGCCACACTTGCAACTTGAAGGGCTGTGGTCTGCCTTTACACAAAGGGTGTGTCACAACTGCATTGTTCCTGCAGACAGCTTGGGGCCAGGGCAGTGGTTGCAGGAAATTCCAAGCACTTCAAAAAGAAACCTCTAAAAACATATACTACTTAAAGGAAGGCACCAGATATATCAATAGGGCTCTCATGCCCAGTCTTCAGTTTACTTTCTAGACCTACAGAAGGACTCTCAGAGGACTGCCTGCTACTGTGTCCTAATGTGTACCCACAAGACTGCTTGCTGCACTGGAAATGACAGCTTTGCTGCCTCATGCCTGCCTTGAACGCTCAGAGGCCTGCCCTTCTGCTTGAGCCTTGCTTCTTCATGTGAACCCAGGACTACCAGAGTGACCCCAAGGGTTACTTTGCTGCTTCTAGTTCAGAGCCATAGGCTCATAAAAGTCTCCCACCATCGTGAACCCACACCAGTCCCAGCCTGAGTGAGTCCTCAATTTCCAAGCTGTGCACCTCCAGTCCTCAATCCATGTTTGTGGTGTTAAATGTGCCCAGATAGCTAATATACAAAACTTGGGACTTGGAAGATTTTGGCTAAAATCTGCTCTGAGAACTGTGAGAAGTCTGGGACCAATCTGCTATCCATCCAAGGTGCATCGCCAGTTGGCCTGACTTTATGGCAGCTCCCAATACGTTCTTCTCCGCAGCAGCGTGTCCTGTTCTGTGGTCCTTCGGGTAACCCCCCCTCCTGGCACTCTCATCAGCTACAGCCTTTTGCTTCGACTTCCAAAAAAGTGACTAAGTCCGAATGTAGAAATCAAATCTTCATCGTGGCTTTGTCCAGTGGCTCCTCGATAACGACTCTCCCCCCTCAGACAATGCCTGCAGTCTTTACCCTCTCATAACATTTTCTTCAAAATGTCTTCCAAGTTCAAAGGTAAGCACCGACCAGGCCCAATCCACTTCTTGTATCCGATCTGCGCTTCATCGTGGTCTGCCATTTTTTTTTACTTTGGTCTGGTCTCGCACGACTAGATTTCTGGGGTTGGTGCTTTGATCTTTTAGGTGTTAGTTTTTATTAAAAAGTTTAAATATACATAACTCCAGGTCTGCTGATTGGATTTTTGTCATTTTGGTGTCAAATAATTTATTACAATTTACTCTATTTGCGTGGGATTTTTTTTGTGGTGTGTGTTCACGTTATTACTATGTGAGTACTGCACAATTACTTTCAACATAGACTCTAGGTTAAGCCTGGCTGCTTTTTGTGCCAAGCTACCGAGGGTTAAGCACAGGTTAATTTTGTGACTTTTTGTGGTTTACCCTGACAGGGATCATGGCTTTTGCTTGACCAGGGCTAACAATCTAGCAAACTTACAACTCAATTTCTCACAGGACCCCTGGCAGAGTGTGCAAGGTCAAAATGGACAGATCTGAATTCCACTCTATTCGGTCAGAACTGCTGGGGTTCTAGAATGTAGTTGTGAAAAATTGGTGGGTGGGGACTTGCTGAATTATAGGACTTGCAACCCTATTTGCAATGTGGAATGTTATTACCCGCTTATTGTGATTGCAATGCCTATAATGTTTTTCAAGAAATGTAATAAAAACAAGCTATGTAAAAAAACTGCAGATTTAGCACTGGCACAGACATAAATTGTATAGTGTGGTGATTGTGAGAAATGACTATTAAACCATGAAACTATATGAACTGTGGTTGCAGAGCATTAGATGGTAAAGTCAGACAGCAACCTTCTTCAAATGTACCACTGATTACAGAGAACCTGCATAACTTGTAAAACAAAAGTATAGTATTGATTTTATTCAGTCTTCAAATGTCCATGAAAATAGCTCAGTACTTGCACAGAATATGGTTATGTCATTGGAAAATTAATCTGTGACATACATAGAACTATGTGTTTCCAGCTCCACAGTGCTAAAGCAGAGGAAAAAATTGTCCTGTGGACATTCATAAAATACATAAAGGCTCCAAATACAATTTGGACCTAGTGGTATCTCTGAGTGGGATACTACCTGGGCCCATTATAATTAGTCTGGTGTTCTCATGTATCTGGAAATAGGAACCCCAGACCCAATTGTACTGGCCAACATTTTTCAGGTATAACCGTGTTCTCTCCCCGACACCTGCTTGCCCCGACCTACATCACTGGGGGAGTAATGTAATGTAATGTAAGGAACACTTCTATAGCGCTACTTTCACTCCAAGGAGTATCTTGGCGCTCTATCCAGCCTAGGTGAAAGGGCTGGAGGAAAAGAAATGACCTGAATACTCTACTACACACTACACCAATTCCCAACACGTCGCTTCAGACAGGGTGAAAATCCAAGTTTTCAGTGCTTTCCTAAAGTGTGACTCTTGAGAAAGTGTTCGTAGGTGGGGCGGAAGCTTATTCCAGGCCTTGGAACCTAATACAAAGAGTGATTTACCACCTTTTGTTACCAGCTTGAATCGGGGGATTGTGAGAAGATTCTGACTGGCCGACCTCAAACAGCGAGTGGGATAATATCTCTTAAAACCATTACACAAGTATTTTGGACCCTGTTGATGGAAAGCTCTAAAAGTAATTATGAGAATTTTAAACAAAATTCGTTTCCCTATGGGTAGCCAATGGAGCAGTTTGAGTGCTGTTGAGGCTGAGGATCTACGGGGCCAGCGCAACACCAGCCGAGCGGCTGCATGTTGGACCATTTGCAATTTATGGAGAACGATTTTGTTGGCTCCAGCATATAACCCGTTGCAATAGTCCAACCTGGAATTTATTAAAGCCACTGCAACTGTTTTCCTGGCCGACAGTGGGAGAAAATCAAAGAATTTTCTCAAAGCTTTTATAATCTGGAAACACGTTCCAGCCGCTGTCACTGCTTGATGTTTGAAAGACAGTTGGTCATCAAATTTGATGCCTAAGTTGCGGGCAGATGTAATAGTCTTGGGAGGTGTTTCCGCATCCACTGGCCAACACACTCTAGGGGAAAACAAGTTGTTACTTCCGAACGGTAGGATTTCTGTCTTACCAGCATTACATTTCAAATGATTGTCAGTCATCCATTTGAATGTTGCTGCTAGACAGTCCTTAAGGTTTTCTTCAGCATTCGGCCGCTCCCTATCCAACACCAGAATGAGTTGGGTGTCGTCAGCGTATGAGATTGAACTGATCTGAAATGACGCGATCAATTCTACTAGGGGTGCCATGTACAGGTTGAACAGTACTGGGCTTAAACTTGAGCCCTGAGGGACCCTGAGCTGACGACCTTTGCTTCAGATTGGTGTTGACCCAACACTGTGACTTGACGTCTACCACTAAGAAAATTCGTAAGCCACGCCAAGACTTTCCCCCCTACACCTGCGGCAGCCAGACGGTCCACTAAGATGTTATGTGAGACCGTATCGAAGGCTGCCGACAGGTCGAGTAGGATTAGGACAGCCTTCATTCCCTGGTCCATGGCTGCTCGAAGGGTCTCTGCTGTATAAAGCAGGGCTGTTTCTGTAGAGTGTTTTGAACGGAACCCTGACTGGTTAGGATGGAGAATATTGTTCGTCTCCAAAAAGTTCGTCAGTTGAATATTGACGAACTTTTCGGCCAGTTTGAACAGCACAGGCAACAGGGAGATGGGCCGCAGGTTGGAAAGGGTAGTAGGGTCGGCCAGTGTCTTTTTTTGGAGGGGCTTAACAGCAGCACACTTCCAGTCATTCGGGATATCAGCCGTGGCTAGAGACGAATTTATGATCCCATTAATTATGGGGTTAACCGTCTCTGCTAGGGTATGCAAAACCAGGGGGGGCAGGGGTCCAAAGGTGATCCCGATTTAATGGCTAAAATAGCCTTCGAGGTCTCCTCAAGAGAGACCAGTGTAAATTCTTCCAAGCGTGCGGTGGGCCTCATCGCCTCACTCTGTGTAGGGACAATCGACGTAGTCGAAGCTGAGGGAAAAGTTTTCACAATGGCCAGAATCTTGTCTTCTAAATAATCAGATATCGCATTACAGAGATCCTGAGATGGAGGGATCTCCTGCGATAAAGCTACTGGACTCATGAACTCCTTTACAATTTTAAAAATCGCTTTTTGTTCCTGACCTGCCCTCGTGACCGCCTGTAAATAATGGGCCTTCTTAGCAGATTTTAACTCAGCATGATATTTTCGTCTTGCTGATTTATAGATGTTATGGGTGGAGGCATCATATTTTCTACGCCACCTTCTTTCCAGGGTTCTTACCTCTCCCAATTCTAGTTTCAGGGCCAATGAGAACCAGGGGGCATTCTTTTTTATTTTAGTAGATCTTAAGGTGTTCTTATTAGATGATTTTAACATTGCCCCTGCTCTGGCAATCCATTCGTGAAAAATTTGATTATCTGTAGAGGTATGACCGGATAAATCCGGTATACAAGCTTTCAGTTGTGCTACAACATCAGGTCTATTGGCTAACTCTTTCCAATTGGGAATATGTCTGGCTTCAGGCTTTATTTTGCTTATTGCAGGGGAGACAATAGGTAGGGGATTCAGGACGATATGCAAAGGAATAAAAAAATGATCAGTCCAAATCTAAGGACTGGGATCTCCAACCCTCAACCTAGTAAAGTTAGAACAAACGCAGTCCAATAGATGTCCTGCCAGATGTGTAGGTTCCCTGTTGAAGAGTGTAAGTCCTAAAACTTCAATAGTATCCATGAAGCTACTCACTCCAGGTTCTTTAGGGGAGTCTAGGTGCAGATTTAGATCGCCTAGTATTGTAAACTGGGAAAATCTAAGTGTTAGATCACTCAAGACTTCACCCACAGTATCCAGGAACTTTAAAGAAGGACCCGGAGGGCGATATATATAAGAGCACCTGAGAACGTAAGTGAGTCATGGATCCCAAAGGTGAAGGCCAACGCCTCGGCTCCTTTTATATCCACCAGTTCTTGAGTGGAACATTCAAGAGACTTGTGGTGTATTATGGCGAGGCCCCCTCCTCTTATTTATGGTCTGTCCAGCCGTTGTATAAGGAAGTTCTGTGGGATGGCTAAAGCTAGGTCAGGATTGCACCAAGATTTTAACCATGTTTCAGTGACTAGGAGTAGGTCAAGAATATTCTCTACAATGAGGTCGTTGATGTTTTGTGAGTTTTTAACTAGGGATCGTGCATTGATTAGGCCCCCCGTAATACAGGTACATCTAAGGGTGTTTCCAGAGAGGGCTCAGGGATTAGCGTGAGCTGGCACTGGCTACAACAAGCCGGGCCGACCCATGTGTCAGGATGTAACACATCGTGACAAGATGCATAGGGCCCTTTACAGGATAGCAAGAATTCCCTTGACATACCTGAGAAGGGAGTGACGATGACGAATAGTGGTACAGAGTCCTCCGCCTCCCCGCCTCCTTAGCGCTGACGGGCGCAGACGGGCAGGACTCTGGCTTGACTCAGGCGCGAGCCAGGCGCTCCCACTGCGCGTCACCGCTGCGCGACCAGTGGGAGGGTTAAGTACAGGCTCACCTGACTGTTCGTCTGAGCACTAGAGCGCTCAGCCCAAAGTCACCTCGAGAGTTCCCCTTCCAATATGGCGGCCAAAGACCACGAGCAGTGAGAACTAATACAGTTTTTATCCGCTCCAAACAGCGGTGGGGTCACAATTATTGTGCAGGAGTGTGGGCAGGATACTACTAATTAAAAACAAGGGCTAAATAAAGAATAACAGCAAAATATGTTAAACGCGGTAAATTGTTTTAAAAAGCGCTAAAAATCCTGTTTCACGCTCGCATTAGGCGCTGGTACAAAATTATGCGCAGCAAAGTTCAAATACAGCCTTTCCCTAGGATAGGCTTGCCAAAGTGGTCGCCTTAAGTACAGGCTCATCTGACTGTTCGTCTGAGCACTAGAGCGCTCAGCCCAAAGTCACCTCGAGAGTTCCCCTTCCAATATGGCGGCCAAAGACCACGAGCAGTGAGAACTAATACAGTTTTTATCCGCTCCAAACAGCGGTGGGGTCACAATTATTGTGCAGGAGTGTGGGCAGGATACTACTAATTAAAAACAAGGGCTAAATAAAGAATAACAGCAAAATATGTTAAACGCGGTAAATTGTTTTAAAAAGCGCTAAAAATCCTGTTTCACGCTCGCATTAGGCGCTGGTACAAAATTATGCGCAGCAAAGTTCAAATACAGCCTTTCCCTAGGATAGGCTTGCCAAAGTGGTCGCCTTAAGTACAGGCTCACCTGACTGTTCGTCTGAGCACTAGAGCGCTCAGCCCAAAGTCACCTCGAGAGTTCCCCTTCCAATATGGCGGCCAAAGACCACGAGCAGTGAGAACTAATACAGTTTTTATCCGCTCCAAACAGCGGTGGGGTCACAATTATTGTGCAGGAGTGTGGGCAGGATACTACTAATTAAAAACAAGGGCTAAATAAAGAATAACAGCAAAATATGTTAAACGCGGTAAATTGTTTTAAAAAGCGCTAAAAATCCTGTTTCACGCTCGCATTAGGCGCTGGTACAAAATTATGCGCAGCAAAGTTCAAATACAGCCTTTCCCTAGGATAGGCTTGCCAAAGTGGTCGCCTTAAGTACAGGCTCACCTGACTGTTCATCTGAGCACTAGAGCGCTCAGCCCAAAGTCACCTCGAGAGTTCCCCTTCCAATATGGCGGCCAAAGACCACGAGCAGTGAGTTATGCTTCCTATGACAGGAAACATCCTCCCCTGCTCACCGCTCCAATCATCTGTCCCCCCACTCCCATCACACACCACCCCACACTTCCATTTCAAAGGATGCAGGTACAAAACAAAGAAGGCCCCATGCACTCATTTTAGTTCATCACTGTCATGTTGCAGTTATAAAGCAAATTGGCTTAATCACTGAAACTTGGGAATGGGAACCTGCTTCACCCCCAGCTTTGCAGGTCTTTACCTCAGCTGGTGGGAGGAGCAGGTGGCCCGGAAGATCAATCTGTATCAGGAGCATGTCGTCCTCTGGGCACGATACATTGATGACATATTCTGTATCTGGGATGGTGAACAAACACAAGCAGAAGAATTTGTCAGGATTCTGAACGTAAATGTTTGTAACTTACAGTTCACCAGTGAGATGAGCAATGTGAGAATTGAATTTCTAGATCTAGAACTCAATATTGTTAACAACACAATATGTAGTAAACTACACAGAAAGAAGACGGCAGGAAATAGCTTGCTGTTAGCCCAAAGTTGTCACCCAAAAAATTTGATTAATAGTATTCCCTATGGGGAACTTTTGCGTGCAAAACGCAACTGTAGCTCACAAGATGACTATGAAAAAGAAGAGCAAGTTATGATAACTAGGTTTAAAGACCAAGGCTACAGCTTCTCAACTATTCAATCAGCAGTTGATAAAGTCGCTTTAATTAAAAGAGATGAATTGCTCAAAGATAAGGAGAAGGAACAGACCATAGAGGAAAAGATGAGGTTTATCACTACATACCATAGACAAGCATGGGAGGTACGTAGAAGTTTAAACAAGTTCTGGGATGTTCTTAGAACAGATGGTGATTTAAGGGACAATCTAGGTGACCAGCCGTCTATAACCTTTAGACGGAGCAAATCGTTAAAAGACATGCTTATGACAAGTGAGATTAAGGAAACTAAAAAAGTGAATCCAATACGGGGTTTCTTCACTTGTTCGAAATGTAAGGCCTGTCGTTTTAGTCAGAATTGCAAAATGGTCAAATTATGTAAAGACAAACCTGCGTTTAAAATTATGAAACACTTCCTGTGATACGGAATTTGCAGTTTACGCCTTGAAATGCCCCTGTGATTTATGTTACATAGGCAGTACCACCAAAAAAGTTAAGTTACGCATTTTGGAACATCTGCGAGCAATTGCTAAACATGACAAACAATATCCGGTTGCTCGCCACTTTTATGACAAGCACAATCAGAATCAGAATCTCCTCAAATTCTGTGTGCTGGATGCAATACCCTAAGAGAGAGAGGAGGGAACGCACACTGGAATTAAGGAAACTTGAGTCGAGGATGATTATAAAATATGACACAGTGATCCCATTTGGTTTAAATTTTGATGATGAGATATCAATACACTTAAGATAATGTATTATTCCGTATTCTCACCCTTTTCGTACTGGATATCTTTCTGAATGTTTTTAAAGTCCTAATTTTATATTATTTTGACACTTAAGGGTTCTATTTTTAAATATAGATTTTATTTATTCCATTGCAGACAATTGAAGGAACATTCAAAGATGATTACAATGAACTTTGGAAAATGAGCTCACTGGAGCAACATCAGAGAAAGACTTTATTTGCGAGCCCACTGGGGCGTAATTGTGAAGAATATAGCCAGGGTGACATCATCTATTTTGGCTTTATATAAATAAATCAACACGGTGTTGTGTTAGAGACTTATAGTAAGAATAGCCCACTTGGGCAAGATTGCTGTTATAAATTTGATGTCTTTTGGTTTCACTTGAAATTATGTTATTGAGTAATTCAGTATGATGTATTACCAAGGGTTCTTGTAAATAATGCAAATTTGAAAGAATGCATGGAAGTAAAAACGGAAGTATTTTTACTATGTTTATGTAACTGACCTCAATGGAACCCTGTACCTTTGAATATGTGAAGTGCACTTTATTTGATTACCCGTGAGAAAGCAGTGAGGTTAACTGCGAAACGCGTCGGGTTTGCCAGTTGTCTAAATAAATACTGTTTGAAAGAATTGTGGCCACGGCACCAGTGAGTTTATTCTTGTGCAACTGGGGTTTGAGTTGGAATATTGAGGGATCGGCATCCCTGCCGTGTTGCCCGCCGCAAAAGTGGCTTGGTTTTGCTAAAAACCTACGTCGAGATATATATATATATATATATATATATATATATTCAGCAGTTCTCAGCCCAGAATGTTGACGCTGGCGCACACAAGTGAAGCGTGGTGCATTTCTTTTCCAGCAGAGCCAAGCCGGTATCCAATGTTCACAAAAAACACACCTTGCAGCGAAGTAAAGACGCACACTATCATTTTCAGGAAGATTCCCATGCAAGTTCTATTTTACTTTTGCCATGCCCTAGGCGTTTCGGTCAATTACTTTGACCTTGATCACGGGATAGTGACATACAGAGAAAAGATCTTCTTTTATTCCTACATGTAACAGTTACTTCCTGTTTTGTGGTGCATTGTGGTAAGTGTAGTGATTACTTAAATAAGTGATTAGTGAAATTTAAATGTGAATTGCTTGTCTCTGTGACAAATTTATAAACAATAAATTATATCTTTACTGTTATAGAGGCAGTCTTGTGCTGTTATGTCCCTTTTAAAAAAGGTCGCTTTTTATCATTCTGATGTTCTGCTCTCTGGTGAGCCTTTCATCTGGATGCCTTCTTCCAGTTGATTCCAGTATCCTGTTTTGTTAAATGGTCTTCTTGTTTTAACACTCTTTTTTCTATGCTCTCTGGTGAGCCTTTCACTTGACTTATTTATTCTTTCAATTAAATCAAGTGTCATGTTTTTGTTTTTGCAAAAGAGGTTTGATCAACACAGAAGAGCAGAAATATCTCACAGTCGACAAACCAACCATGGCAACCTTCTAGTGCCTCCCCAAAATACATAAGAGTAAAGTAAATTCTCCGGGGAGGCCGATAGTCTCCGCCAATGGCTCAATCTTAGAGCATATCTCTAATTACATTGACCACTTCCTGGTACCCCTTGTGAGAGACCTCAGCTCTTACATTCGTGACACAACTGATCTATTACAAAAATTGGAGGGGATAACATGGCAAACTACTTTTAAGTTGATTACAATGGATTTTGTTTCTCTATATTCTAACATTGAACATTCAATTGGACTTCAGGCATGAAATATTTCATAGGCAAACGAAATATCAAATATTGCGAGCATAATTTTATGCTAATGGAAATGATCACATTATGCCTTGAAAAAAGTATCTTCATATTCAACAAACACATCTTTAAGCAAACAAAGGGATGTGCCATGGGATTCTCATTTTCCCCAAACTATGCTAACTTGACTATGGGGTGGTTCGAACAACAGATGCATGGATCTCAGAAAACGATGATTTCCTGGTAAAAACTATTCTTTGGCTTTGTTTCATAGACGATCTTCTAATAGTCTGGGATGGCACAGAAACAGAATTCAAAAGCTATTTTTCAAAGTTGAACAACAATACAGCAAAACTACAATTCACATTCGACATCAGTGCCAAACAAGTAACTTTCCTCGATATAAATGTGTATGTGGAAAATAACAAACTCCACACAACATTACATCATAAAAAAACATCTACCAACGCAATATTACATGGGGAAAGCTTTCATCAGGAAACCCTAAAGTGGAGTATACCTTAGGGTGAATAATTAAGACTTAGGAGAAATTGCTCAGCTGATGATGAATTCAAGAAACACAGCGAACAAACAACTGAGCAATTTGTGAAATGGAAATACCCAAGGAAAGTGATCCAAAAAAGCCTACAGAGGTTAGTAAACTAATAACGAAAAGACCAAGTCAAAAGATGAAGAACAGACTGATCAACAAATAATAAGACTGATCACAACTCATAACGCGGAGAATAAAAATCTTGTTAAGATTATAAAGAAGCATTGGGGAATCTTACAACTGGACCCAGTTCAGGCTGAAATAATGGGAGATCATCCAAATGTAACATACCGTAGAGCAAAGAACATCACTGACAAACGAACACACAGTCCCTTTAAGGAAACCACGACTACCACATGGCTCCAAAGAGAAGGATTTTGGCCATGTAAACAATGTAAGGCATGTAAGATTGCAACTCATATGAAGGAACTTACCATTCAAAAGGGCACAACATGGAAAATCAATCAACATCTGACGTGTAAAAGTAATTACGTAATCTACATGGTGGAATGCCCGTGTAAATTGCGTAACATTGGCAGTACCATCTTTGAAGTCAAGAAAAGGATTCTTGAGCACATTCGAGCCACCACACATAAGGATCGCTCCAATGCTATAGTAAAGCACATGGAGAAAGAACATAAAAGTCGGTGGGAATGTCTCAAATTCTGGGCTCTCGATCAAGTACCCATCTCAGAAAGAGGAGGAAACCGTGAAAGAACCATGCGCCAGAAAGAGTCGAGACACATAATAACATTCAGAACATTAGATCCGAGAGGTCTGAACCAGAATGAAGAAGTTTATGTACATCTTTGAACTATCTTTGGTACAATTGAAAATGAAAAGAATTGGAACAGCATGAACCCGACTCACCAGAGAGAATGAGCTACTATCTAATAAAGACGCGCAAACGAAGTAAAAACATGACACTTGATTAAATTGAAAGAATAAATACCTCAAGTGAAAGGCTCACCAGAGAGCATAGAAAAAATATTGTTGAAACAAGAAGATCATTAAACAAAACAGGATTCTGGAATCAACTGGAAGAAGTAATCCAGATGAAAGGCTCACCAGGTAGCAGAACATCAGAATGATAAAAAGTGACCTTTTTTAAAAGAACATAACAGCACAAGACTGCCTCTATAACAGTAAAGATATAATTTATTGTTTATAAATTTGCCACAGAGACAAGCAATTCACATTTGACTAATCACTTATTTAAGTAATCACTACACTTACCACAATGCACCACAAAACAGGAAGTAACTGTTACATGTAGAAATGAAAGAAGATATTTTCTCTGTATGTCACTATCCCGTGTTCAAGGTCAAAGTAATTGACCGAAACGCGTAGGGCATGGCAAAAGTAAAATAAAACTTGCCTGGGAATCTTCCTGAAAACGAGAGAGTGCGTCTTTACTTCGCTTCAAGGCGTGTTTTTTGAAAAAAAAGAACTATATATATATATATATATATATTCACTGAAAAAACCATAGGTTAGAGACCATATATAGTTAGCTGGACATTTTATTGACATAAAACCAATGAAATTCCATATATAGTTAGTTGCACTAACTATATATCGCGCACCCGCAATCCACTGCTGATGATGTCACATATTACATCATTCATGACATGGTCAGTGACATCACTGATGACATCACTGATGACATCTCAAATGACATCACTGATGACATCACTGATGACATCTCAAATGACATCACTGATGACATCATCTAGTGTCTGTGTGATTTTGTAAAGTTTAAATATGTTTTACATATTGAAGAATGAGTGGATGTATGGAAGACTGAGTGTGTGTGTGGCTGGCTGGGAGGTGTGTGACTGTGCATATCAATGTGTACTTGTATCAGTGATTGTATAAGAGAGTAAGTATGTGTTAGTATATGTGAGAAAAGTATGGTGTTCTGTGTTTAACTGTATAGATGAGGAAATCGAAGTGTGATTGATTCTTCACAGGACTGACTAGGTGTATGAGTGCATATGATAGTGTTGTAATAATGAGTGACTGTATGTATGAGTGATTGTATGGGTGAATGAGTGAATGTGTGTGTAGACGTAGGAATCAGTGAGTCCGTATGTAGTAACTGGTATTGGTGTGTCATGATGTCATCAGTGATGTCATTTGAGATGTCATCAGTGATGTCATCAGTGATGTCATTTGAGATGTCATCAGTGATGTCATCAGTGATGTCACTGACCATGTCATGAATGATGTAATATGTGACATCATCAGCAGTGGATTGCGGGCGCGCGATATATAGTTAGTGCAACTAACTATATATGGAATTTCATTGGTTTTATGTCAATAAAATGTCCAGCTAACTATATATGGTCTCTAACCTATGGTTTTTTCAGTGAATTTTCAAGGTTTTGTAAATGCAAATTCCTAACTATATATGGTCTATAACCTATGGTTTTTTCAGTGAATTTCATTGGTTTTTTAAAAGCTAATATCTATAGCTGTAAAATATATTCTTTATTACGTGACATATCACGTAGCCACGTGAGACGCCTCATGACGCGTCGCATAACCGTGACGTATCGGCTCTGCAGCGCAAACAAAACCCGTAACGTAAGCGTGCCGGAGCACGCTTACAGATATATATATTTTTTTTAACCTTAATTAGACAAAATCCACACGTGCACATATCTTGAGGCCTTGCAAAGGCACATCAAACAAACAGTCCCTACAATTTTGCCAAGTTTGCTGGAAATCTATTCCCTTCATTTTTTTTTTACTGTTTCTCTTGGTTTTCCCCTTGTTACGCTTACCGGGACGCTACCCGGTACGGGAACCGGACGCTCCAAAAACACAAGATGGCGGACTCCCGTTACGCTGCCGGTTAGCTGCCCGCGTACCGGGAAGCGCCTCTACCGCGAAAAATCGCGGGGGACTTTAATATCCCCCGCATCAATCCTAGGGGGTCAGGAGGGGTTTACCTTGCCCCCTTTCCTTCATTTCCCCCTTCTTTTTTCACCACATCTTGTCTCTCGAACCTACCGAGAGACAAGATGGCGGCCGCTCCGGACTGTTTACAATGTTGACAGCTACGCTGCCGGTTAGCTGCCCAGTTAGCTGCCCGGTGAGCTGCCCGGTGAGCTACCCGGTTCCCGTACCGGGACGCGCCTCTACGGCGTAAAATCGCAAAAAAAAAAAAAAATTATTTTTGACAGACACCGGAGAGCCAATCAGCTTCGCTTCGCGAAGTTCCGTTACGCGTCAGGTACGCGAACCGGGGCGCTAACCGGAGCGCTGTCACAGATATATATATTTTTTTAAACGTTAATTTCTCAAAATCCACTGGAGCACATATATTGAGACATAGCAAAGGCACGTCGGGCAAACCATATCTACAATTTTGCCAAGTTTCATGTAAATCTATTCAGCCGTTCGAGCTAAAAGTGAGTCCAACCGCCCTATGGAAAAATGAATGAGAAAAACGCGTTTTGGGACCCCCCTTTTTTCTCGGCCCCCCCTTGACGAAACCCCCCCAAATTTTCAGGGGCTGCTCAGAAACAAAATGTGCCATTTTCCTGACAATTTCAGCCAATTCCGTCCACAAACGCCAAAGTTATTAGACATAGAATTTTCAGAAATCCCATAGAGAAAAAATCCTAACTATATATACCCACTGGCTATCGCCAGTAGGTAATATACATATATAAACATATATAATCTGCATATCTATATAAATATAAATGCATGCATACATATACATATATGCATACATATGCATGTTATTTACATGAAAGTTTTAAAAACACTAATAAAAGCAAAGCTAAAAAGCCACCTCATTACAAACAGAATGGCTTTAACTTAAACGAGGGCGAGATCTATTGCATTTTTAATGCTTGCTTACTTTTGTTCTATCAAGAAGGCATTCAGATGTGTCACACATTTGCCATAAATTCTGAATGTTAGCACTCTAGTTGCTCATTAGATCACTGTAGTAAAGCTAGTGCTCACCAGGGAAGTCTGCTGCTAATCATGGTTTGCAGCCATTTTCCCGCATTTTTTATCCCGCAGACTTTCAGTCCGCATACCATTATCCCGCAAGGTCATTGACCTCGCATACCATTATCCCGCATTTTTTCAAAACGCATGTGCATTTATCGCGCATGCCTTTACAAATTACGTTTTAAAGGCATGTATGGTAAATGCATTTGCGTTGTGAAAACCACGATGACGAGCGAGGTAAGTGGGTTTGTGTTAATTTTTTCGTGGGTTAGTGATTGTGTAGTGTAGTGTAGTGTTGTGTAGTGTAGTGTTGTGTTAGTGTAGTGTAGAGTTGTGGTGGTTGTTTAGTGTAGGGTCATGCTGGGGGTAGTGTTTTAGGGTTTAGGGTTGTGTTGTAGTGTTTGCGTAGTGTAGGGTCATGCTGGGGGTAGTGTTTTAGGGTTTAGGGTAGTGTTGTAGTGTTTGCGTAGTGTAGGGTCATGCTGGGGGTAGTGTTTTAGGGTTTAGGGTTGTGTTGTAGTGTTTGCGTAGTGTAGGGTCATGCTGGGGCTAGTGTTTTAGGGTTTGAGGTAGTGTTGTAGTGTTTGCGTAGTGTAGGGTCATGCTGGGCGTAGTGTTTTAGGGTTTAGGATAGTGTTGTAGTGTTTGCGTAGTGTAGGGTCATGCTGGGGGTAGTGTTTTAGGGTTTTAGGGTTTTGGGTAGTGTTGTAGTGTTTGCGTAGTGTAGGGTCATGCTGGGGTGTAGTATTTTAGGGTTTAGGGTAGTGTTGTAGTGTTTGCGTAGTGTAGGGTCATGCTGGGGGTAGTGTTTTAGGGTTTTGGGTAGTGTTGTAGTGTTTGCGTAGTGTAGGGTCATGCTGGGGGTAGTGTTTTAGGGTTTTGGGTAGTGTTGTAGTGTTTGCGTAGTGTAGGGTCATGCTGGGGTGTAGTGTTTTAGGGTTTTGGGTAGTGTTGTAGTGTTTGCGTAGTGTAGGGTCATGCTGGGGTGTAGTGTTTTAGGGTTTTGGGTAGTGTTGTAGTGTTTGCGTAGTGTAGGGTCATGCTGGGGTGTAGTGTTTTAGGGTTTTGGGTAGTGTTGTAGTGTTTGCGTAGTGTAGGGTCATGCTGGGGGTAGTGTTTTAGGGTTTTGGGTAGTGTTGTAGTGTTTGCGTAGTGTAGGGTCATGCTGGGGGTAGTGTTTTAGGGTTTTGGGTAGTGTTGTAGTGTTTGCGTAGTGTAGGGTCATGCTGGGGGTAGTGTTTTAGGGTTTAAGGTAGTGTTGTAGTGTTTGCGTAGTGTAGGGTCATGCTGGGGGTAGTGTTTTAGGGTTTAGGGTAGTGTTGTAGTGTTTGCGTAGTGTAGGGTCATGCTGGGGGTAGTGTTTTAGGGTTTAGGGTAGTGTTGTAGTGTTTGCGTAGCGTAGGGTCATGCTGGGGGTAGTGTTTTAGGGTTTAGGGTAGTGTTGTAGTGTTTGCGTAGCGTAGGGTCATGCTGGGGGTAGTGTTTTAGGGTTTAGGGTAGTGTTGTAGTGTTTGCGTAGTGTAGGGTCATGCTGGGGTGTAGTGTTTTAGGGTTTTGGGTAGTGTTGTAGTGTTTGCGTAGTGTAGGGTCATGCTGGGGGTAGTGTTTTAGGGTTTAGGGTAGTGTTGTAGTGTTTGCGTAGTGTAGGGTCATGCTGGGGTGTAGTGTTTTAAGGTTTTGGGTAGTGTTGTAGTGTTTGCGTAGTGTAGGGTCATGCTGGGGGTAGTGTTTTAGGGTTTAGGGTAGTGTTGTAGTGTTTGCGTAGTGTAGGGTCATGCTGGGGGTAGTGTTTTAGGGTTTAGGGTTGTGTTGTAGTGTTTGCGTAGTGTAGGGTCATGCTGGGGGCAGTGTTTTAGGGTTTAGGGTTGTGTTGTAGTGTTTGTGTAGTGTAGGGTCATGCTGGGGGTAGTGTTTTAGGGTTTAGGGTAGTGTTGTAGTGTTTGCGTAGTGTAGGGTCATGCTGGGGTGTAGTGTTTTAGGGTTTTGGGTAGTGTTGTAGTGTTTGCGTAGTGTAGGGTCATGCTGGGGGTAGTGTTTTAGGGTTTAGGGTAGTGTTGTAGTGTTTGTGTAGTGTAGGGTCATGCTGGGGGTAGTGTTTTAGGGTTTAGGGTAGTGTTGTACTGTTTGTGTAGTGTAGGGTCATGCTGGGGGTAGTGTTTTAGGGTTTAGGGTAGTTTAGTTGTTTAGTGTATGCTAAAGGCATATTCGTTCTAAAGGTTTTCGTTATTTTAATTTGTGGCCTCATAGTACATGCGGGATTTTTTTTGCGGACTGATGGTATGCGGGATTTCGTCATATATTCGCTAATCATATTTTCTATGGCAAAATGAACCCCCTCATTTTGTTCCTTTTTAAATTAAATGTTTTAAGAGTTACCACTTTATTCCAATCAAGATGGCTTCAGGTGTGCCATACCTTTGTAATAAGTAGGACTGTTAGCACTCTAGTTGTTCTTTAGAACACTCTGGGACATTCCGTCATTGGGCTATAGTTGGGCTACATCTGGCTGATATTTGGGCTACATTTGGTTTTTTTTTGTCTCTGGTGGCCATCTTTGGGCTACATTGGGCTAC
The DNA here is from genome assembly GCF_964261635.1 of Lissotriton helveticus. Taxonomy (NCBI): domain Eukaryota; kingdom Metazoa; phylum Chordata; class Amphibia; order Caudata; family Salamandridae; genus Lissotriton; species Lissotriton helveticus. The sequence goes on from NC_136057.1 coordinate 2,114,993,567, forward strand.
ATTGGGCTACATTTGGGCTCCAACATATATATAGCCCAATGTAGCCCAATATATATTTTTCAAAGTTAATTTTTGTAAAAACCACTGGAGCCTATATCTTGAGACATAGCAAAGGCACATCGGGCTACCAGTCCCTACAATTTTGCCAAGTTTGGTGTAAATCCATTCAGCCGTTCAGGCTAAAAGTGAGGCCAACCGCCCTATGGAAAATTGCATGGGAAAAACACGTTTTGGGACCCCCCTTTTTTCTCGGCCCCCCCTTGACGAAACTCCCCCAAATTGTCAGGGGCTGCTCAGAAACAAAATGTTCCATTTTCCTGAAAATTTCAGCCAATTCTGTCCTCAAACGCCAAAGTTATTCGACATAGAATTTTCAAAAATCCCATAGGAAAAAAATCCTAACTATATATACCTACTGGCTATCGCCAGTAGGTAATATATACATATGTATATTACCTACTGGCGATAGCCAGTAGGTATATATAGTTAGGATTGTTTTCCATAGGGAAATCGCAACATTCTATTGGGAATAACTTTGGCGCCGGTTGAGGAATCTTCCTGAAAATTTCCTTAACTTTGCCTCGCGGCGCTCCGCTCCTTCCCTGAAAGTTTGGGGGGGATTCCTCAAGCGGGGGCCGAGATAAAAGGGGGGTCCCAAAACGTGTTTTCCCCATGTTAATTTCCATAGGGCGGTTGGACTCACTTTTAGCCCGAACGGCTGAATGGTTTTCCACCAAACTTGGCAAAATTGTAGGGACTGGTAGCCCGATGTGCCTTTGCTATGTCTCAAGATATGTGCTCCAGGTGTTTTTACGAAAATTAATTTTGAAAAAATATATATTGGGCTACATTGGACTATATATATGTTAGAGCCCAAATGTAGCCCAATGTAGCCCAATGTAGCCCAATGTAGCCCAAAGATGACCACCAGAGACAAAAAAAAACAATTGTAGCCCAAATATCAGCCAGATATAGCCCAACTATAGCCCAATGACAATATGTCCCAGAGTGTTCTAAAGAACAACTAGAGCGCTAACAGTCTTACTTATGACAAAGGTATGGCACACCTGAAGTCATCTTGATTGGAATAAAGTGTTAATTAATTAATTAGTTAGTTGTGGGTTTCTAAAGTGCTAGAATCGACTCCCGAAGGAGTATCTCTGCGCTGTAGACCGCTGGGGAACCCGTCCTGGCTTTCCCTGTGAGATGGTCCCTACTGGGTATCTCCAAGGTGAAACCAGGCATCCCCGGCGTATTGATTGATTGATTGTGGGTTTCTAAAGCGCTAGAATCGACTCCCGAAGGAGTATCTCTGCGCTGTAGACCGCTGGGGAACCCGTCCTGGCTTTCCCTGTGAGATGGTCCCTACTGGGTATCTCCAAGGTGAAACCAGGCATCCCCGGCGTATTGATTGATTGATTGTGGGTTTCTAAAGCGCTAGAATCGACTCCCGAAGGAGTATCTCTGCGCTGTAGACCGCTGGGGAACCCGTCCTGGCTTTCCCTGTGAGATGGTCCCTACTGGGTATCTCCAAGGTGAAACCAGGCATCCCCGGCGTATGTGGGGGGCCGTTGTGGAGATGAGGCTAGCTAATGCCCAGAGTTGCCGAGTGTGAGCCCTGGTTAGAGTAGGCACCGAGGCGAGAATTATCGAGTCCGCTGACCCTCGTCCACGATCCTGCCGCGTCGGTAATAGAACCCTGGTCCCGGGCCATCCTCTGCTTCCGGGTCTGCCGCCTCTAACCAGTGAGCCACACCACTCCACTAACACTTAAAACATGTAATTTGCAAAGGAACAAAATGAGGGGGTTCATTTTGCCATAGAAATTATGATTAGTGCTGAAGAAAGAAAAATTAGGGCACATTTTGAGTGACTTCTCAAATCCTCTTATATTTCATTAAAAAAATGTTGATATGCAGTCTCCCAAGATGGCCACCAGAGACAAAAGAGCCCAAATGTAGCCCAAATATCAGCCAGATGGAGCCCAACTATAGCCCAATGACAGAATGTCCCAGAGTGTTCTAAAGAACAACTAGAACGCTAACAGTCTTACTTATGACAAAAGTATGGGACACCTGAAGTCATCTTGATTGGAATAAAGTGGTAACACTTAATACATTTAATCTGAAAAGGAACAAAATGAGGGGTTTCATTTTGCCATAGAAATTGTATTACCTACTGGCGATAGCCAGTAGGTATAGATAGTTAGGATTATTTTCCATAGGGAAATCGCAACATTCTATTGGGAATAACTTTGGCGCCGGTTGAGGAATCTTCCTGAAATTATTCTTAACTTTGCCTCGCGGCGCTCCGCTCCTTCACTGACAATTTGGGGGGGATTCGTCAAGCGGTTGCCGAGATAAAAGGGGGGTCCCAAAACGTGTTTTCCCCATGTTAATTTCCATAGGGCGGTTGGACTCACTTTTAGCCTGATCGGCTGAATGGTTTTCCACAAAACTTGGCAAAATTGTAGGGACTGGTAGCCCGATGTGCCTTTGCTATGTCTCAAGATATGTGCTCCAGTGGTGTTTATGAAAATTAACTTTGAAAAAATATATATTGGGCTACATTGGGCTATATATATGTTAGAGCCCAAATGTAGCCCAATGTAGCCCAATGTAGCCCAATGTAGCCCAAAGATGGCCACCAGAGACAAAAAAAAACAAATATAGCCCAAATATCAGCCAGATGTAGCCCAACTATAGCCCAATGACAGAATGTCCCAGAGTGTTCTAAAGAACAACTAGAGCGCTAGCAGTCTTACTTATGACAAAAGTATGGCACACCTGAAGTCATCTTGATTTGAATAAAGTGTTAACACATAAAATATTTAATTTGCAAAGGAACAAAACGAGGGGGTTCATTTTGCCATAGAAATTATGATTAGTGCTGAAGAAAGAAAAATTAGGGCACATTTTGAGTGACTTCTCAAATCCTCTTATATTTCATTAAAAAAATTCTGATATGCAGTCTTCCAAAATGGCCACCAGAGACAAAAGAGCCCAAATGTAGCCCAAATATCAGCCAGATGTAGCCTAACTATAGCCCAATGACAGAATGTCCCAGAGTGTTCTAAAGAACAACTAGAACGCTAACAGTCTTACTTATGACAAAAGTATGGCACACCTGAAGTCATCTTGATTGGAATAAAGTGGTAACACTTAATACATTTAATTTGAAAAGGAACAAAATGAGGGGTTTCATTTTGCCATAGAAATTTTATTACCTACTGGCGATAGCCAGTAGGTATATATAGTTAGGGTTGTTTTCCATAGGGAAATCGCAACATTCTATTGGGAATAACTTTGGCGCCGGTTGAGGAATCTTCCTGAAATTTTCCTTTACTTTGCCTCGCGGCGCTCCGCTCCTTCCCTGAAAGTTTGGGGGGATTCGTCAAGCGGGGGCTGAGATAAAAGGGGGGTCCCAAAACGTGTTTTCCCCATGTTAATTTCCATAGGGCGGTTGGACTCACTTTTAGCCCGAACGGCTGAATGGTTTTCCACCAAACTTGGCAAAATTGTAGGGACTGGTAGCCCGATGTGCCTTTGCTATGTCTCAAGATATGTGCTCCAGTGGTTTTTACGAAAATTAACTTTGAAAATATATATATTGGGCTACATTGGGCTATATATATGTTAGAGCCCAAATGTAGCCTAATGTAGCCCAATGTAGCCCAAAGATGGCCACCAGAGACAAAAAAAAACAAATGTAGCCCAAATATCAGCCAGATGTAGCCCAACTATAGCCCAAAGACAGAATGTCCCATAGTGTTCTAAAGAACAACTAGAGCGCTAACAGTCTTACTTATGACAAAAGTATGGCACACCTGAAGTCATCTTGATTGGAATAAAGTGTTAACACTTAAAACATTTAATTTGCAAAGGAACAAAATGAGGGGGTTCATTTTGCCATAGAAATTATGATTAGTGCTGAAGAAAAAAAAATTAGGGCACATTTTGAGTGACTTCTCAAATCCTCTTATATTTCATTAAAAAAATTCTGATATGCAGTCTCCCAAGATGGCCACCAGAGACAAAAGAGCCCAAATGTAGCCCAAATATCAGCCAGATGTAGCCTAACTATAGCCCAATGACAGAATGTCCCAGAGTGTTCTAAAGAACAACTAGAACGCTGACAGTCTTACTTATGACAAAAGTATGGCACACCTGAAGTCATCTTGATTGGAATAAAGTGGTAACACTTAATACATTTAATTTGAAAAGGAACAAAATGAGGGGTTTCATTTTGCCATAGAAATTTTATTACCTACTGGCGGTAGCCAGTAGGTATATATAGTTAGGGTTGTTTTCCATAGGGAAATCGCAACATTCTATTGGGAATAACTTTGGCGCCGGTTGAGGAATCTTCCTGAAATTTTCCTTAACTTTGCCTCGCGGCGCTCCGCTCCTTCCCTGAAAGTTTGGGGGGATTCGTCAAGCGGGGGCTGAGATAAAAGGGGGGTCCCAAAACGTGTTTTCCCCATGTTAATTTCCATAGGGCGGTTGGACTCACTTTTAGCCCGAACGGCTGAATGGTTTTCCACCAAACTTGGCAAAATTGTAGGGACTGGTAGCCCGATGTGCCTTTGCTATGTCTCACGATATGTGCTCCAGTGGTTTTTACGAAAATTACCTTTGAAAAAATATATATTGGGCTACATTGGGCTATATATATGTTAGAGCCCAAATGTAGCCTAATGTAGCCCAATGTAGCCCAAAGATGGCCACCAGAGACAAAAAAAAACAAATATAGCCCAAATATCAGCCAGATGTAGCCCAACTATAGCCCAATGACAGAATGTCCCATAGTGTTCTAAAGAACAACTAGAGCGCTAACAGTCTTACTTATGACAAAAGTATGGCACACCTGAAGTCATCTTGAATGGAATAAAGTGTTAACACTTAAAACATTTAATTTGCAAAGGAACAACATGAGGGGGTTCATTTTGCCATAGAAATTATGATTAGTGCTGAAGAAAGAAAAATTAGGGCACATTTTGAGTGACTTCTCAAATCCTCTTATATTTCATTAAAAAAATTCTGATATGCAGTCTCCCAAGATGGCCACCAGAGACAAAAGAGCCCAAATGTAGCCCAAATATCAGCCAGATGTAGCCCAACTATAGCCCAATGACAGAATGTCCCTGAGTGTTCTAAAGAACAACTAGAACGCTGACAGTTTTACTTATGACAAAAGTATGGCACACCTGAAGTCATCTTGATTGGAATAAAGTGGTAACACTTAATACATTTAATTTGAAAAGGAACAAAATGAGGGGTTTCATTTTGCCATAGAAATGTTATTACCTACTGGCGATAGCCAGTAGGTATATATAGTTAGGATTGTTTTCCATAGGGAAATCGCAACATTCTATTGGCAATAACTTTGGCGCCGGTTGAGGAATCTTCCTGAAATTTTTCTTAACTTTGCCTCGCGGCGCTCCGCTCCTTCACTGACAGTTTGGGGGGGATTCGTCAAGCGGTTGCCGAGATAAAAGGGGGGTCCCAAAACGTGTTTTCCCCATGTTAATTTCCATAGGGCGGTTGGACTCACTTTTAGCCCGAACGTCTGAATGGTTTTCCACAAAACTTGGCAAAATTGTAGGGACTGGTAGCCCGATGTGCCTTTGCTATGTCTCAAGATATGTGCTCCAGTGGTGTTTATGAAAATTAACTTTGAAAAAATATATATTGGGCTACATTGGGCTATATATGTTAGAGCCCAAATGTAGCCCAATGTAGCCCAATGTAGCCCAAAGATGGCCACCAGAGACAAAAAAAACCAAATATAGCCCAAATATCAGCCAGATGTAGCCCAACTATAGCCCAATGACAGAATGTCCCAGAGTGTTCTAAAGAACAACTAGAGCGCTAGCAGTCTTACTTATGACAAAAGTATGGCACACCTGAAGTCATCTTGATTGGAATAAAGTGTTAACACATAAAATATTTAATTTGCAAAGGAACAAAACGAGGGGGTTCATTTTGCCATAGAAATTATGATTAGTGCTGAAGAAAGAAAAATTAGGGCACATTTTGAGTGACTTCTCAAATCCTCTTATATTTCATTAAAAAAATTCTGATATGCAGTCTTCCAAAATGGCCACCAGAGACAAAAGAGCCCAAATGTAGCCCAAATATCAGCCAGATGTAGCCTAACTATAGCCCAATGACAGAATGTCCCAGAGTGTTCTAAAGAACAACTAGAACGCTAACAGTCTTACTTATGACAAAAGTATGGCACACCTGAAGTCATCTTGATTGGAATAAAGTGGTAACACTTAATACATTTAATTTGAAAAGGAACAAAATGAGGGGTTTCATTTTGCCATAGAAATTTTATTACCTACTGGCGATAGCCAGTAGGTATATATAGTTAGGGTTGTTTTCCATAGGGAAATCACAACATTCTATTGGGAATAACTTTGGCGCCGGTTGAGGAATCTTCCTGAAATTTTCCTTTACTTTGCCTCGCGGCGCTCCGCTCCTTCCCTGAAAGTTTGGGGGGATTCGTCAAGCGGGGGCTGAGATAAAAGGGGGGTCCCAAAACGTGTTTTCCCCATGTTAATTTCCATAGGGCGGTTGGACTCACTTTTAGCCCGAACGGCTGAATGGTTTTCCACCAAACTTGGCAAAATTGTAGGGACTGGTAGCCCGATGTGCCTTTGCTATGTCTCAAGATATGTGCTCCAGTGGTTTTTACGAAAATTAACTTTGAAAATATATATATTGGGCTACATTGGGCTATATATATGTTAGAGCCCAAATGTAGCCTAATGTAGCCCAATGTAGCCCAAAGATGGCCACCAGAGACAAAAAAAAACAAATGTAGCCCAAATATCAGCCAGATGTAGCCCAACTATAGCCCAATGACAGAATGTCCCATAGTGTTCTAAAGAACAACTAGAGCGCTAACAGTCTTACTTATGACAAAAGTATGGCACACCTGAAGTCATCTTGATTGGAATAAAGTGTTAACACTTAAAACATTTAATTTGCAAAGGAACAAAATGAGGGGGTTCATTTTGCCATAGAAATTATGATTAGTGCTGAAGAAAGAAAAATTAGGGCACATTTTGAGTGACTTCTCAAATCCTCTTATATTTCATTAAAAAAATTCTGATATGCAGTCTCCCAAGATGGCCACCAGAGACAAAAGAGCCCAAATGTAGCCCAAATATCAGCCAGATGTAGCCTAACTATAGCCCAATGACAGAATGTCCCAGAGTCTTCTAAAGAACAACTAGAACGCTGACAGTCTTACTTATGACAAAAGTATGGCACACCTGAAGTCATCTTGATTGGAATAAAGTGGTAACACTTAATACATTTAATTTGAAAAGGAACAAAATGAGGGGTTTCATTTTGCCATAGAAATGTTATTACCTACTGGCGATAGCCAGTAGGTATATATAGTTAGGATTGTTTTCCATAGGGAAATCGCAACATTCTATTGGGAATAACTTTGGCGCCGGTTGAAGAATCGTCCTGAAATGTTCCTTAACTTTGCCTCGCGGCGCTTCGCTCCTTCCCTGAAAGTTTGGGGGGGATTCGTCAAGCGGGGGTCGAGATAAAAGGGGGGTCCCAAAACGTGTTTTCCCCATGTTAATTTCCATAGGTCGGTTGGACTCACTTTTAGCCCGAACGGCTGAATGGTTTTCCACCAAACTTGGCAAAATTGTAGGGACTGGTAGCCCGATGTGCCTTTGCTATGTCTCAAGATATGTGCTCCAGTAGTTTTTACGAAAATTAACTTTGAAAAAATATATATTGGGCTACATTGGGCTATATATATGTTAGAGCCCAAATGTAGCCCAATGTAGCCCAATGTAGCCCAAAGATGGCCACCAGAGACAATAAAAAACAAATGTAGCCCAAATATCAGCCAGATGTAGCCCAACTATAGCCTAATGACAGAACGTCCCAGAGTGTTCTAAAGAACAACTAGAGCGCTAACAGTCTTACTTATGACAAAAGTATGGCACACATGAAGTCATCTTGATTGGAATAAAGTGTTAACACTTAAAACATTTAATTTGCAAAGGAACAAAATGAGGAGGTTCATTTTGCCATAGAAATTATGATTAGTGCTGAAGAAAGAAAAATTAGGGCACATTTTGAGTGACTTCTCAAATCCTCTTATATTTCATTAAAAAAATTCTGATATGCAGTCTCCCAAGATGTCCACCAGAGACAAAAGAGCCCAAATGTAGCCCAAATATCAGCCAGATGTAGCCCAACTATAGCCCAATGACAGAATGTCCCAGAGTGTTCTAAAGAACAACTAGAACGCTAACAGTCTTACTTATGACAAAAGTATGGCACGCCTGAAGTCCTCTTGATTGGAATAAAGTGGTAACACTTAATGCATTTAATTTGAAAAGGAACAAAATAAGGGGTTTCATTTTGCCATAGAACTTATATATATATATATATATTCACTGAAAAAACCATAGGTTACACACCAGTTATAGTTAGGAATTAGCATTTAAAAAACCTTTGAAATTCACTGAAAAAACCATAGGTTTCACACCAGTTATAGTTAGCTGGAAATTTTACTCGCATAAAACCATTGAAATTACTACGTTATTGATAGTTGGACTCACTATAACTTGCACGTCTGCAATGTACTGCTGATGACGTCACATATTACATCACTCATGCATATATTTAAATATTTAAACATTACTCGCTAATATATGTATTCACTAAGATACACTTAATAAGCCAGTTAACCAATCAATTTTTTTTTTAAAACACTGAAAAAACCATAGGTTTCAGGCCTTATATAGTTAGGAATTAGCATTTAAAAAACCTTTGAAATTCACTGAAAAAACCATAGGTTTCAGGCCTTATATAGTTAGGAATTAGCATTTAAAAAACCTTTGAAATTCACTGAAAAAACCATAGGTTTCAGGCCTTATATAGTTAGGAATCAGCATTTAAAAAACCTTTGAAATTCACTGAAAAAACCATAGGTTTCAGGCCTTATATAGTTAGGAATTAGCATTTAAAAACACCTTTGAAATTCACTGAAAAAACCATAGGTTTCAGGAGTTATATAGTTAGGAATTCGTTTTTAAAAAACCTTTGAAATTCACTCAAAAAACTATACGTTTTAGTGGTGTTATAGTTAGCTGGACATTTTACTCATACAAAACCAATGAAATTGCTCCTATATAGTTAGTTGTACTAACTATATTTCGCGCACCCGCAATCCACTGCTGATGATGTCACATATTAGATCATTCATGACATGGTCAGTGACATCACTGATGACATCTCAAATGACATCACTGATGACATCACTGATGACATCATCCACGTGACAATCACATACACCTTTTCATACACTATTACAATTTTTCATCACTGTTTGTAAAATACAGAGTATCATATTTAAATCCATTGTCACAGCAATACAAGTATCTAAAAATCCACTCAGTGATTCATAGATGTATACACACATCTAATCACTTACCTATGGATTCACTCATACATGCTGTCAATGAACAATAGAACACTATCAAAAATACTTATACATCTATATCGACATTAAACAACAGCACGCATCCTATTCACATATGAAGTCATCCTACTCACTTATGCGAACAATGGATCATACTTACATATTTACTTAGCAAAACACTTATACAAACACCACTTCTTCTATTCATTTAGATAGTAAGTCATACTTAGTGAATTATAAAATCATTATTACAAGTATACAGTTATCCATACAGTCACTCACACAATCATTGTGTCTTATGTATACTTATTTATATACAACAACTGACACATACACTGCCTTTTATTTTTCTAGTTTGTTGGACCTGTACCTTTGAGAAATATATTTGCTCATCACCACACCCATAAAGAGATTCCCTCACCCAAACTGTTAGAACATGTAGTATTAACTTCATATATCTACTGAATCAACTATTCACACATCTTTGGACAGTCACCCCCCCCACCGAACCACACACACTTTCACACTCCCATACAAATACTCAGTTAACTAATCAATAACTAATATAGACTTTCACATAGCTAGTAACCAACTGTAGATTCAGTTTACACAACAACTGACAAAGTGATACAGATATTCACACAGTTAAGTCACTATCCACTATATTTAGTGAGACATTATAAATTGGTAAAGTAAACAGTCAATTACACTGCTACTAAATCCTCCATCCAAATATTTATTTATATATATCCACTCATTCTTCAATGTAAATTGCTATATATATAATGCATATTTAAATAACGAAGCAAACCACATTCACTGGATGATGTCATCAGTGATGTCATCAGTGATGTCATTTGAGATGTCATCAGTGATGTCACTGACCATGTCATGAATGATCTAATATGTGACATCATCAGCAGTGGATTGCGGGTGCGCGAAATATAGTTAGTACAACTAACTATATAGGAGCAATTTCATTGGTTTTGTATGAGTAAAATGTCCAGCTAACTATAACACCACTAAAACGTATAGTTTTTTGAGTGAATTTCAAAGGTTTTTTAAAAACTAATTCCTAACTATATAACTCCTGAAACCTATGGTTTTTTCAGTGAATTTCAAAGGTTTTTTTAAATGCTAATTCCTAACTATATAAGGCCTGAAACCTATGTTTTTTTCAGTGAATATATATATATATATATATATATATATATATATATATATATATATATATATATATACTTGGCTCGCTTATAGCTTCAGGTAAAGCTACTACAGCACCCTCAGAACGTTTAAAAATGAATCTGGAACATGAAAAGGTATTGAATGAAAAAGATATAAAAACCTTAGGAGAACATTCATCTTGACAATGTTACATCTCTCTATAATGCTTATCGGGAGACGGTTCTAAGACTGCAACTTGGCTAGTACTGACAGAGGCTCATAATTAAGTTGAACGATTTGTTTCACATTAGTAGACAGCCCGAACCTCATAGCCTCTTTAGACACTTGTTTGATAACTGATGTGAGATCAGAGGTATAGATAGTGACGTTGTTGACATAGGCACTTACTTTCAGCTTGATCCCATTAGAAATGACTGGACAGATTTGTGAATTGGAGAAAAGAAACCTAAGATGGGTCTCAATATATAAAGCAAACAACAATGTGGACAATTGACATCGCTGACGGGTAACCCTGTGGATATCAAAACATTAAGTACAGTGCCCATCCACAACCACTCTAACCATAGGATTTCTATAAAGGATTTCGCCATGAAAAGTGAATCTCCTGCTGACACCAAAGGCGACCATTGTGGCACACAAAAAGTCACACATGACCCGATCAAAAGCCTTCTCAGTGTCTAATATTATCATACCAACCTTTTAGCCTATAGACTCTGGAACATTAAAGATAGCTGCTGCCATGTTAATATGACTGGTTGTATCCCTGCTTGGTAGGAAGGCATTTTGTTTGGGTGAAACCAGATGATAGGAAAGTGCCGCAAGTCATGAGATTAATATTATGGGATTAATTTTAGCATCTGGGTTAATCAAAGAGATAGGACCATATAAACCTCTTTCCTCCTGAGGTTTCTTTTTCTTCAAAGAGATTGCTATGCAAGTACAGGAGGCTGGAATCTTTCCCCCATCATCAATATACCTTACCAGTTTCATAAATTTGGGGAGAAGTATATCACTACAAGTCTTATAAAATTGTATTGCAATAGCATCTTCCCCCACAGCTTTACCCATTGGCAGCGATCTAATGGCTGCCTCCACTTCCAGACTATTGATGTCACTCTCAAGACCAGAGACCGAATGTGGGTCAAGACAGGGCAAATTCACTCCCTGTATATATTTCTTGATCTCAGATCACCAAACTGACTGAGCTTGAGCATACAAATCCTTGTAAGAATCAAGAAACTGCTTTGTGATATCTTGAGTGACACTGCCCCCCATTACTTTTCTCTCTCCTTTCTCTCCTCTCCTAATTGTATTGCCTATTTTTTTTGATGCATTGTGTAATTGTTGAACTTTTTTTTTACAATGTTGATTCTCATGTAAAGCGCTCTGATACCTTCGGGTCTAGCCAGCGCTAAAAAAAACTCTTTAAATAAAATAAATACAATAAAAAAAAAGAAACTGTCTTTTTTTCCATGAGTTGAAAGGCTAATTCCCCACCTATATTCTCTGTGTTTCTCATATTGAAGTGCCTGGTGCTTATGATATTGGAGAGCTAGTTTTTACCTGAGTCCACGGTCCAGTATACAGGGTTGTTTAACTAGCTTGAGATAAACAGTTGCCTCATCAGAACTTTTATTCACTATTGCCCGAGCATGCAGGTATTTTAATCCCCTCAGATGAGTCTGAGATTTAGAGGCTGTGTCTCTCTCTGCTTTATTAAAGTCTAAACTGAACTGCAATGTGACTCTCCCCCTATGTATGCCCCTATGTATGCCTTCATCATATCCCAAACCGTATGTAGTGGAGCAGAAACAGTGTTAAGATTGATAAACTCCCTAAGGAAGCCAGACAGACATGTCCTATAGGCATCATTATCAAGGATAGAGCGTGAAAGTTTGAAAACCTGAAACCTCCTTGCCCGTCTCAGATAAAGTCAGGGTCAGCAAAATCAGGTTATGACCAGATGTTATCTTAGGACAAACCTTAATATCAGCAAGTCTAATTAACCCCTGACCGATAAAAGCCATATCAATACTAGAATACTGCTTAAGCGGGGAAGAGTAGAAAGTGTAGCTGGAATTCATGGGATGGCAAGGCCATGCACCTGGTTTATCTGAAGGATAGCTGCCCTAGTCTTGGTCATGTGAGGGTGGGCAGCTCTATCAGCAGTATCAATTGCATAATTCATTATGTAGTTAAAATCATCCACAAGCAGCAAATTGCCAGTCCAGTCTGATTGTTCCAGATTCAACCAATAAAAAAGTCCATGGTTGTCCATATTTGGACCATGCACAGCACACACAATAAATGTCTTTTGGAGGATCTCTAACTGGACTATAGCTCATCTACCCTTTGGATCTGAAAATGTTGTAAGAAATTGATAATCAAAACGTCTAGAACAGAGTGTCAATACTGCACGTGTAGAGGTTGATTGACTGGTGCATGTAATATTAATATAGTGCAACTGACACAAAAGAGACCGACTTGATAAGCAAGATTGGTCTCTGTTAAGCATAGTACATGGGGCCTATAAATGGTGGGTTCTCCTGTGACTAGACGTCACTTGAGAGGGCAATTGAGACCAGCCACATTCCAGCACATTAGCTTAAGCTGAGACATAGTAAGTGATTCTTAATTCAAAAGTACCCAACTGACATACCACCCGGTTACCAAGAACATAACCAATACCCAATTTCAAATCAGACTAGAGATCAAACCAACTCATTTTCGCCTACAGCCTCCCAGCCCCTACACCCCGACAAACCCTGCCCATCCAAAAAATTGCAGTCACACATTACGTTGAGATAAAAGATAACCCCCAGGATGACCACCCCTATAGCAGGGGGAAAAAATTATCGCTACCTCCCATCGTCAGAGTCAAGGACATCCCCCAGTGTGTCACTGCCCCACGTGTCCCATCTCTACCCAAAAATATAAAAAAAGACAAAAATAAAGCAACAAGGGAATTCAAACCAGTAAGTAGGTTGGTTCTAGCAGAGACGCATGAGCACAAAATACTCCAAAGCCATACTAAGCCAACTGCTGCCTATGGGAGTGGAGCAATAAAACCAACAGATCAATCAGGACATCGGACAGGACCCTGGTGCCCCTTCCATTGAATGAGAACTCAAGATGTATCTGCTTTCATGTAACAAAACTGTGCCTGCCCTCTCTTGTGATCTTGAGTCTAGCCGGTTCTTGGGGGAAGACTTGTGTCCCAGCTGCTTTTAATGAGTTGATCAACTGTCGCATTTTCCAACATTGATCCATCATCAACTTGCAGAGATCTGATCAAACAAATAAATTAATTGAGTCAATGGATATTGGTTGAAGTAGGAAGTTTCTGATATAGATCAGTATAGGCCGGAGGCGAGTCTCGCTGCCTATTTCTGCGTTGCGATACAATGGCAGGTGGTAGGCACGTTTAATTTGACAGTCTATATCCCAATCAGAGAGATCGACTTGTGTGGTCAGAGCAACAACTTGCCCGGCAATCTCCAACATGTACATCGACTAAGCATAACGTTGAAGTGCCTCTGCATCATCTGTAAGATAGTAGACAGTGAGAGCACTCAGGGGTACAGGGGCACTATTTGCAGGAGCTAGAAGAAATGAATCCCCAGGAACAAGATTAGCATTGCAGGTAGTTGGCACAACGAACCCGGTAGAACCAGTCAGATCAGATACTTATGCATTACCTAGATCACTGTCTGCCCTTGAAGGAGCAGCTGAGGGTCCCCCCGAATGGGGGCGTTCTGCCGTTTAAAGAAACAACTAGGCACATACCAGTATTGCTCCCAGAGCCAGGCTTTTCCTTATTTGAGTTACTGCTGGCCTCCTCATAAAGGTTGCTCTTTTTGGAGGTAGTCCATGGCCGCAGCAGGCTACCCTTTGGCTGTACTGTAGGAGAATTAGTTGTCTCTCTAGTCTGCTGACTGCATGTATCTATTTTGTCCCCCCATTACCAGCCCTGACCTCTATTGCCCTCCTGAGATCATTGGAGGTGCTCTCATTATCCATCTGGGGCTCCTCCTGGGTTCCCTCAATGACTGCTGCTGATCCACTTAAATTATCAGCAATTACAGTGGCAACTGGTGTTAGATCAGTATTGTTATGGCCCCCTGGACCAGTCAAAAAAAGTTGACGGATGCCCCTGCAGTGCCATAATGGCACCCTCATGGGATAATCACTTTGTGTCCATTAGCAATAAAGTTTTGTTAAAAAAAATATATTCAATTCCATTTCATAAGTATTCATGGTTAAATCCAGCTCCAATGCATTTCGGGCTACCGCCCTTCATCTGGGAGCATCTAAACAAGAAACGACATATAAAGTACTAAGTATGTGATGCGCAATATCCACTGTCACAAAAAATGATGAAATATATTTAAGTAAAATACATTTAATTGAATGTCCGTGGGAAAGCAACCTTAACCCCACCGGAGTGAAATTCAAAAGGAACGAAGTGACTAAAGAACGATAAAGTTACCGTATTACAAAGTAGCAACAGAAAGTGAATGGATTATACTGATAGAATTCGACTGATGTCAAAATGCTGCCGCATAATGTGAAGGAAGTAACTAAAACGCTGCTAGTGGCGCATTCCGTAACGAAAAGTGAAGTGAAGTGGCGTGCAGTTGAAAAATAAAAAAATTAAAGCGGAGTTCAGTTTGGGAAATTAAAGCGGCTCGTCGCAAACAAGTCGAGACGAGCGGCCATGGAAGTTCGAACAATACTGCATACAAACATTTACTTACGCAATTGTTCAACGGATAGAGACACGATCAGCGTGGTTCGTAAGCTCGTGGGAGATACCTATCGTGTTTCATAGGGAAACCGGGAAGTGTCTCGGTCACGTGGGTAAAATGACGTGGTCATAGAAAGAGGACTACAAAAAGTGGCGGGTGTGTGAAACAAAGTGTCAACGAAGAAATACGATGTACTCATAACAAACAATTTAGGATCACAACATAGTGCCAATTATTCTCCCATGGGCTAAGTTAAATGCAAGAAATATCAAAAATAAATAAAAAAATTAAATTGAAATAGAAATAGAAAAATAAAAATAGAAATTCATGGCCAAAGAGGAGTTCAGAATAGCTTTTTATTTTTATTTTTTATTTTTTATTGAACCAGGACAGTACATAGGATACACAGCAGGTTATAATGGAGACACAACATATTATCATATTATCATGGTATCCAGTACAAGCAAAAAGATAAAGAGAAACAAATCACAGATTACCAATGTCCAATAACTACTTCCCTATAAACTAAATGCTGTCTCTTATGATCGGATTAATTCCAGCCTTCCAGTGAGATAACGGACTCCAAATTGAATCTCCCAACTTCCTGGCATTCAGTCCTCTAGTAGCATAAATTGAAGTCTCGTAACTATATACCGCTAAAAAGCGGGCTAACCACATCTGGAAGCTGGGAGGATCCGAATCTTTCCAACGTGCGGACACAATAATTCTTAGTACCGCTGTGCCAATAAATACAAGTCTTTTTTCCCCTCTTGATAACTTTAGAGAACTATCATAGCCCATTAAAAATAAACAATCGGATTCGGGGAGTCTGTGACCAAATAGTACCTCCCAATAGTCTGCCATCATACTTTTAATTGCATCAAGCTTGCAACAACTACTAAACATATGAATACTATCAGCAGGACCCATTGCACATCTAGGACACAAATCATTTTCTCTTTTTCCCCAAGCATGTAACTTAGCCGGGGTATAATACAGACTGAACATGGTTTTGTAGAACTGGGCTTTGAGGTTGCTAGACATAAGAAGACGGTTTGACAGCTCAATACCTTTATACACATCAACATTTGGATTAACGAGCTTCGCTGCCCACGTTACCTCAATTTTCTCAAGATCATCCTGAATTTTGGTCATTAAAATATCATACAGTCGGCCAATTCTGATCTTAAATCTTCCCATTAAATCAAGCAATTCAATGCTAAGCATGTCGACTGTCGACTGATGGTTCGTTATCTCTAAGTTTAGCAAACAGTTGAACAAATTTAAGATAGTAACCATTAAGTAGATTATATTTCATTTTCAAATCCAGAAAGGTAGTTTCAAAACCTTTGACCAAAAAATCATTGACCGTTTTCATACCGAGCAGCTCCCATTTTTTGGCTATAGCATCAAAATCTAAACCAAATGTAAGAGTCGAATGCCACAAGGGTGTATACTTGTTAATTTTACTAATATGCATATGTTTATTAATCTTATTCCAAACCTTAAGGGCACTGGTTATGGTTGCAAATTTACAATTATTTCTGTAATAAGAAGATTCTGTATATCGCAAAAACAAGCCTTCCGCGTTACTCCCGAGCAGAAGCTCATATATTGATGGTATTGACTTGATTCCCCTGTTTTTGTTCTGTATCTTTTAATAATGAAATGTTTGCCATGTAACTGTTTGTGCTTTTATGGACATGTCTTTTATGTTCCGAATAAAGCTCTATGAAATGAAATGAAATGATTCCCCTGTTGTCAACTCCGCATTTTGGATTAATCAAAATAGCAAAGGTTTGTAAAAATGCAGCCCAATGGTACAAAGTAGAGTTGGGAGTAGCAAGCCCTCCTCTCTCCAGTGGTAAAGACAACAATTTGTGTGACCTCCTAATTTTGCCATGCTGCCAAATAAATTTGGACATAAAAGAGTTTAACAGTTTTAGAATCTTATCGTCAATGGCTAGGGGAATAGCACGGAATAGGTATAAAAACCTAGGGAGCACATTCATTTTTAAAAAATTGGCTCTACCAATGATTGAGAGGTACAGACTATTTACACGGTCTAGGTCTGATTTAATTCTGTCCAGGAGAGGATCATAATTTAGTTTTATAATACATTTGATATCTGGACTAATCACGACTCCCTAGCATCGGAGCAGTCAACATTGTCAGTACATACTATTACTGTTTTCCCTTTATTAAGACAGTAACCCGAATAGTTACCATACTCAGAGGTCACACTCTCAATTGTATTCATGGCCTCCGAGGGATCGGATGTGACAACCGCTATGTCGTCTGCATATGCTAGTACTTTCGTATTATATTGACCACAGACTACTGGCTTAATTAGGTGACTCTCGAGAAGTTTTAAAATTAAAGGGTTAATATATAGTGCAAATAAAAGGGGGGAACAAGGGCAACCCTGCCTGGTGCCCCTAGAAATATTTATGTAGCCAGTATCATACCCTAATACCTGAATCTTTGCTTTGGGAGATAAATACATGGATTTCAAAAATTTGGGGCCGAAATTAAAACGTGACATGACCGCCCATAGAAATGACCAAGAGACGCGCTCAAAAGCTTTTTCCGCATCCAAGAGGATCATTGACATCTGACCCCCCATAACAGACATGGCATCGAATAAAGTGATAACCCTGCTGACATGGTCAGTTGTCCCTTTCCCAGGGACGAAGCCATGTTGCCTTGGGGAGACCAGATGTTCAATGACCCCACTCAGTCTGGCAGCCATCACTTTAGCATATAATTTAGAGTCCGAATTGATTAGCGAGATTGGACGATAAGAAGTAACGAATTCCGGGGGTTTACCTTTCTTTGGGAATACAACTATATTGGCTTCGTTCCAGGATTGAGGGAGGATCCCATTATATTGAATGCCTAAAAATAGGTCGTGGAGAAGAGGCCCAAGCTGGTGGCTCAATATTTTGTATAAATCAATTGGAATTTTATCGGGACCTGCGGCCTTGCCAGGAGAAAGTGCCAACAAAGCAGCCAGTACCTCCTCCATTGTAATTTCTTTTTCCAGATCGTTGCGAGAGAGATCATCAAGACGCATTTCCTCGTCTGGGGAATTAAGTAAATTGTTTAAATAAACCGAGGAGTCTCTTTCAGTATAGGCTACGTCCTCAGTATATAATTTCTGATAATATTGTTGAAATCGCGTAACTATATCAGACGTTTTGGTGAATATCTGACCATTATCATGAATAGAGGTGATATTTTTAGTGACATTCTTCTGCCGTGTACGTAGTGCTAACTGTCTGCCAACCTTTTCTCCACTCTCGTATACATCCTTTCTATATGTTCTGTAAGTATGGGCAGCTCTCTGGCTAAGACTATGATTAAGATCTGATTTTAGTACTGCAACCTGATACATCTCATGCTTCGCGTCACAACCCCGTGAAATTTGTGTAATATGTTTTTCTTCTGCTTTCACTAGGGCTTGTATCTTTAGATTATATTCATTGACTTGCTGTTTCCTAGCCCTATTTTGAAAGCTAATGGTTTCGCCTCTAAGAGATGCTTTGAAACTGTCCCAGACTATATTCCTCGATGCACTAAAACGGTTGACCTCGAAAAATTGATTCGTCCACTGTCTAATATGAGTAATGTATTCACTGTTCACCAACAATTTGCGGTCAAACATCCAAGGCCTACGCTGACTAGAGGAGTCAGGTGTTTTTGTTGTCAAGATAAGCGGATTGTGGTCCGAAATAATCTTGGGATATTTGCTAATTGAGGATTGTGCAACAAGATCGTGTGAAACAAAGAAATAATCAATCCTAACATGTTTCTGATGAGGATTCGAAAAATATGTATACCCTGGATCTTCTTTGTTTATATGATTCCAAAAATCGACTAAACCCAAACTATTAGCCAGTCTGGTAAGAGCCTTAAACACCTTAGGTTTGCGGCCTACATATTTCTGTTGAGGGGGATTTATGGCTGGTTGTACTTTAAGGGAGATGTTAAAATCCCCACAGACAATAGTTGGTCCCTGCCAGGTTGAAAGTTCTGTTTCTAAGAATTCAAAAATAGCTGGTTCATCTTGATTTGAACCATAGATGGGACAAATTGTAATACCCACGGCCAATTTAACCACCGTCCACCTACCATAAGGATCGGACAGTTGGCGCATAGCCGCCCCAAGATGAGTTTTTGCCATAATCGCCACACCCCTTATATTTGAAGTTTGAGTTGAGCTTGCTAATAAGTTAAAAACTCTCAATTTATACAGTGATCTTTTCTCCCAGGGTATGTGTGTCTCCTGGAGACACAGGATATCGACTGGATTTAGACGAATCAATTCAGCCAGAAGCTGTCGTTTATTAGCAGTCAATAGTCCCCCTACATTCAATGTTTGTATTGTTAGCTTACCCATTATCAAAACAGTAGATTGGCCAACCTGTATTACCCAAAAATAACTGAGTATGCTTAATATGCAACAGTGACTTATTTTGTTTGACACTTATTTTATTGCACTTCATACACACTGTGATTCCTTTTAACTGGCCTGTTTTTTTTTTATTTAGCTGCTCCCCCCCTCCACCCCCCACCCTACCCTGCCAACCCTGAACAACCCTCCCCCTGAACATCCTCCCCCCAACCAAAGGCATTCAGACTCTACCAGAGTCTGGGTGATGGAGAGCAGAGTTACACCTGAGCTACCTCCTTGATATCTAATATACAGTCACCATAGGATCACCAACCACAAGATCGAGAGTGAAAATACATAAAAAAAAAAAAGAAAAACAAGTCAATTGAATTGAATTTACCAAGACCTCTTAAAAAAAATAACAGTTATGACCAAAGATCTACTTAGCGAACCTCATTTTAAATCTCATCTAAATAAGCTTTGGCTTTAATCTCTGAAGTGATTACTTTGGTCTGACCTCCACGAACAACCTTTAGCTTAGCTGGATTATTCAAAAAGGCCTGGGCTCCTTTATACTGAAAGGGCCTAATCAATGAGCGTAGTCGCCATCGTCGCTCAACCGTAGCATGACAAAAGTCAGGCCTTGTAAAAAAAGAACAATCATTAAACTTCAGCTTACGATCAGGCCTGGCTTTCTCTGCAACTATCTGCCTTAACAAAAAATTTCCAAAATAAACCAAAATGGCTCGTGGATATGCACCAGGTTTAGTAGGTAAATTAAATGGGACCCGATGTGCTCTTTGTATTTCCATGTCCCAGTTCCAATCAATCAAATCGGGCATTGATTCTCTGAACATTTTCACTACAAAAGTACGGATGTTCTCGCCCTCGATATTTTCAGGGATTCCTAAAATGCGTAAGTTACTACGTCGCTGCCGGTTCTCAAAATTTTCGAGTTTCCATTTCACGTCCACTAATTCGGCTTCTTGCAACTTAATTTTTTCTGTATTAACCATAACCTCATTCTCGTTAAGGAGCACTCTTGACTCGATCTCAGTTACTCTCTCCCCAAATGCAGTGCAACACTTGGTGAGCTTTCTAGCCACCCCTTGAACTTTCCGAAGTGCAGCTCTGGATCTTTTACTATCAAGAGTCGTCTCCTCCCTATGAGCTGCGATGGCTTGTAGGATAGTCTCCACCGCTGTTGGTGGAAATTCACTGGAATTAGGGTGCTCGGACTCTTGTGTGGGGGAGAGAGACAGCTTTGAAGGGGGATGATCCTCCTCGATGCAGCTTTGCTGCAGTCTAGAACTAGAGATTGGCTTGGCACGTACTGTGTTGACCTTTAAATTTTCTTCGAGGTTGTCTTCGGAGGAGCTGCAGATATACTCTGACCCAGGTTCCTCGTCAGACCCACCTGAAAACTCCAAGTCAGACTCAGTCTCTGATTCTGCAGAGCCCTCTGTTTCTCCACCCCCGCTTCATTGGAAAAAGAAAAGAATTCGGAAGGTTCTTTATTCCCTTCTACAATAGAGCGCATTTCCTGCACATCATTTGATAGTAATTCAGGTTCTGAGATAGCCGTGGGCAGGATAGGTTTTATAACGATTATTGTGGGACTAGTAGTACAGAGTTCTGGAGTTGCCGTAGGATTAAGCACTGTTAGGTTCGAAGTTTGTTCCAGGATAGGGGTATTCAATTTACCGACTTGACCCCCTAACTCATTTTGCGCTTCTAGGACTCCAAGTACATTTGCGCTTTCGCCAGAAAAAGACATGCAAAGCCCCGCTGTGCCGTGCTCATTTGATTCATCATTGGGAGCTACCCCTGTGCTCTTACAAACCTCGCTGGACTCTCTAGGCTCTGTCACTGCCCCACAACTCAAAGTACTTACAGTTTCCAAAGTCGGGAGAGGTGGGACAGAAGGCTCATCGGTCGATGAAATCCGCAAGGGCTGAATATCAATCACAGGTTGAGTCAGATTTAAAGGGCTCATCCCAGGCTAATTTCCAGCTTTAGTAGCTTGTTTTCGCATTAAGAGATCCATAACTGATCCACCAGAGGAAAACTGTGGTTGATTATTCATTTTCCTTCTCACAGCGAGTGCCTCCTGCCTTGGGGAACGTTCGGTTGAAGGGGGTTTCTTTGTCTTCCCTCTGTGCTTCCCTGCAGGAGTAGAGATGCTCTCGAGTCCGCCTCCGTTCTTCTGAATCCGGTCCATTTCTTCCCGAAGCGTTCGAGCTGCTTTTGCTAATCTTGTACGAGCTGCAGCGGATGATACTGCTGATGCCGTCTTAGGGGGCATATCGCCGGGCTCTGCTAGGTAATCAAGAGAGGAATTGACGTGGCACAATGTTTGTAGAACTTTGCCAAAAACCTCTGAGTTTGTTTGAGCCGCTAGATCCGGTTCGAACAAACAACTATGTACCTGCGGTTGCAGCGCTTGAACGAAGCCCAACGAGCAAGGAGCACACAGAAAGCACCCGAGTGGAACGTCGCTCAGAGTTTTCAAAATCACTCGGTTAAGTAAAACAAGGATTAACTGGTGCTGCCTACTCACGGCACACGTCCCCCCTGAAGGTAAGCCTTTGGCGTCGCTTGGCATCACGGGGGAAAATGAGTACTCCGTTTTTTTTCCCTTTTGAAAAGTACCTTCAATATCCTTTAAGGGTATGCGATTTAGGGCTCAGATACCATGTAGCGCCATAGTGATACGTTTTTAGAGTAGTTAGTTCATGATTGTATCGATTGAAAGAGGGAATGATCCTTTTATCTCCTTTTTGGTCATCGGAGCTCAGGCGAGCTGCTGCTACGCGGTCCTAAATCAGACCGCCATCTTGCCTCCCATGAGGAGTTCAGAATAGCAATGCCCATAAGTATGGGTACAGTGTAAATAGGTCACAGATAACATGCGAACTCAATGCGTTCATTGAGTCCATAAGGTTTTATTGAATTTAGTCTGTAAATCCAGTGGTTTTCACGTTGAAGCAACATCCTGTTGTTATCTCTTCCCTCTGTTTTGTTGACAATTTCTAAAACCATAAACTTAAGTTGTGAGATATTATGATTCATTTCAATGAAATGGCTTGCTACAGATGATTTGAGATTCTTAGTTCTAATATTGGATTTATGTTCATTGAGACGAATCTTGAGTTTGCGTTCGGTCTTTCCAATATATACCTTGCCACATGGACATTTGAGTAGGTATATGAGATTGTTAGTGTCACAAGTTGCAGTTACTTTCAATGGTATGTCATATCCTTTCATAGGATGTGTCACTTTCGTTCCTGGGATGATATTGTTACAATTATTACAATTGTTACACGGTCTTGTTCCTCGTGAGATAGAATGACATTCCTTAGGTTGCTTTAAAATTTCCCCTAAATTCTTTCCTCTCGTGTATGCAAATAGGGGTCTAGATTTGAACATATCCTTGAAGTCTGACTCCAATTGTAACATTGGCCAATGTTTCAGTATTATGTTTTTTAACATCAAACTCACGTTGGAATATTTTGATACTATGACCATCCGGTCATTCTCTGTTTTGACTCCCGGTATTTGTAACAAATTCGAACGATGAAGTTCATTCACCTCAGTTTTCGCTGTGTTCAATATCTGTTCTGGATATCCTCTTTCTCGGAAACGGTCGCACATTTCATCTATTCTGATTTTTGCTACATTAGGGGCAGAAGTAATACGTTTCACTCTGAGTAATTGTGATTTGGGTAAATGTCTTTTCAGTGATGTCTGGTGAAAGCTTGTATAATGTAACAGATTATTACGATCAGTATGTTTACGAAAGATGTCAGTCGAGATTTGATTATCCTTCAAGGAAATGATAACATCCAAGAATGTGATGGTTTCAGGATCTATTGTCCAAGTAAACTGGATTCGTTGATTAACTGAATTCAAATTGATAAGAGCTTGTTCCAAATTTTCTCTTGTATCCTTCCAAAGGAAGAATAAATCATCGATGTAGCGTGCATACATTTTCAAGTTGTTTTTCCAAACAGGATTGGTCAAGATGTTGGTGTTTTCATATTCACCCATAAAGGTATTAGCATATGCAGGAGCTGCGCTGTTTCCCATACTCGTGGCCACTAATTGCAAAAACCAATCATCTTCATGTTTGAAATAGCTATGATATAAGGTGAACATAACTAGTTCCATCAGAAATATTTTCATGGGTCCTTCCATTTCAAGTTTAAGAATGGCTTGTTCCATGGCTTCAATACCTTCCTGATGTGGGATTGAGGTATATAAAGAGCTGACATCAGCTGTGCATAGCCATAATTGTTCATTGGATTCTATCTTTATATCTTGTAACTTCTTCAGAAAATCTTGTTCCTGTTCAGTAAATGTGTAATTAGAAATATTTATGACAAGTTAAATATTTCTAATTACACATTTACTGAACAGGAAATGAATTTACTACAAAAAGGCACGTCATTCGTACCCACAACAAAATCAGACCTTTGGAACTAGAAATTAGCACATTTAAGCTCACTAGAAAATTGAGATTACGCCATTTTTTCACTAACATTGTACCCCCACAAGGAGAAAAGGTACCGGACCCGTTGATGGGTTTAAAAACTTTCAGTTCTCATCAAGCTCCAGTGAGCCATAAAAGCATTGATCTTTTTGACCAATTGGTCAAACAAGATCTATTACCAATTAATTTTTTTTAAAAAGCACTTACAAAAACATGACACAAAAAGACCGGGATAGATTGCAAAGTATAGCCAATAACAAAGATATATTTTGTACAAAAGCAGACAAGGGAGGTGCCTTGGTTGTCATGAACTCTACCATGTACCAGCAGAAACTCAGAGATTACAAGGAAACCCGACGATGCAATACACCACTATCTTGAAAGAAATCATTGACAAAGCATTAACACTGGGCGTAATTAACCAGAAAACCAGGAATTTTTTAATTAAGACCACCCCGAGAAGTCCTACTATTTACGCAGTTCCTAAGATCCACAAAAACCTCATGGATCCACCAATGCGACCGATAGTATCCACCTGTGGCAGCATTCACCAACCTATAGGCCAATATTTGGACAGACACCTTCAACCTATGGTCCAATCTCTTGCTAGCTATATTCGAGATACTACAGATTTTCTGAAGAAGTTACAAGATATAAAGATAGAATCCAATGAACAATTATGGCTATGCACAGCTGATGTCAGCTCTTTATATACCTCAATCCCACATCAGGAAGGTATTGAAGCCATGGAACAAGCCATTCTTAAACTTGAAGTGGAAGAACCCATGAAAATATTTCTGATGGAACTAGTTATGTTCACCTTATATCACAGCTATTTCAAACATGAAGATGATTGGTTTTTGCAATTAGTGGGCACGAGTATGGGAAACAGCGCAGCTCCTGTATATGCTAATACCTTTATGGGTGAATATGAAAACACCAACATCTTGACCAATCCTGTTTGGAAAAACAACTTGAAAATGTATGCACGCTACATCGATGATTTATTCTTCCTTTGGAAGGATACAAGAGAAAATTTGGAACAAGCTCTTATCAATTTGAATTCAGTTAATCAACGAATCCAGTTTACTTGGACAATAGATCCTGAAACCATCACATTCTTGGATGTTATCATTTCCTTGAAGGATAATCAAATCTCGAATGACATCTTTCGTAAACATACTGATCGTAATAATCTGTTACATTATACAAGCTTTCACCAGACATCACTGAAAAGACATTTACCCAAATCACAATTACTCAGAGTGAAACGTATTACTTCTGACACTAATGTAGCAAAAATCAGAATAGATGAAATGGTCGACCGTTTCCGAGAAAGAGGATATCCAGAACAGATAATGAACACAGCGAAAACTGAGGTGAACGAACTTCATCGTTCGAATTTGTTACAAATACCGGGAGTCAAAACAGAGAATGACCGGATGGTCATAGTATCAAAATATTCCAACGTGAGTTTGATGTTCAAAAACATAATACTGAAACATTGGCCAATGTTACAATTGGAGTCAGACTTCAAGGATATGTTCAAATCTAGACCCCTATTTGCATACACAAGAGGAAAGAATTTAGGGGAAATTTTAAAGCAACCTAAGGAATGTCATTCTATCTCACGAGGAACAAGACCGTGTAACAATTGTAATAATTGTAACAATATCATCCCAGGAACGAAGGTGACACATCCTATGAAAGGATATGACATACCATTGAAAGTAACAGCAACTTGTGACACTAACAATCTCATATACCTACTCAAATGCCCATGTGGCAAGGTATATATTGGAAAGACCGAACGCAAACTCAAGATTCGTCTCCATGAACATAAATCCAATAATAGAACTAAGAATCTCAAATCATCCGTAGCAAGCCATTTCATTGAAATGAATCATAATATCTCACAACTTAAGTTTATGGTTTTAGAAATTGTCAACAAAACAGAGGGAAGAGATAACAACAGGATGTTGCTTCAACGTGAAAACCACTGGATTTACAGACTAAATTCAATAAAACCTTATGGACTCAATGAACGCACTGAGTTTGCATGTTATCTGTGACCTATTTACACTGTACCCATACTTATGGGCATTGCTATTCTGAACTCCTCTTTGGCCATGAATTTCTATTTTTATTTTTATATTTCTATTTCAATTTAATTTTTTTATTTATTTTTGATATTTCTTGCATTTAACTTAGCCCATTGGAGAATAATTGGCACTATATTGTGATCCTAAATTGTTTGTTATGATTACATCGTATTTCTTCGTTGACACTTTGTTTCACACACCCGCTACTTTTTGTAGTCCTCTTTCTATGACCACGTCATTTCACCCACGTGACCGAGACACTTCCCGCTTTCCCTATGAAACCCGATAGGTAACTCCCCCATTGGTCTACACTCCCACGAGCTTACGAACCACGCTGATCGTGTCTCCATCCCTTGAACAATTGCGTAAGTAAATGTTTGTATGCAGTATTGTTCGCACTTCCATGGCCGCTCGTCTCGACTTGTTTGTGACGAGCCGCTTTAATTTCCCAAACTGAACACCGCTTTAATTTTTTAATTTTTCAACTGCACGCCACTTCACTTCACTTTTCGTTACGGAACGCGCCACTAGCAGCGTTTTAGTTACTTCCTTCACATTATGCGGCAGCATTTTGACATCAGTCGAATTCTATCAGTATAATCCATTCACTTTCAGTTGCTACTTTTTAATACAGTAACTTTATCGTTCTTTAGTCACTTCGTTCCTTTTGAATTTCACTACGGTGGGCTTAAGGTTGCTTTCCCACGGACATTCACTTAAATGTATTTTACTTAAATATATTTCATCATTTTTTGTGACAGTGGATATCGCACATCACATACTTAGTATTTATTTGTCGTTTCTTGTTTAGATGCTCCCAGATGAAGGGCGGTAGCCCGAAATGCATTGGAGCTGGATTTAACCATGAATACCTATGAAATGGGATTGAATATATTTTTTGAAACAAAACTTTATTGCTAATGGACACAAAGTGATTATATTTGACCAGAAGATAATAAATTCTTCAAAACTTTCAATGTTTACTTCTTGAATCACAAAGGAGGATTACACCATCTACCAGTGTGCCTTAAGGGATGGCATCAGTTTCCAACTGATCACACTCTTTGTCATTTGATTCTACTCGCCCATGGGTGGAGGGCGATACCTTAGGAGCACCTATTTGAACCTGAATAACTTTATTGAACTGAATTTAAATACAAGCTGTGCACGGGCCAACCAAATTTCTTAGTACCCTCATGGGATACCCTTAGCTGTACAGCTAAAAAAAGGTCATGGGCTCCTCCCCCAAGCCTCCTCAGACTGAGGAAGATTACTCCCCTGATCCAGAACAGTGCTGGCACATGGAATAACAAGAGAAGAGTCAGAGCAAGATTCAGACACAGAAACAATGTTTTCTTGAGAAGCCGCAGCGGCGACGTAAGCGTTGTAACAACTCTCTAAAGTAGGCAATGATGAAGCTTTGCTAAAGGTGACTCACTGGAATTGACAGGCCTTGATCACCAGTTTGACGATGGGTGAGGAAGTGCAGGGAGTTGATTCAGTCTCACAGCACCCATGCAGGAGTATACTGGCCCCAGCCTCAGTAGCCAACAATTTAACAATAGGACGTCCGATCGGACCACAAACAAACATTCCTAAAGAACTTTGCATATGTCTATGAAGGTGAAAAGTGCAAAAACAACAGGTGATGGACAGAATGCAGAACAATGTCATACAATCATCCCAGTACAGAGATCTGGGCCTAAATCCATCGTTTATTTGCTCACCATGCCATTCCAGTTTGAACCCAACCATATGCAAATCAGTCTTGACCCTGTGCCCCATGGGAACAGTCCAGCCCGAACTGCCAAGCCAGGTCCTCCCTGAAAGTGAAAAGAACAGAAAACACATTACATTAGATAACCATAATAATGTATTTATCAAAGTTTTGATATGGTTGATTGCTAGTCCAAGACAGAATTCTTTATTTTGGCATTGTTATATGTTTTATTGGGTCTACAAGAGAACTTGTTAGATGTTGTAGTAGATCTAACCACGATTGTCCCATCACATCTAAAGAAGGGTTGTGTGTAGTTGCAAAAGTCATTGTACTATAGCATCATTGTACTTCCACTACTATACTAATCAATATATCCTACGGTATACTGAATTATGTTTGGATTTCTCTTAGCAGTTAAGAGGTGAAAAGCATCAGCTATGTGTCCAATGAAAATTTCTGTGAGTTTTTTGCACTTCTTTGAAACTATTTGTGAGATATTTGTCAGAAATTTGATCTTTCATGCTTTCGTTATCATGGATGGGATAGTGTTTTTGAGCTAGACCAGAGAAATTTTCAGGTCCTTTAACTGAGTTCGGTATTTAGTAAACTTTCTGAGTAAATTGCCTGGTTTTCAAAATAGGGACACAATGTCAAATTACTACTTGCCCAAATAAATACATTTAGCTCGCCTATAAATTAAATAGTTCTCCTTTTGGGAGTTAGCATCCAATTTGTTTACTACCTCTTTTAAAATGATTGTATGAGACAATCTTTACCAACTTGTGGTTGTTAAGTATTTTGTAGAGCAATATTTAAAGTTAGTTATATCTATATAAGTTACCAAGTTATATCAATATAAACACCTTGCCTGAAATTCCTGCACCCAGAAATTGCTGATCCTGCAGGACTCCTAATTTGTTGTGTGTGGTGGAATACCTGATCACATGTTATAGTGCCTGGAATATTGAACCCCATGGAATCAGTTTTTTCAGATTTGTTACCACCTCAGTGTTTATACACTTGTAATTTCCAATTATGCTGGTACGACCTACTGCCACCAGCAATGCAAATTATGCACATCTCAAAATCAGGGTACTTGAGGCCTCAAATTGATGCCTTCTAAGGTGTTTTTAATTTTGTTCTAGAATACTGCAATATTCTAGGAATTTTAAAAAACTGATCTTGTGGTCTGATTTTCTACAAATCCCAACATAAAATTGGTTTTGGGACACAGTTTGGGTAAAAATGCTCTTCCTCTGAGAAATGCAATCCTTTAAAATAAGACAATCATATGGTCTGCCACCAGTGCAACTCAGTGAGCTGTTCAAATTTCCTTTTCTGGGATTTCTCTGAAATGAATTTGTAACTGTCGCCCAAGTAACGTACTCCTTGTGTGGAAATTGAGTAGGATGACAGTAGTGACCATGACCTAGGCCCAATTTCTGTCAAACCAAAATTGAGCAGAGATCAGATACACCAAGTGGGTTATCTCAGTCAATGTTTTTACCTTTTGACATCTTTTTAATGGAACTTAAAATCCTCTAGCAGGGCAAGGTGGAAAGCTGTGTCTAATAAGGTCCTCTAAAATTTGGATAGCAACTAAACGAGACCCGAAGAAGCTATTAGTTTTGGCAACACAAGGCCAGAGTGGGAGAATTCTACTTTTGCTACAGTTGACGTTCTCTTGTTGATAGACACCATTTACGCCTCTAATAGATCAAGATTTCTAGCTCAAACTCTTTCAGCAGGGCAAACCTGAAGCTGTATCTAACAAAGTCCTTAGAAGCAAAGTGTAAAGTACTTATGCAGCACACAAACAGCTATAAAGTGAAAAGACAACACAAGAAAAATCCCAAACCATTTTAGAACCATAGAGTACATTTTATTAAACAAAATGATATCTGAAGGACAAAAAACAATCAGCAGAACTGGATATATTCAATGTGAAGGTTTTAGGTAAATATAGCAGGAGAAAGCACAATTTGAGGTCATATTGTTGTGCTAAACTTTGGCAAAGTCACAAGCTGATGCCAACTGCAATACAGGGACCAGGTTGACCCAGCTGAAAAAGTTACCTTCTCAAAGTCGGTGCAAATAGTTCAGTTGGTGGTGGAGGATACCATTGAGGAGCAGGGGCATCATCATTGCTGATGGTCATTGCTGTATAAAAAGAGCAGGCCTAGCGATGCGGATGGTCGTTGCTGTAGACCAAAAATCCAGAGGGGCATGCAGACAGTTGGTGGTGGAGCCTCGCATTGGCAGTCACCGTGGGCTACCATTGCTGTAGTGTGAAGTGCAGATCTTGCGTTGCTGGTCATTGCTGGCAGTTGCTGTAGCACGAAGAGATGGGTTCACCGGAGCTTTGTGTTGGTGATTATCACAGGCAGTATAGTCTTTGCACAAATGGGTACATTCACAGTCATGAAGAGCACAAAAACTACAGCATTTCACCAGTTCTTTCACAGGAGGTGCCCAGCTGATGCCAGCCAAGGGTCCAGGAACTAGGCATACACCTATTGAGGATAATGAACTCACTCCAGCTAAGGCCAGCAGAACTCAGGCAGGTCCAGTGTGGCATGTCTCTGGAGCTTGTTGTGTGGCTCACAACTGGCCTGCTGAAACTGGCAGTCAGCCAACTGGCCTCTGGAGTCACTCAGGTAGCCTGGGATGAATGAAGCAGGTAGTTGTTTCCTTCAAAGAGAGCAAGGCAGTCCTCAAGCAGCAGAGCAGTCCTCTGAGGGTCAGGGAAGGCTTCAAGCAACAGGGTAGTCCTCAGGTAGTAGCAGGTCAGTCCTCTGAAGATCAAGGCCTGCCTCAAAGCAGCAGGGCAGTCCTCTTGGGAGCAAGGCAGTCCTTCTTCTGTAATGCCCACATGTCCAGAAGTGTACTGATGAGGGACTTTGGAGGTCCAATATTTATACCTGGAGTCAGAATTTTAAGTTGAGAGATTCCCTATAATACCCACACATCTACTTCTCCCTTTACCCTGTCAAGGCTACAAGAAGTCTGGGGTGATAAAAGATTAGTGTAAGTTTCCTTTGAGTGTACAGGAGGCAAATCACTTTGAAATGTAAGAAAGCTGGTTACAGTTCTGCTCTTAACCATCCTGTGGGATGGCCCATCCTATCCCCAATGAATATCCTTTTGTGTCACGTTAGGGAAGGAATACACAAACCCCAATAGAAGAGCCATTAACAGTCATGTGAACCAAGATACTAACAGAAGGCACAAATGGTTATGACAAGAAAACATCAACTTTCTAAAAGTGTCATATTCAGAATGCTGACTTAAAATCGGAAATTACCATTAAAGAGTATTTTAAATTACAATTCATTTGACCGTAAACACCATCTCTCTATCTGATACCACTCAAAAGTTGCCACTTAATAAATGTGGTAAGGTAACCCAGTGTTGGTCAATGAGAAAGATAGTCTTCACAGTTGTGAAAATGACTTCAGTACTTTTTCACTACCAGGACATATAAAACTTCAACGCACCTGTCCTAATGAAGTACAATGCACCCTGTCTTGTGAGCCTCCAGGGCCTACCTTAAGGGTGAATTAAATGGTTTAAAAAGAAAGTTTTAGGCCTAGCAAATGGCTTATTGTGCCAGGTTGAAATGGTACTTTCAAACTGCACTAAGGACTGTAGTGGCAGGCCTGAGACATGTTTTACAAAGATACTTTAGTGGGTGGTATGATGTGTGCTGCAGGTCGACTAGTATCATTTCATTTACAGGCCTGGGGACTAGCACTACCATTTACCAGGGACATAAAAGTAAATTAAATGTACCAATTAGGCCTAGTCCAATTTTACTATGTTTTAGGGAAGAAGTACAAGTATTTGCACCGAGTCCTTGTTAGAAATGGGGGTCTCTAGTTGGCATGTTGTTACCATGTCCAAGTAGGGACTCTTCTTCCTAGTCAGGGTAAGGGAGATACACGACTGAAATAACCCTTGCTCACCCCCTTGGTAACTTAGCACAAGCAGTCAGGCTTATCTCATAGGTAGTGTGTGAAGCATTTGCGCATAAACAAAAGAAATACAGTGAAAACACTACAAAAGGACACCACACCAGTTTTAGAAAAATATCGAATATTTTATCTGTGAAAAACAAGACCAAAAATGATTTACAAAAATCCACCATACAGTCCTTAGAATATCAATAAGCAAAAATAGTCTTAAAATACAGTTCCTTGAAGTCGATAACTCCGTCCGGGGCTATCACTGCATCATGAACAACAAATCCAAACAGTTCTGGCTGACCGTGGCATTGTGGGCCAGCTACGGTGTCACATAGACCAGCAAACAGTACATTTAGAAATGGAGGGCATCGGCCAACTCTCGTTGAGCTCTGAAAGGCAGGCGTCGGCAGGCGTCGGTTCCAGAGGTCGATGCAGGAGTCCTCGAACCCTTGAAGTCAGACGCTCTGCAGATCAAACTCCTCGCTGTTGAAGTCGGAAGCTCTGCCATGGGCAGGTGTTGGGGCTGTGGTGCGAAGTGCAGCGGTGCGGTGTGCGGTG
This sequence comes from Lissotriton helveticus, assembly GCF_964261635.1. Lineage (NCBI taxonomy): Eukaryota > Metazoa > Chordata > Amphibia > Caudata > Salamandridae > Lissotriton > Lissotriton helveticus. The sequence goes on from NC_136057.1 coordinate 2,115,026,201, forward strand.
CCCTCAGGTCATGGTACAGGCAGCGGCTCAGTGATGGTCATTCAGCTGCGTCGGTGAGACCAGGGCTGCAGTGCAAAGTGATGTGGTGCTCATCGTGGTTCTGGCAGGTCACAGTGCAAGAAGTGGCGTTGTCGTTGCTGAAGCGCTGTCGTCGGCTGACAAACTGGAGTTGATGGTGCAGGCTTCAGTAGGCCAAGGCTCTGGTGCGGGATTAAGGAAGTGCGTTGTGGAACTGATGAGTTGTGCCTTCAAACCACAGTGCAGGAAGCGGAATCGAAGTCGGCACGGAGCAATGTTGTCGGGGGATAACTGGATGGCGGCGTGAAGTGAGGCAGTGTGAAGTACAGTGCCTACAGGTCACGGGACAAGTAGCCAGGTTTGCAGTGCGAAGTGCAGTGGTGCCCTCTGCAGAGCCTTCAGGAAACAGACCCGGCAGTAGCGTCCTTGATGGTGTCGGGTTGATTTTTCTTCTGCTGCAGCTCAAGACACACAGTTCCCAGTGCTGGTAGCAGATGAACTTGAATTCTTTGCTGTTCCTGAGACTTCTTGAACAGGGGGCAAGCTCTAACAATGAAGTTGCAGAAAGTTCAGTCCAGTCCTTTCTCTGCCCAAGAGTGAAGCAGCTACTGTAGGCCAACACATAAAAGCACACACCAAAGTGGTAGTTTCTCCTCACAGCTTCTCCAGCTCTTCTTCTTGGCAGGTTCCTTAATCCAAAAGAGTTCTAACAATCTGGAGTCTGGGTCCCAATATTTATCCCACATTTTCCCTTGTTCTCTTGTGACAGAGAGTCTCTTTGCTTGGTCCATACCAGTTCTGTCGTCTCTGGCCCACCTTCCTGGTAGGAGGTGGAGATAGCATTGTGTAAGGAAGACCAGGCCTATTCAGGTGCAAGGGAATCTCCTCCCACTACTCTAAATGCAGTACAGGTCTATTCCGCCCAGCCCTGGCCCATCCAGGAGAGACAGGGCACACCTCAACCCCCCAGTGGCTGTCTACAGTGAAGCCAGACAGTCAATCCATGACCCAGCAGAGGCACACAGGATGGTTAATCAAGAAAATGCTTACTTTATAAAAGTGTAATAGCAACAAGGGGTTTGGCCCAGGCGGCTGGACAGGGCCATAGTAAACTAAGAGAAAGGGGAGGGTTTGTCCTAGCCGTCACATTCAAATGCTGCTAAACCAATTTAACAGACTCAAGGCCATCAATTCAATTGATATGGTGTTGTGTGTCGATTTAGATTCTGTATGAATTTCCCGATTCATGCCCTTATATAGGTACAATTCACATTGCCCTTATTTAGGCATAGAAATCCAGCCCTTATTTAGGCATTGCTCATGCTAACCAAATACAGGCATGGCTACTTACATCCGTTCATCTATGTCACAACGAGTTCTTGGAAAATCAGACACTTAAGCCTTTAGGACTTCCCCTTGCTTGGATATTGATTGCTTCAAGAACTCATTTCTTATTCATGAACATCTATTCCTTAGGGGTTCATTCATGACGTTCTTATGCCCGACCTTTACATCAATACTGGCATTCCTAAACACCTTCAAGGTATAAATATACCTTTACTTGCCATGGCAAACTACGGTTCTAGCTAGGTGAAATGGCCTTTTGTAGCATGTTATTTCCCCGTAGCCAAATAGGTCAGCCAACTGACCTCTAGTGTTCACTTCTTAGTCATGGGGACCAGTGGAAGCAGGTCCCACCATTCAGGACTCCACACAGGTTACAGACAACAGGATCAGTGTTCTTCTGTTCTGCCACAGTTCCAGAAAATATTATGAGGAGCTGAGCTATGATGCTACTTTTATTTCAGTTCACTAGTTAGTGAAAGGGGAGGTGACTGCAGGACACTCACTGACCAATGGGCAAAACGGTCCCAAGGGCAAACCTTGTAGGACATCTAGGAGTGTTTTAAGGTGAAGAACACCCCTTACCACTCAACCACTCTAGACTTGTTCTGGGGCCAGCTCCCTCTGCCATTGAGACTAAAGTAAGGGGGCTAAAGTGTGTTTTGGGATCAAAAGACCCCTGTTCTCCAGGACTCCCTTATCACTAAACTATAAATACACAGGAGTGTCAGGGATAGTTTAAGTAAGTGAAGTCCCTGGATGCCCCTAAAATGCTCTGCCTGGGTTAAACTGGTTCAAATTCCTCCCCAAAGCCATTTTGCCAGACCCAGCCATTACCTCTACTCTGAGAGCAGAGTTTCACACCCCATCAAATCAGCAATGAAAGACCAGCTGTAAGCATGCCAATGCTAAAATAGCCTGCAGCGGCTTTAGGGGGCGACAATTTAACTTGTAAAAGTAACTTTTCATATATATTTTCCAAAAATCAAACTTCACCATTGAATTAGATTTGTAATAAATATTAAAAACAGTGGTTAATTCAAACAAGCAATACAAGATTAAATACAAGATTAAAATGTACTTTTGCTTTTTCTCCGTAGGACCAGCTACATCTGTAACAGTGACAGTAGCTTTTGTAGGGTTGTCACAGTAGGAGCATCCAAACATTAAATTCTTACATGTTCCACTTGTAAATACCAGGCACCCTATCCTGTGTGTATGGCAAGGCTTACTTACTGATGACTTACTTAATATTTTAAAGTAGGGGGTTCCTTCTTCTCAAAAGGTTAATTTTGACTGGTCTGCCTGCTGGTCTAAAAGCTGCAGGAGCCAGGCTACACCCATAAGGCTGAAGACATGCTTTCCTTGTAAGCCTAGTGAATTGCAAAATGGGTACTGCTGTCTATATGTGACATTTAACTCTTTATTCCATTAATGTATTTTCTACACTGTACCAGTGGTTTTTAACCTTTTGACTTCTGTGGACCCCTTCTTAATCATTACTGGAATGCAGGGCCCCCCACTGAGTCACTTTCGGAAGCTGGAGATCCTTGCTTAAACAATTTCAGTGATTTGGACCATTTATTAAACAAATACACAAATAATGAAATATTTTATTTATTTCACAAACAAATATAAAAATGTCCATTTTAATGGGAGGGTTGTGGCATTTCTAAATTCACCTGAGTCCTCCCATTATCAATACTGTATATCTGTTTGATGCATTTGCACTGACTGTTCCCACAAATCAATCTGAGGACACCAACCTAATTTTTTTATTTCAAATTCCTTCACCTTTATAGAACATTTTAAATGTTCCAAAATTTGAAAACCATATTTACTAAAATATGTTATTAAATTCTGAGTTCAGAGAACCCAAACTAAATGTTTCTATCTTGTCTCAATGAGAAGTTATACTTGTAAGATGTTACAAAGTATCTCCCGTTCTTTCCTATGGGACAGATAGCCTTTCAATAGTGAAAAAGTGAATACACTAAATTTCACTATCAGGACGGGTCACTCACACCAGTATATGTCCTACCTTTTACATACACTGTTTAGTGCCCATAGGAGGTCCCTTGGGCCTGCTTACCTGAGGGGCGCCTTACATGTAAGAAAAGGGAAGGTTTGGGGCCTGGCAAATGAGTGCAATTGCCAGGTCTATCTGGCAGTCACAAACTGCATGTAGACACTGCAGTGGCAGTTCTCAGATACAATTTACCTTAAGAGCACTTGCACTTTAACACTGGTTAGCAGTGAGTATAGGACGCAGACACTAAACGAGCAAAAATAGAGTCTAAACCAGGAGGTCAGAAAGCAAAAAGAAAGTAAATAGAAGGAGTGAAGGTAAAAGGTTTAGGAGAATACCAAGCCAATGATGTCAGGTCTAACAGACACCTTTGCAGCTAGGTCCCACTCAAGCTCAGAAGGTCTTGGAAGTCCAAACATTTTCCAAATCCCAACCTTTTAGATTTTTTGAGGCAGTTCCTCTTGTTTCCTAATAAGGTTCTTAGGTCCACAAGACAGCACTTTAGGGGCCAGGACACACTTCAGCAGAAATGATCAGCAGGGTCAAGCCCAGTTCCAATTGTAAGTGGTCCACTTGTCCAGCTAGGAGAAATGGCCTTGTGTAGCATGTTATTTCCCCATAGCCAAATAGGAGTCAGCCAACTGACCTCTGGTGTTCACTTCTTAGTCCTGGGTACCAGTGGAAGCAGGTCCAGCCATTCAGGACTCCACATAGGTTACAGACAAAAGGTTCAGTGTTCTTCTGTTCTGCCACAGTTCCAGAAAGTATTATGAGGAGCTGAGCTGAGATGTTACTTTTGTTTAGTTCACTAGCCAGTGGGAAGGGAGGTGACTGCTGGAAACTCACTGACCACTGGGCAAAACAGTCCCAAGGGCAAACCTTGTAGGACATCTAGGGGTGTTTTTAAGGTGAAGAACACCCCTAAGGGGGCTAAAGCGTGTTTTGGGATTAAAAGACCCCTGTTCTCCAGGACTCCCTTATCACTAAACTATAATTACACAGGACCACCAGGGTCACGTTTAAGTTAGTGAAGTCCCTGGATGCTCCTAAAATGCTCTGCCTGGGTTAAACTGGTTCAAATTCCTCCCCAAAGCCATTTTGCCAGACCCAGCCATTACCTCTAATCTGAGAGCAGAGTTTCACACCCCATCAAAGCAGCAATGACAGACCAGCTGTAAGCATGCCAATGCTAAAAAGCCTGCAGCGGCTTTAGGGGGCGACAATTTAACTTGTAAAAGTAACTTTTCACACATATTTTCCAAAAATCAAACTTCACCATTGATTTGGATTTGTAATAAATAATAAAAACAGTAGTTAATCCAAACGAACAATACAAGATTAACATGTTAAATGTACTTTTTCTTTTTCTTCGTAGAACCAGCTACATCTGTAACAGTGACAGTAGCTTTTGTAGGGTTGTCACAGTAGGAACATCCAAACATTAAATTCTTACATGTTCCACGTTTAAATACCAGGCACCCTACCCTGTGTGTGGCATGGCTTGCTCACTGATGACTTACTTAATATTTTAAAGTAGGGGGGTTCTTCTTCTCAAAAGGTTAATTTTGACTGGTCTGCCTGCTGGTCTAAAAGCGGCAGGAGCCAGGCTACACATATAAGGCTGAAGACATGCTTTCCTTGTCAGCCTAATGAATTGCAAAATGGGTACTGCTCTCCATAGGTGACATTTAACTCTATATGCCATTAATGTATTTTCTACACTGTACCAGTGGTTTTTAACCTTTTGACTTCTGTGGACCCCTTCTTAATCATTACTGGAATTCAGGGCCCCCCACTGAGTCACTTTCTGAAGCTGGGGATCCTAGCTTAAACAATTTCAGTGATTTGGACCATTTATTAAACAAATACACAAATAATGAAATATTTTATTTATTTCACAAACAAATATAAAAATGTCCATTTTAATGGGAGGGTTGTTTCTAAATTCAACTGAGGCCACCCATTATCAATACTGTATATCTGTTTGATGCATTTGCACTGACTGCTCCCACAAATCAATCTGAGGACACCAACCTAATTTTTTTATTTCAAATTCCTTCACATTTATGGAACATTTTAGAATGTTCCATTTAAAATGTTGCTTCTTTATTTCGCTTTATTAATTTGTTAAATTCTTTAAATTTTCTAAGCAGTCACGGACCCCCTGAGTGGGCGTTGTGGACCGCCAAAGGCACCTGGCCCACAGGTAAACAAACTCTGGACAAGACTTACTGGAAAGTTAAATATAACAATTTGGCATTATCCAGTTTCACCATGTTTAGGGTCAGATTACATACCCATACTCGATATTAGGCAGCAGTACCCCTGTGTGCAGAGTTAAAACATACAACAATATCAGTTTACAAAACAATGGGAGTAACAGTGTTAAAAAAAAGTCACTTTCTCACAGGTAGCCATTAATGATGAGGCATAATTACTCACATAAGGAAAATGGAATTAGTATCAGATAGCGAATTGAAGTAAGAGGACTGCATAATGTTCACATGAGTCAAGAAAGATAGAAATGCAACTTTACAACTGGAAACTTTCACAGTGATTAGGATAATGATTGCAAATTACTATGAGAATCATTCTTAACTATATATTGATATGTTTTAGGATTTTCACATGTTGTATAAATATTTTGGAAGAGCTAATTAGTTGCTAGAAGAGAATTTCCTCTAGACCTTAACTATACTCTTGATCCAGGTCTCCAAGTCTATTTTCTCTCTTCACTAGTCTAAATTCCTCCCTAAAATGTTTTCACCTGATCTGCAGAGCTCACATACCACATTTACAGCAGGGTGTTTCAAATCTACTCACACTAGAACGATTTAAGCAGGAGGGTCCTAGGGAAATTCTAAAGACCTGCATAGGATTATAGCCCCAATGTTCTACGTCTAAAAAACAGTCGAAATGCTTGGGTCTAATCAAAAGAGGAAAAGCAGAGCAGCCACGGACAATATCATACAGACCTAGCTGTGGAGAATTCCCTTTTCAGGACGTAATCCCTCATTCACCAGAGGTGACATGCTTCATCATTTGGGACTCTCCTCTCAAAGGAAAAACCTAGTTTTTTTTAGGGCTACAACCCCCTCTTTGAGAGGGAGGAGTTCAGGGATGTTTTGGTGTCTACTCTACCAGGATATTCTGAAACAACAAACAACGAGAACTGGAATGTGAGTGAGGGCGCAGCGCAAAGAAAAATAAACGTGAGGGATGTAATAATAAAACTAGCTAGGTGTCGTGTTTCAGTATCCTAAAAGCCTCGGAACAGCGCCTGGTACCTAAATTTCTGAATATCTGGACCAACCATCGTTTTCTCGCTTTGTGGTATCCAGGGCAACAAAAAAAGACATGGATTTCTGATTCAATTGCGCAGTCACATGCCGGACACCCTAGGATTTGCGAGCCCGTCCATCTATTCATAAATGAACGGAGTGGCAAGTCGCCGTGTCTGAACTGCAGATAGAGCTTTCTGGCAGTTGATGGCTTGATATCATTCAATGCCGGCTCCAGGCTATTCCAGTTCTTAGTTTCCAAGAAAACTACAGTAAGCTTGCCTACTGAAGGATTGCTCTGGAGTTGGGCCAGTTTGAGCTCCCAATACGAATCCTTTAGCTCTTTCCTGGATACAGAGGCACATGCCTCTTCTGGGTCAGCCCAGAGATTACCCCGTCCCAGATACCCTGTAATTTGTCGAATGTAGGAGAGCCAGGGTAATGTACCCGCCCCCGGTAGACTCATCACCACTCTTAGTTCGTCCCTATATTCTAAAAGTCCTGGGGTGACCCACTGACGTTGTCAAAATAAAAGGGGTCTAAGGTTAACTTCTTCAGCGATAGCCGATACCCCCAGGTCCATTCGGAGCGGCGCTAGTGAGGTGCTTCATGGGAGACCAAACAGTTGCCTGAGGAAGGTGTTTAATTATTGAAATCACCCTTCAGGTCTTATTTACTCTTAAAAGTATGGACAACCCTTAAAACTACCTAAATTTGATATGGAATATTAACTCAGTGAGTTAGCTTTTTTACCACTTTATCATTTCACTGCTTACTTAGAGGACAGATGCAGATCATTTTTGTATGCGCCATGTTATGTCTCGTTTGACACATTGTTTAAAAAAAAAAGAAAGCTCTACTCCTACTTCTACATTGAAAAATTAACATTTCTGGTACCAGATTCACCCATTAGAGGTTTTGTTTCGTTGCAGACCTGCCTATTTTATCTTTGGATGTTTGGTGTTTTATCTTTTACTATATAGATCAACTTATAATTTATCCTTAATGCAAGGTCATGAACATTAGCTGCTAACATTGTGAGCTGAAGGAAATTATTTACCTTACATAATGAATTCAGTTATTTATTCATCTTTGTATTTTAACTGTTACACTGTTTTTATTTTAAACCTGTTTGCTCTATATTTTGACTGGTCTAATGATTTCTTTCTTTTAATGCGTATGACCTAAGCTAAACCAGAAACAATGTAGTCTGCTATTTAGATGCTATTATTGTTGCTTAAGAGATGAGATAAAGGCGGATTTGTGCACTGTTGAGTTGGAAGCTGTTTGATGGATTTGAAATAAAATATATAGAAAAGTAGCAAATACTACTCAAAATGCCATTGAGAGAATTGTTTTTAGTTTTTGTGGTACTATTTTAGAAACATTTGGTTGGCATTTAGAACTCTAAGAAGATAATGTCTTGATAACTTACGAGTAAGCTTCATTACACCAAGTGCTAATCTTCATTGTCCATGACCTTATCTACGTGAGGTGAGTCCTCACCAAAGAAGATAATTCCATAATCCAAAACTAGGACAAAAGTTGTTTCCACTTTTCCATATCGTAGATGTTCTTTCTCCCTCTCCAAACTGATTATCTGCCACAGGTACTCATAACCAAGAGTTCTGGCAAAAATACCACAGAGGAGTCTATATTTAAGGAAGGTAGGGGAGAGTCATAAAGAGGCTTGGGATGAGGAAGTCTAGGACTTGGAATACTGAAGATTACTGTTAAGAAACTGAGACATTACCTCCTTGTCTGAGTTGCTAATCTCAGTACTTGCGTAGATAAGAAAGTACCAACAGACTTCCAGCATTCTAATAATGACAGTACAAAGAGTGTTGGTCAAAGGTGCAAGTGGCAAAAGAGGAAGGAAACGTCAAGCGTACAGTCCCATAAGAGCTATCCAGGGCACACAAACCCCCTTGAAGACACCAGATAGGCAGGGAACCCCTCATTGACTCCTAAGAACAATGTGCAAGAGAACAATGAGATATGCACCCTCTGGCACTAGCCGGGGCACCAGCAGACAAGGTCACCAGGTATAAACCAGAAAAATTAAAGCATCAGGCAGCAGAATCAGGGAATGAAAACCAAGATGAAAATGAACTCCGAGAAGGTATAGGGTACAACCACCAGCGGACTGGACCCACTGTAAATTTCTACAAAATGAGGAGCATAGGACAAACCAAAACAACCCTGTTAGTGGCCACTTAGGTGACCATATGAGGCAACAACAAGGGTCAGAAAAACTGAATTGGCGAGAATGCCCAGTGCCTGGAACCGAGGTCAAGAAGCCAGAAGCGAGTCATCAATGGAAAATGAGTGGGCCAGAGGATACAGCACCACCTGTCCTGACCCATCTATAACATGTGTGGGGTGGATCCCAGGCCTGAGCTGCAGGGAGCCCCACCAGCTAAAGCTCAGCAATGATAATAGATGGGAAAACATGAAGTATTGAAATGTAACAACTGATGAGAGGCCCCCCCACGCTTAGGGGCGGGGGGTCTTTAGTGGCATTTCGTGCACGAGGCGAGAGAGAAGCTGGGCCTGTACCGCTGGTTAAGGAGAGTGGGAGGGGTCGCAAGAAAATATGAGGAGGCAGGGCAGGCTGGTACTGCGTCACTTAGGAGAGCAGGCGACACGACCCCTCCACTCCAGGGAAGGTGATAAGAGCACCGGACATGAGGGAGAAGCCCTCCATGTCCTCTCGCCTAGGGCGCCCAGCGGGTCTCAGCCAGAAGCAAGTTGGGGCAGGCACCAGGATGAGGGGGCCTCACAGCATAGTAAAGAGGAGTGTGCCAAAGAGGCTTGTCGGCACCTATGGCGCACAAGCTTGGTGGCGTGTCCGCAGGGTGGCATATGCACGGTAGCTTGGAACTTACTGGCATAGCCACTATGGCTAAAGCTAAAGCTGCTCGGTGTCTTCTTCGCATCCTGTGATCTGGGCGACTCGCTTAAATTCCCCACGCTTTGCATAGCACGTAAGTTGCCATGAGGTATGAGCCTCCTTAGTGATTTGGTCACTGCACAGAGATAAATGTGGTTAAAAGGGGGGCTCGCGTATGTAGGGAATATGGATATTTATGAACTTACTGGTATAGCCATTTTACGTCTAAAGCTGCTCGGCGTCTTCTCAGCATCCCGTGGATCTGGGTGACTCGTTTCAATTTCCTCGAGCTTTGCTTAACGTGTATGTTGTCATGGGGTGGAGCCTCCTTAGTTACTTAGTCACTGCACAGAGATAAATGCGGTAAAAAGGGGGGAGCACACTAAAGTTTAGTTGCTGGAATTTTTCTCTTCCTTTTATGTCGGCAGGAGGCGCATCACGTGAACATGACGACAATGTTCTGGCGGATGGGCAAGGTCTCGATGGCAGCAGACATTGGCAAAGGCTGCTGCGACTGGCAGGAACTGGCAGATGGGCAAGGTCTCAATGGCGACAGACAGACAGGCTGCTGTGCTCCGTATGATAACTAAATTGTAGGCGGCATGCAGATTGGCTCAGGGCAGGTATAGCCAGTTTGGTGGAGCGGGTAGCCCACTAGCAACGCAGAGCCTGCTTTGAAGAGCTGCAAAGCATCTAGCATAGTCGGTGTTATATATTGGTAGGGCCGGGCTGATGCCACAGAGTTCTGGGGGAACACAGGCTAGTGCGGTGAAGATAAGCATGGGGCAGGTTATGTAGCTGCAAGGTGATATACGGGGCTTGGAAGGCAGCACACGGGGACTTGAGCCAAGCATCAGTACCTCTAATATGAACTGGTACAGATAGCGGAAATACAGGTTTCTGCCTTTTGGAAACTCTGGAATACGGAAACCTGTCCTCGGGGTGGGGGAAGGGCTGTACAGCCTCGTTACCCTTAGGTGGTATCACCTACGGCCGGGTCCGCGCCCAGTATTAGCGGGGCACAGTGGGGCTAAAAAAGGCAGATGGGCTACATCTGTCCAATGCAGGATTGGAATTACTCATCCAAACTATATGGGGGGCCATAGCGCTAGATCTGGAAGGTGGAGCAGCCTTTGGGGGAGAGCGAGAGCGCCAGTAGACTCCTCGTCCTGTGGCGGGGTCCCGGGCAAGGAAAATGGTAGGGACTCCTTTTGTCGTGGACTGGCCTAATCCTGAAACAGGGAGGGCAGTCCATGGGGCTCCGAGCTGGCGCGAGAGGGGGCCGTCCTGCTGGTTGTCCTGAACTCTCCGGCCCTACCTGAGATGCCGGTGCTTGGAGGAAGCAACTTTGTGAGAGCTGGTGAGCAGTAAAAGGCGCAAAGCAGTGCCCTGGTGTCGCGTCTAGGGGGTAGACGATGGGTAGTTACCTCAAATGGAAGCAATGGAGGTGGGTTGCGGCCTGCTGGTACAACCCGCATCCCATGGGGCTCTGGAGATTCTGAATTGTAGATACAATTGTAGCCTGCAGTTCAAATGAATATTGCTTAACACAATGTTTAACAATGTGTGTTGTTTTGGTAATAAAAGTTGGTTGAATGTTGACAGTGCATCAACAAATAAAGATGGCTTTATGAGAATGAATAAAGACTACGCAACAAGGGAGTAGCCTTTTCTTTATTCACATTAATCGGGTACTTCACCACAGTCCATTACGGTAGTAAACTTATCCTCCTGGTATATATATCCAAGTATCCACAGCTTCACAGTTTATCAACATGTGTCCGGCTGTCCGGACTTTTACTCCTGACTATGCACTTGATAGTAAACTTGGCAGTACACTTTACTTGGCTGTACACTTGAACTTGGCCGTACACTTGAACTTAGCCTCCTTGGCCCACCGAGTGCTCACTCTTCTGTGTCCATTGCACCAACAGGCTACAACGGACTACACGTCAAACTATTAGGAGCCAAGGGGGAAGAAACAAGGGAAAGAGGCCGCCCCCCACTCAAACTGAAGTATGCAAAAATGTGGCCTCACCCTCGGAACACTAATTATCTGTTCTTATTGTGGCAGAAGGATGGGTTTGTTCAATTTTTACAATGCCCAATAAACAGTGTTTCTCACCATTAAAATTAGGGAGCTAGCTGGCCACTCGTAATTTTATTCTGGGCTGTTAGCTCTCTAAATATAAAAAGGTTTACGCTAAACCTATTCCAATTTCGATGTCGCCAACATGTTTCGTTGCTCTATTTAATGCAACTTCTTCAGGGCAACAGGGGGTTGTCTTCTCATGCTTCCGCTTTAATATTTACAACATCTGGGGGCCGCGTTTTGTCAGCATACCTGCAGCCCTCCGGCCGGTGTTGATTTCAAGACGCTATCGGCGGCCGGGAAGACCAGACTGCAGATGGTCTTCGGAAGGACGCGTGATCTACTGACACGGGGTTCCTAAAGCGAGAGGGCTGCAGGTATGCTGACAAAACGTAGCCCCCAGGTGTGGTAAATATTAAAGTGGAAGCATGAGAAGACTACCCCCTATTGCCCTGAAGAAGTTGCATTAAATAGAGCAACGAAACATGTTGGCGACATCGAAATTGGAATAGGTTTAGCGTAAACCTTTTTATATTTAGAGAGCTAACAGCCCAGAATAAAATTACGAGTGGCCAGCTAGCTCCCTAATTTTAATGGTGAGAAACACTGTTTATTTCTCATTGGGGTTGTTGAAGGTGCACAATATTAAGTGTTGTTTGTCTCACCTTATTACTACACGAGTAACCAGAATGCTTTTTGGTTTCCGTGGAGAAAAAGGACTATTATTTGTTGTCTAGTCTTTTTCTTTTTTCTTCTCCTGTCTTTTCTTTTCCACTACACGAGAGAGAGCTGCCGATGATGATAATTGGGTACACTGGAAATTGTCAACCAGCAACCCTATCAGCGGTTCTACCATGAGGGACTCTCTCTCGTTTCCCACATATTTTCATTTTCATGTATGGTGGGCTCTTCGGATGGTAGCGAATGTAGTTTGACACATTTTAGAAATGACACTAAGATTGAGGCACATAAGTGGACTACATATGAGTTGGGTATTGTACAAATTGAATAAACCCATCCTTCTGCCACAATAAGAACAGATAATTAGTGTTCCGAGGGTGAGGCCACATTTTTGCATACTACAACAAACTACAGTCAGCAGTGGCACAACTTGAAATCCAGGGCACTGCATACCGCACCTGCCCACCGGGGGTACCTGAACACAGGCAGTCCCCCCCCCCCCAATATTGTACTCCAGTCCATCCGTGGTGGGTTAGGGCAGTAGAGTCCAGGGCCACCAGCAGGCCAGTCCCCTCCCCACCTACCCTCTTTACACTAGGAAACTACCCCCTCATGGGGTCCATCCAGTAGCTGAAACACCCTCCTTTATTGTTAACTGTCAGCGATCCGCCACTACTACTCCCCGAGGCCTTGTTCCTCTGCCGGGTGGGTGGGTGGTCGATGATGCTCCTGCCGCCACGTAAAGGTCCGAGAGGGCAAAGAGGCCGAACCACTGAGATGCATCCTTAAGTACCCTACTCTGCCAAGATGATTACGCCCCCTCGGACCCTCCTGTATCTGTCTACTTTCCCTGTCCCCGTAGGAATGTCAGCCATGCGGCGCGACTCCCCTAGATGTGGGGGGGCGCCTGTTCATAGTGCGCGCACAACGTGGCATTCATTCCTCCACTGTCTGGTCACCCCTTCCATCCTGCTGTGCCCAAGAAACTCTCAGACAGCTATACCATGAGTGGGGTGGGTCGCAGGCCTGAGCTGCAGGGAGCCCCACCAGCTAAAGCTCAGCAATGATAATAGATGGGAAAACATGAAGTATTGAAATGTAACAACTGAAAAGGAATAATACACTTCTGAGCACAGGGAACCGACTCAGGAGGGAGAGATTAAAAACAGGAAGGTGGCTGGCTGTAGGTAAAGGTGCAGTGCCTCAGTTATAGAATAGAAAGATTATTCACTATGCAGGAAGGGGAAACAGCCTTTTTTCCACTTTTGGAATCTAGGTTCATCTGTTTTGGAGGTAACGCCTTTTAAATTCACTCAACGCCTTTCTGATAAGAAAGCCTCTGCTAGTTCAATGCAACATGAATCTTTCAGAGGTCCTGGGGGATTCTGGGATTGATTTGCAGAAGATCCTGCATTGTTGATCCCTTTAAATGGCTAATCGCATGCAAAACAAGTTAGTAAAAAATTACGATAGCGTAAATTGAGTTAATTATCGCAGCTCAAGTTTGGCTCAACAGCACTTAATTTCAACTTTCAAAAGGCTACACGAACCAATGTCATCTCTTAGACTATAATGAGGAGCTTTTATTCTTTAATCAGTTCACCCAGTGTCTGCCTGTCTTCTGTGGCAGCCCTTTGAAGCCGAGAAAGATCTAACATAATTGAAGAAATGTCGAACTACTTGACTCGTTTTCTCTAAATATAAAGGAATTAAACATTAATCAGAGCCCTGCATCTCAATTAAGCCAATTAAAATTATCACAGGACGTACGGTACGTTGCAATAGGGCGCTTTAATGTTTGAATACATTATCAACTTTTACCTAATCTTTTTAAAGTTAAAGCACTGCTCATTATCCACACCTGCGACGCTTTACAGAAGGCCATAACAAAAAGGTATTAATAACTGAAATCTCCTTGGCTGGTTTAAGTTGCTCTCTCTGTGCTCTGCATAAATATGTCAAAATATACGATAATACCATTGATTGCTGCACATAAAAAGCAATTTCCCTGTTTTTAAGAGGCATGTTTTCTTTTGCAGCGAAACTGTTATCTGTTTAATTCTGCCCCTCCTCTTCCCGTCCCCTCTTCTGCATAACTAATGGGCGCGAGGCAGGCTCTCTGCTCTCGCCGGCTGAAGTACACCCACCAAGTCCATATAATTACTAATAATTTGTAGCAAGTGTTAATTGATAAACAGCTCCCTCTGGTAGCTTAATTAAAGCTGCAGGATAGCTCGACGATTTACAGCTGGGATTGAACTCAATTAGTCAACAAAATCTGTGTAGCCTGTTCAAAGAAGAAGGAGGAACTTTCGTCTTGCAGGGCTTTGGAGGATGTGTCTCGCAGTCTTTCTTCTTTCTTTACGCCAGTGCTGTTCGATGTGATGTGCTTCGAGACACCCTTCTGTGACACCACTCACACGTTGTTTTCATTTGTTTCTGCGCGCCTTTTGTCAGGCTACAGAAAATGTTAAAACTTTTCTCATTCACTACAAACTGTGCTATAAAAATGCAATTTCAGAAAGAAATGTACATTTTAGTAAAAGCGTCCTCGAAGGGCCCCTAGACTAAAGACTCTTCTTTTAGACGCACTTATTTGATCCCTGAGATGTGTTTCTAAACTGGCAGTCTGCCGCCCTAATTATAAGCTAACATAGGGATGCTGGCATTAGGGAATAACTGGAAATGTGGGAGAGCAGTGTGATCTTTTAAAGTCAGCGCAGCTCGTTCAAAATTGACTACCCTTTTATCATTTAGAACAAGAGGAAGACAACAACCCAAGACTACTCGAAGATGCCCCTGCGGAATTAATAAAAAAAGAGAAAAACGTGTCATCTCTGTTAAAACTAGATCACAGACTGACTGCAAACAGCTGCCAAAACATTAATTAATGTGTTTGCTAATAAATCATGGGTTTGTACTCGCTCAAAATGCTAATATAAACAAGCAAAGGTACCGTGGGTTTTTATAATGTCTCTAAATTCCTGCTTTGCCAAAATGTAAATATACCATCATACATAATTCAAAAAGAGAAAGAACGAGGGTGAAGGCATGGATTTACCTCTGGAAGCTCCCTGCCTCGAGTGTTGTAGAGCAGCGTCTTCATCACTGTCTTCTAAAATGCAAAACAGTTGGTAGACCTTTAAACAACACACTCGTACTAAAGAATGGATTCACATTTAAATTCAGATAGCATTAAATGGAGCATTCCACAAAGTACCTTTGCCAACCATAGATGCTTCAGTTTCACCGTTCCTGACCCTTTTCCTCACTGCAGACCTGCTTACACCAGGTGTCCACACCGTTAGCCAGTATACTATTTAATGCTTTACTTGCTCGTCCCATTACACTATGACTTCATGCTCCTCCTAACAGAAAGATCACCAAGTAAAGATAACAAATGGTTCCCATTCCTCCACTAAGGCATGAAGAAGTTTCTGCTCCTAAGACTGTGGTGCTGGACAAAAAACGGAAGTGCCAAATCCTCTGAAAAGTGGAAGGATGTTGACACCTTCAGTATAAACTGAAGCCCAGGTGTAAGCACCACCTTATCAGGGAAGAATCTCAAAAAGCTTCTGAACATAATAGACCCCCAACTCACCTACCTTTCTTGCAAATGTGATGGCCACTAGAAAAATTACCTTCATAGTTAAAATCTCATTGAAACATGAGAGTGCTAAAAATTCACAATCTGGGTTATGAAAAACTCTCAGTGCAGTCCTTTGAGTCAGCAATGTAGAAATTGCTTACTGCGGATCGAAACGTTCCTGCAAAATCATGTTTCCAGATAACCGTAATCCCAATCAGCACACAGTGAGGGAAGCTGACCCACAGTTGGTTGGAGCCTTGTTTCTGAGGAACACCATGTTTGGGGACCTTTCAAGGCATGTAAATGTAAATGTAAATGTATAGGCATTTATATAGCGCACTACTTACCCGTAGGGTCCCAAGGCGCTTCGACCGCTGCGAAACCCTTCCTGGCTTCCCTGAGAGATGGTCCCTTAATGGGTATCTCCAGGGTGAGACCAGGCAGTCTGGTGGGGCCGTTAGTGAAGATGAGGCAAGCTAATGCCCAGAGTTGCCGAGTGTGAACGCTGATCAGAGTGGGCACCGAGGCGAGAGAATTATCGAGTCCGCTGACCCTGGTCCAGAAACCTGCCGCGCCGGGAATCGAACCCTGGTCCCAGGCCGTCCTCTGCTCTCGGGTCTGCCGCCTCTAACCAGTGAGCCACACTACTTCAATCATGTCACCATGATTTGACCCTAGCAGAGGACATCTGGTCAGTTAGGTCCTACGTGCCTGCTTCACTAAATTTTTTAACCCTTGTTGTATAGACCAGGATACTGGAAACAGTGCTCCTATGTGCACACTTCCGTAGGTAGCCCTGTGGATCAAGCTAGAGAGGAAGAGCCTTGGCAGAGGGCACTAACTGTTACAATTGTTGCGTTTGCTATTTCCAGAGTACAGTTTGTCCTTTCTTGTAGGAAGCGTTGCTGTGTTGGCACCTGTAAGACAGTGGAATATTATTGGGGGGAGCAGACACCCACTTCAAGGAATAATAACACTAACTTGTCAGGGTGAACCCAACATCACTTAATTAATATGAGCTCAAATGGTCAGCACAGAGCACAGAGCAGACAGGCTTAACCTGGGGCAATTTGTAAAATATTTGTTCAGTATGAAAACAGTATTAAAACCAAAACACCATACAATAAAAATCTCAAACTGAATTAGAAAAATAGAGGTAAAATTTAGTGAACAAAATGACACCAAGATGACAACAATTCAATAAGAGGAGCCAGAGATATGAGTTTTTACATATTTGCGGGTAGATACACAAACCAAGTTCATCCTGGTCAAAGATTTTAGCTTCTGACTTAGGCCTTGATTTAGAGCTTGGCATACAGGTTACTATGTCACAACGGTGACAGATATCCCATCCGCCGAAATATAAATTCCATAATATCCTTTGGGATTTATATTTTGGTAGACGGGATATCCGTCACCGTTGTGATGGAGTAACCCTCCTGTCAAGATTTAATTAAGGCCCTTAGTCTTTTGAGTTCCAACTTTTCAGGGTTTCTGGAACAGCTCATCAGGATCACGTCTAAAGCTCCCAAGACCTCAGGGAAAGCACTTAGGGGTAAGGACTGATTCTAGCAGAGGCTGCAGTAAGGTCCAGTCCAAGTCCAGCTGCTACTTGTCAGCTGTACACTTCAAGAGAAAAGGCCTTTTGTAGCTTGTATCCCTGTAGGTACATAGGAGGTCAGTCATTTGGCCCCTGGACTCCATTTCTTTGTCCTGGGTGCAAGAGGGAGCAAGTACAGTCATTCAGGACTCCGTTTGGGTCACAGACAGCAGGTATAGTCCTCTCCTGATCTTCTGCAGGTCCAGAAAGGGTTCTAAAGATGGTGCCTTGGGGTGGCACATTTATAGTTGGCACCAATTAGTGGGGAGTTGGGGGGATGACTCCTGACTCCACCCTAACCAATGGGGTAACATTTCCTTGAAGCAACCCTGCTAACTTTTGCAGAAGTTCCTGTCTGCAAACACCCTGACCGTGCCACTCACTCCTAAAATCAAAGATGAGGAAAGGGTTCCTCAAAGTCAGGTAATGTATGGTTGAGCTCCTGCTGAAGCCATTGGTTTTGGTGCCAAAAGCTGTGAGAGAGGCAAAGCTGGTTTTGTGGCTGCCAAGCGTGTTTTGACCATCAGATAGATTTGGCACCATGCCTGGTTCAAGGTTTTATCTTTGGACTTCTTTGGAAGCCAAAATCCTCCAGCGGGGCAAGGATGGTAGCTTTAGCTTCACAAGGATGGATGCCTTTACTAGAAGGTCCAGCTGAACCTATTTTCAGCATGGCAAAAAAAGCTCTATAGTGGGACAAAGCCGTTGTTTTTTCCCACCTTCGGTGCAACGTTTCTGGGTAAGCCTCATACTTTCTGCCATTTCTTTTGAACTGGAACTAAAGAGAAGACTCATTTTCAATTTTCTCCAACCACTGGGATATTTCCTACCTACATCCTTGGGCCAGGTTTCTAGTCATCGGGTCTCTCTCCAGCTAGGTCTTTTGCGGGATTTTTCTCTGTGGTCAGCTGCCCCCCCTGAAGTTAGGAGTTCTTCTGCTTTTTGTTTTCCTGAAAGAGGAAAATATGAGACCAAAAACATGTGCTGGGAGAGCAGTTCCAGTCCCTGGGTGCCAGGAAGAGTCATAAGTCTTTGAGAGACTTGAGAGAATCCTCATATTCCATCAGGAGTGAAGCTTTTCTTCCAGCAATGTGGAGCCATTGCAGGTACAGTAATGTTCTGAGGAGTTGGTGGTGGTTGGTCTGGTGTATCCTGTGCACTAGCCAGTGATTGAAGACATTTTGCCACTCAATACTACTATTCTTCTTAGTCCCCCACCACCTTTTGCAGCACTTAATATTTGCCTTAGGGCAAAATTCCCCAGGACCCCTGTTTCAATATGAGAGAAGCCTTCTACCAAAAGAAAGACATATTTATCAACTTCTTAGCCACTCCCCTATTTAGATGAGCTATCCTCCCACCTGGCATGGTCCACACTGGTTCTTGCCCCCCTGTGACCAGAGTTTTGCCGTATAGCAAGATCTTGGGAATCAATATGAGAGGCCCTCCCTGGCATCATCAGGTAAAAGATAATGCTAATATTGTCCTGAGAGCCATTCCTGTCCAGTCACAAAAAACACATACCTTAGAGGCAGGCATTTGTCAAAACTGGAGGTGTGATGAGTGGCAGAACTGGTTTTAGGCGTGTTCGGGCTCAGGTAAATATTTATAAAGATTATTTTCTACTCAAGATATCAAAATCTGATTTCAGCATTGTTGGACTTGGCCCTTTTTGCAGGGTCATCCCTGAACTTTTTGCCTTCCCCCCATAATGTGTCTGACCTGTTTTGTTGGTTTTATGACTCTAGGCACTAGGGGTGAAACTAAAAATAAACTTGAGCCTTACCGGACCACAGGCGCTGCCTTTCCTTCCCAAGGGGACACAGCATTTCGCATCGGCACAGCCCGCCCGCCCGCCGCCGCCCGACCCCTTCAGTCACCTCGGGGGTCCGGCCGCTGAGTGGAGTGTGGGCGTGGCACAAGGACCACAAATCCCAGCAGCGCTAGCGGCGCATACCGCTACCTTTGCGCGCCAGGAGGCGCATAAATCAGGCGTCACCCCGATCGAGGGGGTGAAACTAAAAATAAACTTGAGCCTTACTGGACCACAGGCGCTGCCTTTCCTTCCCAAGGGGACACAGCATTTCGCATCGGCACAGCCCGCCCGCCCGCCGCCGCCCGACCCCTTCAGTCACCTCGGGGGTCTGGCCGCTGAGTGGAGTGTGGGCGTGGCACAAGGACCACAAATCCCAGCAGCGCTAGCGGCGCATACCGCTACCTTTGCGCGCCAGGAGGCGCATAAATCAGGCGTCACCCCCCTCTCGCGGGACGCCGGGCGAAGCCCGGGCTAAGGGCGGGCCCTCTGAGGCCCTCCGAGGTCGACGAGGTCGGGTTGGGTACACCCCATTAACATCACTGCCCGACGGTACATCAGGTAAACCTATGATATCTGTTATATGTGTCTAAGATTCTCCCCTGCTACTTAGGCTACAAAGACTAATACCTTTCATGACATAAAGCTCCCCCGCATGATACATACCGGGAGACCTCTAATTTCTCCATTTAGTCCTTGCTACTGCACCCTGGCCACAACTACACCGCAATGTCTACCAGGGGAAGTAAAACTGCTGCAGCAACCAGCACATCCATAATTGGCCCTATTGACAATTTCATTACGAGAACTCATGACGCTATTGACTTAAGCATCTCTCTCCTTGAAAGAAGAGTCTCACAAGACTTAGAAGCTGCTAGGCGTAGGGCCTCATATGAACTATTAACAACTAAACGTTCCTCCCTTGGTGAAATTTTGTTGGCAAAAACTCCTATTAAACAACATGAACTACAACCAGGCTGCTTGCAAGAAATACGGCCCGATATTCACACCATTCCTAACGAAATCAATTTATCGGCTACGGACCCACTAATTGATTGTGATTCTGATACGAGCAATGATCTTGAAAAGACACCAGATCTAAACATAAATCTTACCCCGGAAAATACGGAAGTGAACAGTCCTATATCATTAAGACCCTCTGAAGAGGGCGCTATTCGTAAACAGACTCAACAACCAATAATAACTATCCCTCCTCCTCCAAAACTACGTAAAAAATCTAAAGCTCCATCTAGAAAAACCACAATCAAGCACTCCATAGTTAGTGGAATAACAAACCAACCCCAGCCTTCAACGGAAGCAATGCAGAAAAAGGCCCAGGAGCATCCAAATAATCTTAACGTATCAGCAAAACAAATAAAAGACGACCAACTAATAGAAAGAGTTGGCAATCTTTTGGCGATCTTTATCTCACCAATCGAATCTAGATTGACTCGAATTGAAAAGAAACTTGAGGAACTCATCGCTGTTAACAAAAAGACTCCCACTAGAGACATCGTACCTACCAATACAGCAGGAAACATAAATACCAACACAACCACCATTACAAAACCAACAGAAAAAGTTACATCATCTGCAGCGAGAACAACAAAACCACAATCAAATCCACTTCCTCTAGTAAGTAGAGATAAGTTTACAAACAACTCTACTACAGGAAATGGCCCAACTCTAAGTACAACCACTAGCATTCAGGTGGTAACTACTACTCCAGGAAAGATGACAGCATCATCTCAGGAACAAAAAAAGAGACACAACCATTTAACTTCTACTACTACAAACTCTCAAAAACCCCGGCTAACACATGACCCTCCATATAATTCAAGGCAGATCCCTTCAAGAATCAATCTTCCTCCCGAATGTGGTGCTTATGTATTGATTTTGGTTAATGTGCCTAGGCTTAGGCATGATCAAGAGGAAACTTTTTCATCTTTGAAAAATAAGATCCTGCATTGGATGATAACAAACTGTAACTATCCGATAGAATGCGCAGGAGAAATAAACAACGTACAGAGAGTAGGATGGATAGGCCCTTTAAAGAAAAAATTTGAAGGTGACTGCGTATCCATAAGCTTTAAAAATCCACAATGGGCCGAGAAAACTCTGGCTAGAGCCCCCCAACCCTCGGTTTGGGAATTTAACACTACTTTACTCCCGCTGGGGTACTTCTACAGACACCTGATTACTGATGCACCAACAGTGGAACCCAACCTACCCACCCCTCTTTTCGATCACCGTCCAATGCTTGTAAACAACTCCCCCTTTTTACAGCAGTACCCTAAATTTACATATCCGAACATCCATATGCAAAGACATCAACCACAGGTTCATTCTCATTTCATACCTCACCCCTATCTGTCTACAATGCCAACTAAAGAATATAGGGACCCTCGTTGGCAACAAGTCGCTGCCGCTCCTGGCAATCTCTACAGTATTCCAACACAAAATAGGTTTGCTGCACTTTCCACTCTTGACTTCAATGATTGACAAGAAAATACCTACTTTGTAGGACTAGAGACCAATACATTAAATCTAGAAGGTCAGATGTCAGGAAGTGCCCTTAATACCCAGGGAATAAATATTCATAACTCCATAGCAGAGAATACTCCAATAACTCAAAATCAAGCAGGACCAAATGACGAAACTAACTTAGTACAAACAATAATTAGTCCTGATCTTCATGGAATTTCTACAATTAAGATAACTTCTCCCAGATATAATAGAAGTACTTCCTTAATACATATAACTTACTGGAATATAGCAGGCTTGCTGGCTAAAGTAACAAACCCTAACTTTTTAAACCAAGTGACTGCGAGCAGTATTATCTGTCTTCAGGAAACTTGGGCTATTGAGCCATTACATATAATGGGATACAAGACCTTCCTTTCTTCAGCAAAAAAATCTTCATTTGGAAGAAACAGTGGCGGTTTAACTATCTATATAGCCAATACTTTACATCACGAAGAGATAGTTTCTGTTAAACTACATGAGAATTACCAAATAGTTATTCTAAAGACAACTAAACAGACGTTATATATTATTGTAAACTTCTATAATAACAAGAAACTAGACGATCTGACTAATCTTCTTCAAGAGATTTCTCTTACTTTACAAGACTTAAAAGAGAAATTCACTAATAAAACATGCACTATACTCTGGGGTGGTGACTTCAATATCCACTTATGCGAGAATAACAACACAGATAAATGCGGGATAGAGGAAGATGATGGTAAGATGATCACCCACTTTACTCACTCACATGAAGGCGAAAAAATGAATGAGGTTGTAACTGAATTAGAACTGGGCTTTGCAAACGAACTAAAAACCTCCCAAGTACCTTTTACACCAACCTTTAATGGTAGGGGACTAATGAGTCTGATAGACTACGTCTTGATCTCAGCACATAAAGGCCCAAATATAGAATTATTTGAAGTACCCAAAAACCCTTTAAGTGATCACTTCCCGATTGTAATCATCTTAAGAGAACAAAAAAAACAAAAAGATCTTGATACATTTTCTCTACTACATCAACAAAACCTAGAGTTGGGGTCTCTTAACGGCTACACCCTAAAATGGGGTAACGTTGATAAAAAAGCGATCACCTCAGGAGTAGTTACAGCATGTAAAAACGAGATATCACTTTGTCTAGACTATGAGGCAGAAAGTTCCAATATAATAGCTAGTTTCAACACTATTACAGAAAAGATAAAAAAGGCATTAACTAGATCTTGTAAACAGATAAACTGTGAAAAGAAAGGCTGGTTTAACCCAGCTTGTACTAAAGCACACATAAAACTAAAAAAAGCATTAGGCAGGAAACATAGAGATAGGGCGAAAATTACAGCTTTAAGGAGAGAATATGCCTTGGCAATTAAAAACAGAAAACAAGAGATAAAAAATGAGTTATGGGAGCGTTTAAAGAAAAGCTCAGAACTCAAAGATAGCGCTGAGTTCTGGAAAATAGTAAGGTCACCATACCTCACAGGTAAGGAGGATATACCCTCTATTGATGTTGCAATTACCAACACCGAATGGGTAAATCATTACTCAAATGTTTTTGGTTTAGGATCCTCATATAATATGGAAACAACAGACTTGCTGAATCAGGTTATCTATCCGTTAAACCTGCAGTTTACGCACGACGAGGTGCAGAAAGCATTAAGGTCCTCAAAAGTAGGTAAGGCCCCGGGGCCTGACGGGGTTCCCGTTGACATTTATAAATACGAGGAAGAACTCTGGTCCCCGCTCCTGACAAATGTATTAAACGCATCACTAGAAGAAGGCCTGATAAAATCATGGAAGTCTTCTGTACTCGTCCCGATCTTTAAAAAGGGAGACCGAAATTCACCAACTTGCTATAGGCCTATCTCCCTCCTGGACTCTCTTGGGAAGGTCGCTGGTCGGATCATACTCGAGAGACTCCAGGAGTGGGCTGTTACTAATAATGCTATATCAGATATACAATACGGCTTCCGCGAGGGTCTAGGCACTGTGGATCAAGCATTAAACTTGTCCCTATTGGCAGGAAAGTATTTAGAGGCCAAGGGGAGTGTTTTTCACATGGTGTACGTAGATCTATCCGCAGCCTTTGATTGTGTTATACACTCAAGGTTGTGGATGATCATGCTGAAAATGGGAGTAGATCCTCCTATCGTTGACTTCCTAAGAGAACTTTATACCGGAACAACAGGCAGAGTCCGATTCGGGACAAAGGGACAACTGACAGATAGCTTCGGTGTGGAAAAGGGGGTCAGACAGGGATGCGTTCTGGCCCCCTTTCTATTCACCCTTTATACAAATGGCCTCGAGACAGCAATGCTTGAGGGAAGTAAAGACCTCCCCTCGGTCGGTCGTCGGCATATACCTGCCCTGCTATATGCCGACGACGCGGTCATTTTGGCTAGAACATCAGTGGAACTGCAGCGAGAGCTGGATAGATACTGTGAATTTATGTTAAGTCTAAACTTGTTTTTAAACGCTAAGAAAACTTTTACCATGCATGCGGGGAGGAAAACCATGAAACCTAAAAGACTATTCGTGAAAGGAGAAGCGTTGGAAAGAACATCCACCTACCAATACCTGGGAATCGTTATTGACGACAAATTTAAGTGGAAAGCAGCAATTTCTGCTAGGAAACTATCCTTTCTAAAAGCAACAACGGCCTTGAGATCATTTGTTCAAAAATTGGGCCACAAGCCACCTTTAGAAACGTTAAAAATCTACAAGGCAAAATGTGTCAGTACCGCTATCTATGGGGCAGGGATATGGGGCTATGCAAATGTGACTGACTTACAAAAAATAGAAAATGCCTTCTTAAGATCCCTACTGGGGCTACCGAAAAATTCCTCTACATACGCCTGTCACGAAGAGCTGGGCATAGACCATCTAGAGGATATTATAAGAACTCAACCTATAATGCTCTGGCGCAGAATCTGGGTCACTGAACAATGTCATCTAACCAGACTCATTATCCAAGATATACAGACGCTCGAGCACTATGGGCGGATGAAATGGACAGCCTACGTAAGAGCCTTTTTAAAAGACATGGGATGCAGTCATTATTTTACAGACCCATCATCTCTAAACAGTATTTCCAAACTAGAACTGAGGAAAGCATGCCTATCACATTTGCATCAAATGCGTCTGCTAAAAGAAGTCCATAAACCCTCTGTACAACAAAGTTTATTAGTTCAAACAGTATCATCCGTCGAACCCTATTTGATGTCTAATATGACCCAATTTGATAAACTACTGTTGACACGCTTCAGGTTCAATATGTTCCACTTAATGGTCTGTTTTCCCACACAGAATGATTGGTCATCAAAACTGTTGTTGTGCCCTTGTGACTCCCAATCACACCAGTCAACGATACACACAGTCTTATTTTGTAAATTTTTTGAGGCACCCCGCAGACAATGGCTATTGCCCATATTCAAGTACTGGGGCCTGCGCCAATGTCGCCCAGCTTACCTGGCGTTACAATATCTGGAAAATGAATTGATAGCAAAAGCAACTGTACGTTTCCTGAAATTTTGCATACGCCATAGGTCTAATCTCTAACAACTAAATGAGTGAAGAGTCCATAAGGGATGGCAGTAAAAGTTTACTCCTTTTTATGATTTTATAAACTGTATTTTAAACTTGCGATTTTTAACAGTCCTTTTTTAAATTGAATCAATGTATAAAAATGTATTTCTATGAACTTTTATGGTTTTCTTCTAAAAAAACCGAATAAAGTTATTTTTGATTTGATTTGATTTGACTCTAGGCACTTGACCACTGCTGATCAGTGCTATAGTGTATATGCTCTCCCTATTATAAATTGATGTATGGATTAGTGACTCCATGATTGGCTACTTTGGTTTACTTGTCAGACCCTAGTAGAGTGCACTGAGTGTGCTTAGGGCCTGTAAATCAAATGCTGCTGGTGGGCTTGCAGCACTGGTTGTGCCACCCAATGAAGCAGCCTGTAAAGTGTGTCTCATGTCTGCCATCGCAAAGCCTGTGTGCAGTCTGGTACTGCCATGTTGACTGGGCAAGTGCACCCACTTGCCAGTCCCTAAACCTTCCCTTTTCTGCATATTAGTCACCCCTATGGTAGGCCCAAGGGCAGAGTGCATTGTAGGTCAAAGGTAGGACATGCCCTGATGTGTGTGGCATGTCCTAATAGTGAATTACAGCCATTTTCGATTTTTCATTATTGCAAGGCTACTTGTTACCCATGGGCCAGAATGGGCAGTTTGATTATAGCATCCTATAATCCTAACTGACTCAGGGAACAAGGTAGAAATTTGAGTTTAGTATGCCTGAACTCAGAATGATAAAATACATCTTTTAGTGAAGTTGGTTTTAACATTCTGTGTTTGAAAATACCACTTTTAGAAAGTAGGTATTTTCTTGCCTGACTGTCCAAGCCTGCCTCTGCTAGGTTGTGTATTCCTGGTCTGGAGTTTGAGTGACAGGGCCTGGGTGCATGTATATGGGTGGGAGGAGTTGCACCTGGGACAAGAATAGTGCTGGGCCTGCCTTCCACAATGCTGGCTCCACCTTCTGTGTTGCGTCTGATGTCCCTGGCACACACTGTCAAAGGAAAGAAGGAGTCTTGTCAACAAAGTGCTCCAGGACTACACAGAGCTGGTTTGGACTGGGTACAGGACCCTCTGCATTCAGAGGACAAGGGATTTGCTAGTATAAATATGGGGACCCAGATCCTAGAGAGTTATATCACTTTTGGGAAACAAGAAGAACCTTTGCTGAGGAGAGGAACCAGAGAAATTGAGGAGGAGACTATTCTTAAACTGAGTGCTGTTTGGGGGAATTGAACTGCAGTGGTTGCCTGACTGCCAAAGAAAGGAGAAAGGACTTTGTGTTACTTTCAATTCAACTTGTAAAGGATCTCCAAGGGCTTGAGATACAGCTTGCCTCCTGCTGAAGTATCAGGGACAACAGAGTTCACCACCCAGCTCCCCTGCCTTCTCTTGATGGGAATTGAAGTGCCTTCTGTTGAGCTGGGCCTTCTGAGAGACTGCGTGTCGCTGGGAGCTGGAAGTGCGACTCATCTCCAGAGAAGAGTGTCACCGTCGCAGCAGATGCCTTCGCATCACCGGAGAAGCATGCAGCCGCTGTCACCATCGCATCACCCGAAGCGCCTCGCATCACCGGGGAAGAGTGTTACCGTCGCAGCAGATGCCTTTGCATCACCGGAGAAGCGTCTCGCAGGGTCTGTCGTTGCTCAGAAGAATCGCTGAGTCGCTGTGCGGCCGTCGGGCGTGCTTGCAGCGTTGTCGCATCAAGAAGACAACATTTTGTTTCATTGCACCGGATCTTCATCGCATCACGGCGCTGCTGGTCGCATCGCCACTGAAGCGCAGTAAGAAACCAACGCATCACCTCCCCACACAGAGAAGAACCGACGCATCCCCTACGCAGCAGTAGGGACCCGACGGGTCAGCGTTCTTGCATGTAGGGAACCGACGCATCACATTCCCTGCAACACTTTCATTGTATAGCATTACACATCCAAAGGTACATTGAACTCAAAGTGTCACATTTTACATCTAAAGAGAACTAAGCTATTTCAACCATTTTTAAGTACAGTATTGTGGATTTTTGTTGTTTGTGGTACTGTGTTAAGTCTATATAAAAATGTTTATGTTTATACTACAACTTGCGTGGTGTCCATCTGTAGTGTTGTCACTGGGTTACTGTATGTGTTCACAAATGCTTTACACACTGCCTCTGAGATAAGCCTGCCTGCTCGTGCCAAGCTACCAAGGGGGTGAGCAGGAGTGTAACCCGTTACCCTGACTTGACACAAGGGTCCCTATTTGGTCAATGGTACCTACCTCTGCCAACTAGAGACCCCCAAATCTAACAGCCATTAATTCAGATTTGAAAATTAAGAAGGAAATAACTTTTATTGGCTCTACTAGCATTTTCCTAGACAGATGTAGAACCCAGAGGCTCAAGAGAACACATTAGGATATTGCAAGACCACTTCAAGCATTCTATATGCAGCTAGTGTGCTGGCAAACTAGTGCTGAACCCCTGAACAGTAAGACAGGTCAGGGGATCCCAAATTTTGGCTCTTGGAAATTGCTGCAATTCGAAGTTTAGACGAAGCCTGCACACACTGTCTGGTGGCTAGTGAGTTCTGGAAGAGTGGGGACCTCACTAAGGTGAAAAAGCACATGTACACTTCTAGGTAGATTGTTTTCTCTCATCCATCCTCTGGTCTCTAATCAAGGATGATGAGTGATTCTTTGAACTCTGAATTTGAATTTGAAAGGAGTTCATAAAGGACAATACAGCTACCACCGAAGGGATGCCCTGGTGCTAAACCCCAAAAATATAACTGAGAAAAACTCCTACCACGACTTTATTTCCTTTCTAAAATACGAGGTAGTGGGGTTCTTTATGATTATATTATTAGAGAGCGTTCCAAGTTTGATTGCCTGGTAGAAGAAAGATCCCCCTCCAATTCTAGATTTTCAGAACCAGTGTTCTTCCAGCATCAGATTAGAGGAAAAGCATAGAGTCCTGAGGGGCTAATAAAATCTTAACAGTGATTTAATTACCGCAAGACCCTTAGTCACTAGTGCTTAGCAGAAAATACACAGGGCTTAAAAAAGAACTTTTTTTTCAAATCAGCAACAGTTTTCTAATGTGACATCTAATGAAGAGATACCATGGGAGACTTAAAAGCAACCAGGCTGCTGCATTCTGCACCTTTTGTGATGTATTCATAAGGTCTGGAAGTATACACCTACATGCAAAGCATGTTCAAAAAGATCGCATGAGAGCAGCTAGAGTTGCCAAGTTTAGACTGAATAATGTTGGGCTCAAAGAGGAACCCTGTGGCACCCTTCTCGACAAAGGGTGCAAACTAGAATAAATGTTTCACAGTTCACAGTTAATGCTAGCCATGTCGTGACTCTCTTTAGTTCCATTCTGATTCAATGGTTTTAGAAGTGTGGTATGTGAAACCATATCACACACATTATTGAGGTCTAATAAAAGAATCACTGCCCTTTCTCCAACATCCAGAGTCTTGATTAGAGCTTTAGTAACAGCAAAGTAACCCTGATTCTGTGCTGTAATGAGCGCAAAAACCTGCCCAGGCTGTATTGTAAAGATCATTAGTTTCAATGTTTTGAGTCAGTTGTCTGTTCATCACCTTTCAATACTCTTTGCTGCAAAATATATGAATGATAATGGAGGGACAGCCAAAGTATCCATTATGAATGTTAAGCCATCATTATATATAAATAATTTCTCCTCAACAACAATGAAGAATTATCTGACACATTTTTCCTGTGCTCATAGAGGGTATTGTATTGAAACCTCTGGGCCATAACAAGTTGGACAAAATTCCAGAGTTGATAGTGGCTACAAAAGAAGACATTGAATATAAAACAGGCCCTGTTGTGGATGTGAATCCCCACGGTGGTTACATATTATAATAACAGGTGCAATCTGGGGATTCCTGGGAGATGGGAGAGAAGGAGCCCAGACTACTGATGGTGGAACACTTCTTTAGCTATGTGCCCAAAGTCTCTCAGATCTCTAGTTTCCAATTCATCCAGTTTGACTTCCTTTATATGTTGTAGCTCCCACCTAAGTGGATTAGCAGGACCTACCCGACAGCCAACACCCTCTGCCCTGGACATGCAGATGCCGAGTTTTAACACATGGGTTTCCTGTGTCTGGTTTTAAGGGAATACTGTAACAAGATTGTGTAGTCGTTTTCTGCTGCCAATGGCAGGAAACACCTGAATCACTGGAATGTGTGCCTACTTGGCCTACTTCTGCGTTCCTGGGAAACAAAAATCAGCAACAGATAAATAACTCTAGCACTCATAATTGCAAAAATATTAGTTCCTGTGGAATGAAAATCAAGAAATGCCCCTTGCCTAAAGAGATGATTTAGTGATGTACAGTTGTGAGCTGAGATGGAAACTGCTTTATTGTGGTTGGAGGGGGAATAGGGTGTAGCAAGGGCATATATGGATGCAGTCGGATTTGATGGATGAAAAGGGGAATGGGAAGCTGCTGTGAGTGTTGGGCCTATTTGCCCTTCCAATCTGTGCGTATGCTTTTGCATCTGAGTGATTAGAACATGTAGATCTCTCATTGACTCTACCGGTTTAAACGTTAGTGCCGAGTGAACTTGCAATCGACAGTGGGTAATGATACTTATTTTGGTGGTAGAGGGAGGGGAAACATCCTAAACAACGAAGTCTCAACAACGACTTACGTTTTTCACGATGTCTTTACAACGAACCACGATAAACAACGAAGACCGGAACCACGAAGACCCGAACCACGTAGACCGGAACCACGAAGTCCAGGAAGAATGTCAGGTACGTCATTCAGAGGGAGAGATGACAGGTCGAATTAGTTGTTTAGATGGCTGTTGTTGCTAAATAATGTTAACTTTCATACTAAGCAAATATAAAATGGTGATGTAAGTTTCATGAACTGTTGAATGTGTACCTTTCATGGTCTAATTTCCATTCCAATATCCTATACTGGATGTCAATCTGATGTAAAAATAATGTTGTTTTAGAAATAAAGTTAGACAGAATAATGCCCAGTACCTGTTCAGTAAGGATGTTTTCTGCAAGGAAGCTCTCCACTGGAAAAATATTATTTCATATTAAAACATAACTTAACGTTGCTGACTTACAAACAAAGATTAATGAATTTCTGGTGTGTTTCCTGACTTGAATAACCTTTTTTCTCTCTTCTCCTCCCAAGCTTCTTAAAAAATTGCAAGTAGATTCAATTTGGCTGCCATTTAAAAATGATACAAAATAGCATTTCAAGATGACTGCCCACCACTATTCCTTCTTTGAATATATGCACCTCATTTCTACAAGCAATGTCAAAGCCAATGCTTTTAGCAGTCGAGAGAAGGTGGACAGGAGAACCTGAGGGACAGAGTGACAGGGAATTGGGGACAAAGAGTGGGGGAGGAGAGAGAGAGACCCACAAATACAGAAGGAGAAAGAGGAAAGAGCTGTACATTGAGTGGCAAAGCTCATATGCCACTGAAATATGCAAAAAGAAAAATAATGCAGCAGCGGATAGATTTACTGAACAGTCTAAAAACAGACTGAAACCAAAATGTTCAATGTGGGGACACGTATGAAAGTAAGGAGAAAAGCTCTCAAATGGGAGCAGGGAAATTGAATTGACAAGAAAGTCATCTAATCTTGAACAGGGACAGAACCAACGCCAATTCTTCGTAAATGTGAGAAAAGCTGTCACAGCTGAGTAGAAGGTCATCCAATTGTGAGCAAGAAGCACACTCAAAGTTGATTCTAAGTACATGTTAATGTATGGGTTTTACTGCTATCTGTGCTAGATAGGTAAAACTAACCACAAAAAGAGGGTTTTGATTGAATCTTGGTCCAAACATAGGGGTTGATGGTAAACTCCGCTCTGCCGGCAGAGTTCACAGAGTTTTGCTAGAGCTAGGAGTTCTGAAAAAGCTCCGATATCTGCCACGTGGTGAAGTATTTTTTGTGTGTGGTTCACGAACATTAAGTTGACAAGCCTGAAAAAGTGAGTGCTAGGATGAGTCCCAGCACAGTTTCTCAATGCGGTAGGTGACAGCAGGCCACTACCATTCACGTTGAGAATGTTGCAGCTCGAGTATAAAATCTACTTGAGTGGCAGAAAGAAGCAGCAGCCTCTGGCACAGCGCATGGTTGCACTACCTGTTTTTATGTAACTCTTTAGAATTAGACGGACAATCCCATCCCTATTCAAAAGCCCCCAGGATTCTGATAGAAAAAAAACTCCACAAAAAAACACAAAGGGCCTCATTACGATGTCGGGTGGAAAGCCTCCGACCAGCTCTGAGGCTTTCCACCTGACATGGTAGGTTTACAGTCCAACCGCCATATTAGGATGAAGTCAGTTGGAGGTAAACCTGCAGGGGGGATTCCAACGTCGGCCTTTCCAACATGGAAAGGCTGTCAGAAAGCAACATTGGGGCTTTTGCACCTATAGGGTCCCCTAACCTTCCCTGCATATGGTGCAGGGATGTTTCTAAACCTCAATTTCTCAATGGAAGCTTGTGCTGTGGGCCTTTTCCGCCCACCGCACAAGCTCCCATTCAATCAATCAATCAGGGAATTGTAAGCACACTACTCACGAGTGGGGGGGTCTCAAGTTGCTAAGGGGGTAAGCAGCTCCATTCAGTCAAAGAGCCAGATCTTGAGTGTGTTTCTGAAGCTGTACAGGGCAGGGGCACTTCTGATGTCGATCGGGAGCTCGTTCCAGGTCTTGGCCACAATGTAGGAGAAAGCTCTTACTCCTGTTCTGTCTCTGTGGATAGGTGGGATTTCGGCGAGGGTGAGGTTGGTGTATTGGAGGTTTCTTTTGGGTATGTGGAAGGAGATTCTCTTGTTGAGGTATTGGGGTCCAGTTTTGTGGAGGCATTTTTAGCCTTGGGTGAGTATCTTGAAAGTGATTCTCTTCTCAACAGGGAGCAGTGGAGGTTCTGTAGGTGTTGGGTGATGTGTTCGTGTTGAGGGATCCCGAGGACAAGTCTGGTTGCGGTGTTATGTATGGTCTGGAGCTTGTAGAGTAGTGACTTGTTGATCCCGGCATGGAGGGAGTTTCTGTAGTCCAGTCTGCTGGTTATGAGTTTGTGGTGATGGTCTTCCATGACTCCTGGGGGGAATCCATTTGAAGGTCTTTAGGGTTATGCATAAGGTGTTGAAGCAGCTGGAGGCGACGGCGTTCACCTGTCGGTGCCTGAAGAGGGAGGAGTCGAGTATGATGCTGAGGTTCGGGCATGGTCCATGGGGGTCGGGTGGCTGCCGAGGGTGGTGGGCCACAAGGTGCTCTTGACCTATGCAGAGGGGAAGGGTCCGAGGACGTGGACTTCTGTCTACTCCGAGCTGAGCTTCAGGCAGCTGTTGCTCATCCAGGATACGACGTCCTGCATTCCTTGCTGGAAGCAGAGTCTGGTGGTGGTGGGATCTTGGTGAGGGAGAGGATGAGTAGGATACTATGCTGAGGCCATGCTCTCTGACGATGGTGGCGAGGGGGGGCCATGTGGATGTTGAAGAGAGTGGGACTGAGCGATGATCCCTGGGGTACTCTGCAGTCGATTTCTGTGGGTTCAGAGAGGAAACATGGCCGTCCGATTCTATGGGTTCTGCCGGTGAGGAATGAGCGAATCCAGTCGAGGGCGTTTCCTTATATGCTGGTGTTGTGGAGTCTGGCGGTGAGTGTGCAGTTGGAGACGGTGTCAAACGCTGCTGAGAGGTCGAGTAGGAACAGGGCCACAGTGTTTCCTTGGTCAAGGAGGGTGCGGATGTCGTCTGTGACAGAGAGTAGGGCAGTCTCGGTGCTGTGGTTGCCGTAGAATCCGGATTGGGAGGCGCAGAGGATGGAGTTTTCTTTGATGAACCTTGTTAGTTGTGCTTTGACGGTCTTCTATTGAGGTCTGTGGGATCTGCTGAGGGCTTCTGGAGCAGGGGTCTGACTTCTACGCGTTTCCAGTCATTGGGAAAGGTGCCGGTCTTGAAGGTTGAGAAATGGAGGCTTGTGGCCGCACTATTGGCGGTCCCCTAAAAATACTTTAGTCGGAAACGCTGACCTGAGGTCGGGTGTTTCCTTTCTGCAACAGTTTTTTCTCCCTGACATCGTAATACGGCCCAAAATGTTTGAATGTGAAGCACCGCACATACATCATTGTCAGGAGGATTAGGTAGCATTGGCTTAATCTTAAAAATTCCTGTCAAATTCAGGGCAAAAGTATTACTAGCCTTATGATGATTACTTTTATCTCTGTTCTTTCATGTAGGAAGCATTAAGTTTTACTTCTCATCCATTTTAACTTTGGCAGTTTCCAGTTGATGAATAAGTTGCATAAGCAAAAATTGTTACTCAGAGAATCCGTCTCTTAGGGGGTCACTTTATCTAATTTAAAAGAGGTAATTTATCCAAAGCAAAACACAATTATGATTAAATTATGGATTTCAGTTGGATGTTCAACTAAATTTAGTTGAATAGCTACTACTAAGTAAGCCTTGTAATTGCACTCATCAGCAAATTACTTTCAATCATTTATTGTTACATAGATTGCCTGAGAATCCCGTGATTTCATATGACTGACTAGAGTAGCACCAATAGAAAATTGAAACAGCTCATATCATTAAAGTAATTGTCTGATTTGATGATGGAATATCCAATACAAGAGCCAACAGAAACAGTCCAAATGCAGCTCTGTTAGTGACAAGAGCCTTGTAAGAAACTGTAGTATTAATTAAAGGGGATGAAAACCTACTTGAAATACCACTCACAATCCTTGCAAGGGTGAACTTCTAAAGTGACTAAATTAATTTGAGCTCAACCCCCTGGTACCTGTGGCACAGAGCAGACAGGTTTAATTTGTAGTAAATTACTTTCTGCTGCATTCAAACAGTAATAAAGACAAAACACAAACCTAAAAAAATCCCAAGATAAATAAGAAAAAGAAAATATATTTTAATAAATAACATGACCCCACACCTAAATATCAAAAATACTATAAGTAGAACTGTAGTTATACATTTTTTAATTTTTAAATAAAAATAGTTCCTAAAAGCACAAAGCACCAACTGCGGGTATCTGGTCATGGTGGACTAGGCCAAAATCAAAACACAAGGTCGACTACGATGGGTCGCCAGTTGGATACAGAGACCAGGTTCTTCCGGGTGGCAAGTTTAACTTCTGACTTAGAGATGTTTATAGGGAAAAAGTGGTTGTGGCCGTGTCTTTGGTGGAGCACGCTGGATCTGAAGTAGGCTTTAATGATGGTGGGCTGCTGAAGTTTGAAATCTTTATAAAAGTGTAATTTCCAAAATAGTAATATAAATTCCGACATGACCATTATGTTGGTTTTGAAATTAATATTAAAAAGATCCCTTGAAGTATTTTTCTAGCTATTCCCAAACTGAATTGGAAACTTTTTAACTGTTAAAGTGTAAACCTGTGTTAACCCATGGGAGAGCCAGCCTTGCCACATTGAAAATTACTTTGGACGTTTTTACTGTCAGGACATATAAGCCATTAAATAGTCATGCCCTACTTTTAAATACCATGCACCCTACCTTATGAGCTTTTAAAACCTGCCTTAAGGGTGACTCATATGCATTAAAGAGGAAGGTTTAAACTTGGCAAAAGATTTATTGGGTTGAAATGGCAGTTTAAAACTACATAGCCAGGCTGCAGTAGTACCTGGAGACATGTTTTACAGTGCCACTTTAGTGGGTGGCACAATGAGTGCTGCAGTCCACTGGTAGCATTTAATTTATCTGCTCTGTACAGGCAATGCCACATACTAGGTACTTACAAGTAAATTACATGTGCTAATCAGGTGTATGCCAATCTTCCCATGTTTCAAAAGAGGAGCACAAGCACTTTACCTCTAGTTGGCAGGTGTAAAGTACACAGAGGTCTATGGCCAACAAACACAGGTTCTACAACAGGAGGCACAAATCTGGAGGGATACTAGACGAAGTTGGTAATTTCCAACAAGCCTCTTGACTCCTTTACTCTATCAAGGTATCTCAGCACCATCTAAGGCTCATCATTAAGTAGCGCATCCAATTTAAAGTCCTTTGTATCATACTTAAGACTTCTTTGATTGATATGCTAGCTTCGTAGGCACCTAAAAAAATATTTCTAGCAGATCTTTAAGTTCCATTGATAAGCAAAGAAGCAGTGGATGTTGTTTTCCTTTTTGTCAGTTAGATTATCAAACTCTCTACCAGATTTTGTATATCTAGAAAACTCTCTAGTGGCATTCAAATAACAACTGAAGATCTTGCTGTTCCGTCAGGCAGTCAGTCAGGCAGTCAGCATACATGTACCCTTTCATGCCATGGTGTCGTGCTTCCTTTGTTTGTTCCTTGAGACCCAAGGCACTACTGATTTCATTAACATCACATATAAACAATAGTCTTCACCTATTCTATATCACACAATATTAAAATCAACCTGCGTAAAACTTGAACATCTTCACCAAATTCCTGAAATTCCAATAGAAATAGTTTATTGAATTGAGAAATCTGATTCACAATAATGATACTGTAGAAGTCCACACCAGTAATCCTTTTTACCATTCGTTGCTCAGAAGAAGTGAAGGTGTGGGAAGGAATTATATTAGAAGTAAAATATTACTCCCACTATTTCCCATCTTGCCTAAACAGTGGGTTCAAATGACTTTAAAAGACTGAGAAGTATATCATTTGAAATTAGGTGGGAATTTCCCCGTAGATGATCACCAAGCAAATTCTGTAGTACTGACCACCTACTTAGGAGTGCTGTTGTAACACGGAATTGTCCTTATGTCGCAAATTATTCTCCACTGACTTGTGACTTGGGGATGTGGACTTCGGCACTTGGTATAAACTAACCATACATTTTTTATAAACCATAGTAATATAAAAAACAATATTAAAAGCAGATGCCCAAACTCCCAAATAGACTACCAGCCTCTAATAGACTTCAACAATGGCATTTTTACCTATCACCCTCTGATTGAAGCTCAGGCAAAGGATGCCCGGTAGGATTTAATTATAATGTCTCAAAGCCATGTTGTCATTCCATAGATATACTGTCAGTACCATGGCCAGCTCCTTAAGGGAAGGGCTACATGTTGACAATGCCTTGGCCTAAGGGAGACCTCATAGTACCATCCTCATGCTGTTTGTGCCTTACACAGGGATGGCGCAATATAGTAAACAGGAGCAAGGGGGAGAAGGACAGATAATGCACCGACTAGCAGACACATGGCCTTCCACTGGTTTTACAATCCGCCAACTAGCACCTTAGTCAGATATTTGAGAAGGCAGGGGCTGTACCTGGATAGCCTCCTTCAGGTCTTGCAACCAGTGAATCACCATGTAGATAGACCTTTGACTGAAGGGCTATACACTGATGGATTGGCAGACCTGGCTGTGTGCTAGGCCTTACAATATTTGGTATATCGTTTCTTCTGAACAGTTAGCATGACCGGCCCATTTCCATCAATATAGAGATAAATTAGCCCTTTTGTATTTCTGTTTGCAATTTTAATATAAATAAACACAACAGCTGCATAGATTTGACATACACCTGTAAACTATCCACTTATCAAGCTAGTGCAGAGATAAACAAATAACATTCCGACCCTGAAGCTGTCTTTTACATATTTATTTGACACTTTGTAATTATGTTCACCTTTATATGAGGGACGAAATCATTCGTTTCCTTAATCTATCTGTGCTAATATGAATTTAGTTGCTCTGGTTTATATAAAAGAAAGAATCTACATCACATTATTAAAACATTCACTCCAGACAAATCAGATAGGTTTGTTAGCTGTATTTGGTAACTACTAATGGTCTGTGCAATCATGCGAGTTGCTATCGTAATAGAAAATGAGGACAGCAAAAACTGAATTGTGGGCTGGGAATATGTTCCTAGGGCATCATTGTTAAATCTTTTTAGTTAGTAACTCAGATATGTCATAGGCTACCATATCAGATATGTCACATGCATATAACGTTATATGATTTTCTTGCATTAAATAGTACCTGTTATGGGTGGGTGAACTATCTGCGTTTATAGATCTGAATAATACTGATGCGCAGGCGCAAAATATGTGCAATTTCCACAGTCATAAATTCAGCTTAGATGTGAAAACCCGGTGAAAATGAGATGAACACCCGCACCCTCATACTTTTGCTGTTTTTCACAAACATATCGATTGTCTTTTCTCTCAAGTCTGGATTTATTAACTTGCATCTGATATACCTGTGTGTGAGTACTGTAGAACGTATAGTAAAGATCATGGACATTATGTATTTATACAGTGTGTATGTACGAAGGGAAGAAGCAAGCACATTTTCCAAAACACAAGGAACTCCACACACGTGAGGTTAGCAGACTTGCTTTGGAAAAACATGAAGATAGTAAACAGTATCTGATACATACGTGCAAAGTTTTGTGAACCTTGTAAGCAGTGATCAATCCAGTATTTAGGCGTAGTCACACACCTGAAGATTTGACTTCTTTATGAATTGGGGCCTGTTTTCTCAGCTTCATTTTTCACTGACTAGGACAATGGGAATCTTTCTTTAGAAGATGCAAATTGCAATGACATAAGTACACGATTTTAATATAGTCAGTCAACATAACCCAAGGTAAAATTTCAGCAGGTGACCTGCCACATCATCGTATAGTAGGCATTCATCAGTACGTTATTTTGTATGTCTGTAAAAAAGAATACCTTCTAATATTGTTAATTCCGAATAAAGCAAATTAAAAAAGTGTCGTTCATTAATATGTTGTATTTCTATAGCATTACCTTGTTTACCAGTACTAATCTAGGGCCTGACCTACTAAGAGTTCATTCACAAAAAGTGGTTGTAATTTTATACTGACTTTTTGTGAAAATTGTTTAAAAAGCGACCTATACATAATTAGGTTACATTACACAATCACCATTTGCAGGTGGTCGCAGAATGACCTGCTTAATTAATATTAATTAGGTAGGTCGCTATTTGCGACATCATGTGATAGCCACAAAATACAGGGGCGGTGCAAGGAACAGCAGACCGCTATCATCATGTTTGCATTTCCAAATGTATTTTTTTTAAGAAGCCCATGTTCCTTAAAGGAACTAGTGATGCTTACGAAAAATAAAAGTTATTTGAGAAAGCAACACAGGAGCAGGCAGTGGTCCCAAGAACCACTTCCACCCCTCCTCGCCTCAACACAATCCCAAAAGGAAAAGGGCCATCAAAGTGACCCCTTCCCCTTTGCAAATCAGTTACCACTTCATATGAGTAAGTAACTGTTCAATGTTTTGCTACTGGGATTGCGGTGGCAAACTATTGTTACATTGCATACCAAATCATAATTTAGAAGAAATATTCCTTTGGTGCCCCCACCTAATTGTAATTCAATATGAGTTGCAAACCCCATTTTGCGGGTCAAATAAACTATTCCAACTCCTAAAAGGGGATTTGTACATTAGAAAAAGTCATTTTGTGATCGCAAACCCAGTGATTTTGTGACTCGCAACATCCTTTAAGATATCTTGCCCATAGTTCCGCTGTTCTCAAATTAAATCTATGCCAAGGCAAAACTGAAAACATATGCTACATACTTAATCTGGTTGCATGGTAATATTATACAGAGGAAAAGTTTCCAGATACAAGTTAAACTGCGTTTAAATTTAACATGGAGTTGAAATTGATTTAATGATCTAAAATAAAAATTGTTTAGACAATGATTAGAGAATTTGTCACAACTCTGATATGGACTATAAAGAGCAATAAGCTACCATTGGGCCATCTAAGGAGTACCATTCTTTGAGAAAGAAACATCGACCTATATCTATGTAATACTGACTGCCTGATGCTATGTTTGATTTCTGTATTTTAAAATTGATTTATTGTTACTCTTAAAGAATGGTACTCCTTTGATGAACCAATGGCAGCTTATAGCTCTTTGTAGTCCATATCAGCATTGTTTGTGTTGCATTCAAAATGTTTGTTTGATTCAAATTCTGTTCTGACCAATTCTATAATCTTTTGTAATTTGTATAATTTTTTTATTTTAGGTCACAGTTACTGTGCTTAGGGATTAATTGGGTACTTGGTTTCCATTTTTCTTTTAGTTGTTTCCATCACTCCTTCTGTGCTTGTTTATTTAGGGTTCCCACGTTGCACGCTCACTGTGTTTTAAAAGTTAGGGGCCATATTACGATGTTGGTCGGAGTTGCCTCTGACCGACACCGTCTCGATGTGGGAACTGCCCTACCATAGGCGGTTCTGCACACTGAATTAAGATAGTGCGGTTGCAAACTCCCATTTCTCTATGGGAGCTTCTGCTGCGGGTGGAAACCGCCCACAGCACAAGCTCCCATTAAGATATTGGAGTTTGTGAAAATCCTTGCACCATGTGGCAGCCACCTCATGGTCCCTGCCATACGGCACAGGAAGTTTGAGGGGGGTACCAAGGGGCACAACCGGAGAGTCAGGAGGAAAGAGGGCTCTGCTAGTGGGATCCCAAAGTTACTTTCCGACAGCCTTTCCATGTCGAAAAGGCTGACATGGAAAGGCTGATTTCTGCAAACAAAGGTTCAAATGAATACACTAACATTAACAACAATAAAAGAATTAATTCGACCCATGAACAGAAAGTGGAAGAGTGTACAAGTGATTATAGAAAAATACAAAATTTATTAAAATGTAAAAATATGCAAAGCTCAGATTTGTTGTTGGTACGGCAAAAAAACATTAGGAAGACATATATAAAACCAAACAAGTGGCAGACACACAGAGGTTACATAAACAAAAGAGTTCAAAGAAACATATAAGAACTCCAGTACACAAAACAATGTGTCCTCCTTAGTTAGTGGCCACAATAGCGTTGACGGCGTTTCGACCGTTGTATGAATACATGGTCATCCTCAGGACAAAATGTTAACTGAGCTTTTTAGAGAATCCAATTACAGCTTTAGTTAAATTGCTGTGGATCAAAATCACTGTATGCAGACAGCAAGAGGTTTAAAATCTAAGGTCAAAGTTCCCAAAATTTCGTCATTAGGACAAGTAAATCACAGGACATAGTCACTCGGTCCACGAATGGTAGCCACAGTTCAATCAATGGAGTGGCCCCCAAACGGTGAATTTTGGCGTTCAGGCTCGTGCAGCAAAATCCGCAGTGTCCGGCTGCCGGGCGGAGCGCAAAGCATTAATTATGTGCTGCAGCGCATGCGCGAGTAAAGTGAAAGGGAACCTACACAGAAACCCTCGCCGAGAGACATGGAAAGGCTGTCAGAAACCAACATCAAAATCCCGACAGTGGAAAACCCATCCTTAAGGGATTATGAGGCCATTCAAACTGGCCTGTCGGATTCCATGTCAGATTGACTATGTCAGATTGACCAGCTGGTTTAAACTGCATCTACAGTCATTGTAATATGGCGGTCGGACTTTAAACATACAATGTCCGCTGACCGCTGGTCAGAGGCTTACCGACTGACATCGTAATTAGGCCCTAGGTGTTTTCATTCATGTTTATAGACTCAGTCTACGTTGGTTAAGGCTATCCCAAGTGAACCACAGTTATTTGTTGATATACCATTCTGTGAGATTCAGCACTAAGTTCTGGGCTAACACTTTAGGAAATCCACACTCTATCCCACTTGATCATTATGTTCCCTTCACATATTCTAACTAAACCATACTAAGGAGTCTGCACCCTGTTTTAGCAATGGTTTTTTGTGAGGATCCAAACATGGGCTGGCAGTATATCAGTGTAGATAGTACCTTTCCTGACATTTTATTTATTTATTTAAGAAGTTTTATATAGCGCTGGCCTGACCCGAGGGTATCGGAGGGCTTTACACCAGTTGCATTGCATAAAATCACACAATACATTAATAGTATATGTCATAAATGGAGAGTTACAATTAGTAGTGTAACCATAAGGCGCTGAGGTCTTGGAAAGTGTTAGAGGAAAGTTACTGTCATGAGCAGAGCTCCACTTTCGGGGAGGAGTGACGAGAACGGGGTTAGGGGCGAGGTGGGGGTAGAAATCTTGGTTACGCGGAGTCGAAGAGGTGCAAGGTGTCTGCTTCAGCGTTCCGGCTGCTCCTGATGGTTTATTAGGAAATGCTCGCGGAACAAGACTTTGAACTGACTTTTGAATTTTGCAAAAGATGGGATAGTTCTGATATGAGGGGGAATAGAGTAGAAGAGTGTTCAAACTTTTGAGGTTCCAGGTCTGACTGGCTTTTTTGAGTATGGAAGCCAGATATTCTGGTTTTCCAGTGTGCAAGGCTTTGTGCATGAGGCAGACTGTTCTGAAGCTAGCCCGCATTTCAATTGGGAGCCACTTTAGTTCTCTGTGTGCAGGTGAAATGTGATTGAATTTCTTGATTCCAGTGACCAGTCTGGCTGCCGCATTGAGAGTTGTTTTGAGGGGAGCATGATGTGATTTTGCTATTCCTAAGAGTACTGCATTACCATAGTCTGGTCTTGACAACACCAATGCTTGGGTGGCTTGTTTCAGATCATTGGGCGGGATGAAAGGCTTTATTTTGTTCAGTACCTTCAAGTTAAAGACCGCGCCCTTAGCTGAGTTCTTAATATGTTTGGTCATGTCCAATTTCAGGTCTAGCGTGATACCTAGTGAATTTACAGAGTCGGCCAGGGTGAGGATCCCTTTGAGCGCATTAATAGCTTTTAGCCATTCCCCAATTGGGGGGTTCTCT
This sequence comes from Lissotriton helveticus, assembly GCF_964261635.1. Classification (NCBI taxonomy): domain Eukaryota; kingdom Metazoa; phylum Chordata; class Amphibia; order Caudata; family Salamandridae; genus Lissotriton; species Lissotriton helveticus. Next base: position 2,115,068,333 of record NC_136057.1, read on the forward strand.
TACTTGTTCAAGATGAGGAGTATTTCCGTTTTGTCTTGATTAAGTTTAAGGTGGTTACTTGACAGCCAGTTTTGACTTCTCTCAATGTGTCGTTAAATCTTTGAATGTCCTTGATGGAGGAGGTTTCCAAGTAGATCTGAGTATTGTCTGCATACAGTTGGAAGGGAATGTTGGCTTTATTGAGTAGGGTGGTGAGGGGTTCCATGTAAATGGTGGAAAGTTGCAGGGAGAGCACTGAACCTTGGGGGACTTCCCTGCTGACTAGGTGTAGGTCGGACGTAAAGATTTTGATTTTGATTCTTTGGGTGCGGTTATGTAGGAAGAAGGAAAACCAGTGAAGGACCACCTCGTCAAGTCCGGCCCTTTCTTGAAGGACCTTAATGAGAAGTTTGTGATCAACCGTGTCGAATGCTGCTGATAGGTCTAGGAGAATGAGGAGGCAGCAATGGTCTGAATCAAGAGATTTGTGGATGTCATCAATAACGTTGAGGTTGGAGGTTTCAGTGCTGCAGCCTTTTCTGAAGCCAGACTGATGTGAGTCAAAGAGGTTGATACTATCCATGTGTTGGGTTAATTGTTGGAGCACGCATCTTTCCAGGATTTTAGATAGAAGAGGTAGGTTGAAGACAGGTCTAAAGTTATTCAGGTCCTTTGTGTCAAGGCCAGGTTTTTTCAGCAGTGGCGTGACTTGTCCAACTTTGAGGCAGTCTGGAATGACTCAGTTTCTCAGGGAGCTGTTTATGATCTTGCACCAGAGCGGGGCTAGGGACAGTTTCAGCTTTTTGGTCAGTTGGAGGGTAAATGATCTAGGACGTGAGATGATGGATTGGAGATGGAGATCAATTCGACTATCTCTGCTTCCTGAATGGGGTGGAAAAGTAGCCAGGTTTGGTAGGGGGTTTGGGAGCATTATCATATGCCCCAGGCGTGCTGCTTTTGGTGGGGTGGGTGGTGTTGGTGTCCAGTGAGAGCTCGATATTGATGATCTTGTCATTAAAGAAGTTGGCGAAGTTGTCGCACAGTTCTTAGGAAGCCGGCACTGAGGACGGAGCGGGCTTGCAGGTTTGTTGCCTGATGATGTTAAAGAGCTCCTTGGGTCTGTTTTTTGCGCTGTCTAGCGTGGTGCAGAAGAACATGTTTTTTTGTTCTTGATGTGCTTGTTGTACTTCCTGCGAACTGCTCTGAGTTGTTCGTGAAGAATAACAGTAGGATTGTTCCTCCAGCATTTTCCGTGGCTCTTAGTTGTCTCCTTTCAGAGTTGATATCAGAGTTAAACCATGATTTGGAAGGAGTGACCCTGCTTTTTTTTTATTTCAGAGGGGCTCTTTGATCAAGCATGACCACCATATTTGAGTTGTAGAGCGAAGTGATTTCAGTTGTGGTGAGGTGCTCATTGGCACTGGGGAGGAGCGAGCTTATCTTTTCTTCTAGAAAGACAAGGGGAATCTGGGTTAGATTTCTAGCCCATTTCGGGGGGTCTTTTACATGTGGCTGGGATAGCACTTTTTGGTTGATGTGGAATAGATCCACGGGGAGGATGTGGTTAATCGTAACTTTTTCTCCTCTGAACAGTGTTGGGATATATTGTTGTCACGGAGAAGATTGTTTAGGGTTTGAATTAGCGAGTTGTTTACTTCATTGCAACGTAGGTTTAGGTTACCAAGAAATAAGTTGTTAGATTCTCCAAGTGAGCAGTGGGCAATCAGGTCAAAAAAGTGTACCCCGAATGCGAAGGTGTTGGCTGGGGGGTGGTATAGAAGATGACAGATTATTGCTCTATTATCCTTTGTCTTGATGTTGGCGGTAAGACATTCAAAGGTGCTGTACTTGCAGGTGTCCATTTCCACGATGGCAATGTTGTCCTTGTGAAAGATAGCTACACCTCCACCTTGTTGATCTTTTCTGTCTCTGTTGATAATATTAAAGCCTGGGGGCACAAGCATATCCAAGCTTGGTGAGGAGAGTTCATTTAGCCAAGTCTCCGTGATGAACTCGATGTCTATGTCATGAGAGAGGATGGCTTCTGCTAGTTCAGTTGCATGCTTGGATGCTGATCTGCAGTTTATGAGCATGCAGTTGATGGAAGACCCTTCTTTGCTGAGGTGGTTTCCACGGGGGGGGGGGCCCTAGGTATGGCCGTGAGGAAGGGCGGGGGTATAGAGGGGTTAGGGAGGGGTAATCTTTTCCAAGATCCGTGATCACTTGGATCTTGGACATGTCTTTTATTGTTAGGTATATTATGCTAAGGTTGCACATATTCTGTTAGGGTAATTTTTGGTGCTGTGTAGATTATTTGTGTTAAGCAACTCCATGGTATTCCTGTTCTAAACCTGGGGAGGATGAAACTATGAGTAGACCCCCTGAGATTCAAACCTCTGACCGGGTGTCATGGACGTTAGTGTATCAGGCAATCATCTGACCATGGGAGACTTTAAAGGGGCCAACACACGTAGAGGAACAACAGCTCTCTTTACCCTGTCCCGTACCATTAACAATCAGCAACAATTGACATTTCAGAATAATAGTTTGCTTCATGTCAGCTGGAATTTAGAGATCTATTGTGACTTAACTCACCGGATGGCCCCTTTAAAACTCACTTGCCTATAACAATATCCTTTTTGAAAAATATTTTGTGAAACTTAAAAAAAAATGCTGACATTTTTTTGAAGTGTATGTCCTGTGTGAAATCCTTGTTGTCACCAGCATTTCTTATGATATTCCTCCAAAACAGTGTCAAGAGACCGACAAAGTAGCAGCTGTGCGCAGTACATGTCAGGGCTATTGCCAAAATAACCATGTTTTTACTCTCAGTGGCAACAGATTGTCTTTGTTAAAAGTAGCCTGAATGCAATCCACAATGTTAATTAGCGATATTTTAGTTGATGACCCACAATACATTTTGTGTCAGCTTGAAAAAATTCATGTGATGTTGCCTGGAGTGAAAGACAGCTTACTGCGAGTAGTTTTCAGAATGTTCAAGAATACACTTTTGCTGTAGTGGAGTCACCGCTATAAGATGCACGAGAATGGAGCAAATAAATAATAGTTCACATTGCTGGAGTGAGAACAATTATCTGTCTAGAAGCTGTCACATTTAAAAGTAATGTTTAGTTGTCTTAGAATCTTCTTTTACAGGAATGTGTAACAATCCTTGAAGTGGCTGCAAGCCTTTGTCAATGCTTGCTTTATTTTGTCATAGTTTTTGAAAAACAATATTGTGGGTGAAGCTGTTGGTCTCTCCACAATATTTATATAAAAAAATACAAAAAATGGGTTGAAAACGTACACATTGCCACCGAAGTTCCTTGGTACTGAAGGGAACTATTTTGAAGGTGGATAAGCGCCCTGGGAAAAAGTACAATGTTGTGACTTTCAGTGAAGTTCGCCAATGCTTTGTGCTGTAGTTCGAAACAAAAATGTGAATGCCACAACAACTGAGCGATGGATGAAAGCCCCTACAAGTATGTATAATATAGATCTAATTTTAGAAAAAACGATAAGGTTTTGTCTAATGCAAGACCTAACATGCACTGGCAAAGAGACTGGAAGTGTCAGGCCAATCTGAATACCTCCAGTGCACTAAGAATAGTGTTTTCAGTAATGTTGCAACTGCATACAATAGAGGGAGAATATGTGGCATTATGGGCAGAGCTGTTGTATTTGAAACCGGGAAACTAGGTTCGAGTCTTGGCATCAGATAACATCCTATGATTCTTGGCAAACCACTTGCATCCATATGTACGTTCAACTGGTCATACTTTGAGACCAGTATTTTTGTGACCAGTGCAGTAATTTGCAAAGTGACCTATGAACTAATAGGTTAATTTGCAAATTACCTATTTGTAGTGGATCACAATTCTACCTACTTCATGAATATGAATGAGGTAAGAGGTAAATTATGACCCACTAGGTATTGCAGGAATCACAGGGATGGTGGCCTGCTGACCTCCATGTCTGTAACTGCTTTTAAATAAAACATTTATTTTCTTTAAATGAAACCCAGTTTCCTTAAAGGAAAATAGGATGCATTTAAACAAAGAAAAATGAAAAGTGCTATTTTTATTTTTTAAAAGTCAGCAGTGGTCCCAATTTTTTTTGGCCCAACATTCAGAAAGGGTAAGGTGTCCCCCAGGGACACCTTTCTGTTTTCACATGACTTACCACCTCCTCAAAGGATCTTAATATTTTACGACCGGAATTTGGTTGCAAAACATTAATACATAGTATTCTAATACAGTATTGGGAAGGTATGCCCTAAACATGCCCCTACCAAATACAGAATCGGCATTTGGTTGTACACCCAAATTGATATTTGGTAATGTGCTATGCAATTTGGGCTTGATGCATCAGAAAAAAGCCTTTTTGCAGTCTTTAATCTCCCCACGCCTAAAACAAAAAAAAGAATGTGACCTTGTGTAAACCTTCCAATACCTTTTGATTCAGTTTGTCCTATATAAGACTATAAATAAATAAATAAATAAATAAATCGTATATGAACAATACATCATTCATAATGTCTTAATTTAAAACCTAGTCTCTGAACTTATATTGCATACAGCAAAATGATGAATAGTTTAGCAATGACCAGAAGGACCCATGGTCTCAAACGTACATGGTCATTCTCAAGGTATAGTTCATATAACATGTACTGTGCCTTATTGGTGTTGGTGGTACACTTATTACAATAGCCAATATCTGTCTGTCTATCATACATTTGAATGTTTGTGTAATCATGAGAAAACTGTGTTGATGCTTTCTCAGAATGCAGGGTTTTATCAATTTAGGGAGCCTGTTGTATGATATGATGATATGATATGATAAGAAGATATATAAATATTTATAAAGATCCCTCTTTCCCGGATGGGGTGACCCATAGTTAATCACGGAGTGACAACCTGCAAAACAGAATTAGATGGAGGTAAGGAGCAGAGCTGTGAGCTGTTTTTATAATGTTAGATGATTCTGCTGTTGACATAAAGCTATTGTTGGCCCAAATCCTTATTTGGAGGCTTAGAATGAGAAGGTGCATCCAGTAATTTGAAGAATTAGAACTGTTCATGGTACAGGACAATCTGTGTTTAGCAGATCAAGAGAACTGAGAAGGTTAGTATTGGATTAGCAGTTTTGAGGACAGACTAGTGAACTTCAGAAATAGAGCTTTTGGCAGTCGGAAGTCAGTGAAGATTGTCAAGCTTATAAGCAACCAAGGCTGAATGAGGTATATCAAGACTATGGCAGGCTGCAGAGTTTTTACCATATGCCTGTCTCAAAGGCTTTCTGCACTTTGGTGGGCCACCATGTTCTTCTAATGCAATATTTGTTTTGACAGAGAGCACTGATGAAAAATACGATTGCTGGTAACTCCTAGGCATAGAACAGCCAAGTTAGCTGTTGTGTGGGAATCACTTAGCATTTCACCAGACCAAAATATTGGGATGATGCCATCAATGCTTTTGTAGAAGAAAGACAGATATCCTTCTGGGTTTGTTTTATTTGCAAAATATTTCAAGCTAGTGAGGTCAGGTTAGTGAATATTCTCTTTTGGTCCCATCTTAAGCTGCAGTTTTAAACTACCAGCACTTCCCAACTCTTCCCACCCCAACACCTAACACTTATAAGGGCTTTAGTAAAACCAAACCCTCTAGACTTCAAAATATTCTTTTGTTCATCATCCCTTTGTTAATGTTCAGGTTCTTCACATAGTAATCTTTTATCAATGGTTAAGGTTCAAGTCTATATAAGTAAAACCCAACACATGCTTGTAATTGCTCACCTGGATACATCTTTGGAGCTCAAATGCAGTGGACACTCATCATAGATTGCTTCCCCATTTAGGTAATCAAGACCCGTTTCACGTTGCCCTCCATGTGCCATGTGCTGTTTGAGTACTTACAAACTTACGAGAGCTTAAAATACATTTATAGACCTATGATGCACATTATGGGCAACTATAGCAATTGCAATTGACTTTGGAAAAGTGCGCTTTTACCTAGTCATGAATGTGGATGTCTAGGTTATTGGAAAGTGTTGGCGTAATCTTTGTGATAGATCTCTTCCACGGTTCCAGCATCTAAATCATTCCTAGTTACAACTGACATCTTCAAGATGCTTGTTGGACTTGGCCCTTTTTGCAAGGTCATCCCTGAACTTCCTCCTAGCCTTTCATCTGACATGGTGTTGGTGGTTACAGGACTCTGGGCAGTTTAGCACTGCTGTTCAGTGTATAGTGTGTGTGCTCTCTGTGATAAACCTGGTAAGATTGGCCTACACCTGTCTGGCATATTTAATTTACCTGTAAGTCCCTTGTAAAATGGTATCTCATATATTCGGGGCTGGTAAATTAAATGCTACTGGTGGCTTTGCAGCGCTGATTGTGCCACCCACCAAAGTAGCCTTTCAAACCAGACTCAGGCCTCTGCCATTGCAGGGCCTGTGCGTGCAGTGTTACTGCCGCTGTGACATGGCACCTAAAGTGTGTGCCACATCTGTGACCCCTCCCCTTTTACTACAGGTCAGTTCCCCCTAAGGTAGGCCTTAACTAGCCCTATGGGCAGGGTGTATTGTAGGTAAAAGGTAGGACATGTACCTTAACTGTGTGACATGTCCTGGTAGTGAGAAATCACCATTTTGGTTTCTCACTGCTGTGAGGCTGCCCTCTCATAGGAAAGCATTGGGGATTCCAGGATAAGTGTTTCAGTGGTAATTCCTGATATGAAGAGGAGCAGCGTGGTCAAGTTTGGTATATTTGGAATAGTGATAATAAATGCTACGCAATGGTGTGGGCAGATTTATTATTCCTATTTTAGAAGTGCCACTTCTAGAAGTTTGAAAAACCGCTATGGGATGTCCTTATGCACCAGAAACGGCAGTGCTCCTAATGGCCCAATGTGAAAAAAGAATTATTTTAAACAATAATCCCTTCAGAGATAAAATAATACAGTGGTTACGATACATCAACAATATCTGGTTCCTGTGGCAGGGGAGCCATATTGAATTGAAGTCCTTGCATGATTGGCTAAACGCCCACCTTAGGGATATCAAGTTCTCTGTACAGTCAAGCAAAACCAAAATTACTTTTTTAGATGTTGAAATTAGTACAGTAGCAAACCAGTTGAGAACATCGCTGTACAAGAACGACACAGATAAAAACAAATTTTGCATCACAAAAGTGCCCATCCTAGAAGTCTTAAAGAAACCCCTCCGTATGGGCAGCTATTAAGAATTTGGAGAAACTGCGCGGAGGTCCTTGACTTTGAAGAACATGCAGCCACCTTTTGAAAAGAAATGGCAAAAAGGGGCTACCCAAAAAGCTATTAAAGCACTCCACAAAAAGAGCGAGATTTACACCTCGTGAAAGTCTTCTTCAAGTGAAAGAAAAGAATGAACTTGATAAATTGGTTTTTGTGACTACGTTTGATCCAAACACAAATACATTTAGACAGATTATACTCAAGCCCATATTTGCTATGAAAAAAAATGTAAGCATAGGACAACAAATAATGCGCACAGACATTCCTCTACCCAAACCAAAAAATGACCTATTATGGAAATGGAATTTTAAGCCAGTAGAGGGCCACCACAAGTGTGGCAATTGCGTAGCTTGTAGCAGTACCGTTGAAGGCACAGAATTCATACACAATAGTATAAAGTGGAAACACACTGACTTCACTAATTGCAAAACTAAGAACGTAGTTTATGCCATAATATGTCCCTGTCAGAAAATGTATATAGGGAAGACAAATGAACAGGCAAATACCAGGCTTACACAACCCAGATCAAGAATAAAAAAGAAGGTGACCACTGCTCCAATGGTTGAGCATTTCATTAAAAAATCTCATAGAGAAAATGAATTCCAATGGACCATTTTGATGACAATTAATGCAGCCAAATGACCAATTGACATCGAAAGTGCACTGCTTCAGAAAGAGGCTTATTTAATCTTGAAATTCAATAGTACTGTTACAGGATTGAAAAGTATGACTGAGCGGACTAAAACGTAAACATTCTAAAATGCACAATGCGCCACTGTGGGAAATTGAATAAGATTGCTTTGATTGGCTAGCACAAGCAGCTCCACAATACCCAGAAACCTCCAAGAAACTTTATTAGGAGAAGTATGTGCGTAAAATGGCCACCGTCATTAATGGTACCCCGGAGTTAGACATGCACTAAAAGATATTTGAAACTGTGGTAAGCATAAGATAATAAAGATTAGAATCATGAGATAGTTAATGGTATGGAGGCTAGAATAGATAATCAGACTCGCATATTCAATTTCAGGCAAATGCGAGCGAGAAAAACTCGAACGCAAGGAACAAAGTCGGCACTCAGCGCGAATACTGAGAAAAGAGGTAGGCACATGACACAGTGTAACCGCTAACTAAGAAACATTGTTGCAAGGTCAGATTAGGTAAACAAAGTTGTTTTTCCCATAGACAGGAGGTGCCAGTACAAAAACTTGCCACTGTTACACGTGGTCTGAAAAAATCGTTCCACATTCAGGTATTTGATCTTTTTAAATACTTTAACGATTGTACAAAAACTAAAACGCAAAGCTCTTGACTAAGAAAACTACAATACGCAGATATCTTTTAGGAAGGAATACATAAAAAAGATCTTAGGATCCTTTGCTGAAGTAAAAGGCAATTCACAAGGTAGGAAATCACGAATGTGAATCGCTAATGCGATTGAAACGTTCTTTATGAATATCACTGATAAAACCTCCATGTTTTTTAGAAAACTGAAGGTCTCCAAACAAAGAGATCACCTGTAGCACAGCCAACTGAAGTGTTGGGAAGAAAAAGTAAGACTGCCTAGGTACAATAGATAACAACCAAGGGTTAGTAGAAGGAAAGTAGAAAAGGAGGGAGATTCTAAAAAAAATTCTTATATGTCACATATCCTTTACAGAAAATAAGAAAGCCCTGATGAGGATCCTGGGAAAGAAAGCCTAGGATTCGAACGCATCGGCACATCAAAAAATGCATAGAGGAATGATAGTTTAATTCCAGTTTGCAATTAAGGATTAATTTCTTTTTTCTAAATTTTAACCAGTTTCCCTGTGCTTAAATGGATACCAGATGTACACATTAAAAAAAAGTCTAGTCTCACAGATTTGTCCACCGGAATCAGTGGATAAGATATAAGTAGTTAATGTTTGTATGTTCTGTCCAAAAAATATTGTGTTTTCACATGTTTTTGTAAAAGTGTCTTGTGATGTTTTGTATATATTATGATTTATCACTTGTAAATTCGAATTGTTTTATGAAGTGATTGTAATGTAGATGCGACGGGACAATATTCTTTTTTATGTCCAAATGTATGAATCAAAAACACTAAAGATACAAGTAAAAGGTATAATAAAATACTGGTACAAATATAAAGAGAATGCATTTGTCCATCAAGCAGAAATTATATATGCTTTCATAAAAACTCGAGGTATAGGCTTAGCCCTAATTGTTTTCACACTTCTAGAAGTTGACATTTCTGTGTGCTATTTGTCTGCTTGCCTGATGTGTCTTGCATGTCTGGCTTTGGAGTGACGGTGGCTGGTGAGGTGTGTGTGGCTCCAGGGAGGGTAAGGTGAGTCAGCGCTAGGCTGAATGGGAGATCTGCATTTGGAGTAGTGAGAGTAGTCCCCTAAGCCTGAAAAGGTCTGTGCCTGCCCAGGTGAATGCGGGCTCCGCCCCCCCCCTGTGGTGTGTCTGATGACGAGCCCCCACCTAACAATAGGGAAGAGGAACCCTGTAAACAGAGTGCTCCAAAAAAAAACAGAACCAGATCAGGCTGGCTCCCCAAACCCTATGCTTCGGACAGACAAAGGAAAAGGTGTATAAATATTCGGGCTGTGACCCCATAAAAATGTTGTGCTTTTGTACTTCCTGGTGACTTGTTGCTGCTGTGCCCCTGGAGGAAACACCACGAGGGACTGCCTCCCTGCTGGAGGGCCCTGTGAGCTGGCCTGCCTGTGCCCAGCCTTGTCCCCTTGACTTGTGGGGTCCCAGCACCTCATGAGCGCTGCATCTTTATTTTCTTGCTCCAGGACGAGAGGAGCATTTTTGCTTTAATTTGCAGCACTGGGCTGCAACGAATTTGGGAGGGAATCCCGATGTGGGGATTCCCTCGCACTGTGGGTGCATCTGTAGCAGAGCCGGAGCCCACCCCGCACTACTGCTGCTCATAGAAGTGGGAGCCGACCCTCATGGATGCCTTACTAGCGGTAGACTACCCTGCATTTCTGTGTATTTAAGGTGGGGGCCTATCCCGCTGTTGTGTGCCCCTCCGAGCGGGAGCCCACCCCGCAGTGGTGTTATTTTCCAAGCCGGAGCCCACGCCCACTTTGCCAATACTAAAGCACGGGAGCACACCCCGCAAATTGCAGCCACCGAAAAGGAGCCGCCGCTGCGATCAGCAACCAGGAAGTCAGGCAAGCGCCGCTTGTCTGTGGGCGGGGCCTGCAATCAGCTGACCGGAGCCTCGCAGGCTCTGTTTCCGCCACCCCCTTCCAGAGAAGCCGTCCGGAGCCTTTCACAAGGATGATGTCATCAGTGATGTCATCAGTGATGTCATTTGAGATGTCATCAGTGATGTCATGAGTGATGTCACTGACCATTTAATGAGTGATGTAATATGTGACATCATCAGCAGTGCATTGCGGGCATTTGAATTATAGTTAGCTGAACTAACTATAACGGGGGAATTTCAATGGTTTTGTATGAGTGAAATGTCCAGCTAACTATAAAATGTGTGAAACCTATGGTTTTTTCAGTGAATTTCTAAGGTTTTTTTAAATGCTAATTCCTAACTATAACGTGGCTGAAACCTATGATTTTTTCAGTGAATTTCTAAGGTTTTTTAAATGCTAATTCCTAACTATAACGTGGCTGAAACCTATGGTTTTTTTCAGTGAATTTCAAAGGTTTTGTAAATGATAATTTTTTAAATGTATTAATTGTTATTTTTTTATACTGATTTACTATATTGTTTTAAAGTATTTATTTGTAGATATTTTATTTTTTAAATTACATTACATATTTTTAATATAAATTGAAAAAAATGTTTTTAAAAATATTGAAATTGTAATATATATATTTTTATTTTATATTTTTTAAATTTATATATATATTTTATATAGCAGACAATCATATCCTATGGAATGAAATTCAAGTTACTGGTAAGTACGGTTAAAATTACTTGTCAGGGACAGTAGTGAGCTGAAAGATGCAGCAGTGAGGTCTCTCCTGATAACAGGTGAGTATATCGGAATTCGTAGTTCGGCTGATTTTAGAGGAATATTTGTATGTTTCAAAAATAGACACTTCGAAACTTTTCTGGTGAAAACCACACAATAGATTCCTATGGAAGGAAATACAACTTACTGGTAAGTAGGCTTAGATTTACTTTTCAGGGTCTGTACTGGGCTCAAAGATGCAGCACTGACGTCTCTCACGATAACAGGTGAGTAAATCAGAAATCGTAGTTCGGCTGATTTTAGAGGAATTTTTTAAAGTTCCAAAACTCCACACTTAGAAGAATTTCCAAGTGAAACCAGTCAATGTTAGCCTATGGAAGGAAATTCAAGTTACTGTAACTATGGTTAGAATTACTTTTCAGGATCAGTAGTGGGCTGAAAGATGCAGCACTGAGGTCTCTCCTGATAACAGGTGAGTAAATCGGAATTCGTAGTTCGACTGATTTTAGAGGAATTTTTCAAAATTCCAAAACTCCACACTTAAAAGAATTTCCTAGTGAAACCAGTCAATGTTAGCCTATGGAAGGAAATTCAAGTTACTGTAAGTATGGTTAGAATTACTTTTCAGGATCAGTAGTGGGCTGAAAGATGCAGCACTGAGGTCTCTCCTGATAACAGGTAAGTAAATCGGAATTCGTAGTTCGGCTGATTTCAGAGGAATATTTGTACGTTTCAAAAATAGACACTTAGAAACTTTTCTGGTGAAAACCACACAATAGATTGCTATGGAAGGAAATACAAGTTACTGGTAAGTACGCTTAGATTTACTTTTCAGGGTCTGTACTGGGCTCAAAGATGCAGCACTGACGTCTCTCATGATAACAGGTGAGTAAATCGGAAATCGTAGTTCGGCTGATTTTAGAGGAATTTTTTAAAGTTCCAAAACTCCACACTTAGAAGAATTTCCAAGTGAAACCAGTCAATGTTAGCCTATGAAAGGAAATTCAAGTTACTGTAAGTATGGTTAGAATTACTTTTCAGGATCAGTAGTGAGCTGAAAGATGCAGCACTGAGCTCTCTCCTGATAACAGGTGAGTAAATTGGAATTCGTAGTTCGACCGATTTTAGAGGAATTTTTTAAAGTTCCAAAACTCCACACTTAGAAGAATTTCCAAGTGGAACCAGTCAATGTTAGCCAATGAAAGGAAATTCAAGTTATTGTAAGTATGGTTAGAATTAATTTTCAGGATCAGTAGTGGGCTGAAAGATGCAGCACTGAGGTCTCTCCTGATAACAGGTGAGTAAATTGGAATTCGTAGTTCGACCGATTTTAGAGGAATTTTTTAAAGTTCCAAAACTCCACACTTAGAAGAATTTCCAAGTGGAACCAGTCAATGTTAGCCAATGAAAGGAAATTCAAGTTACTGTAAGTATGGTCAGAATTAATTTTCAGGATCAGTAGTGGGCTGAAAGATGCAGCACTGAGGTCTCTCCTGATAACAGGTGAGTAAATCGGATTTCGTAGTTCGGCTGATTTTAGAGGAATATTTGTATGTTTCAAAAATAGACACTGAAACTTTTCTGGTGAAAACCACACAATAGATTCCTATGGAAGGAAACACAATTTACTGGTAAGTACGCTTAGATTTACTTTTCAGGGTCTATGCTGGGCTCAAAGATGCAGCACTGACGTCTCTCATGATAACAGGTTAGTAAATCGGAATTCGTAGTTCCACTGATTTTAGAGGAGTATTGTGCTCAATAGTGAAGGAAGGGGGCGGGGCCTGAGGTGACATGTGTGCAAACACGCCCTGTGACACGTTTTAGGTTGGGGAATTAATTCCTCTTCAATCCTGAGGTCCCCTGTGAGCAAACTAGCCCACCAGGTACCTCCAGTATGCGCCAGGGAGCTGCGTTGCAGAGAGGTGTCCCTTTTTTACAACACTCTGCAATGCAGCTCCGTGGCGCTTACTGGCAGAACCTGTTGGACTAGTTGGCCCCTAGGGGGTCTCTGGATTGAAGAGGAATTAATTCCCCAACTTAAAACGCACCTCAGTGCATGTTTGCACACATATCACCTCAAGCCCGCTCCCTACCTTCACCACTGTGTAAACGCGCCCTTAGCGCGTTCTAAGTTGGGGGATTAAGTCCCCTTGCATACTGGGGGTCCCTGGCGCCAACTAGCCCACCAGGAACCTCTAGTATGCGCCAGGGGGCTGCGTTGCAGAGAGGTGTAAAAAGGGGCGTGGCCTCATTACACCTTTCTGCAACGCAGCCCCTGACACGTTTGCAGAGGGGAAACTAGTGCCCTTTGCATACTGGGGGTCCCTGGGGGCCAACTAGCCCACCAAGATCCTCCAGTATGCGCCCGGGGGCTGTGTTGCATAGAGGTGTAATGAGGCCCGCCCCTTTTTACACCTCTCTGCAACGCAGCCCCCTGGCGCTTTTTTAGAGGGGAAAATAATTCCCCTTGTATACTGGTGGTCCCTGGGGTCCAACTAGCCCACCAGGGACCTCCAGTATGCGCCAGGGGGCTGCAATGCAGAGAGGTGTAAAAAATGGCGTGGCGTCATTACACCTCTCTGCAATGCAGCCCCCTGGTGCATACTGGAGGTTCCTGGTGGGCTTGTTGGCCCACAGGGGCCCCCAGTATTCAAGGGGAATTAGTTCCCCCTCTGCAAACGCATCAGGGACTGCCTTGCAGAGTTGTGTAAAGAGGCCACTCCCCTTTTTACACCTCTCTGCAATGCAGCCCCCTGGCGCATACTGGAGATTGCTGGTGGGCTAGTTGGCCACCGGGGACCCCCAGTATTCAAGGGGAATTAGTTCCCCCTCTGCAAATGCACCAGGGGGCGCGTTTGCGGAGTGGTGCAATCTGTCACCTCAAGCCCCACCCCTCCCTGCACCAATCTGCAAACGTGCCCCCTGGCGCATTTGAAGAGGGGGAAGTAATTCCCCTTGAATACTGGGGGTCCCTGGGAGCCAACTAGCCCACCAGGTACCTCCAGTAAGCGCCACAGAGCTGCATTGCAGATTGTTGTAAATAGGGGCGTGGCCTCATTACACCTCTCTGCAATGCAGCCCCCTGGCGCATACTGGAGGTTCCTGGTGGGCTCGTCATACGGTGTCAAGAGCAGAGCTGTGCTATTATAACATCCTTGTTGACATTGGAGAGCTAGGACAGAATTTCCGTGAAATGCTGGTGCAGGGTATATTCACCTAAGTGTTCAGGCTAGTCCTTTGGGAGCAACTGTTTATGTTGCCACTCCAGAAACCAAAACCAGTGATCCGAGGGCAGAGGCACTGCAGATGGCACACGAGGTGGGGTGCCCAGTCGTGTGCACCGGCGAGGCAGCGAAGTGACAAGCACCACAACCCACAAAAAAGGTAATGACGGCACTGAATAACACAGAATCTTCTCTTTGTATCTGGCAGGAACAACAAAGTTAAAATGCCCTAGTACTAAAATGTAGAATTAGTGCTACAACGGTCTTCAAGAGGACCTGCGATGCCGCTTCCGCCTTCTGTACCCTGGAGGCGGAACATGGGTCACGCGGAATGGTCATACTGCAGTGGGACACACACTCATTGACCTCTCATGGCACTGCTCCACACTTCAGGGAGGACGCTTTCCATTAGCTATGTTTTCTGATGACATGCCACGCCGGCCCGTCCAACAACAGAACTCCTTTAGATCCAAACAGACTCTTCCTCTCTCTCACCGGAAGTGAAACCAGGCCACGCGGACACTTTCACATTACAACAGCCGGGAATGCACTTTTTGGTAAAAAAAAAACACATTCCTTCCTCTTAATTAATCAAATAAACATCTCACTGAAGAACAGGGGCCATCTTCGACTGGTAAACAGCCATTGCAATGACTTTTTTACTTCGCGATACCATTACATCGCATGCATTACCATGCATGCTTTGTACATCGCAAAGTCATTACTATGCATGTTTTTAGAACGCATGGTCATTTACCATGCATGCCTTTACAACAAATTTTGTTGTAAAGTTATGTATGGTAAATGACCATGCGATCTAAAAAACATGTAGACGTTCCATGTCGTTGTAAGGAAACAGAGGATGTTCCGTTTTCTCACAACGGCGTGCACCGCCCCTCAGAGAAGACGTGAAGCAGGAACCATGAGGTGAGAGGAACCATGAGGAGTGAGAGGTAAGGGGATTGGGCATGGAGTGGGGGTTTCTTTTCTATGGACTAGGCTAGAGCAGTGGTGTTTGGGTAGTTTATGGGGTCGTGCTGGCTGTAGTGTTTTAGGGTTTAGGGTAGTGCAGTGGTGTTTGGGTAGTGTAGGGGGTCATGCTGGGGTTAGTGTTTTAGGGTTTAGGATAGTGCAGTAGAGTAGGGGATCATGCTGGGGGTAGTGTTTTAGGGTTTAGGGTAGTGCAGTGGTGTATAGTTGGTGTAGGGGGTTGTGCTGGGGTAGTGGTTTAGGGTTTAGGGTAGTGCAATGGTGTTTGAGTAGTGTAGGGGGTCATGCTGGTCGCAGTGTTTTAGGGTTCAGGGTAGTGCAGTGGTGTTTGTGTAGTGTAGGGGTCGTGCTGGGGCTATTGTTTTATGGTTTAGGGTAGTGTAGTGGTGGTTGGGAAGTGTAGGGGGTCGTGGTGGGGATAGATTTAGGGTAGTGAAGTGGTGTTTGGGTATATTGGGGAGTCATCCTGTGGGTAGTGTTTTAGGGTTTAGGGAAGTGCAGTGGTGTTTGTGTAGTGTAGGGGGTTGTGCTGGGTGTAGTGTTTTAGGGTTTATGTTAGTGCAGTGGTGTTTGGGTAGTGTAGGGGGTAGTGCTGGGGTAGTGTTTTAGGGTTTAGGGTAGCAGTGGTGTTTGTGTAGTGTAGGGGGTCATGCTGGGGTTAGACAAATGAATGCCTGCTGCACACACCAAAAGAAAAGTACAAATGTTGTGCCACAATGGGCACCTAAAAGATCTAATTGCAGCTGTCAGAGAGAACACCAATGTCTTTTATGATCAAATCTTCATTTAATATTCTTGAGAGCCAGCCGACACGTGTTTCGTCGCATTGGAATGTAATGATTCCGCTACTCCTCCGGCGAAAATGCGGTGAGCCTTGTTCCGGTGTCCAAACCCGGAACAAGGTTCACCGCATCTTCGCCGGAGAACGCGCTTCGAAGTGTTTCACCGCACCGGGGCAATAGAACGACTGGGAGCTCTCTCTCTCGCTCTCCCTGACCTATATCATCTCACTCAATATAAACACGAGAATCCTACAACTATCGCATCGCCATAGATTAATGTTGATGACGAATAACCGACAACAAGACTCACCTTGAGAACGCCCAGACTGTGAACGGACCCACAACTGATTACCTGGTCTTGAGCGGGGCCGGGTTGGAAATATCAACGGCCAAGCGACCTGTGGTGCGCCACCCTAATCTTTCAGCCCTGAGGAGTCGCAGAATCATTACATTCCAATGCGACGAAACACGTGTCGGCTGGCTCTCAAGAATATTAAATGAAGATTTGATCATAAAAGACATTGGTGTTCTCTCTGACAGCTGCGATTAGATCTTTTAGGTGCCCATCGTGGCACAAAATGTGTACTTTTCTTTTGGTTTGTGCAGCAGGCATTCGTTTGTCTTTGTTTAGCGTGTGGATTGACGACACACTTGTTGAGGGGTTACAGCTCTCATCCCCTTGCCTGTTTGCACCACCTTCTTCACCATCAGTACATCACTACATCACACCTATGCATTGAACAGGGGCTGTGCGCCTGGTATTTTCCCCATCCTAAAACCCCTCTTTTTTAATCGAATTCTCATGCTGGGGTTTGATTTAGGGTTTAGGGTAGTGCAGTGGTGTTTGTGTAGTGTAGGGGGCTGTGCTGAGGGTAGTGTTTTAGTGTTTAAGGCAGTGCAGTGGTGTTTGTGTATTGAAGGGGTCGTGCTGGGGGTAGTGTTTTAGGGTTTAGGGTAGCGCAGTGGTGTTTGGTTAGTGTAGGGGGTTGTGCTGGGGTAGATTTAGGGTTTAGGATAGTGCAGTGGTGTTTGGGTAGTATAGGGAGTCGTGCTGGTGGTATTGTTTTAGGGTTTAGGGTAGTGCAGTGATGTTTGGGTAGTGGAGGTGGTAGTGTTTTAGGGTTTAGGGTAGTGTGCCCAACCAGCCATAATATCCATTGACAAAGGGGATCCTGACTCTTTTGAACGCTCCGCCAATTGAATAATTTGGGTCAAGGGCCCTACCACATCCAAGACCTATCAATTCCTTTCTTCGGATCCCTCATATACTTGGAGAAAACGGTACATCGTTTCTCATCAATTTCAGGCGTATGTGCCACCTTTCCCTTCAGTGAAGGCCTGGGGCATTCTCCCCTTATCCTATTCCTGACCTCCCTTTCAAGGGGTTGATGGATTTTCCCCACCACATACTCTGCCACTTTGGCGTCAGGGGTCCACTCTGCCAACCTAGGATGGTAAATTTGGGTAGGCTCGAAAATGTCTAAGTGGACCCGTCCCCAACCGGGGACTGAGAGGAGTGGGACTCTGGACGCCAGGGACGTCCCGAGTCCTTATCCTCATCGGAGGAGAGATCGTCCTCCAATACACCCTCTCCCTCTATGGGAAACCCGCCTTCGGGGTCTACAATAGTGGTGACCTCCTACTCCTGGCAGGTTGCATGTTTTAGCGTTCACACACTCTTAAGGAAGGTCTCCGTAAGTTTATCAAATCCTTCCAAGTGCCCCATGTTATGCTTAACGGTCCTTTTATTCCCCATCTGGGAGCTTCTGGGACCTGCCACCAACAGATCTGGGTCACTGAACACCCAGGGATACTTTTCACCAGCTTATCAACCTGATCCCTAAGAGGAGCCAGCGCCCTAGAAATAGCCAGAGAGAGGGCTTGGTCCACTGCTGGAGGGAGAAGTTGGGGGGCCATTCCTCCTCCACATCCTGGTAGGAGGAGTAAAAATGGTCTTCTAGAGAAGACATGATAGCAGAAAGTGTGAGCACAGAACAAATGCCCTTAAAATCCTTAAGGCAGCCCCCTCACTGGTGCTCCAACAGCTGGGCTTTCCCTGAAGCTGGTATAAGAATAGAATGAGGCGCAATACCAATTACCACCACCAGGTGGCACTGGTCATTAACGTGGGCGCGTGGGGAAATCACCGCATAGCGGTGTCAAAATAAGACGACGGTTGGTCGGGAATCAAGCGGACACTAAAGGAGGGACCGGATTCCCAAATGCGCGTAAAGACCAGCGGGAGCGCTCGACGGAGCTGCCTCACTCGGACCAGACGTGCCTGACATGATCTCACAGTGCGCAGAGCGCACAGTGGGAAAAACTGCGATGGGAAAACGCACTTGGGCAAGAGCCTACTGCGCAGGGAATATGAAAATACCAAGGCAATAATGCTAATAACGTGCACAAGAAACCACTATATGAACAGCAAAAACGTCAGATTAAGCCAAGAATGTAAGGAATGTACTTAACTGACGAGCAGTGAAGAAAGAGGAAGCGGAAGGGACGTCACAATATTATGTACGATGGATTGTGATATGATTAGACTATAGTTGCCTTGGAGACTACCCCCTAATGGTTCATGGGTTGTGTAGTCTTTTGTTTAATGATTGTTGTTTTACACTGCTATGCGAATAAAGTGAGAAACGATATGCATAATCCTCGCCTCCATCCTGCCATAGGATTCATTACATTCATTTCGATCTGATTTAGAAACATAGATCATAAAAGTGTACATAAAAACAGTAAATCCTCTTTCCTAATACAATACAGTGAGAATTAATTAAAACCAGTAGGTAAAAACAGGTGTTACAAAGCCCAGTTCAGAGCAACTTCAGGTTAACAGAATCGTAAAGTTCAATGTTTTGCAAGATCAATCTCATGTACTTCGTGCAGAATACGCAATAAGTGGTCCAAGTAAGATGTAACGCTCCAATACCTGACCAGTCTGCACTATATAAAACTTCAGAAAAACTACAAATAAAAAGTGTTTTGCACACTTCTGTCATTGGGCTATATGTGTGCTATATCTGGGTGATATTTGTGCTACATTTGGGCTCTGTTTTCTCTGGTGGCCATTTTGGGAGACTTATTTGTTATGAATTTTCCTAATTTCCTCATTTACTGTAGTCTCCTCAGTAGGAAATGCTTTCAGTTTTTTACTTTAATTCCATCAAGAAGGCATTCAGATGTGTCACACATTTGTCATAAATTCAGAATGTTAGCACTCTACTTGTTCATTAGATCACTGTAGTAAAGCTACTGCTCACCAGAGAGTTAACTAGAAGTCTACTGCTGGTATTGAAAGTGATTGTTTCAGTCTGCATGTCAGAATTTTCTAATGAAATAGAAGAGTATTTGAGATCTCACTTAAAACATGCCCTACATTTTCTTTCTTCAGCACTAACCATAATTTCTATGCAAAATGAACCCCCTAATTTTGTTCCATTTTAAATTAAATGTTTTAAGTGTTATCAGTTTATTCCAATCAAGATGGCTCTAGGTGTGCCATACTTTTGTCATAAGTAAGATTGTCAGCTCTCTAGTTGTTCTTTAGAACACTCTGGGAAGCTGCAGTAGAACACAAAGGCATCAACTGACAGGCTGCTCCTGTTGAAATATAACAGGAAGATATTTGAGATATCACTTAAAACATGTCCTAATTTTTCTTTCTTCAGCACTAACCATAATTTCTATGACAAAATGGACCCCCTCATTTTGTGCCTTTTTAAATTAAATGTGTTAAGAGTTACCAGTTTGTTCCAAACAAGATGGCTTCAGGTCTGCCATAATTTTGTCATAAGTAAGGCTGTAGCGCTCTAGTTGTTCTTTAGAAAACTCTGGGAAGCTGCAGTAGAACACAAAGGAAGCAACTGACAGTCTCTGCCCTTGTTGGATATACATGTTTTACTGAGAATTTCAGACTTCATTCTCACATGACTGAGAAAGATAATGTGAATTTACAGAAAATATGCTCTCATTTTAGCTTCAGGAGCACCTTCCAAAACTCTATGGGAAATTGTATGGGGAAAACACATTTTGGGACCCCCTTTTTTCTCAGCCCTCGCTTGCTGAATCACCCCGAAACTTTCAAGAGAAGAGCGGACCGGAGCGGGCCATAAGTTTTGAAAATTTCGCGAAGATTCGTCAATCGGCGCCAAAGATATTGGGAATAGAATGTTGCGATTTTCCTATGGTAACTAGGTCCTTACTATAACTACCTACTGGTGACTGCTAGTAGGTAATATATATGTCTATCTATCTATATATATATATATATATATATATTACCTACTGGCGGTCGCCAGTAGGTATATATAGTTAGGATTTTTTCTCTATGGGATTTTTGAAAATTCTATGTCTAATAACTTTGGCGTTTGTGGACGGAATTGGCTGAAATTTTCAGGAAAATGGCACATTTTGTTTCTGAGCAGCCCTTGAAAATTTGGGGGGGGTTCGTCAAGGGGGGGCCGAGAAAAAAGGGGGGTCCCAAAACGTGTTTTTAACATTGAGTTTTCCATAGGGCGGTTGGCCTCACTTTTAGCCCGAACGGCTGAATGGATTTGCACGAAACTTGGCAAAATTGTAGGGACTGGTAGCCCGATGTGCCTTTTGTAGGTCTCAATATATGTGCTACAGTGGATTTTGAGAAATTAACGTTTAAAAAAAGATATATATCTGTAACAGCGGACCGGGCAGCGCTCCAGTACGCGTACTTTTCGCGCAACGGAGCTTTGTGAAGCGAAGCTGATTGGTTCTCCGGCGTCTGTAAACATTCCAAACAGTCCGTAGCGGCCGCCATCTTGTCTCTCGGTAGGATCGAGAGACAAGAGGAGGCCAAAGCGAAGGGGCAAATGACCATAAGGGGGCATAGTAGATCCTCGCTGACCCCCTAGGTTTGATGTGGAGGTTTTAAAAGGGCCCCGCGGGGCAAAAAAAATAAACAATAATAATAATCGAACGGCTGAATGGATTTGCACGACACTTGGTAAAATATTAGGGACTGGTAGCCCGATGTGCCTTTGCTAGGTCTCAATATATGTGCTCCAGTGGATTTTGAGAAATTAACGTTCAAAAAAAGATATATATCTGTAATAGCGCTCCGCTTCGCGTAACGGAGGTTTGCGAAGCTGATTGGTCATTCTGTCACTGGGCTATAGTTGGGCTACATCTGGCTGATATTTGGGCTACATTTGTTTTTTTTGTCTCTGGCGGCCATCTTTGGGCTACATTGGGCTACATTGGGCTTCATTGGGCTTCATTGGGCTACATTGGGCTACATTTGGGCTCCAACATATATATAGGCCAATGTAGCCCAATATATATTTTTCAAAGTTAATTTTCGTAAAAACCACTGGAGCATATATCTTGAGACATAGCAAAGGCACATCGGGCTACCAGTCCCTACAATTTTGCCAAGTTTCGTGGAAATCCATTCAGCCGTTCGAGCTAAAAGTGAGTCCAACCGCCCTATGGAAATGAAGGAAATGAATGGGTAATTTGTAATTAGCAAATAGCTCATCGCAAACTAGGAATGGTAAAGAATCGCTATTTATTCCTTAAAGTTCGCTATTTAGGAAATGCAAAAAACTTTGATGATACATATGGCGGTTCATCTCTAACAAGATAAGAAGCATAGGGATAGATTTATGATGACTGGCGCATCACCAGGGATGTGTTAGTCATTCTGTGCCGCTGTTCCGTCACCTATGGTGTGCTGCATTTACAATGCGGCGCATCATGGGGCAAAAACAGCACAGATGCGTGATGTATCTGTGCCGTAAAGGTGGCGCATTGCTGGAGTTGTATCGCAAGTGTGATGAAGCTCCAGCAAGGGTCGGGGGTGCCCCTGTCGCAGGGTTTCTGTTCTCACACAGAACTGTGGACAGAGGATTGGAACCTCGGCGAATTAGGGTGTCCCAAAACTCACCTTAGTAATCAAAAACCCCTTAGCAAGCTAGGTACAGTGTCATATTGGATATAACAAACTCTCAATGTTTAGACAATCCAGAATATGAACTTATAGTACCTCAGGATACGTGGAACTCATGAACAGTCGGTCGTTATATATTTTTTAGAAACCAGAACATGGAGTTAAGAAGAACACATGTGTATTTGAAATGTTTATTTACTAATGCCGTCTTCTCAGGCGTAGTATCTTAGATAATACAAGTACACATATTATCAGTAGCAAAATTACCAGCATAGTTACTAGTACATAAAAAGCGAATGGTGACAGTATGTTAACATGCTGTAAATGAATAAGAGTTAGCAACACTTATAAGCAGCCACGGGCCGTGGAGGGAGTTACGGTGGGGCAGGGAGGCGGGGAGGGGGAGGGGCAGGGTGGAGAGGGCTCCACCCTGCCCCTCCCCCTCCCCGCCTCCCTGCCCCACCGTAACTCCCTCCACGGCCCACGGCTGCTTATATCTCACCCTCCCTAATACACATATTATATTATTTGCTAAGAAGGTCTGTTTGTGTTGGTTTAGGGCGTGCCCATACTTTAGTGTCTTAGATTTGAAGGAATCACATCAGCATACACCAGCTCTCTCTTCATGTGAACCGCATCAAGTGTTGTGTATGTGTGTTTGGCAAAGCAATATAAAACCCGCCTCATGCCCAGAATTGGCAGAAGCTGCACTTATGTTATGAGTATGAAGTCGTGGAGATCAGACCTCATAACAATTCTGTATCGTGTTGTTCTTGAAACTTCAGCACTCGCTGTACAGATATAGTTTAACAAGCAAAGCAGATAGTAGAGCAATAACATATTATTCTCATGTAAACCACGATGAACTACTAGGTTGAAAGCTAAAGCAACAACTAAGTGTCGTGTGCAGAAGTTGCAAAAAAGGAAAAATGGCGTTTAAACCGGTAATGAGCCCATGCTAACTTAACACGGTGTAAAGATATCCAGGACCTAGATGACACCTCCCCATGATCCGGAAACGAACTGAATAAGATAATAGAAGTGCCATCTCATGAGAGCAGATTGCAACTTTATATGTGGACGGTCCGCAAGGTAAAACATTAAAAACTAGGAACATTTAATGCTAAAGAAAAATAAAACAGCCAAGTACTTTATCGAGTGTTAAGCCAATAGGCAAGCTAAATAATAAAAACTTGACAAATAAGTCAATGAATTGTCAATGAAATGCTAGTACTCAGCATATCAAACATGAAAAAGGTCTATGACATAACTGTGTATGCAAAATAAGCTGCAACAGCCTCCAATAGGAAGTCACCGTCTTCATCCGAAAAGAGTTCAGCCATCCAATTTAAAAGCGGAAAAGAACATACGTGCTCTCCCAGCACCGGATCCTCTATCACCATCAGAGGACAGCTCGGTGGGTTTTCAAGAAAGCTCTGTTCCAAGAAAGACTGTGTTGCCGCCAGTAAATTCCAGGGACCAATTAGTCCATGCATCAATGCCACAGCCATAATCCTTTCGCCAGGACAAACCAGCTCGTGAGTAATGATAGGAGTCATCAGCTGATTAAAGTCGACGTCAGGAGAAACCGGTCCGCAGAGACACAAATCAATGGCCCAATCGAAATCACAGGTCAGGCAGTGAAATACAGGCTGGACACAGGTGAAGTAGGAGAATCGAAAAGATAATCCATATGCCGTGCTTAATATCGCCAACGGCATTGTGCCATAATATTCTAGCATGCGATTGCGGAACAGTGTCAGCAGCTGCAGGGCGGGAGCTTGCACAGGAGGGACATCCATATTTAAAAATGTAAAAAAGCACAAGAGCGTCCGCTGGTAATGCAAGTAAAAATGGGAATCCACGAAGCAGAGTGGAAAAAATAGAATGAAAGAAAGCAGGGATGATTCCAAAGATTTTCTCAAATGAAGTCACGAGACCACTGGTAACAACTTTAAAAAAGTGCGCCAGGGCCTTTGTGGAGGACGCGTTAAAGATAGTCCGAACCATCTTGCTGAAATGGAAAGGCAAATCTGTATTGAAAAGGGTCTGCACCTCTGTACGGGTGTTCGCTATGTGAAGCACGAAAGTTTCACGGGCCGAACTCAAGGCCACCTCTCTCTGAGACAAAAGAGCTCTTATTCTTGCCATGCCGTTGAAATGTGCTCCCAAGGTTGGTATTTGTGGCGAGATTGAAAACTCCCTTTGTTCATGTGTGGGAGGAAATAGAACATTTCTGCAGCAAATAACCCGTTCACTTACTGTTACGATAAAAGGAATACTTTTAATTAACCCAGAACAATCTTCATTATTGAGCATCAAATAACTACCATTTTCCAACAACTTGAACGTGGGGATGATAGCAGGAACTGGTGTGCCTTGCAACACGCAAGCCATATTTGGTCGGTGTTTGTTGCATGAACCGTGTAACTGTATGTGCCTACACATTAGTGAATGATCTGGCGTCTCAGTGCATTCCTCTCCATTCAGATAAACTTCTTGATCATCTTTGAAACATCTGTATGTGTATGGAAGCGACCAGACCTCATGAAGAAAAGCACTACCTAAAGGTTCATAACAACCTATTGGTATATATTTCATACAATTTGAAAACTTATATAAAGCAAAAGGCAGCGTTATTAAACCGTGGATAAGGCACGTTGCCAAAAAACCCGCAATCCTCTGCTGATGATGTCACTGAGCATGTCATGAATGATGTAATATGTGACATCATCAGCAGTGGATTACGGGTAATAGTATCTCTAGTTTACTCCCCTATAGCTGTCTTTCTTTTAACATAAGTGTCTGTTTCCTTCCCTTATACTTACTGTTCTTTTTAAAAAAAAAATTTTTGGTTCACTTCCGGTTCGCGTACCGGCGAGCGAACTGGGAAGCGAACTACGAGAAATAGAGGTTGGCACAGTTCCAAATATTGTACCAATTTTTTGATAACGGGGAGGTAGTTCTGAAAAGAACTTTTTTTTTATTGTTTTTGTTGTTTTATATTTTTTTTATTTTTTTTCTGAACTTTTTTTACTTTTTTTGAATTTTTCTGAACAGTTTTATATTTTTTTGGGTTTTTCTTGGAGGGGGCAATGAAAACGATTCATTGTAAAGGGCTCAACAGGAGCAACAAAATAAAAAAAAAGTATTTATTATTTGGGGCGTTTCGTACAAACTTGCATATGATTGTCAATAGCTCTGTTGATCAGAGTGATGCTACTTTCTCTATAGCAAATGAATCCATTGCAACGTACGCAGACTTGTTTTACTTCACCAAATCTCATTTGTATATTTGGCACCATCTCCCTGCCCTCTGGTCCCGTTACTTCCGGTACAACAGATCTTCTGGCCATAATAGGGAGATTATCTAGGTCGTTCCGAAACTGTGCAGCACTGTAGTTGTTAGGATGCCACCTAGTCATATGGCGATGCATTGTGTAGTTTCCGAAACTGTATTTTTTGTCGGTCCCTCTGGACAGTCTATCTTGACATATAAGGCAAGTTACGTATCTTGCATTTACTTTTTTCTGACCTTTGGGAATTTTAAAAAATTGCCAAATGAAGTTTTCTTTCCGGTGAGACGTCCTGGGCTCCTCAGGCAAAAACTGCCTCTCTCCGTGCTTGTCGTCCTGTTCCTCTTCTTCCTCTTCTTGTTGAATTATAACTTGAGCAGGTGGTCCACTCTTCCTTGGATGTGGTGGAGGTGGTGGGGAAGCACCAGCTGAAGCTACTAAAGAAGCCATTGCTCACTGGTAACAAAGGGTCTTTCTCTCACAATGATGAAAGTCAGAGTGAGGAAAGAAGGAGGGATTTTCATCATTTGGGAAAAACAAAAGTTCTCAACCAATGAAAAGTGTTCATTTTAGATTATATGACCTAGTCTTACATCATTAGGAAACCAAAAGTGAAATGAACCAATGAAAAGTGTTATTACCAAGTCACATGACCTGCTGTGTTTACGTTAAGCGCTTTGCAGGGCCTCCCGGTTTGCTTCCAGAAACCTGCGCTTTGCGACTCGCTTCGCGTACCAGTTCGCTATCGTAGCACGTCATATGACGTATCACGCGACAACGTGAAACGTCATGCGGACGGGAGGCGTCACGATGTTGTTTTCTAACGCGGCAGTTGCGGTAAAGAAACGTTTACCGGCTCGCGGTCTATTTCGCGGCATCAAGGTCAGCTAACGGGAAGCTTCCCGATTCGCGAAGCGGGAACGAAGAAAAAAAAATATTAAAAAAAAAAATTATTCATAAACATATAACATATATTTTTGGATTTAAAGAAGAATACATTTTACAGCTACAGATATTAGCTGTTAAAAAACCAATGAAATTCACTGAAAAAACCATAGGTTATAGACCATATATAGTTAGGAATTAGCATTTACAAAACCTTGAAAATTCACTGAAAAAACCATAGGTTATAGACCATATATAGTTAGGAATTAGCATTTAAAAAACCTTATTTTACTCACACAAAACCATTGAAATTCCATATATAGTTAGTTGCACTAACTATATATCGCGCACCCGCAATCCACTGCTGATGATGTCACATATTACATCATTCATGACATGGTCAGTGACATCACTGATGACATCACTGATGACATCTCAAATGACATCACTGATGACATCACTGATGACATCACTGATGACAACATCCAGTGACTGTATGTTTCTGTAAAGTTAAAATGTGTCTTACATATTGAAGAATGAGTGGAAGTATAAGTGTCTGGACAAAGGATTTAGTAGGTGCATGACTGAATGTATGAGTGAGTGATTAAATGTGTCTCACTGAGTGCATGGGTTAGTGACTAAACTGTCTTAATTTGTGCATCATTATGTCTGTTGTTCTGTAAACTGCTGCATGTGTTGATCAGTAGCTATATGATTAACTATATGGGTTACTGATTGATTGTCCAAGTATTTGTATGGGAGACTGAGTGTGTGTGTGGCTGGCTGGGAGGTGTGTGACTCTGTGCAGATCAATGTGTACTTGTATCAATGATTGTATAAGAAGGTAAGTATGTGTTAGTATATGTTTGAAAATGTAAGGTGCTCTATGTTTAACTGTATAGACAAGAAAATGGAAGTGTCATTGATTCTTTACAGGACTGACTAGGTGTGTGAGTAACTCCATGGATGAGTGGCAGACTGTGAGTGTCTGTATAGGTGTATGAGTGCATATGATAGTGTTGTAAAGATGAGTGATTGTATGTATGAATGATTGTATGGGTGAATGAGTGAATGTGTGTGTAGACATAGGAATCAGTGAGTGCGTATGTAGTAACTAGTATTGGTGTGTCAATGGTTTCAAAAATTATACTCTGTATTTAACACTGGGTGAAACAGAGGTTATATTAAAATGTGAGGAGATGCATTGTATTGTCACATGAATGATATCATCAGTGATGTGGTCATTGATGTCAAATGAGATGTCATCAGTGATGTCATCAGTGATGTCATTTGAGATGTCATCAGTGATGTCATCAGTGATGTCACTGACCATGTCATGAATGATGTAATATGTGACATCATCAGCAGTGGATTGCGGGTGCGCGATATATAGTTAGTGCAACTAACTATATATGGAATTTCAATGGTTTTGTGTGAGTAAAATAAGGTTTTTTAAATGCTAATTCCTAACTATATATGGTCTATAACCTATGGTTTTTTCAGTGAATTTTCAAGGTTTTGTAAATGCTAATTCCTAACTATATATGGTCTATAACCTATGGTTTTTTCAGTGAATATATATATATCTATATCTATATATATATAGATATAGATATATATATATATATATATATATATATACATATATATATATATATATATATATATTCACTCCACAACCATCGAAGATTTCCGATGAAAAACGGGACACCCAGGGCTGCAATATTCAAGAAGTTTATTTGGCAGATGAAGAAAGTACAGCGACGCGTTTCGCCATTACGGCTTTGTCACGCTCGTCTCATGGCATTCAACATCGTTATTTAAACACCACCCTAGTGCACATAATGAAATTTCAGTGAAATGGCGGCGGCCATTTTGTAACATGCAAGGAACCATCAATTGATAGCACTTTTGAGTTCTTACAACTGTAATATACTGAATGGTCGTTTAACCTTATATTAAACCAAAGTCAAATCATAAAGGAACATGTCTTCTGTTATTTACGATCATTAACCACCAAAGTCAGTATTGTACGTATATTGTATTGCAGTATGCCGTTTTAAAGCCAATGCTAGTATATAATATTCTATTCAACAAATATACATCCCAGTCCTAATGTTGTTAAACATTATCGCATAGCATATGATCCAAAACGGACTATGACACTATTGGACCACCCATCCAGGCGTCATGGTTTGTTTACCTTGTATCGTGATCAAATATCATCTAATGAATCATGGAATACGGCCAAAGAACACATTCTCTCAGTGCCGGTCTGCAACCATATAGATTATGATGCCCCAGTGGGCTCACAAATGAGAAAGTTCTTAAATCGAACATACCTAGTACAATACAGTTTTATACTCCCGATCTGGAGTAGGTTACATAACGTCTTGTCAGACGAAAATATTTGAAAATATTTCTACCATATTATCCTGAATCCTAGATCTCGCCCCAGTGGGCACATCGTTAGGTGAATATGACGTCGTCAATAAATCAAATTAACT
The DNA here is from genome assembly GCF_964261635.1 of Lissotriton helveticus. Lineage (NCBI taxonomy): Eukaryota > Metazoa > Chordata > Amphibia > Caudata > Salamandridae > Lissotriton > Lissotriton helveticus. Next base: position 2,115,097,143 of record NC_136057.1, read on the forward strand.
TAAGATAAGAGTGGTTAAAGTCTCACTGCCAAAAACAGTATTCAATGTTCAACTCTGAATGTGTTGTTCCATAGGTTCAACATGCATTTCAATTGGATCAAATCCATGTAGTTCCGCCCCCACGTGAAGTGTCAATTCCTAAAAATAAAATACATTGTATTAAAAACAAGGAAGCTGCGGAAAGCTGTCATCAATTACTCATACAGGTGGATTGCCAATTCTTCGGTCACATTCAATCCTTTCGGAATTAGACATTCAAAATCCACAATATATTTTGACTCAAGTTTTCTGAGGGATAGTTCTTGATTGCCACCCCTTGGTCCCAATTCCACACTGTCTATGACAACCAATTGCACCAACTGTTCATTTTGCATATGCATTTCAGAAAAATGTCTGGCCACCGGGTAAAGTTTGTTATTGTTATGAATGGCTCGGAGATGTTCCAGTACCCTTTTCTTTGCCGTGTGTTTGGTACTGCCCACATACCATTTGTTGCATGGACAAATCAAAATGTATATACTATGGGTGGTATTGCATGTCAGATGTTTGCGGATAGTAAACGTCCTTTTGCTATTTGGTACACACAGTGTTTTGACATCTTTGCTGAATTTGCAGGCCTTACATTTTCTGCAGCATCTGAAACCCCCATCCCTTTTACTGGAGTCAGTTTTAGAAGTCACATTATTGTGGCTGAGTTCATCTCTTAACGATTTACCCTTTCTGAAAGTAATTTGTGGGTTGTCTGAAAGATATTTTTTCAAATGTGCATCCGTTTGTAGGACATGCCAGTGTTTTTGGAGAATCTTACGCACATTATGAGCTTGTTCTGAATACGTGGTGATGAATCTGACCTTGTCTGTCTCTTCTATATTAGTCTGCGGGATCAGTAACTCTTCTCTTTTTTTCAAAGCTACTCTGTCTCTGGCGGCATTGATTATTTTTAAACTATAACCTCTGCTACGAAATCTTTCACACATGGTGTTCTCTTCTTCCTGATATGTGTCTATGTCACTGCAGTTGCGTTTGGCACGCAGTAGTTCCCCATAGGGTATACTATTGATTAAACTGCGTGGGTGACAGCTGGTTGCATTCAAGATGCTATTGCCTGCTGTCTTTTTTCGGTATAGTTTGGTCTTCAACAAGTTGTTCTTCACTACCACCTGCACATCCAGAAATTCCACTTCTGTGGTACTGTAGTTTCCAGTAAGTGTGAGATTCAGAGAGTTTGAATTTAGTTTGTCAATGAAGGATTGAAGTGAGACAGTGTCCCCACGCCAAATAAAAAAGATGTGGTCTATGTATCTCAGCCACAGGGCCACTTGATCGAATTCTGCCATTTCCCTGACGACCTGCTCCTCCCACCAGCCCATGAAAAGATTCGCATAGCTGGGGGCGAAGCAGGTCCCCATGGCCGTGCCCTGTGACTGTCGATACAAGACTTCATCAAAATAAAAGAAATTGTTAGTAAGACAAAATTCGATCATCACCACTAACATTAGTGAATGTTGTGAGAAGGATGCAGATCTGGTTCTAAAAAAGTGTCTTACAGCGTCTAATCCTTGTTGGTGTATGATACTGGTATATAAGCTGCTAACATCAAGTGTAGCTAGCATGTAATCTTCTTCCCAATAGATGTCCTTTATAACTGTGAGAAAGTGGGTAGTATCCTTAATATATGAAGGAAGAGACATCACATATGGCCTCAAAAAATAGTCAATGTATTTCGAAGTACATTCCATCAGTGAGCCTATAGAGGACACAATAGGACGACCAGGGGGATTTTTAGGGTCTTTGTGCAGTTTCGGAAGTAAATAAAGTACCGGTGTTCTAGGGTGTGCACAGTAAAGGTATTGATACTCCTCTTGTTCAATTAGACCTTTGTCTTTCCAATCAAAAAGTAGTTCCCTATACTTCGTGATGGAACGTAATAACTCCTCCTTGTTGCTCTTACAATAGCAATTTCCATCGCCCAATTGACGATAACCTTCCTCTAAATATTTCATCTTATCCAGTATCACCACGTTGCCTCCCTTATCACTTTCTCTGATGACAATGGTGTTATCTGTCTTCAGTTGATCAAGGGACACAATTTGGTCAGGGGATAAGTTTTTCTTGAATTGTGCAATTTTTTGATATCTCATTTTTGTTAGATCTTTCCCAACTCCTCTTTCAAAGACATCAATTGCGTCACATTGTACATTTGGTAGGAAGATCGATTTGGGTTTAAAATGAGATCCTGGATTGACTCCTAGATCTGTCCCCAATACATCCAGATCTGTAATGTTGGTGGGATCAGAGCTTAATACATTAATAAACGCTGCATCATTCGCGTCAAGATTGCAAATAGTTGTAGAGGTACTCACAGTTTCTTGCGTCTTTGGTTTGGTCGCATACCATTTCTTGATTTTCAATTTCCGTGAGAATAGGAATAAGTCAATCCGAGTCTCAGCAAAGTTCATGTTGTTAGAGGGGCAGAAAGATAATCCTAAAGCCAATGTTTTCTCTTCTTCTTTGCTCATTGGCCTTTGTGAGAGGTTAACGACTGTCATATTCATTTTTGGTTCTTTGCGCTCCTTGTCATCATTCCCATGGAAGCTTTGTTGCCGTTTGCGCCACCTCTTTTTGGCTTGTTTGTTCCGCCGGTTCCGCCTCTGTGCCCGCGACCTCGACCTCTTGCTGGACTTCCCGCCTGGTATGTATCGTTTCGTGTCTTGCTGATCATCTGAAACTGGAGTAAAAAATTGGGGTTTTTTGAGGGACCCTCAATTGCTTCCTGGATGGTTTCCACCGTCGAGGCATCCGAAATGTTTCCATCTGAGATATCACTCTCCGTTGTATCTTGATTGGTCCTGGTATGGCATACTGTTGTTATTGCTGCTCCTGTTTTCTTATCAAACAGATGGTCATATTTTTTGTGGAAGGTAAGTGTTCTACCCGCCTGGTAATCTCTATAATCTCTTATAAATTTCCTCTGTTTTTTAGCGGTAATTTCCTCTTCCAGTTTTTCCATTCTGACGGTTAATTTCTTAAGAAAATCCTCCAGCGCCTCCTTGGTCATCAGTTGACTAATTTCTCCTGTTAGCTTTTCTATCTCTGCCAGTATTTTTGCTCTGTCCTTAAAGGCGTATTTGACCAGAATTCGCATCATTATGCTGGAGCACGCTGCTGAATTATCAGACCATTCCTGGAGCATTTCCAAATCCGGGTCTTCATATGTGGGAACTTTGAATACACGAAGCCCCCTCGGGACTCTCTTGACATCAATGTAGCGTTGTAGCGACTCTGCTTCCCACCATTTGCCAAGTTCCTTTTTGTATAGTTTCTCCAATATCACTAGTTTAGTTTGTAAGCTTGTGTCTGGGCTGCTAGTAGTGGGTGCCATGATTTCACAGACCATGCTGTTTGGGTCTGTTGCAAAAAGCTTGTCCGCAGCTTTCTTTCGACGAGCATCTATCTCACCCGCCATGTTGTTGAAATAGAATAAACTTCTATGCAGCCCTGTGCGCACAGTATAATCTTTTCAAAGTTATTTGATAAACTAACAGTGCGCTCCCCGCCTCTGGACTATGCGCAGTTAAATCTCTCAATCCGTGAGGGTTACCGTCAGTATTCCGTGACCATCAGCTCCACACCGCTCCCGATGGGATCCGTTGGTCCTTTTCCTGGCTAATCACTCCTCAATCACCTGTATGCGCAATTGTTCGAATGTTCGTCCGTCCCAGATCTTGACATACAGATCGTCAAATCAAAGGGTTATCCGGGGTCTTTTTGGGTTCACCTCCCCAGAAAAAACGGAACGGCGTATCTTTAAATCCAGTGGGTCAGCTTACTCCTTTTGACAAGAATTCTCCCCACCACCGCTGGTTAAGGGTAGGCTGGCATGGGCGGTCCCGTTGCAGCCACCAGCTGGCTGTGTCAATTCACTCCACAACCATCGAAGATTTCCGATGAAAAACGGGACACCCAGGGCTGCAATATTCAAGAAGTTTATTTGGCAGATGAAGAAAGTACAGCGACGCGTTTCGCCATTACGGCTTTGTCACGCTCGTCTCATGGCATTCAACATCGTTATTTAAACACCACCCTAGTGCACATAATGAAATTTCAGTGACATGCAAGGAACCATCAATTGATAGCACTTTTGAGTTCTTACAACTGTAATATACTGAATGGTCGTTTAACCTTATATTAAACCAAAGTCAAATCATAAAGGAACATGTCTTCTGTTATTTACGATCATTAACCACCAAAGTCAGTATTGTACGTATATTGTATTGCAGTATGCCGTTTTAAAGCCAATGCTAGTATATAATATTCTATTCAACAAATATACATCCCAGTCCTAATGTTGTTAAACATTATCGCATAGCATATGATCCAAAACGGACTATGACACTATTGGACCACCCATCCAGGCGTCATGGTTTGTTTACCTTGTATCGTGATCAAATATCATCTAATGAATCATGGAATACGGCCAAAGAACACATTCTCTCAGTGCCGGTCTGCAACCATATAGATTATGATGCCCCAGTGGGCTCACAAATGAGAAAGTTCTTAAATCGAACATACCTAGTACAATACAGTTTTATACTCCCGATCTGGAGTAGGTTACATAATGTCTTGTCAGACGAAAATATTTGAAAATATTTCTACCATATTATCCTGAATCCTAGATCTATCTATATATGATGTAATATGTGACATGATCAGCAGTGGATTGCGGGTGCGCGATATATAGTTAGTACAACTAACTATATATGGAATTTCAATGGTTTTGTGTGAGTAAAAAAAGGTTTTTTAAATGCTAATTCCTAACTATATATGGTCTATAACCTATGTTTTTTTCAGTGAATTTCATTGGTTTTTTAAAAGCTAATATCTATAGCTGTAAAATGTATTCTTCTTTAAATCAAAAAATATATTTTATATGCTTATTGATAATTTTTTTTATTATTATTTTTTTTTGTTCGCTCCCGGTTCGCGAACCGGGAAGCTTCCCGTTAGCTAAATTTGGTGCCGCGACCCGGTCCGCGAACCGGTAAACGTTCCGTTTGCGCAACTGCCGCGTTAGAAATCAACATCGTGACGCGTCGCGGAAGCGCGACGTATCACGTTGTCGCGTAATGCGTCTTATGACGTGCCGCGTTAGCGCACCCGGAAGTGCTCCGGTACGCGAACTGAGACGCGAAGCGCAGCTCCCCGGAAGCGATCCGGGGCGCGTCACGAAAGCGCGACGTATCGCGTTGCCGCGTAATGCGTCTTATGACGCGCCACGTTAGCGCACCCGGAAGTGCTCCGGAGCGCGAACCGAGGCGCGAAGCGCAGCTCCCCGGAAGCGATCCGGGGCGCGTTCCACAGCGCGTAACATAAGCGTAACAGGTCATGTGACTTGTTAATACAACTTTTCATTGGTTCATTTCACTTTTGGTTTCCTAATGATGTAAGGCTAGGTCAGGTGACCTAAAAATAACACTTTTCATTGGTTTAGAACTATTTTTTCCCCAAATGATGAAAGCCCCCACCTTTTTTCTCACTCTGACTTTCAACTTTGTGAAAGGAAGACCTATTTTGCTCAGTGGAAAATGGCTTCACTAGTAGCTGCAGCTGGTGCACCCCCACCACCACCACCACCTCCTCATAGGAAGAGAGGACCACCTCCACAGTTCCTTCCCAACACAGAGGAGGAAGAGGATCAAGAAGAGGAAGAGGAAATACAGGGAACACAGTTTTTACAAGAGGAGCCCCGGGTATCTCATCATAAAAATAGTTTCATTTGGCAGTTTTTTTCTTTTCCTGAAGGACAGAAAAAAGTTAATGCTCGGTATGTGACGTGCCTCATATGCAAAGAGGACTTATCTAGAGGCACAGATAAGAAGTATAGTTACGGCAACTATACTATGCACCGTCACATGCTGAGGTGGCATCCACTAAATTACAGCCGGGCACAGATGCGTGACCTCCAGGAAAACCCACCAACTCCTGTGGCCAGGACATCGGCACAGGTATCTCTGTCGGGGCCAGAGGCACGGGAAACAGTGCCAAACATTCAGGATAACTTTATCCACATGAAGATTGTCTGTTTATATTGCGGTACCTTACTCTCATGTGCCAATATGAGCATTAACTTAATAAACAGAGCATTTGAAAACCACAAGTGCTCTAAACGCCCCAAAAAATAAAAAAAATGTTTGCTCCTGTTGAGCCCTTTCCAATGCCTGTTTTTTGTTGTTCCCCCCCCAAAAAACCCAAAAAAACATAAAATTGTTCCAAAAAAAAAAAAAAAAAAAAAATGTTCAGAAAAATAAAAAAAATATATAAAACAACAAAAACATTAAAAAAAAGTTCTTTTCAGAACTACCTCCCCTTTATAAAAAAATTGCTAGAATGTTTAGCACTCTGGCAAGCTCTATTTCTATTGGTTCGCTTCCCGGTTTCGCTCGCCGGTACGCGAACCGGGAGCGAACCAAAAAAAAAAAAAAAAAAAAAAGAAGAGTAAGTATAAGGGAAGTAAACAGAGAGTAATGTTAAAAGAAAGACAGCTATAGGGACTAAACCAGAGATACTGTTTAATAGATTTATTTACCGAAGGAAAGATGGAAGAGGATATAATTGTGAAAAACAAAATAGATAAGGAAATGAAAGAAAAAAAGGAGAGTAGAAGAATAACACAGAAGAGTTTCTTAGAGAATGTGAGTGAATGTTCAAAATAAGATTAAAACATGTGGAATAACAGAGAGAAAAAACAGAAAGCAGAAAAGAAGAAGTAACAGAAAAAGAATAATTGAAACAGCAAAGAAATGTAAATAACATAGGCCCATATTATCAACATAGGCAATAAAAGTTTTGCAGCTTTTATCGGCAGAAATGTGTCGCTAAAGCCGCTTTTGCGGCAGAAAACTGCCGCTAAAACCGCTTTTGCAGCAGTTTTCTGCCGATAAAAACAGCAATAATTTTATTGGCTTTGTTCATAATATGCCCCTTAGTGTGCTTCAACTACACAGAGAAAGCATAATGAACAAGTAGTGAAAGAGTGATCAGTCAAAGACACTAAGAGTAATAGAGACGGAGTGAGTGAACAAGAGTGAGGAACTATGAGAAGAGAGGGACTGAGAAAGGAGTGGAAGGAGTAGAGTAAGTAAGTAATAGAGACAGGAATGAGGGAAGTAGCAAAGGCAGGAAAGTGAGGGTTAAAGAAATGAAGCAGTGGAACTAATAGTAGTTAAATGTGATAGAAATGTAATGAAAAGAGTACAAAACATTTACCTTATAATTGTCGTTAACTTAGTCACATGTTATTTTTATACTTTCAATCTGTGAAAGAGAGAACAAACATTTGAAAAATATTAAAACATGTATTTAAAAATTAGAAAAGACAAGGGAAAAGATTGAAGGACAAACAGTTTTTCAACAACTTTGACACTTACAGAAGCTTCTGCTTCTCCAGGCCCCCTACACAGTCCTAAAGATATACATTTTAAACTAACAGTATATTGATGCAGATGAAGTGAGGCCTATCTTGGAACATGGTGCATCTTTTGCACTGCTGTTGTCTCACAAAAGTGACGCAATGGCAGCGCAAAAGAGGTGCACAATCATCATAAAACTGTTCCTAACATTTTAAATGATTGTTTCAAGATGGCAATAAGGTGTGTCCTATCCAGACGTTTGTTTCAGGTGAGGCCTACTCAGGGTTGCAGATGAAATTTACGCTTGTTGAAGAGTACAGAGGAGATAATACATGTGCAGGCCTACCAATAAAGTTCAGACCTCCTCTGTTTCCCTGGACAAGCCTAAACTTCATCTGCACAATGTGATTCGTAATGTTAGGAAACACAGGTAATGTATTTGAAAAACGTGCAATTTCTTTTGCTCATTTCACAATCCCATCACTTGTGTTTCCTTTGGTTAGGTATCTCATTGTGCAGATGTAGTCCAGCATATGAAAGAGTACGCACTGCATGCAACAACTTTGACACTTACTGAAGCCTCAGCTTCTGCATGCCCCCTACACAGTTTTAAATGTATATCATAAATACAAAAAGTACAGAATTAATTATACATGTTAAATGGTTTATTTTTGCTGTTCTCAGAATTTATCAAATTTCACTAAAAACAGTGACTTGAAGGTATTCATCATATAACAGCGGGGGAAAAAAACACAATCAAAATGATTGTGTTTAAAAAACCCATATAACATAACCAATCAGAAATCAGAACTCCTCAAAAGTAACTTACTTTCCATGACGTCGAAGGATGTCCTATGAACAGCTTACACTCGGTTGTGCTGTTTTTATTTTCAGCCCGCCACTTTCTGAAAGAAAACCTCCATCGTTTTGAAAAATATGTTACATACAATAAATGACTTCTCGCTCTCTACCACATGTTTCCACAAGGCCAAATCATGTAAGAGCCATTTATAACTCTTGGAATTCTTGTAAGCAAATCCCGTCATTTTGGATTTCCGCAACTTTCAGAAAGAAAACGTTCAAGATCACTTTCACAATCCTGGACTAGTAATATCTTACCCTTCTTGCTCACTCATGTTCTACATTTCCTATGACACTGATACTGCTTACTATGAAGCAGACTTACACTACCTCTATGACTACTACAATTATTTAATTGTCTACATCACTTTTAATCACAAAGCAATATAAAACAGTAGATAAAATTATATCAACCCCTAGAATCATTATACGCCAGTTACCTACCCTAAATTCTCTTTTCTGAAAACAGAAAGTAAGAATATTTTTAAATAAAAAGGCAACATTGTATCGTAGTCAAATGGGAATAATTTCCGAAACAGCAAATTTTTTTACATTTTAAGCTGTGTAATAAGCGGCTCTGTCAAATGACCATCATGCCATATAATAGCTGCAGTTACAAATGTTCTTCCTAAAATCAACGACTGTGTAGCCACAACATTTGTAATTAAAGTTGAAGACTTACTTTCATCAGGTTTATATAGTTGGATTTTTAAAATGACATTATAATCAAAAGTTTGGACCAATAATCTAGACAGCATTGCAGACTTACATTCCCTCTACTCCATGTTTTGATTGGCTGCTTGAATTAGCTTATAAAAAGAAACAGTTTTTCTGAACTCATTCAAAGTGCAGTTATTTTTCCATGACGTCAAGTGTTATGGTAAGAAGACCGTTTGCTTTGGGAGATACTCTGTTGTCCTTCAACTAATCTGTGCCCACCACTTTCTGTAAGAAAATCTTCTTTTTTTCCAGGAACTATTTAATACTCAAAAATAACTTATGTCTCTGTACTACACTTATCCTCAAGGCCAAATCGTGTAGGAGCCATTAGAACCTCTTGAAATTCCTCAGAGCACATCCCGAGATTCTTTCCCTAAAATTTTGGTTTTAAAAACACCAGGTAAGAATTTTTAAGGTCATACGTCAATTTTTTTTTGAAAGTTAAAACAGAATCGTTGCAGAATGACCAGCCGTTTCTAGACTTTAAATAAGCTGTGTAATGTCCTGATGTTATTGAAGGACCGTCATGATATATAATTGCTGCAGTTACAAAAGTCCTTCCTGATATTGACAACTGCGAAGCTACAACATTTTTTATTAAAGTTGTCAATTTTGTTCCATCAGGCCTACATCGTTGGAACATTAAAATGACATACTGGCCATATGTTCGTATAAATAATGTTGACATCATTTCAGATTTACATTGGCTACAGTCCATGTTGTGATCAGCTGCTTTTACTAGCTTATTAAAGGACACTGATTTACTGTCTGGCAAAGTTAAATATATAAATCTTTCTGAGTCTACACTAGTAGTACTTGATACCCTACAGTTCTCGCAGTCATGCTGCCATTGATAAGAAAGCCCAAACAGGTGATCTACATCTACACCTTCAGCATGCAATACATCAAGCATATACATTAAAAACTCCTGACAATCTTGCTGAATATTTTGAGAGCATTGTGTTTGACCTGAACATCTGTCTAACAGATTTCGAATTTCAGACACACTTTCTATTTTTGTTCTATCAGTGCTACATTTCTCTAACACAGAATTTAACAAACTGCAAAATCTGTGATCCGAATTGACCACAATCTCTTCTTTTACATTTTCTAGAGAAAACAAAACATTAACCACTACATTAGCATAGCAGTTGACACCAGAACTGTTTTTAAATTGAAAACCAACAACATCTTCAACAGAATCCTTTTTCTTTCTGCTTATAATTTCAGGTTCATCGACTTTTCGTCTTTTTGCTACAACCTCCCTAGTATTGGTCACATTTCTTCGTTTCCGGCCTACCACACGTTTCTCAAACAAAGGATATTGAGGCAAATGTGACGCATACTCTCTTCTTAACCTATTGTATTCCTTAACACAATCTAGATCCGCACAAATGTTTGTGACATCACACTCAATCAAGTACAATCCCGATAAAGTTCTAACTCGTGACAATGCCACATATGCCATACCCTCCTTGAACACAGAACTGCCAATATTCACCAATGCACTGTCTACACTTAAACCTTGTGATTTATGGATTGTCACCGCATATGCCAAGCAAACAGGAAACTGCTTACGGCGAACATATAAGTCTTTTACAAGCAAAAATCTAGCAGAACAACGACCAATTAGCTGTACTTCCTCAATGCCATCAAATTTAATTTTTAAAAATTCAATTCCATCTCTATTTCTGTATTTCACAAAATCAACAACATTACCCATTGATCCATTTACCAGACCTCTTTCAACATGTAAATTCCTTCTTAAAATTATACGGCAATTTAAGCACACATTCAGAGTCTTTTCAAAACCTGCAGTTTTAGATATAGTCTTCTCTAATGAATCCAATTTTGTTTTCAAATTCTCAGACAAAATAATTGTTGATCCCATATGCTCTACTCTGTCAATAGCTTCCAGTTTCACAATCTCTTGGTTTTCTAAATGCAACATTTTGTTGTTGAAGATGGCACATTCTGCAAGAGTTGGCATCAAACATATTCCAGATTTCTTCTCAGTAATTTTCTGAAAAATATTCTCAGGCACAACGTCTTGTTCTGGATATAAATTTGACAGTAATCGTGCATGTAAAGCTTGTTTCCCATGCTCGGTCACTTTTCCAATTCTAACATCTTGTAGAATATTCTTGTAAACTTCATCCTTCGCCTGACGCATATTTTCATGCAGTTCAGCATAATTGAAGTTTAACCATATATTGACGTTGCCAATGCTCCCTAGGCACTTCCTGGTATCTTCATGCATGAGCATTTTGAACACAGGTTGTCCTTTCCCTGGTGTCAGCTGCAGAAGATCTCCGAAAACAATGATGTGTTTGCCACCAAATAACACATCATACTCTGTTTTAAGAACTTCTTGCATTCTCAAATGCACAAAGGCAAGCATGACATTGGAAACCATGCTTACTTCGTCAATGATAAGAAGTTTCATTTTCCTCAAGACTCTTGAAACTTCACAACAAGCATCTCCAGATAACTTGTGGTATTGTAATTTGTTATCATGCTCCACTGGCAGCATCAGTAGACGATGCAAAGTAATACCTTTAATGTTATGTGCTGCCAGTCCAGTTGGAGCGGTGACAACACAAGACAGCGATGACTCAGTCCTTTCCTTCAAATAACATGAAATTGCTTTAATGAGGAAACTCTTTCCAGTTCCCGCTTCTCCACTCACGTACAGTCGGACAGGCTTCAATGACGTACATGAGCACTCCTTCTTCTCATGACTTAATCCATGATCAATTTGCTTGGTAACTTCGTCATATATTTTCCTCTGCTCAACGTTGAGTTGTCTTTCCAAGTCTTCTAAGTTAACCGCATCCTCCTGAGCATGTGCCATGGCTCTTTCCACTTCATTCATGGCAGTGGCGGCTTCATTTTCGATAACAGGTCCTCCTAGTGGATCCTGACTCAATGAAACAGAACTCTGACTGTCCTGAGAACTGTCTCTGGCAATCTCGGCTGCAATCGTTGCTTCCTGCTCTATTTCCGCATTCAACATTTCTACATATTTGGGAAAAGCAGGACATTCTATGGTCTCCTTGGCGGCAGTGAAAGAGTCTTCGTAACAGAGGAAATCTCCAAGCAGTTCCTCTTCTGCACGCCAAGGCTTGAAAAGTTGCAAAAGTGCTATATAGAAAAACTCCTTTTTTTCAGGAGATTCGCCTTTCAATTTTCGATGGTTTACCAAGTGGCATTTTCTTTGCTTGACCAGACATCCCAGCATACACTCCTTTATCAATATCTTCTTTGATGTTCCTCTTGAATATGTAATTTTGTAGAACCTCATACAGACAAACATTCTCGAGGTGACTGCTTCGATTTGGATAATATGTATCCAACATGTTGGTCTTCAAAATGTCGGTACTGTTTGGCTCCTTTTCCGCCAAATACTCAATTTCCCGCACAGGTTTCAGAACTCGATTACGCGTTGCAGCAAGACCAAGACTCGCCCAAACGATACTCCTAGATTTGGCATAGAGACTTGCTGAAGACAACCGGTCAGAACATTCGTAAGCTCCGATTTCTCGATGCGACAACATCTTCAGACTGAAACTGTACAACTTCTTACTGAGGCTCTTTTCATGGGAAATGTCCTCCCACATATCCTTCAATTCTATCTTTTCTTTTTTGGTGATGTAAGATGTCACATACCGAGCCACAGCCATACAGTTATCAGCCACAAACTGTATATCCATGTTAGCATTCCACATGGACAAAATCACTGGGTTGTAGTCGTTGATGTACTTGGACTCTTCGTTCCTCTTCAAATTGTATGTGTTTTTAGGTGATTTCTTCATCACATTATGTCGCAGCGAAGACATCAAACTGTTCACTCTTCCTTTAGAAATCACCGGTCGTGGAAAGGCGAAACGACATTTGGTGTAGAACTTGTCCTTGTTTCTGAATTTACGACGACAGTACTTTCCGCAACGATGGCTTTGGAAGCGTAGAACTTGTTCTCTTAGGCTTTTGTCCTCCTTTGCGTTTGGAACAGCACATGTAGAATACTGTTCTATGAAACTCATCACTAAGTCTTCTGGATCTGTTGCAAATTTAGGTGCATCCTTGATCCACAGCAGCATATGTATATGAGGAGCACCTCTTGCTTGGTACTCCTTTCTCCAGAAGAAATCCAACACCTCTCCAAGAGGTGGATTCTTCTTATTCATGATGAAAGACATCATAGCTTCAAATCTATGATTGAAGTACCTGCATACATTCACTGGATCCAAAGAGCACAGTTCTCCGGGTGTCTCGAATTTGATGTTTTCGATGTTTCCATTTGCCTCTCGTAGAAATTCAAGTAAGTCTTCCCAGCCATACTCGGCACAGCTCAGAGTGAGGAACCATGTGGGAGTTCCTAAGTTCCTCAGCATACATTTTAAATCACCATGACGACGGTACCAGTACTCATTAGTACCACGCTGACACGCCATGAGATTAATCAGGTGACAATCCAAAATACTGTCTTGGACATTGACTTTATCCATAAAGTCACTTGCCGAGATGTTTTGCATCTGTATACCACTTTTCAAGATGTGGTTCACTGCATATGACAGTCCAGACAGATCGCTTTCAAACAGGAGATGAAACAAATAGGGAATGCATTGTCGAAACCTAGCATCTTCTGCATACAATCGTAAAGTCCGGTATTCAGAAGCAGGAATTTGATGAGGTCGCTCATCATATCTTCCTCCTTGACCTGTTGGAAATAGCTGTGGGAATCACCGAGCTTCCAAACTTTCCTCCCAGACACTAATGGGACTCCCTTTGGCTTGTTTCATTTGAAACAACTCAATAGCATTCCCCATGACTTCCTTGGAATGCAAAGGATGAACACTATAATGTTCATATATTTCTTCACTTTTAGAGGGTTCTACTTTCTCAATTTGACCAGCACACAAATCGCTATCCTCTTCCTCACTTACTTCCTCTTCTGCAACATATACATTCTTATAGTACTTATTATTTTTTTTCAAATACAATGTTGCCTTTTTGACTTTCCTAACATCCACTAAATCTTGCCATATTTTTTTATTCTTTGTCGGAACCCCATTAACTAAGATAACCAGAGGTTCCTCTTCCACTTTTTCTACTCCAATTGTGTTAATGTTTTTCTTCAAATCTAGAGGCAAATAAACAACTCTTCCCTTTAATCCTCTCTATAAATCTGATGGAGGCAATTTCCCTGTCTTTGGCTCCATTCTTACAATAGCCTGAAAGGGATGGATACTTTGAATCAAAATAGATTCATAAGTATTTAAATCCTTCAATTCAGAAGGAATCTCAACCAATTCCAGATTATTATGAACCGCTCTAGCAGGCATCTGGTTTTGATTTAATTTATTACAACAATAAGTACACACACGTTGATCCGATCCCAAATCAAAACAATTTTCTACCATCAAGTATGTAGCGTAATCCTTCCATTCACTATTATTTTCCCTTTCACTTTTTGCATATAAATCCACTAACTTAGTCTGATTCTTATAATAAGTGCGTCGACAACACACACAAGTGAAATTAGGCCTCTCACTTGATTTCACCTGAAACGTGGCAATTTCCTTCTGAAAATTATCTGTACTGGAAACCTGTACACTATCTTCCACATTACCCTCTTCTTCTGGGTCAATTTCAACATTCTCCTCTTTACTTCCAAAGTAACAAAACTCAATTTCTTCACACATATTCTTCACATCTATTTCAGAACCATGCAAAAGAGCAGCGCATAATTGTTTAAGCATAACTGCTGGACTCTTAGCATAATACAACATTCTAACTAATTTCCTCACTTTAATATGATGCACTGCTAGCATCCTGAAATGATGAAAAACACTCTGGCATACTCTCCTGGAAAGACAAGCCAGTGAATGACCATGCAAACCTGTCACTTCTCTCACTCTGCAAGGATCTAATTCTTGCAACAACTTCATTTTCTGCTTCAAACTTTTCTTATTAAATGTCCGTACAAAATCACAAAGCAAATTGATGGAATCCTGTCGCACACTGCAAATACTACTACACTTCCAGGTGTACACAGGTCCCTTAGGACGTCTTCCTAAAACCTCATTACCTAACATCTCTTCTGCCTCTGTTGTCACAAGTTTTTCTTTTTCAACTGGACAACCATCTTTCACCTCATAAGCTCGACCGCTGGTGTCAACTGCATGCACCAAATCATTATCCTGGAAATAACTCTCCTCATTGAAAAATGCCTCACAACTTGAACTATGCATCCATTCTCCGGAAAAAACTTCACAAAAATTACTACGATTAACTATTCTCTTCCATCTACTATTTCTTTTGAAATCATAAATTGCCTTGTTTAGCTTCCTAATTCTATTGATTATCAAAATAAATAACTTTCGTTTAATTTCAAATGCCTGATCAATAACTTTCTCAATTTTTTTTTTCTCTTATAAAAAACCACTTTCTGTTGACCTTTCTTAATATTTTTTAACAAATTGCCAATTATCCTGTTGCGGAACATTCGTTTACGAATGTCCCTAAACTGTTGTTTCCTTCTAATTTCATGCACAGAGTTATCTCTTGCTCTAGCAGTAACATTTTTGATTGGCCTTTCCTTTCCGTTTAAATTGCTTCTCTTTTTCTGGACAAAACCATTTTCTGTAGTACTACTTTTTTTTCTAGAAATGTTTCTTATGAATGTTTTCGTGGTCTTACCCGGTGCTTTCTTGGTGACTTGACGATTTTTTATTGTAGAGGACTGCTGCAGTAAATGATGGACCTGCTGTCTTTGACGTTTTGTAGCCTTTCTCATTATATCCTTAGTTGGCATTCTCAAAATTTGAAATGATCTGCAGTTGAATCTGTGGTAAAATATAATAAAAAATGTTATTAACCACTATTACCAAACAGTAAATCAATAACAGTCATCAAAAACTTAACACACTACTTGACATTTTTACATAGAATTTTTTTTAGTGCTTTGGCAAATTTAGAATACACAAATAGCAGAAAAGAAATGGAATTCTTCTTCATTTTAACTGTCCTGTTTTATATGTGAATCTGATCTAATTTTATGAGCATATTTTAATATTTTATTGAAGACACTACACATAACCTGTTTTTGAAGGTGTGTTTAATTTTAAATGAAACGGTTTACATTTTTACTTTTCATTTATTGTAAATTTTAAAAATAAATGTTTATAGTTCCATAGGCTCAAGCAGGTCAGCTTCCAACCCTATGTCATACAATTCTGACAAATCGGCATCCTCATCATGTTCTTCATCATCCTCAGGATTTAAATCATCCAAGGGATCTACTTCCACTGACCTTTCAATTACAAGTTCAATGATGAGGTCGAGATCAAGTGATTGCTGATTGTCACTCATGGTTGATGTTGTCGTTATCTTTAAAGAAAGAGAACAACAATGAGATGTTGCAGAGTAAGAGACAAATGTCAGAGATTATAATAAAATTGTTTAACAGGAGTAACATTTTGCAGCTATTATTTAGCCATGTCCAGCGATGCTGAGGAGGTGAGGCCTATGTCCAAGTTTTCAGTGAACAGGACTCATCTCTTCTTAACCTTGGATAAGCCTCACTGACTCTGTGTCCCCTGCTCATACTTAAATGTACAGGGGCAGATTTATGCTAAGTGGCGCATCCCCACGGATGCACCAGTTAATGTGCACCGCTGCTCTGCCACCCATAGTGTGCCGCATTTACAATGTGGAGCACCATTGAGCAAAAACAGCACAGATGCGTCACGCATCTGTGCCGCAAAAGCAGCACATTGCAGGAATCACGTCATAAGCGCGACATGTCTACTGCAATGCACAGGAGGAAGCCTCACATTGCATGGTGCATCAGTTCTTATGCCTGTTTCAAACAGGCATAAGGATTTGATTCAGCAATGCTATAAAGCTGACTCAGTGAAATCTTCTAAATTTCACTGTGTTAGTTTTACAGGGCTTTCATGCAAATTAATGCATACCTTGCAACAAAACACCTATATGAAAACTGACGCAGGTTTCATGTGGCACAGGACTTTACAGCATGACACATCTGCCTAGATGCATCAAGTTGTAAATATGTCGCCACATAGCAAATCTTTTGCACGGCCGCTGCGTCACAAAAGTGACGCAAAAGAGACATACACCTATCATAAATCTGTCCCTAACATTTTAAATGATTGATTCAAGATTACGATAAAGTGTGGCCTATCCAGAGGTTTGTTTGAGGTGAGGCCTACTCAGGGTTGCAGATGAAATTTACGCTTGTTGAAGAGTACAGAGGAGATAATACATGTGAAGGCCTACCAATGAAGTAAGTCATATCCACTTCACTCTTGAACAAAGGCCAGACCTTTTCTGTGTCCGTGGACAGACCTAAACTTCATCTGCACAATGTCATTCGTAAACTTAGGAAACACAGGTGATGTAATTGAAACATGTGGAGTTTCTTTTCCTCATTTCACAATCACATCACCTGTGTTTCCTTTGCTTAGGTATCTCATAGTGCAGATGGACTCTAGCATATCAAAGAGTACACATAAGTTGAGCAGTGTATACAACAATTTTGACATTTTCAGAAGATTCAGCTTCTTATCTTGTTGGAGATGAAATGAGGCCTGTCTTGCAACATGGTGCATCTTTTGCATCACTGCTGCATCGGTTTCATGTGGCACGGGACTTTACAGCATGACACATCTGCCTAGATGCATCAAGTTGTAAATATGTCACCACATAGCAAATCTTTTGCACCGCCGCTGCGTCACAAAAGTGACGCACAGTGACGCAAAAGAGGCATACACCTATCATAAATCTGTCCCTAACATTTTAAATGATTGATTCAGGATGACGATAAGGTGTGGCCTATCCAGAGGTTTGTTTAAGGTGAGGCCTACTCAGGGTTGCAGATGAAATTTACGCTTGTTAAAGAGTACAGAGGAGATAATACATGTGAAAGCCTACCAATGAAGTAAGTCATGTCCACTTCACTCTTGAACAAAGGCCAGACCTCTTCTGTGTCCGTGGACAGGCCTAAACCTCATCTGCACAATGTCATTCGTAAACTTAGGAAACACAGGTGATGTAATTGAAAAATGTGGAGTTTCTTTTCCTCATTTCACAATCACATCACCTGTGTTTCCTTTGCTTAGGTATCTCATAGTGCAGATGGACTCTAGCATATCAAAGAGTACACATAAGTTGAGCAGTGTATACAACAACTTTCACATTTACAGAAGATTCAGCTTCTTATCTTGTTGGAGATGAAATGAGGCCTGTCTTGCAACATGGTGCATGTTTTGCATCACTGCTGCATCGGTTTCATGTGGCACGGGACTTTACAGCATGACACATCTGCCTAGACGCATCAAGTTGTAAATATGTCGCCACATAGCAAATCTTTTGCACCGCCGCTGCGTCACAAAAGTCACGCACAGTGACGCAAAATAAGCTTACACCTATCATAAATCCGTCCGTAACATTTTAAATGATTGATTCAGGATGACGATAAAGTGTGGCCTATCCAGAGGTTTGTTTGAGGTGAGGCCTACTCAGGGTTGCAGATGAAATTTACGCTTGTTGAAGAGTACAGAGGAGATAATACATGTGAAGGCCTACCAATGAAGTAAGTCATGTCCACTTCACTCTTGAACAAAGGCCAGACCTTTTCTGTGTCCGTGGACAGACCTAAACTTCATCTGCACAATGTAATTCGTAAACTTAGGAAACACAGGTGATGTAATTGAAAAATGTGGAGTTTCTTTTCCTCATTTCACAATCACATCACCTGTGTTTCCTTTGCTTAGGTATCTCATAGTGCAGATGGACTCTAGCATATCAAAGAGTACACATAAGTTGAGCAGTGTATACAACAATTTTGACATTTACAGAAGATTCAGCTTCTTATCTTGTTGGAGATGAAATGAGGCCTGTCTTGCAACATGGTGCATCTTTTGCATCACTGCTGCATCGGTTTCATGTGGCACGGGACTTTACAGCATGACACATCTGCCTAGATGCATCAAGTTGTAAATATGTCACCACATAGCAAATCTTTTGCACCGCCGCTGCGTCACAAAAGTGACGCACAGTGACGCAAAAGAGGCATACACCTATCATAAATCTGTCCCTAACATTTTAAATGATTGATTCAGGATGACGATAAGGTGTGGCCTATCCAGAGGTTTGTTTAAGGTGAGGCCTACTCAGGGTTGCAGATGAAATTTACGCTTGTTGAAGAGTACAGAGGAGATAATACATGTGAAAGCCTACCAATTAAGTAAGTCATGTCCACTTCACTCTTGAACAAAGGCCAGACCTCTTCTGTGTCCGTGGACAGGCCTAAACCTCATCTGCACAATGTAATTCGTAAACTTAGGAAACACAGGTGATGTAATTGAAAAATGTGGAGTTTCTTTTCCACATTTCACAATCACATCACCTGTGTTTCCTTTGCTTAGGTATCTCATAGTGCAGATGGACTCTAGCATATCAAAGAGTACACATAAGTTGAGCAGTGTATACAACAATTTTCACATTTACAGAAGATTCAGCTACTTATCTTGTTGGAGATGAAATGAGGCCTGTCTTGCAACATGGTGCATGTTTTGCATCACTGGTGCATCGGTTTCATGTGGCACGGTACTTTACAGCATGACACATCTGCCTAGATGCATCAAGTTGTAAATATGTCGCCACATAGCAAATATTTTGCACCGCCGCTGCGTCACAAAAGTCACGCACAGTGACGCGAAATAAGCTTACACCTATCATAAATCTGTCCCTAACATTTTAAATGATTGATTCAGGATGACGATAAAGTGTGGCCTATCCAGAGGTTTGTTTGAGGTGAGGCCTACTCAGGGTTGCAGATGAAATTTACGCTTGTTGAAGAGTACAGAGGAGATAATACATGTGAAGGCCTACCAATGAAGTAAGTCATGTCCACTTCACTCTTGAACAAAGGCCAGACCTTTTCTGTGTCCGTGGACAGACCTAAACTTCATCTGCACAATGTCATTCGTAAACTTAGGAAACACAGGTGACGTAATTGAAAAATGTGGAGTTTCTTTTCCTCATTTCACAATCACATCACCTGTGTTTCCTTTGCTTAGGTATCTCATAGTGCAGATGGACTCTAGCATATCAAAGAGTACACATCAGTTGAGCAGTGAATACAACAATTTTGACATTTACAGAAGATTCAGCTTCTTATCTTGTTGGAGATGAAATGAGGCCTGTCTTGCTACATGGTGCATCTTTTGCATCACTGCTGCATCGGTTTCATGTGGCACGGGACTTTACAGCATGACACATCTGCCTAGATGCATCAAGTTGTAAATATGTCACCACATAGCAAATCTTTTGCACCGCCGCTGCGTCACAAAAGTGACACACAGTGACGCAAAAGAGGCATACACCTATCATAAATCTGTCCCTAACATTTTAAATGATTGATTCAGGATGACGATAAGGTGTGGCCTATCCAGAGGTTTGTTTAAGGTGAGGCCTACTCAGGGTTGCAGATGAAATTTACGCTTGTTGAAGAGTACAGAGGAGATAATACATGTGAAAGCCTACCAATGAAGTAAGTCATGTCCACTTCACTCTTGAACAAAGGCCAGACCTCTTCTGTGTCCGTGGACAGGCCTAAACCTCATCTGCACAATGTCATTCGTAAACTTAGGAAACCCAGGTGATGTAATTGAAAAATGTGGAGTTTCTTTTCCTCATTTCACAATCACATCACCTGTGTTTCCTTTGCTTAGGTATCTCATAGTGCAGATGGACTCTAGCATATCAAAGAGTACACATAAGTTGAACAGTGTATACAACAATTTTCACATTTACAGAAGATTCAGCTTCTTATCTTGTTGGAGATGAAATGAGGCCTGTCTTGCAACATGGTGCATGTTTTGCATCACTGCTGCATCGGTTTCATGTGGCACGGGACTTTACAGCATGACACATCTGCCTAGATGCATCAAGTTGTAAATATGTCGCCACATAGCAAATCTTTTGCACCGCCGCTGCGTCACAAAAGTCACACACAGTGACGCAAAATAAGCTTACATCTATCATAAATCTGTCCCTAACATTTTAAATGATTGATTCAGGATGACGATAAAGTGTGGCCTATCCAGAGGTTTGTTTGAGGTGAGGCCTACTCAGGGTTGCAGATGAAATTTACGCTTTTTGAAGAGTACAGAGGAGATAATACATGTGAAGGCCTACCAATGAAGTAAGTCATGTCCACTTCACTCTTGAACAAAGGCCAGACCTTTTCTGTGTCCGTGGACAGACCTAAACCTCATCTGCACAATGTCATTCGTAAACTTAGGAAACACATGTGATGTAATTGAAAAATGTGGAGTTTCTTTTCCTCATTTCACAATCACATCACCTGTGTTTCCTTTGCTTAGGTATCTCATAGTGCAGATGGAGTCTAGCATATCAAAGACTACGCAGAAGGTTAGAACTGTATGGAACATGGCTATGTAAGTCAAATAATCAAAATCTAAATTTGCCAAGCACACATGGGGGCGTATTTACAAGGACCTTGCACCACAGGGAAAGGTCTTAAATTAAAATGGGAAAAATAACATCAGAGAGACTCAAAGGCCTTATAAATATGCCCCAAGCAACCTATGAAGCTCTAGCATTACATATCAAGAAACCTAATTGATTTCAAAAATCGTTTTTAAACACATCATCTAAATAAATTATATACCTACATTCATCGGGAAGTGACTTAAAATGCCCTAAGACACATGAAAGCGTTTTTTTTAAGCCCTTGCTCCATTTTTAGATCACTTTTAACATGGCTATGTAAGTCAAATAATCAAGATGTAAATTTGCCAAGCCCAGATGGGGGCGTATTTACAAGGACCTTGCACCACAGGGAAAGGTCTTAAATTAAAATGGGAAAAATAACATCAGAGAGACTCAAAGGCCTTATAAATATGCCCCAAGCAACCTATGAACCTCTAGCATTACATATCAAGAAACCTAATTGATTTCAAAAAACGTTTTTAAACACAACTTGTAAAGCAATTATATTCATACATTCATGGGGAAGTTACTTAAAATACCCTAAGACACATGAAAGCGTTTTTTTTAAGCCCTTGCTCCATTTTTAGATCACTTTTAACATGGCTATGTAAGTCAAATAATCAAGATCTAAATTTGCCAAGCACAGATGGGGGCGTATTTACAAGGACCTTGCACCACAGGGAAAGGTCTTAAATTAAAATGGGAAAAATAACATCAGAGAGACACAAAGGCCTTATAAATATGCCCCAAGCAACCTATGAAGCTCTAGCAGTACATATCAAGAAACCTAATTGATTTCAAAAATCGTTTTTAAACACATCATCTAAATAAATTATATACCTACATTCAAGGGGAAGTGACTTAAAATGCCCTAAGACACATGAAATCGTTTTTTTTAAGCCCTTGCTCCATTTTTAGATCACTTTTAACATGGCTATGTAAGTCAAATAATCAAGATCTAAATTTGCCAAGCACAGATGGGGGCGTATTTATAAGGACCTTGCACCACAGGGAAAGGTCTTAAATTAAAATGGGAAAAATAACATCAGAGAGACACAAAGGCCTTATAAATATGCCCCAAGCAACCTATGAAGCTCTAGCAGTGCATATCAAGAAACCTAATTGATTTCAAAAAATGTTTTTAAACACAACTTGTAAAGCAATTATATTCATACATTCATGGGGAAGTGAGTTAAAATACCCTAAGACACATGAAAGCATTTTTGTAAGACCCTTGCACTATTTTAGCGTCACTTTTAACATGGCTATGTAGCACAAAGAAACAAAATCTATTTGTAAAACACTTGACACAAATCAAAATTTTAAATACACAACTTTCTTCATAATGTTCTCCCTAAACCATACTATTCTCTATCTAAATTAAATGAATCTTTTCTCACCTTAGCAAATACTTTATGAGTTTCAAAACAGTCTGACAAACACACCAAATTGTCTTTAGCAGAGCAAAAGGTATGCACTCCAGAGTCTGCAGCCATAAAAAGCACAGAAAACCTGTAATTCATCACACATATCTCTCATGTCACCCAATCAAAACTCTTCCCTCACTTTTTTCAAATCAACACCCTTCCCCCCTCTGCCCTTTCTGCCTTTTTTGCATAGCAACCACCTCCTGAAAGACCTCTGATGTTTGCAAGTTCACACAACAATGTTTCAATTGAACTCTGAACTCTCAGTGCACCTGCGTATCCAGTGCAATCTTTCATTAAATGATTTTTTCTTGACCATTCAAATTACATCTTTCAAAGAACTCATCCATGCACCCTAACTTTCTGTTTTCAGCAATCAAAATCCACCAATCACTGCTACTGCTTCATTAACACAGAAACTCCACAGTTTTTTTCATTTTAAACTCTTATTTTTCCAACTGCCATTTCATTGCCACACTTCATCTGACTGCAGCAGAACCTTCTCTCACCATGTTTTCTGTCTGGATTGTTGGACATAGTTACATCTACTGGGCTCAAAGGTATGCTGAGAACAGAAATTTACCTAACCTCAATTTACAAGATGTGGAAATTAAGTGGTTTGGCCACAGAGGATTAAAATGTCACCAATTGATACCATTGGTGAAAACCTTTATGCATTTGCCAAAACCTGACCTGTTAATTGTGCACTGTGGAGGAAATGACTTGGGCACTTTGACTGGTGTAGGTCTGGAAATGCTTTTAAAGGACACCTTTGAGCAATTGATGGCACTTTTTCCTCAAACTGCCTTGGTATATTCAAATATATGCCAAAGACAGAAATGGAGGTGGTCGAACCAATTTTGTCCACAAATTGAGAAGTCGAGGAAGCATGTAAACAAATCTGTTTCAGCTTACATGAGAGCCCATGGAATGGGCTCCATGTACAACAATAACTTGCGTTACTACATGCAAGATATCTACAGAGGAGATGGAGTTCACTTCTCAGATGAGGGCAACAGAGTTTTCATTTTGAATTTAAGACTGTGCATTGGTACCTACTTATAAGTACCTAAATGTACCATAAACCCAAAAGCTCTTCTCAGAGCTACCCTACATCTGATCACTCACAATTATTATTTTACTCAAAGTACGCTCCCCGGAGCGCTACCCGTTACGCGAACCGGAAGCTAACCGCGCGAAGTTTTTTAAAAAAATGTCTTTTTTTCCCGCACATATGGGCCTCCTCAGCCACCCTCAGAAAACCTAGGGGGTCAAGATACGTCTACCGTGCCCCCTTCTACCCATTCTGAACATTATTTGCCCTCCATCTTGTATTTTAATTCGACCGAAACACAAAATGGTGGACTCCCGTAACGCTGCAGGTTCGCGTACCGGGGCGCTCACCAATCCCTACCATTTTCACAAATTTGGTTGGAATTCCATTTAGCCATTTAGCCTGTAGACCTCTCTAAATACCCTGAGGTAAATTACTTCACAAAACACATCTGAAGTGTTGGAATTGACAACCAATTAAAATGTTACTTTCATTTTCTATTTTTTTTTACCTGACATTTGATTGGTTATGTACCTGAATATATATAAAGGAAGAGAAGGAAACATATTCATTTTGACTACTACTTCCTGGTGTACATTTCAATAGGATTTTCACTAATAACTTCAACTTCTTTTTAAAGGTAAGTTGTTATTTTAGAAACTGAAGTATATTGTGCACTTTAAGTTAATATGGTAAACTTTTTCTGATAGTTATATACTATCCCTCTGTAGTAGTTATAGATTTAGATAGACTTCTCTGTTATAGTTATGGATGGAGTTAGGCTTCTCTTGTATAATTATGAATTTACTTATGTTAAATCACATACCCTTTTTTATATTCCTACTTCCACTCTGATACTATACACTGCCCAAAGATAAATTCACTGTTAAAAACTGCCTATCTAAAATTAATCCCAACAGTGCCCTATCTCTACTAATATATATTTTTTTTATGCAAATTTCAGGCAAAATGGAAGGCGAACAGAAAGTTTCATTTGAAATTGTCCTTGCAGAGACCAACCAAGAAATCATTGATCCAAATGACATTGAATTTATGGATGAAACTTGGGACCAATAACTACTTCAATGTGTGCAATCAGTAGATGTCCTCCTTGAAAATGAGGACATTTTACACACTCAAACATTACAAGCTATGTTCAATGAAAATAACGACATTTCAGACAGTGAAATGTTAGACATTTTATAAAATTTTGAAACACAATCACAATAATAAATAATTGCTTAAAAAATAAAGAAATAAAAAAAATCAACAAAACAAACAATCAATTAACATACAATATTTGAAAAGTCTATCATTCTTTTTTCCTTATAGTACGCTCCCCGGACCGACATTTCAGACAGTGAAATGTTAGACATTTTATTAAATTTTGAAACACAATCACAATAATAAATAATTGCTTAAAAAATAAAGAAATAAAAAACATCAACAAAACAAACAATCAATTAACATACAATATTTGAAAAGTCTATCATTCTTTTTTCCTTATAGTACGCTCCCCGGACCGCTTCCCGGTTCGCGAACCGGGCGCTCCCCACGCAAAAAAAACAAAAAATTCTTTTTTTTTTTTGCCCCACGGGGCCCTTTTAAAGCCTCCACATCAAACCTAGGGGGTCAGGGAGGATCTACTATGCCCCCTTAGGGTCATTTCCCCCTTTGTTTTGGCCTCCTCTTGTCTCTCGATCCTACCGAGAGACAAGATGGCGGCCGCTCCGGACTGTTTAGAATGTTGACAGACACCGGAGAGCCAATCAGCTTCGCTACGCGAAGTTCCGTTACGCGTCAAGTACGCGAACCGGAGCGCTACCCGGAACGCGCTTACAGATATATATCTTTTTTTGAACGTTAATTTCTCAAAATCCACTGGAGCACATATCTTGAGACCTAGCAAAGGCACATCGGGCTAACAGTCCCTACAATTTTGCCAAGTTTCGTGCAAATCCATTCAGCCGTTCGGGCTAAAAGTGAGGCCAACCGCCCTATGGAAATTAACATGGGAAAAACACGTTTTGGGACCCCCCTTTTTTCTCAGCCCCCCCTTGACAAACCCCCCCCAAATTTTCAGTGGCTGCTCAGAAACACAATGTTCCATTTTCCTGAAATTTTCAGCCAATTCCGTCCACAAACGCCAAAGTTATTAGACATAGAATTTTCAAAAATCCCATAGAGAAAAAATCCTAACTATATATACCTACTGGCGAACGCCAGTAGGTAATATATATATATATATATATATATATAGATATATAGATATCTATATATATATATATATATATAGATATCTATATATCTATATATATATGAAGTAATCGCCTCCTCTCAATGAAAGAAGCAGGAGCCTCAGCGGGGAATTCAGTGGCAGAGCCTTTAATGACAAATGAATGGCGAATGCATTTCGGCCGGTGTGGCCTCATCAGCGCCTACGGTGGTGGAAACAGAAGTCCTGGCGCTCTGCAGTTCAAGTGCACCCACTCGCGCTGGATAAATGCGAATGTAAGCTCCGCCCCTCAGCCAAAGGATCCTTAGGTGATGATGCGTAGGGTCCGATTGAATCTTTGGACTCCATTGCCCAGGATGCAGCAGTGGCTCCCAGGTGAGTAGTGCTGGGGGACGGTATTGGTGAAATCCAATAAAATAGCTATGGAAGAGGTGCTCTGCACAGCGTTCATCCCGTAAAATGAAATGAAAGGTCCCGCCTAGAGTCCCCAAGACCCCATCAACCATAAGTCCGAGCAAAAATAATAGCGTGAGCAGGAGGTGCATACAACCCGCCCTGGCTGAGAACAATGTCTCGCTGTAACGCTGCAAATCCTCGGACTGCCGGCGAGTCTGGAGAGATTCAGAAAATAAAGAAACACGCAGTGCCAAGGCAAAAATCCAGAATCTCCAGGCCACTTGTGATGGGGGGGTTCCTGAAACGCGCCTCTGGAAAGCGCGCGGTTATATGAAGTAATCGCCTCCTCTCAATGAAAGAAGCAGGAGCCTCAGCGGGGAATTCAGTGGCAGAGCCTTTAATGACAAATGAATGGCGAATGCATTTCGGCCGGTGTGGCCTCATCAGCGCCTACGGTGGTGGAAACGGAAGTCTTGGAGCTCTGCAGTTCAAGTGCACCCACTCGCGCTGGATAAATGCGAATGTAAGCTCCGCCCCTCAGCCAAAGGATCCTTAGGTGATGATGCGTAGGGTCCGATTGAATCTTTGGACTCCATTGCCCAGGATGCAGCAGTGGCTCCCAGGTGAGTAGTGCTGGGGGACGGTATTGGTGAAATCCAATAAAATAGCTATGGTAGAGGTGCTCTGCACAGCGTTCATCCCGTAAAATGAAATGAAAGGTCCCGCCTAGAGTCCCCAAGACCCCATCAACCATAAGTCCGAGCAAAAATAATAGCGTGAGCAGGAGGTGCATACAAACCCGCCCTGCTGAGAACAATGTCTCGCTGTAACGCTGCAAATCCTTGGACTGCCGGCGAGTCTGGAGAGATTCAGAAAATGAAGAAACACGCAGTGCCAAGGCAAAAATCCAGAATCTCCAGGCCACTTGTGATGGGGGGGTTCCTGAAACGCGCCTCTGGAAAGCGCGCGGTTATATGAAGTAATCGCCTCCTCTCAATGAAAGAAGCAGGAGCCTCAGCGGGGAATTCAGTGGCAGAGCCTTTAATGACAAATGAATGGCGAATGCATTTCGGCCTGTTGTGGCCTCATCAGCGCCTACGGTGGTGGAAACGGAAGTCCTGGCGCTCTGCAGTTCAATTGCACCCACTCGCGCTGGATAAATGCGAATGTAAGCTCCGCCCCTCAGCCAAAGGATCCTTAGGTGATGATGCGTAGGGTCCGATTGAATCTTTGGACTCCATTGCCCAGGATGCAGCAGTGGCTCCCAGGTGAGTAGTGCTGGGGGACGGTATTGGTGAAATCCAATAAAATAGCTATGGTAGAGGTGCTCTGCACAGCGTTCATCCCGTAAAATGAAATGAAAGGTCCCGCCTATATATATATATAGCAATGCTCCATTGACAATCCCACCATGTGAACAGCACTCGAACACACACTCAAGGTGGCAAGCCTTTATTTCAGGGCACAAGCAGGTTCAGTTTGTAGTTTCAATCAAACAGCCAGAACGTGATTCACCTGACGCGTTTCAAAAGTCTATCTTTCTTCTTCGTAGACAGATAAGGTGTCGCATCTGAAACAAGCAACGGGAGGAATAGTGATTACCGAGTGAAATGTACATGATGGTTCTACAGTAAATGGAATTATGTAAAGACATTACACGTGAAGAAGAATAACGACTGCAAATGTACATATTTATGAATAAGAGGGCGTAAAATATGAATCAGATATGAGAAAGGTTTAATGTATCATATTGTTCCAATTTTGTAAAAGGTACTTTACAAGACTAATGGAAATATGATAAATCATTAATTGGATCCCGTGATATGAGTCAAAGAGTAAAATAATTAGCATGCCCTGTTAAACTGTACATTTTGTAAATAGTCGTTAGATAGTGGAAAATTATGACATATTATGTGCAAAGGGAATTGATGAATTTATACAGTACTTTACTGTGATGTATATGAATTTAATCATTATTTTTTGTTGCACCCTGGCACTTTATAAGTACTTCACTGTGATGTTTTCCCCAAAAAATGGCGACCGCTTTTGGCCATTATCTGTGAACAAGGTTAACAGTCTAGAGGAATGGTAAAAATGGAAAAGGGTACTACCACTGAACACTTTATAAAATGGTCTAGACAGCAGGGACTCTATCATCCAGTGGAAGGCTAGTTGTAGCCGAAACGCGTAGGCTGTCCCACATTTGCACGTTTTTTTCACATGGTGTATTAAAGGAATACATTTTGATAATAGAACAATACCTGTTGTTGTGCCGTGACTTCCCCCAGGAGGAAAAAGGAGGCGAGAGTAATCGAAGTAAAATATATATATATATATATATATATATATATATATATATATATATATATATATATATATATATATATATATTCACTGAAAAAACCATAGGTTATAGACCATATATAGTTAGGAATTAGCATTTACAAAACCTTGAAAATTCACTGAAAAAACCATAGGTTATAGACCATATATAGTTAGGAATTAGCATTTAAAAAACCTTATTTTACTCACACAAAACCATTGAAATTCCATATATAGTTAGTTGCACTAACTATATATCGCGCACCCGCAATCCACTGCTGATCATGTCACATATTACATCATTCATGACATGGTCAGTGACATCACTGATGACATCACTGATGACATCTCAAATGACATCACTGATGACATCACTGATGACAACATCCAGTGACTGTATTTTTCTGTAAAGTTAAAATATGTCTTGAGTGGATGTATAAGTGTCTGGATGAAGGATTTAGTAGGTGCATGACTGACTGTATGAGTGAGTGATTAAATGTGTCTCACTGAATGCATGGGTTAGTGACTAAACTGTCTTAATTTGTGCATCATTATGTCTGTTGTTCTGTAAACTGCTGCATGTGTTGATCATTAGCTATACGAGAGGCTATATGTGTTATTAATTGGTTGCCCAAGTATTTCTATGGGAGATTGAGTTTGTGTGGGGGTGGCTGGAAGGTGTGTGACTCTATGCATAGATGTGTGAGCAGTTTATTCACTAGGTGTATGAGTTCAAGAGTGCATGTGGAAACAGCTACATGGGCAGTTGACTGTGTGCATGAGTGTATTGATGAGTGAATGGATATCTCAATGCTACATGTCATAGTAAGTACATATGTAAAACACAGTACATGTGAAAGTTGGCATATATAAATAACTGTGCATGAGAGCCACTGAATGAGTGAGTGGTTGTATCGATCATTGTGAACTTGTATCAGGGATTGTATAAGAGAGTAAATATGTGTTAGTATATGTTTCAATAAGTAAGGTGTGTTTAACTGTATAGTTGAAGAAATGGAGGTGAGATTGTTTCTTTGCATGACTGACTGGGTGTGTGAGTAACTCCATGGATGAGTGGCAGTGTGTGAGTGTCTGTTTACACTGAGTGTATCTAAGGTTATATTAGAGTCTGAAGAGGTTTATCGTATTAGCACAAGAATGATGTCAAATGAGATGTCATCAGTGATGTCATCAGTGATGTCATTTGAGATGTCATCAGTGATGTCATCAGTGATGTCACTGACCATGTCATGAATGATGTAATATGTGACATGATCAGCAGTGGATTGCGGGTGCGCGATATATAGTTAGTGCAACTAACTATATATGGAATTTCAATGGTTTTGTGTGAGTAAAAT
Organism: Lissotriton helveticus; assembly: GCF_964261635.1. Classification (NCBI taxonomy): domain Eukaryota; kingdom Metazoa; phylum Chordata; class Amphibia; order Caudata; family Salamandridae; genus Lissotriton; species Lissotriton helveticus. The sequence goes on from NC_136057.1 coordinate 2,115,127,472, forward strand.
AAGGTTTTTTAAATGCTAATTCCTAACTATATATGGTCTATAACCTATGGTTTTTTCAGTGAATTTTCAAGGTTTTGTAAATGCTAATTCCTAACTATATATGGTCTATAACCTATGGTTTTTTCAGTGAATTTCAATGTTTTTTTAATAGCAAATATCATAAGCTGTCGAATGTCAAGTACGTGGTAAGTAAAAACATTTTCGTGTTTATGCACACTGATCTGCTTTGAATACTGCCCCCCACCCCTCATTTCTATTAGGAGTACTCTCTCTTTGCAGATAGTGAAGGGTAGTTAACGCAGCCCTTTGCCCCCTTTGTAATACGTCGTGCCTGCTTCTCTCTCCATTTGATTGATTGTTCTCTTTGGTTCATTCTCTATTTACAAACAAGCACAGAGTCGCAATACTCTGTTTAGTCTTTGCAGATAGCGAAAAATCGTGTAAAAAAACAAAAGGAATCGAGCAAAATCAGTAGGCCACTAATGGGATCTCTTTTTGACCTCGCTAAAATAGAAACATTAGGAACAACCTGTTGAAAATAGCAATGCGTATGTACATAAGCGGCGTTCATTTGTGTTCACAGTACCCCTTGTTGATTGTTTCAATCGAGCATTGAATTGTTCGAAGTTAATTCTCTTAAGGATCTTCTCTACCTGCAAACGAGGAAGAATAGGAATATTCTCTCTCCCTTTGCAGATAGTGAAGGGTAGGTAACGCAAGCCTTTAACACGTCGTACCTATTTCATTCCTCATTGATTGATTGATTGTCCGAACATTGACTGTTTGGGAATTAGTTCTTTTTGGAGGTATTCCCTGTTTGCATATAAACGTAGGAAAATCTTTGCAAGTAGTGAAAGGGTACGTAATGCGGACCTTTCTCCCCCGTTGTAATCTGTCATGCCTATCTACTCCCCACTGATTGATGCACCTTTTTCACCCGGACCATTTACTAGAGATACGTCATCTGGCCCGACCAGAGAGCACCCCTAGTGAAAAGGACATATGCAATAATAACGAAGTGATCACTGTATCCTGTTAACAGAAACTTTACCATGAAACAACCTGGAAAGAAAAAAATAGGAAAACGAAAATCAGTAGGCCACTGATGAACATGAACATGAACTTTTATTAAACAACAAACAAAGAAACGATAACATAACGTAATGATAAAACCTATTAATGTCCTAGAAACAAGAAAACGTTAAAGTATGCCAGTGGTGAGAGACCAGAAAAACAGTCCGAGAAACCAAATCACCCCTCGCTGTCCCAACTCATGCACTCTGAAAGTTCAAAGTTTTGAGGAGTGCTTGTAACATTGTCTGAAGCCTATTTGCAATTGCTTCATCTTCACTATTCTTAAAGTAAGTGGGGGCTGTTGTGATGCGGTGCCACCCTGAACCGCTTGACGGAGGCCCCCGAGGGACGGTGTCATGTCGCGGACTCGGAGGGGGCGCTTGGCTCCGGCCCCCTCCCCAAGTCGTGTTGCCCTGGTGTGGCCTGAGATCGCCCCCGACATAGGTGGCCGGCTCCCGGGGTCAAGCGGAACTTTTTTCCTTTTGGTGACTCTTCCATTCTTCACCTTGTCCCACAATCCGTTTCACCTAAAGACACGCTGTAGTGGGGCACCCCTTTTCCATTTCATTTGCCATTCAGCCCGCTTTTGCTACACTGTGCCTCTTCCGCTATTCAGCTGTTTACCGCCCGCTCTTTCGACTACAGCGTCTCGCTCACCATGTACTTGAGTTGCTCCCGCTCTTGCGGTGCAGCGATAGGCGGCTGCCACAGGACTCTCAAAATGGCGGCCATCTCTTCAGATTTGGGCGTGGTCCACTAAAATGGGCCTGCGACACCTTGGAACTCGGACGCTTGTCTGCTAGAGCTTGGGCTCCATTCTCGAAAGCGTCCCCTCATCCTTGAAGATTCTACAAAAGTCTTGGGGGCCCCCGACTCCCGCAGGCTTCTGGTGGGGAGCGCCTAGCATGATTGCTCGTGGAATGGCCACGACGGAGCTACGAAATGGTGGTGCTCTCATGCTAACGCCAGCTTCAGTCTGAAACATCCAGAAACACTGTAGACTACCAATTCGATCAGTTCCGGTAGCGCTCCAACGTGACCCGGTAGAGAAGAACTTGCCCTCCCCTCTTTGACTGATGGTTCTTGTTGCCTGTCCCTTCTGTTGTCATTTAACAGAACTATTTAGCCTGCTGAAAGGGGTTGTGTGCCGTCCGCTGGTTGGTGGAGACATTTTCACTATATTCTGGACCTGCGTTGTCGCGTAATGCGTCATATGACGCGCCGCGTTAGAAAGTTTAATAAATTATTAAACACAATAAACAATCCTTAAAAAATAAAAAAAAATAAAAAATAATCAACAAAACCAACAATCAATTAACAACAGTATTTGAAAAGTCTATCATTCATTTTTCATTGCAGTACGCTGCCCAGAAAGCTTCCCGGTTCCCGGACCGGGCGCTACCCACGCAAAAAAACAAAAAAAAAATTATTTTTTTTTGCCCCGCGGGGCCGTTTTAAAGCCTCCACATTAAACCTAGGGGGTCAGGGAGGATCTACTATGCCCCCTTATGGTTATTTGCCCCTTTGTTTTGGCCTCCTCTTGTCTCTCGATCCTACCGAGAGACAAGATGGCGGCAGCTACGGACTTTTTGGAATGTTGACAGACGCCAGAGAACCAATCAGCTTCGCTTCACAAAGCTCCGTTGCGCGAAAAGTACGCGTCCTGGAGCGCTGCCCGGTCCGCTGCTACAGATATATATCTTTTTTTAAACGTTAATTTCTCAAAATCCACTGGAGCACATATATTGAGACCTACAAAAGGCACATCGGGCTACCAGTCCCTACAATTTTGCCAAGTTTCGTGCAAATCTATTCAGCCGTTCGGGCTAAAAGTGAGGCTAACCGCCCTATGGAAAAATCAATGTTAAAAACACGTTTTGGGACCCCCCTTTTTTCTCGGCCCCCCCTTGACGAAACCCCCCCAAATTTTCAGGGGCTGCTCAGAAACAAAATGTGCCATTTTCCTGAAAATTTCAGCCAATTCCGTCCACAAACGCCAAAGTTATTAGACATAGAATTTTCAAAAAACCCATAGGGAAAAAATCCTAACTATATATACCTACTGGCGACCGCCAGTAGGTAATATATATATATATATATATAAGCTCAACATTTCACTCGTACAAGACCATTGAAATTCCTCCGTTATAGTTAGTTGTATTAAGTATGACTCACGCGCCCGCAATCCATTGCTGATGATGTCACATATTACATCATTCATGACATGGTCAGTGACAGCGCTGATGACATCTCCAATGACATCACTGATGACATCACTGATGACAGTGAATGTGGTTGGTTCGATAATTTAATAAGTATAATATATATAGAAATCTGTATTGAAGACTGAGTGGATGTATGAGTGTCTGGATGGAGGAATTAGTAGCACTGTGATTGACTGTCTAAGTGACTAATTTAAAGTGTCTCACTAAATATATGGGATAGTGATTAAACTGTGTGGATATCTGTATCACTCTATCTCGTGTTGTGTAAACTAGTAAATAAGTTGGTTACTAGCTATGTGAAAGTCTATATTAGTATTAATTAGTTAAGTGAGTATTTGTATGGGATAGTGAATGTGTGTGTGGTTGGGTGGGAGGTGTGTGACTGTCTAAAAATGTTTAAATAGTTGATTTAGTAGGTATATGAGGTTAAGACTGCATGTGGAAACAGTTGTTTGGGTAAGTGAATCTCTTTATGAGTGTGGTGATGAGTAAATATATTTCTCAATGATACATGTCCAACAAAGTAGAAATATAAAAGGCAGTGTATTTGACAGTTGTTGTATATAAATAAGTATACATAAGACACAGTGATTGTATGAGTGACTTTATCAAAAACTGTATACTTGTAATAGTGATTTTATAACATACTAAGTATGAGTTACTATCTATATGAATAAATAAAGTGGTGTTTGTATAAATGTGTAGCTTAGTAAATGTAAGTATGATCAATTGTTTGCATAAGTGAATAGGATGTGTGCTGGTGTGTAATGTCGATGTAGGCGCATAAGTATATTTAATAGTGTTCTATTGATCTTTGTTAGCATGTATGAGGGAATCTATAGGTAAGCGTTTAGATGTGTGTGTAGATGTAGGAATCACTAAGTGGGTTTTTAGAAACTTGTATTGATGTGTTAATGGTTTCAAATATGGTACTCCATATTTTATAATGAGTGTTGAAAGTTTATACTAGTGTGTGATGAGATGTATCAGATTGTCACGTGGATGATGTCATCAGTGATGTCATTTGAGATGTCATTAGAGATATCATCAGTGATGTCACTGACCAGGTCATGAATGATGTAATATGTAACATCCTCAGCATTGGATTGCTGGGTCGCAAGTTATAGTTAGTACAGCTAACTATAACAGAGGTATTTCAATGGTTTTGTACAAGTGAAATGTCCAGCTAACTATAACACCCATAAAACCTATGTTTTTTTCAGTGAATTTCTAAGGTTTTTTAAATGCTAATTCCTAACTATAACATGTTTGAAACCTATGGTTTTTTCAGTGAATTTCAAAGGTTTTTTAAATGTTAATTCCTAACTATAACATGTCTGAAACCTATGGCTTTTTCAGTGAATTTCAAAGGTTTTGTAAATGAAAATGTTTAAATGTATTAATTGTTATATATTTTTTTATACTGATTTACTACATTTTTTTAACTATTTATTTTTAGATACTTTATTTTTTAAATTCCATTACATATTTTTAATATAAATTGAAAATAAAGTTTTAAAAAATATTGAAATTCTAATATTGTTTTTTTATTTTATATATTTTTTAATATATTTATATATATTTTATATAGCAGGCAATGATATCCAATGGAAGGTAATTCAAGTTACTGGTAAGTACGATTAGAATTACTTTTCAGGATCAGTACTGGGCTCAAAGATGCAGCACTGAGGTCTCTCCTGATAACAGGTGAGTAAATCGGAATTTGTATTTCGGCTGATTTTAGAGGAATATTTGTAAGTTTCAACAATCGACACAGAAACTTTTTCAGCAAAAAGCAGGCAATGATATCCTATGGAAGGAAATTCAAGTTACTGGTAAGTACGGTTAGACTTACTTTTCAGGCTCAGTACTGGGCTCAAAAATGCAGCACTGAGGTCTCTCCTGATAACAGGTGAGTAAATTGGAACTTGTAGTTCGAATGATTTTAGAGGAATATTTTAAAGTTCCAAAACTCCACACTTAGAAGAATTTCCAAGTGAAACCAGTCAATGTTAGCCTATGGAAGGAAATTCAAGTTACTGTTAAGTAAGTTAGAATTACTTTTCAGGATCAGTACTGGGCTCAAAAATGCAGCACTGAGGTCTCTCCTGATAACAGGTGAGTAAATCGAATTCGTAGTTCGGCTGATTTGAGAGTTATATTTGCACAATGGTGAAGGAAGGGGGGGAGGCCTGAGGTGACATGTCTGCAAACACGCCCTGCGGCGCATTTTAAGTTGGAGAAATATTTCCTCCTTAATCCCGAGGGTCCCTAGGGGCCAACTAGCCCACCGGGTACCTCCAGTATGGGCCAGAGAGCTGTGTTGCACAGAGGTGTTCAGAGGCCACGCCCCTTTTAACAACACTCTGCAAGGAAGCTCTGTGGAATTTATTCCTGAACTTAAAACGGCCACATGTTTGGACACATATCACCTCAGGCCCGTTCCCTCCCTTCACCACTGTGCAAACACGCCCCGTGGTGCGTTTTAAGTTGTGGGATTACCTCCCCTTCAATCCTGAGGGTCCCAGGGGTGCAACTAGCCCACCAGCTACCTCCATTAGGCGCCACTGAGCTATGTTGCAGAGAGGTATAAAAAGGGGTGTGGCATCAGAACACCTCTCTGCAACGCAGCCCCCTGGCGCGTTTTCATAGTGCTGCAGTGAGGGGGCGGGGCCTCAGCACAATTACTTTTTGATAAAAAAAGAAATGTAAGAATTGGGGCTATGTGCCCCCCCTTCTTTTCCTAAAATTTCCCATCCCCCAGGGCCTGACCCCTTTTGTAATAAAAAAATAATAATAATATTTTGGATGGGGCCACTTATGGCCCCGGGGCCCCCATCCCCCGGGGCCCACCTTTTTAATTAAAAAAAAAAAAATAATAATAATGCTTTTACTTTGGGGAGGGGGGCTGCACGGCCCCCTCCCGGGCAACTTATGGCCCCGGGGACCCCATTACCCGGGGCCTGGCCTCTCGTTGGAGACCGTGGGGGGTCCCCAAACCCCCCATGGTCTCAGCCGGCTCCCCGCCTCCTGCGGGAGCTGGTATTGCTTTTCCACATATGGAGCTGCTAAAATGCAGCTCCCAGTGTGGAAAAGCAATTTGGTTTGCATTATTAAAGAGAGAGCAGGTTTCCCTGCTCTGTCTTTCAAAATGCATACCAAGTTTGCTATGGAAGGGCGGGAGCCAGCCCAGAGGGGATGGCGGTCCCCAGGGCCCCAACAAGGCTCCCAGGAGGGGGGCCATGCCGCCCCCCTCCCACAAACTACAAAGCCCCAGGGGGTGGAGGTCCCTGGGGCTGCGGGGGGCTGTGAGCTCCCCGACATTCTTTTCTAAAAGCCCCAGGTGGTGGCAGTCCCCAGGGCTGGGAGTGCCTGGGAGCCCCCTGCAACAAATTTAATGAAGCCCCAAGGGTGGCGGTCCCCGGGGCTGGAGGGCCTGAGACCCCCCACCTAATTTCAAGAAGCCCCGGGGGTGGTGGTCCCCGGGCATGGGGGGCCTGATAGCCCCCCACATAATTTCAAGAAGCCCCGGGGGGTGGCAGTCCCTGGGGCTGGGGGGCCTGAGAGCCCCCTGCTCGTAATTAAAAAATTCAAGGGGTTGGCGGACCCCGGCACTGGGCTGCCCCTCTGGGCCAATTACCAAAAAAGCGCAGGAGCCCGAGCTTCGATTTTTTTTTATCGTCGTGGATTTTGCAAATAAAAACAAAATGGGCCCTTGGGGGCCCTTGTAGGACCCCCTGAGCAGGTCTAGGGGGTCTGGGTGTTTCTACCCTGCCCTCTTTTTGTGTTTTTTTCTTAGGTTTCTTGTGCCTTGGTAGAACCTGCCAACACTTCCTGATTTGGAGCGTTGACAGCCAATTAGAATACAGCTCGTGCTCAGCAGGGTGCTCTTAGGGTGCGCAGATCCTCCGTGGCCATAGATATATATGTGATTTTACTTTTGATTTTCTCAGAAACTACTGAACGAATTTACACCATTTAAGCAAAAGGCACGACTCTGAACTAAGGTCTACCTCTCTGTCAAATTTAGTGTAATTCCGTTCAGCAGTTCGGGCTGTAGCTGCGACTAAAGGTTGCAGGCCCCGCTTGACAAATCACCCCGAGACTTTCAGGATAGGAGCAGACAGGAGTGCTGCACCAGTTTTAAAAATTTCACAAAGATTCGTCAACCGGCGCCAAAGTTATTACAAATAGAATGTTGCGATTTCCTATGGAAAATAGGTCCTAACTATACCTACATATATATATATATATATATTTTACATTGTACCGTTCAGACATGGCGGAAGTATTTCCTATTACCTGTGTAGCCCTAAAGGGCATTAGTCCTTTGCCTATGTTGATTTTTGAATTCGAAAGTTGGCGCGCATTTTTTCCTCAGTTGTATTTATATTGGTGGAGTATTTAAGGCAAATTGTCAGTGAGCAAGGGCACAGCCGGTGCCCTAAACGCGTTTGACAAGGCTTTGCACCCTGTATGAAACTAATAAAAGAAAATCATCTACGATAACATTTCAGTCTGGCTGTGGCGTTATCTTGGTGTCCCCGTTCTTGTCCGCACGAAAAGTGCATCGAGGGACAGGCTGGAGTTCATATATATACAATTGGATTGCATTACATCGAGGGGGCGGAGCATGGACATTGTTAACAACAGCGTGACTGGCAGACTGGAGAGGGGCGCTGAAGAAGGCAATGAGTGCCGAAATGCATTCGCCCGAGACCTGTGTACAGTAAAGTGCTCCTTTTAATCTCCCTTGTGGGTCACGTCTCTTTTCTTATGGAGGAGGGGTTGTTGCAGACATTGTGCGCCAGGCCAGGGTGCAGTTACGTGTACCCCCGCCGCCTAAGTGGTATGGACTTGCTGGCGAGCTCGTATGAGCACTCTTCATTCATTGCGATAGCAAATCTGTTCATTACCCACCAGGACGCTTGGCAGACAACGCGGCAGGCGGATATTTATATCCCCTCGTTGGGTGACCGGGATTCCCGCGCCAACCCCCGCAATGGATACCATGCAGAGAGGTTGCGGCGGTTTAACAAGGGGGACCCGAGGGGGCACCGAAGTGTTCATTCGCCTCACCTCTCCAAGATACTTCAATGGCTGCGCCTGTCACGAAAGCCGACTCGACCTTCATCACCCCACAGCAACTTACATTTTCCATGAGGCACAGCATTGCGGCTTTGTGGGAAGTGTAGTTCCACTACACGGGACTACACAATTGGATCGCATTACATCGAGGGGGCGGAGCATGGCAATTGTTAACAACAGCGTGACTGGCAGACTATTCGCAGCATAAGGAGCAACTGGAGAGGGTCGCTGAAGAAGGCAATGAGTGCCGAAATGCATTCGCCCGAGACCTGTGTACAGTAAAGTGCTCCTTTAAATCTCCCTTGTGGGTCACGTCTCTTTTCTTATGGAGGAGGGGTTGTTGCAGACATTGTGCGCCAGGCCAGGGCGCAGTTACGTGTACCCCCGCCGCCTAAGTGGTATGGACTTGCTGGCGAGCTCATATGAGCACTCTTCATTCATTGCGATAGCAAATCTGTTCATTACCCACCAGGACGCTTGGCAGACAACGCGGCAGGCGGCTATTTATATCCCCTCTTTGGGTGACCAGGATTCCCGCGCCAATCCCCGCAATGGATACCATGCAGAGAGGTTGCGGCGGTTTAACAAGGGGGACCCGAGGGGGCACCGAAGTGTTCATTCGCCTCACCTCTCCAAGATACTTCAATGGCTGCGCCTGTCACGAAAGCCGACTCGACCTTCATCACCCCACAGCAACTTACATTTTCCACGAGGCACAGCATTGCGGCTTTGTCGGAAGTGTAGTTCCACTACACGGGACTACACAATTGGATTGCATTACATCGAGGGGGCGGAGCATGGCAATTGTTAACAACAGCGTGACTGGCAGACTATTCGCAGCATAAGGAGCAACTGGAGAGGGGCGCTGAAGAAGGCAATGAGTGCCGAAATGCATTCGCCCGAGACCTGTGTACAGTAAAGTGCTCCTTTTAATCTCCCTTGTGGGTCACGTCTCTTTTCTTATGGAGGAGGGGTTGTTGCAGACATTGTGCGCCAGGCCAGGGCGCAGTTACGTGTACCCCCGCCGCCTAAGTGGTATGGACTTGCTGGCGAGCTCGTATGAGCACTCTTCATTCATTGCGATAGCAAATCTGTTCATTACCCACCAGGACGCTTGGCAGACAACGCGGCAGGCGGATATTTATATCCCCTCTTTGGGTGACCGGGATTCCCGCGCCAACCCCCGCAATGGATACCATGCAGAGAGGTTGCGGCGGTTTAACAAGGGGGACCCGGGGGGGCACCGAAGTGTTCATTCGCCTCACCTCTCCAAGATACTTCAATGGCTGCGCCTGTCACGAAAGCCGACTCGACCTTCATCACCCCACAGCAACTTACATTTTCCACGAGGCACAGCATTGCGGATTTGTGGGAAGTGTAGTTCCACTACACGGGACTACACAATTGGATTGCATTACATCGAGGGGGCGGAGCATGGCAATTGTTAACAACAGCGTGACTGGCAGACTATTCGCAGCATAAGGAGCAACTGGAGAGGGGCGCTGAAGAAGGCAATGAGTGCCGAAATGCATTCGCCCGAGACCTGTGTACAGTAAAGTGCTCCTTTTAATCTCCCTTGTGGGTCACGTCTCTTTTCTTATGGAGGAGGGGTTGTTGCATATATGTATATATATATATATATATATATATATATATATATATATATATATATAATTATATATATATATATATATATATATACCTACATATATATGTATGTATATATATATATATATATATATATATATATATATATATATATATATATATATATATATATATATATATATATATATATATATTTATACCTCCACACTTCCGTGACTAGATAGCAGGTAGTTTTCCTTTGCCTCACAATCAGCGGACACGGACCAGCAGGTAAGTGCAATTAATTTATTTTCAATATGCCGCCATAACGTTTCGGCTCGTCCGAGCCTTGTTCATATATACTGCTTGCTTCACCATGAAGATCACTCAGTCAAAAAAGACGAATGCAGACCCGTTTCTGGTGCGTTTATTGTTTATTTGTAAATGCCCTGCACCACCGCCATGACGTGTTTCGAGCAACACAGTGCCCTTGATCACATGACGCGCATGTGAAGTGCTTTCACCAATTTAAAGTGATAGTGTTTACACTTGACTAAGTTAAAAAAAATGTAGCATAGACATAAAAGAAACATTCGTTGAATGGCTTAGAGACACTGCAATAACCCAAAATATAAATAAATACATGTGTAAAATATGATATTATATATAAGGTATTTGTATTAGCAAAGAAGAGTTGGCTCTAATCAGTTAGGCTGAGCACCTATAACTATATAACAAAGACAAATGCCAGAACTGATACAACAAATTAAACATAAATTTCACTCAAAAAGGAAGAAATCTTATTTCAGCCCGAGATATTGCTAATCAATAGCGATTTATTCATTCAATTTTTGGTGATTATTTTTACTAAAATTTTTACATTTTATATACAAACACTACACCATTATTACATGTAACAAGAATCATTCACACTTATCAAACATATCACAGTCGTTCAAAATCAAACATCCATTCATACATAAATCTGACAGATCCGGACTTTACGGAAAAGCCAGAGGGGGGAAATTAGTGGAGGGAGGGGGAATGAACACAAAGGTTGCTCAGGAATTTCAGCATGTATGGTATGATATAATATACATATGTACACTTGGAATTTAATCACAATCGATTAGATTTAGTCAAACGCAATACGTCCAAAAGGATAAGACACAGCATTTATCGGCATTCGACTTTAGTAAGAGCAACACTTTGTACAGAGGCCTACGCGTTTCGAGTCCCAGCCAGAAGTTAGAAAGGGAGGACTCTCATCAGGGCCAATGAAGTATCCAAATGGTCTACGAAGCCACTTGACGGGTGTAGAGGAGCGAACAGTCACTTTTAATGATGCACAGCGAGTGGGGACTTTTTCTTTAGACGGGCGCTTTTGGGGGGTCACACTCACTGAGTTGGACTTCTGGAATTCCGGGGGAATCCACGGATCCAGGACAGTCAGGAAGTCTAATTCTAGGCGTTATGAAATCTGCACGAAGGGGAAAGCTTCACTCAATTAAAGAGCGTGGCGGGTGGACTGGAAGCGGAGACATCATCCAAGTAGGTAACTCCTAGTGAAACCTTTTCGCCAGCAACCCGTGTTGGCGTCTACGAAGCACTACTCCTTAGCGCATGCGCCAGATAGCCTGGCTAAGGAGTAGTGCTTCGTAGACGCCAACACGGGTTGCTGGCGAAAAGGTTTCACTAGGAGTTACCTACTTGGATGATGTCTCCGCTTCCAGTCCACCCGCCACGCTCTTTAATTGAGTGAAGCTTTCCCCTTTGTGCAGATTTCATAACGCCTAGAATTAGACTTCCTGACTGTCCTGGATCCGTGGATTCCCCCGGAATTCCAGAAGTCCAACTCAGTGAGTGTGACCCCCCAAAAGCGCCCGTCTAAAGAAAAAGTCCCCACTCGCTGTGCATCATTAAAAGTGACTGTTCGCTCCTCTACACCCGTCAAGTGGCTTCGTAGACCATTTGGATACTTCATTGGCCCTGATGAGAGTCCTCCCTTTCTAACTTCTGGCTGGGACTCGAAACGCGTAGGCCTCTGTACAAAGTGTTGCTCTTACTAAAGTCGAATGCCGATAAATGCTGTGTCTTATCCTTTTGGACGTATTGCGTTTGACTAAATCTAATCGATTGTGATTAAATTCCAAGTGTACATATGTATATTATATCATACCATACATGCTGAAATTCCTGAGCAACCTTTGTGTTCATTCCCCCTCCCTCCACTAATTTCCCCCCTCTGGCTTTTCCGTAAAGTCCGGATCTGTCAGATTTATGTATGAATGGATGTTTGATTTTGAACGACTGTGATATGTTTGATAAGTGTGAATGATTCTTGTTACATGTAATAATGGTGTAGTGTTTGTATATAAAATGTAAAAATTTTCGTAAAAATAATCACCAAAAATTGAATGAATAAATCGCTATTGATTAGCAATATCTCGGGCTGAAATAAGATTTCTTCCTTTTTGAGTGAAATTTATGTTTAATTTGTTGTATCAGTTCTGGCATTTGTCTTTGTTATATAATTATATATAAGGAGCACATAGTGATAACATATTTATAATCAGTGCAGCCTCATCCAAGCCAAAAGAAATATATCAGATTGTAAAAAGCCTCACTAAGCTCCCTCAAACCCCCCCCCGCCCATAACATAGAAACTCGCTGTAACAATCTGGCGGAATTTTTTTTCCAAAAAATTTCAAAGATTTACATCTCATTTTCCCTCACCGACAGTCGATTGCACACCCATGTCTCTATCGGAACCTGGGTGGCACCCCTCTAACACTCTTGAAAATTTCCCACCTCTGGTTCCAGAGACGCTCAACCTCATTATGCACAAAGTAAAGTCTTGTTCCCCTTGTGACCCGGCACCCCCAAGTAGCCTGGTCTCTGCCACCCATAGTATCCTCCCCATCACCCTGGACCTGCTCAATGCCTCCCTTTCCACAGGCACTGTCCACCTCCTTGGAAACGAGCAATGGTCAGGGCGCTACTAAAAAAACCAAATCTAGACCCCCAACAACCCCAGTAACTATCACCCCATTTCCCTGCTCCCCTGGATGAGTAAAATCGTGGGGAAGCATGTCAACAAGGTCTTGACTGAGTTTCTCGAGATTAACCATTTACTCGATCCCTCTCAGACGGGCTTCCGTCCCCTGCACGGGACCGAAACTGCCCTAAATGCAGTGACGGAAGAAGCCGTGGGGAATCTTGGATCGGAGAGGATCGTGGCAGTCATCCTCCTTGATCTAAGCGCTGCCTTTGACACGGTGAACCATAGAATTCTATTGCATCGACTCCTCAGTCTGGGAGTCTCAGGGACTGCAATCGTCTGGCTTAAATCTTTTCTGGATGACCGGTCTTTTCAGGTTTTTGAGGGCGATACCATCTTCTCCAGCAAACCCCTGGGCTGTGGGGTGCCGCAGGGCTCCTTGTTGAGCTCGACGCTATCTAATGTTTACATGAGTCCACTAGCTGAGATAGTCCTTCCTTTCGGGATAAAGATCATCACATATGCCGACGACACTGAGCTAGTGGTATCCCTCAACCAGCTAGATACTCACAAAGCACAGGTCAACCTGAGGGACTGTCTAGAAGAAGTCAACAACTGGATGACCTCCTCCTGCCTCAAATTAAATGGAGACAAGATGGAGCTAATGCTCCTCGGTAGATACCCGGCCCCTTCGATACACTCACTCTGGCCCACCTGCCTTGCCCCCCCCCCCCCTTACACCCAAAGACACTATAAAGAGCCTCGGCGTCTGGCTGTACAAATCACTCAGCTTTAACTTTTAAGCAGCCAAATTAGCAGCCACTTGATTCGGGCTTATCAGGCTCCTCCAGAAGATCCTCCCTCTCCTGCCCTTTGGGGCAAGACAGACCGTAGTTCAAGGCCTAATCCAGTCCCGCCTTGATTTTCGCAATGCCCTCTACTTAGGAGCCCCCAAAACACCCTACGAAAGCTCCAAATAATACAAAGGTGTGCTGCCCAAACTCTGCTTCAGCTCCGCCGCCGTCTTTCAGCCAAGCCCAGTCTGAGAAACCTCTATTGGCTTCCTGTCAAGGAGAGAATTGTTTTTAAGACCCTCTGTATCTCCCAACGAGCTTTTTAGAAAACAGGAGCTGCCATTAACCACTCCTTGATCACCCCTTACCACCCCACCAAACAGCTCCGCTCGGCACACTCTTTCCTCGCCACAGTACCTAGGATCAAGAGATCAAGATGCGGGGGCCGGTCATTTTCCTACAACGCGGCCAAACTGTGGAATTCTCTCCCGCTCTGTCTGAGATCCGAGCCCAACCTTCTCCTATTCCGCAAACACCTAAAAACCTTCCTTTTTAAGAAATCTGAATAAAGCCTCTTGCTAGCAGCTTTACCTGAAAAGCACTACTCACTCTAGCGCTAGGACGCCTCAGGGCTGCTACCGCGCTTTATACATTTTCTTTTCATTTCATTTCATTCCATTTCATTTCATTATTTATATAATAATAAATATTTAAAACACAATGGGCAAAGCATGCTTTAAAATTTCATAAAAGTATGCTAATAACTGAGCTAAAAAACAACTCTAGAATTAAGACATGAAATAGGTCAAATCATTAATGTTCAATCCTCAAATCAAGTCAAAAGTCAGTTAATTAAAGCTCTAATGCATGTGTGAACAGACCTTCATATAAATACAGAGTTAGGCCATGTATCATCAATGTGCTTAAAATGTTATTTTACAATCAGCTAAGCAAAATCCTGCCCCAGTGGGCCTTGGCACATGGCCAATGACAGATACTACGTAAAGTGCAAGTGCAAATAGTGCAAGTGGTCACCCTTAGAAATCACATCCGTGACTTACTAAAGTGCTAATGTGTATAAAAAATAAATAGGTTTAATGTGAAAGCTAACAATTTTTCTTTTAGAGGTAGCGGTTACATGAAGTAATGAAAACGTTAAGAAAAACATACAGAACAGTCAAAGCCTGGTGTGGGAATCCTCACTCGGATTAAGACCTTGAGGCATTTTACTGTCTAATTCAAGAATATATCTGGTCTCAAGTCTCCTTAATAATAGTTCACGGTTGCCACCCCGTCTGAGGGGGGAGGATCGAATCCACAACAAAATATTTGAGATCATCCAGTTTGCTGCTGTGGCAAATCTTAAAATGTAAGGCAACCGGGTAAGTGACATCTTTATTAGTATTGGCCCTTATGTGCTGGAGTATTCATATATGCACCTGCAGCTTGGTGCTACCCACATACAGCAGGCCGCATGAACACTCCAGCACGTAAACAGCATGATCAGTTTTACAGTTAAGGCTTTTGGTGATCGGTATTGGATTGGGAGAAAAAGGTGTAAAATAAGTAGTTTTGTTGGCCCCATATTTACATGCCCCTCCTAGAACTCAACCATGTCTTTGTTGGTTTCACCTCTGGGCTACTTTTTAACCAAAGAATTGCTATAGAGCGTGACTTTCTAAAGGTGATGTTGGGAGATCTAGTGATATGTCTGTTCAGTACGGGATCACTCTGCACCAGGGCCTAGTTTCTGTTAATGATTTTGCGTATGGCTTTATGTTGGAGGTTGTATGCTAAGAACAATCTGGTTGATGCCTCAGACTGATTCTGATGCAGAATCTTATTTCTCTTGTCAGTCTTGTAGGTGAGTGCTTCCAACCTATTGATACTAGTAGTCCTGTTTATAGCTCTGCTTAACACCTCTTGAGAATAGCCCCTGTCCAAGAACCTGTCCCTGGTTTGCTGTTGGGCCAATGTACAGTCAATATTGGAGCTACATATTCTGCGAATATGCAACATTTCCCCATAGGGAATGCTGTTTATTAAATGCCTGGGGTGATGACTGAGAGCATGTAACACCGTTTTCCCCCTGTTGCTTTCCTATGTAGTTTTGTTTGTAGTTTTTCTTTCATAATACAAATTTCAATATCAAGGAAACAAATCAATTCCCTACTCATCTGGGCTGAAAACTGTACGTTCAAATTGTTGCGCCGTGAATCTGCGAGAGGACGCCAGAAACGCCAGAACCGCCGTCGCCATCGGACACGGCCGTTGTTGCTCCCGCTGTTGTTTTCACTTTTCACTTGCTGCCGCTCCCACTGCTCCTGCTGCCCCCCCGGGCGATAGATAAGCGGGGGAGAAACAGTCCCGCCATTGGATGCGGCCGCCGCTGCTGCTTCTGCTGCTTCTGCCCCATCTGCTGTCCTCCCCCGGGCGAGAGAGAAAGCAGAAAGCAGAACGGGAGAAAAGTAACAATTGCATTAAAGGGAGGGCAAAAGCGGCATAAAGCGGACTCCAACTACTGTTCCAACTACTGCTTGCTGCCCTCACTGTCCTTCACTGTCCGAGGCTGCGGGAACCAATATAGTACGGACAATCATGGATTACTATGGTTGCAGCGTTCGTGAGGAGGAGCCATAATCGAGGAGACAGCCATTGCAGGCTGTGCTAGCGCTGATGCTATTGCGCTCCCCCTTCACTTCACCACTACCGCTGGTAGCAACGCAGGAAGAGCAGAGCCCGCTATCAGAGGTTAGTCGCACTACCAGCTAACTGAACCAGCGAAAGCAATGCAAGGATAGGGCGATAGAGCACGCAAGCCAAGAATCGAAGAACCCCGATAGATTGGCGTCCCGCATTTCTTCGCGCACCTAAAACTTAAACTTATACTGGCGAATTGCATCTGTGACTCGCGACAGCCAGCCACATTGACAGCAACACACCGGTAAAAGTTTGCCTGGGGGTGCTGTTGCACTGGTGGGAGATAGTGAGCTCAGCTGCCGTTAGAGGCAGCTTTAAAGTAAGAGCCCGGGGGTGGAAGGCCAGGCTGTTCCGACTAGGTCTGATCCCGCCGGTGGCCTCCCCCTGCTCTCGCATCAGCTTTAGGTACTCTCCAGCTGACTCTAATAAAGGCAACAGCCTATACATAACCCAACCACATACCGACTAAAATGCGCACTAGGAGCTGCCTTCTACTGCAATCAACACACCGTCCTCACAAGTCTGCCAAGCGCCAGAAATCAAAACTGCTATATCCTCAGGCGACAGGTTGCAGTCGCCAATATCCTTCTCGATTCTGCCCAAAGCAAGCGGAACAAATGGAAGAGGCTTCAGAAATTTTTCCTAGCGCCTCAATGGGAATTCCTGAGGATAAAAAGGTTAAAAACAGTCCCAGCAGAGGCTTTGCACAAATGGCGTTAAGGGCCCGCCTTCCACACACATCAAAAGGGAAAATTAGTGGAATAACTGATATTCGAGATCATTTCTACAAGATTGGCCAAGGAAATAGTGCAACACCCCAATTAGCATGCAAGAAGACCGTGAAAATACAGCAGCAACTTATAAATTCGTCTGACCCTTTTAACCTACCGTCTCTGTACCCAGAAATAACTGTTCAGCGTCAAGCCACTGCCTTGGTCCCCGGCACCAAACTAGGGAATGTACAGGACAGCCTTCCCCTTTCTCCCCCGTTATTACCCATTCCCCCCTTATCCCAAACGAACATTGGATGCAGTCAAGTATGACTAAATTACCACTTGCGCCATCGCCTGCCCTATCACCCATGTCATCGTCTGTTGTCTTTGTTACATCGCATGCTAATAGTCTCGCCATTGCAAATGACCCCGAGAAAGAAACTACATCGTCCTCCTCCTTAAATCATTCACCAAAAATACTATCTCAGCAAGAAGTGCAACCACATGAAAAAATGATAAACATGACAGAGGGCGCTCCAAATGACTACTCTCAAAAATGTAGTCCTCTCTTCCTATCTCATACATCTACCCCAATTCCAAATGGAGCCCCCCATTTCATGCCTTTTAGCAATATCGACTCATTTGAGGCACTGCCCAAAGTTCTGGCTGCAAACTCCACCAACAGTAAAACTGTAAATAAAGATAAAGATAAAAACGAGTGTCCCAACTTCGATTCTAAGAAAAATGGAAGAAATTTCCAGGCGGCAAATACTATACAAAGGTCTCCTCAAGCAAGCCCAGGAACATCTAAAACTGAAATGCTGCTTGTAGCCACCAACCAGGCCCTGAATTCTATGGCTATTGCTGCCCATATGCATGCCGATAAACTTGAGACGCAGATAGCTATTCTCCAAATTCTAGCAGATTCTATAATGGGCATTGATAAAAAACTTGAACAATTAAACTCACTGATTCGAAGGGTCCAAAATAATGTAGGTGAAAATCACACCTCCGCAGCACACCTAAACCAGGAACTGC
Organism: Lissotriton helveticus; assembly: GCF_964261635.1. Classification (NCBI taxonomy): domain Eukaryota; kingdom Metazoa; phylum Chordata; class Amphibia; order Caudata; family Salamandridae; genus Lissotriton; species Lissotriton helveticus. Next base: position 2,115,145,692 of record NC_136057.1, read on the forward strand.
TAGCAAACATCACCCCACATTTAAACAATATGCATACCAATTGCATTTGTGAGCCTCTGATAAAAAAACTCGAGACTCTGCCTGAAATAATGTCCGAGCTAATTGAAGACTTAAGGACAAGGCCACAAACAAAACCGCAGAAAGCATGCACTCCAATCCAGCAGAAAACTAGTTTCGCTTCCAATCCCCAAATCCATGAAACACCACTGAAATCTAGATCAACTCTTAACATCTTAGCTAGCCCCAGTAATAATAACAACAGCTCTAAACAGGATCAGCAACAATTAAATATCGTAATAAGCCTCCCTCCTGATCAAGCTCCTGCCACAATAAACTCTTCTAAGCTTTTAAGTGAGCCCAAGCAAGTCCTGAAGGAAGGAACAATGTTGTCGAGAAAAAATAAGAAAAAACTGAAGAAACGAAATAAAGCTAATAAAAAGAACACTGCACTAATACAATGGCTCGGAACAAATGGGAGGAACACTTCATCAAACCAGGTGGAGGAGCTAGACGAATCAACGGACCCCCACAAAGGCTTTGCTGAAAAATCAAAACCAATTCAATATCCTACACAGAAAACAATAGACCTAAAGGAGGAAAAAGCACCTACAAGTAACAGCAATATGAAAATGCCATGTTGCAACCATCCGATTCAAAGTGAAAAGTCCATTAAACCTGCTTCTAAAAACCCTTCAACTGCTATAAACAGAATAAACATGCCCACTGCTGAAGGCCTGGGGCAAATAAAAAGAGTCTCTAACATAGAAACACCAACATTAAGAGGAGACGAAAGTCAAACCAACAAAGGGGCCGCACAAGAGGAGGTCGGATCTAACAATAAAACACCTTCCCCCCAAGAACCCGCTACAAGCGCCCAGTTATTAAGCACCCACTCCTTGACTTTAAAGCATACTGTCTTAGAACACCTAGAACATCATGTCAGGGAAAAGCCCCAAACAGATCCTCTCATTGGTGCCCCCAATCGGCCACAACTGCATAAAGCTACTACTAATATTCAGGAACCTAGCCTTTTGCAGCGACAGAATAAAAAAGTATTACTCTATCCAGAATATGAATCGCAGGGTCAATGGGACATCCTCAATAGGGGAAATGTTCTAAAACTCTGCCAGAATTTGCCAGGCTTAGAAAACATCAACACAGCAGACATCGAAACAGTGGCTTTTATTGACCCAGCCTGGGGCCAAAAAAATTAGTCAACTTTTGTAATTTTTACCAATCCAGAGCCAGCGGCAATATTAGCTAAAAACTCAAAACAACTGAGTGAATGGGGTATTCGAGTAAGTTCCTATACGTCCCTTAACTACCCGACCTTCTTAAAAAAAAACTTGAAACCCCGTTGCCCAACAATACGGGCTCTGATTTAAACGTGGAAGGGAGAAGACATCAACAACAGCCGAGGTTACGGGGCCTAAGACAGGAATTAAAAGCAGCACCCTGGATGGACACTCCACTCCAAGTAATCACCACAGCTGCAGGCGGTCCACGCAAGTTCATATTTAAATTAAATAAATCTCATGATTGGTCCTGGCTTTCCAAGGCCTTAGGGTAGTACACAGGCAAGTCAGTTAGAAGGTAAACCAAAGTCTGACAAAGCTCGATGCTTAAACATTTGCTCGTGGAACATTAGGGGCCTTACCAAAGAGAAAATGAGTCGCACAATTAAGGACCTCCAGGAGCTAAATGACATCCTTGCGATCCAAGAGACTTGGGCAATGGAGAATACCACCTGGGAAGATTTCACTACAGTCGAATCCTTTGCTATTCCCTCTGCAGTAGGCGGCCATGCATCCGGGGGCGTGTTGATCGCCGTAAAGAACTCACTGGACGCAAAATTAGTGACACTCTATAATGGGAAGGGCGATTATATTTTTCTCAATCTCTAGATCAAGAGCTACGATAAGGGGAAATTAAGGCAAAAAATCATCCTCGGTTGCATTTATCTACACCCTGTAAAAACTCGCCAGGAGGCAACTTTAAACACTTTGATTCCCATAATAGAGGATCTGGAAGCTCTATTTCCAAATGATTTGTGGCTGCTAATGGGAGACTTCAACTGTAACCTAATGGACCCGGACCCAAGCCAATCCTTCCAAATAGCACTAGGAAATGAAGAGTGGGCAATACCGGAGATAAAGTCTCAATACCAACGGAAGGAAGTTAGCAGAATGAGACTTGCAACAAAACGAAATCAATCTGGTCTGCGTGCTCTTAATGGAAGATTTACCACCGATAATCCTGCAGCCTATACTCATATATCCCCTTTCCGCATGGCTACTTTAGATTACATCTGGATATCTCTTTTCGCCTTCCATCTGGTGCGCCAGTTCTCGGTAACGCCATCTGCAGACAGCGATCATGCCATTCTAGTATGTAATATCACCCTTTGCCCTCAACATCGCCCAATAATTCCCCTGATTGGACGGGAATTAAACCTTCAGAAGGTAAAAAAACTGAGATGGTCCGAGGAGAACTGTGAAGTACTTGAAACAGAGATTGATAATCTTCTTTCCGAACACTGCCAAGATGGGGCTGAGAATTTGGCAGGTCCCTCCTGGGAAACAAGACTGAGTAAATTCAGAGACCAGTTGGCATTAAAAATAACAAGCAGCCATCCGCAGGTGCTTCCGGCTTCGACTTTCTTGCTGGAGCAAAAACAAGCTGTAACTCTCTCAAAGAGTAAACTAAATAAGTTGCAACGAGCTCACACGTACAGCGAAAGCCAACACAAATCTCTGAAGAACGATATATCAGCAGCTAGAAAAGTCTATAGGAAGGCCAGATTCGCCTTACAAAGACAAGAAGAAGAGCGTCACTGGGCGGCAGCCTTCGAGATAATTAAAACCAAGGATCAAAGGAAGTTTTGGAATTGGGTGAACGAGGCATCCAAAGCTGCCAAACCTCCGACTGCAACTAATATCTCCCCCGCTGATTGGGAGAAGTATGTTAAAGAGCTGTATACAACATCGGGCGTACCAACTGGCAGTAGGGGCGTCCAACTAACACCAGACCTGCAAGTCGAGGAGAAGACACCCCATGCCCTATTAAGATAGCAACTGAAGAAATAGCTGCGGTAATAAGGAAAATGCGCTCTGGTGGTGTTCCAGGCCCCAATGGAATCCCAACACAGGTTTTTAAAGCTGCTGCACAAAAATGGGCTTTGCTGTTGACTCCTCTATTCGAAGATGCTATACTGGGACGCACCATCCCGCATACGTGGCAAGGATCACTTTTAGTACCTTTCCATAAAAAAGGTTTGCGCTCTGATCCAGATAACTATCGGATGATAGCTCTACTCGATGTGGATGGGAAAGCCTATGCAAGTATACTGTTGAAAGAACTTACAAAATGGGTGGAATCGAAGAATCTAATCCCCTTTAGCCAAACTGGCTTCCAAAAAGGCTGCCACATCGAAGACAATTTGATTTCGATAGTCCATTTGATGGAGACTACCATAGCTGCAAAAGGCAAATCACTGTACATGGGATTTATTGTTTTCCGCAAAGCATTCGACAGCGTTAGCCGTCCCAAATTATGGGAAAAACTGTCAAAATGGGGAATTCCGCGGGCACTATTAAATGCGCTAATAGCCCTTCACACGGACACATGGGTCAAGGTCAGAGTAACATCAAAATCGACCACCTCTAACAAAATTTATACAAATAGAGGCCTTAAACAAGGGTGCACCCTTGCACCACTACTTTTTAATCTGTACCTCGCTGACCTTCCCGAATGGTTAACTGGATCAAGAGCCTTCCCCCCAGGAATTGGCCAAAGCAAAATTAAAATTTTGCAGTACGCGGATGACACGATTCTGTTGGACCAAACTCAGGTGGGCCTCCAAAGGCTGTTTAACTCTCTCGCTCAGTATTGTAAAAACAATATGCTCGAGATAAACGTAGGCAAAACCAAGGCGATGGCAGTATCACCTACGAACACAAAAAAGCTCTTGTGGTTCATAGAAGGGAAGCAACTGGAGACTGTTCCTACATACAAATATTTAGGTGTCTGGATTGACCACAAAGGTAGATGCTCGGTGCATATATCTGAGATGATGACAGTGGCTCGCCGTCTAGAGGGGGTCTTTTTGAGAACAAAGAATGCTCTACATTCTCAGGATTTTGTCCCATTAATAAAATTGATTAATGCAAAATTTTTGCCCACAATTACCTTTGGAGCTATCATCTTTAAGGACAAACTGAACAACTGGCTTGATAGAGCGCAATCATCATGTTACCGCCGGGTCTTTCGATTGCCAAACTCGACTTCCCATGCCCAAATACGGAAAGAATTTTCTCTATCCTCCATGCGTTGGATTATGGCTGCAAGATTCGTTATATATTGCTTAAAAGCGAAACAAGCAAACTCTCATACGCTAAAGAGCTGTATATGGCAGGTCCTCAAAAACCCCGCTACATCATGGAATAAATATCTAACATTCTGCCTCAAATCGCCCGAAGCGGGGGACATATGTTCTTCTTCTCTGCCCAACGAAACAAAAGGAAATCTCTTAGTCAAGCAAGCTAAAATCCTTTCAAGCCAATCGGACACACAATTGGTACTTAAGCTCTCTCATGGCACCTGGGCAGCCAAATTATACGCTCCGAAAACTCTTCCATCTTATCTTGCATCAGCAATGAAACCGTATATTAAACACCAGCTAATGAGATTCCGATTTGACCTAATTCCGTTGAAAGCATACAAGTTTGGGCAAGGATATAAGATAGGAGCCTCCTCTCAATGCCGGTTTTGTAAACAGGGAGAGGAAAACCTAATTCATATTTTGTGCATTTGTCATCAATTGCGGCCACAAAGAATATTTTGGCTGAGACCAATTTGGCTCCTTCTAGGTATCAGGACATGTCAAGAAGCACTTGAGGAATGCATGAGGGGGGATTCGCCTCAAATGGCGACCCGCTTTGTCAAATTCATTTCCGAAATTAATTCCATGACTTTTCCCTCCGTGCAATGCCTGAATTCAATTCCTTGCAAGTAATCGTTTTTTTTTTACTTTCCTTGTCTTTTTATTTTTCCCTTCCTATCCATTTACTGTTTTAGTTCTAGTTTTTAACAGCCTCGAATGTCTATATTACTGTCTTTTGTATTCTTGCATATTGCAATGATTTTAAATAATTGTGCAATAAAAACAAACTTAAACTTAAACTTAAACTTTAAATTGTTGCAATTCAATTATTTCACAAAGTCGCATGCACTTTCATTTGTATCCTTCCAAACCACAAACATATCGTCTATATACCTTTACCAGCATAAGACATGCTTAGTTATAATATCACCACAGGCTGCCATGAGGACCCGTTCCTCTCATAGTCCCATATGCAAACAAGCATAACTAAGAGAGAAATAAGCCCCCAAGGCCACGCCCCTGATCTGATTAAAAACCTGATCTTTGAAAAGAAAGTAATTGTTTTCTAAACAAGTTAAAATCTAATCTGCTGTTTGCATTTGGAAGGCACTGTTCGAACTTAAAATCATCGTGAACTTTTAACCTGCATGTGCTGTTAAATGTTTGAGAAAATGTTGCAAAAAAATATCATTAGGTTTTAAAAAATGTATGAACTTTTAACTTGCAAGTGTTCTAGAAAGCGTGTTGATAAAATACATTGCACTGCTGACTTCTATGTGTCGTTGAATATGAAAAAAACTGTTTAAATGGAAAATTAAAAAGAAACTAATAGAGAGAAGTTTTGAAACGTAAAAGAATCAAGGAAGTATTCTAATTTGTTTGTTACTTGTATTTATGTGTGGAGGAACAAAAGTATAGAAACAGCACCAGGAAGAGGAAGAAGCAGGGAGTAGGGGGATGGGGGGAGATGGGCACAATGGCACACATGTACAATGAAGTACAGCACAAGTATAGACAAAGAATGGCCAAAATGAAACACACCAACAAGGAGCATAAGTAACACAATCTGGCAATATCACACCACTGAACAAGCATAGAAGTGAAAACCACACTGCATTCATACAGGATGTGTAGAAAGACCGGTTGTGGGTGTTGTGGGATGTCTGCGACCGTGGTCATCATGGATGAGATGCCCAGCACGTGGCATATGGGTGGGTTCACTGTGTGTTACGTTGCCAAACAGCTGCTTCTCCCACCCGCGAGCCCCCACACTTTTGTGCTGTGCGCTGTTGTATCCTGTGCACTCGTACAGCACAGCATTGTAATGTCTATTCCGGCATGTCCTGTGGCATTTGAAGTACACCATGAGAGTGCCGTTTGGTGGTGGTGTATCCTAGTTTACAACATCGTCTGCTGCAGCCCTTGTTTCAGGCCACACCAGAACACAGAGACACACTTACCGCACTTCCTGCACACGGGCATGTCCGAGACACACTATTTTCCTTGCCGGATAGGCACACCTTGCACTGACCTGTGTGCGCCGGACCAGCACACGTGTGTTGTGCTTGCAGGAGGATGCGTGCGTAGCTACATGTCCAGGGTCACTGCCAACACTGAGGTGACATGGTAACGTCTGCTGAAGACAGCACCCTGTGATGTTGCAGGGCCCGTGACTATCATGCTAACACAATGACCACACGGACACACTTGCTTGGTAAACAACCTTTACAATGCAACTTTTACCACGCAGTGCCTTTACAACGCAACTTTTACAATGCAAACTATTACAACGCATTGCGCTGGGGGGCGCTCTAGGATAGGAAATAGGTTTAATGTACTATCCAACACCTTCCCTACTATCCACGGGGACTGGAGTTGGAATAGTAAATTAAACAATTCACTATCCAGCGCCTAAAAGCACTATGCGTTGTAAAGGTATGCGTTGTAAAACTTGCGATGTAAAGGTAGGCGTTGTAAAAGTATGCGATGTAACGTCATACATCCCACTTGCTCAGATGCGGGTTTGGTGGGCGTTGGTGGTACTGGTGTTGTTGCGATGAGTCTTGTGGCCCTCATGGGTATCCCTGTATCATGCTCATTGACTCTATGGCACCTGTGGGTGTTCTGGTGTGACTCTTGGCTGTGTTTCCTTTCATGCTGCAGGTAGTCGTTCTGCTTAACACCAGCAGAAAGCAGGTGTAAAATTCCTGGTGGTAACGTGGGTTATCACCGGAATTAATTTCGCATTGCAGTTGTGAAAGTTGTGATGTCATTCTTTTGTGTGCAGAACAATATACGAACTGGGCAGTGTATCCCGTCAAGATGCAGCACCTGACGCACTATTCCTAATCAATATAAATACAATGAGATTTCTCCATTGATTTTCTGTGTCCACTGTACGTGGAGGCACTACCTATGTGCAATTCAATACAGGATTTTAGTATTTTGAATAAATCGCAGAGGCACACCTCATTTCTTTTTGCACGGGACAGCTATTCTGCATTTCATTAACAGCACTTTAATGCAACTAAAGTTGAGATAAATCTAACACAGTATTCAGAAGTTTGTGCAAACTGCAGAGATCACCAGTATTCCTGCGATAAGTGCTCCAAAATGTAATACCATGGTGGATACCAATCAAATAACAGTAATAAGAACAAAAAAGAGTCACACAGCAGTTAAGAAAACAACCGAAAAGGTTAATAATTATTTTTTTGTCAAACTTTATCTTTTTATAAACATATATTAACCATAAACTATTTTTAAATTGTATTTTTGTAATAATATATATATATATATATATATATATATATATATATATATATATATATTCACTGAAAAAACCATAGGTTATAGACCATATATAGTTAGGAATTAGCATTTAAAAAACCTTATTTTACTCACACAAAACCATTGAAATTCCATATATAGTTAGTTGCACTAACTATATATTGCGCACCCGCAATCCACTGCTGATGATGTCACATATTACATCATTCATGACATGGTCAGTGACATCACTGATGACAACATCCAGTGACTATGTTTCTGTAAAGTTAAAATATGTCTTACATATTGAAGAATGAGTGGATGTATAAGTGTCTGGACGAAGGATTTAGTAGGTGCATGACTGAATGTATGAGTGAGTGATTAAATGTGTCTCACTGAGTGCATGGGTTAGTGACTAAACTGTCTTAATTTGTGCATCATTATGTCTGTTGTTCTGTAAACTGCTGCATGTGTTGATCAGTAGCTATATGAGTAACTATATGGGTTATTGATTGATTGCCCAAGTATTTGCATGGGAGACTGAGTGTGTGTGTGGCTGGATGGGAGGTGTGTGACTCTGTACAGATCAATGTGTACTTGTATCAATGATTGTATAAGAGAGTAAGTATGTGTTAGTATATGGTTGAAAACGTAAGGTGCTCTATGTTTAACTGTATAGAGTAGAAAATGGAAGTGTGATTGATTCTTTACAGGACTGACTAGGTGTGTGAGTAACTCCATGGATGAGTGGCAGAGTGTGAGTGTCTGTATAGGTGTATGAGTGCATATGATTGTGTTGTAAACATGAGTGATTGTATGTATGAATGATTGTATGGGTGAATGAGTGAATGTGTGTGTAGACGTAGGAATCAGTGAGTACGTATGTAGTAACTAGTATTGGTGTGTCAATGGTTTCAAAAATTATACTCTGTTTTTAACACTGGGTGAAACAGAGGTTATATTAAAATGTGAGGAGATGCATTGTATTGTCACATGAATGATATCATCAGTGATGTGGTCATTGATGTCAAATGAGATGTCATCAGTGATGTCATTTGAGATGTCATCAGTGATGTCATCAGTGATGTCACTGACCATGTCATGAATGATGTAATATGTGACATCATCAGCAGTGGATTGCGGGTGCGCAATATATAGTTAGTGCAACTAACTATATATGGAATTTCAATGGTTTTGTGTGAGTAAAATAAGGTTTTTTAAATGCTAATTCCTAACTATATATGGTCTATAACCTATGGTTTTTTCAGTGAATTTTCAAGGTTTTGTAAATGCTAATTCCTAACTATATATGGTCTATAACCTATGGTTTTTTCAGTGAATTTCAATGGTTTTTTAATAGCAAATATCATAAGCTGTCGAATGTCAAGTACGTGGTAAGAATTTTTTTTTTCGTGTTTATGCACACTGATCTGCTTTGATTGCTGCCCCCCACCCCTCATTTCTATTAGGAGTACTCTCTCTTTGCAGATAGTGAAGGGTAGTTAACGCAGCCCTTTCCCCCTTTGTAATCCGTCGTGCCTGCTTCTCTCTCCATTTGATTGATTGTTCTCTTTGGTTCATTCTCTATTTACAAACAAGCACAGAGTCGCAATACTCTGTTTAGTCTTTGCAGATAGCGAAAAATCGTGTAAAAAAACAAAAGGAATCGAGCAAAATCAGTAGGCCACTAATGGGATCTCTTTTTGACCTCGCTAAAATAGAAACATTAGGAACAACCTGTTGAAAATAGCAATGCGTATGTACATAAGCGGCGTTCATTTGTGTTCACAGTACCCCTTGTTGATTGTTTCAATCGAGCATTGAATTGTTCGATGTTAATTCTCTTAAGGATCTTCTCTACCTGCAAACGAGGAAGAATAGGAATATTCTCTCTCCCTTTGCAGATAGTGAAGGGTAGGTAACGCAAGCCTTTAACACGTCGTACCTATTTCATTCCTCATTGATTGATTGATTGTCCGAACATTGACTGTTTGGGAATTAGTTCTTTTTGGAGGTATTCCCTGTTTGCAAATAAACGTAGGAAAATCTTTGCAAGTAGTGAAAGGGTACGTAATGCGGACCTTTCTCCCCCGTTGTAATCTATCATGCCTATCCCCACTGATTGATGCACCTGTTTCACCCGGACCATTTACTAGACATACGTCATCTGGCCCGACCAGAGAGCACCCCTAGTGAAAAGGACATATGCAATAATAACGAAGTGATCACTGTATCCTGTTAACAGAAACTTTAGCATGAAACAACCTGGAAAGAAAAGAATAGGAAAACGAAAATCAGTAGGCCACTGATGAACATGAACTTTTATTAAACAACGAACAAAGAAACGATAACATAACGTAATGATAAAACCTATTAATGTCCTAGAAACAAGAAAACGTTAAAATATGCCAGTGGTGAGAGACCAGAAAAACAGTAAGAGAAACCAAATCACCCCTCGCTGTCCCACCGCCTGCCACGCCAAAAAAATCGATAGACTAGGGAAAATGCAAGTCAGTAGAACATCCGCCCCCACTCTGGAAACTTCCAAGGTGGGGCAGGGTTCCGGCTACGCCCAGCCGGGAGCAGCCCATATAAGGCAGGTCCTGCTGCCACGCCTCGGCCAGGAGATCCTAACGTAGGGTGTAGCCGGAGGAGAGGCCGAGACCAACGGGACCCGGCCAGGGGATTGCCTTTACAACGCTGAACAGTTGCAGGGGGGGGGGAATGTCTCCTCGACCCTCCCCTCTCTCTCCCAGTCCGGCCGCGGTGGCCCTTGAGAGTTGCAGGTAGTCCCGCCACATGCTCTTCCGGTCCGGCCACCAACGGTCGGGGGGCCGAGGCCGACGGAATCCGGCTGCAGCCGATAAACCAAGAAACCCGTTCATGGGGCCAGAGCCAGGGGCGTCCGGCCGACATCCACCGGAAGCCCGGCCCGAAGACGGACGGGACACTTCTTTCTTTTATAATGGCTGCGACAACACTGGGGGGGGATGTCTTGCACATGCCTCCGACCCCCCCCTCGTCCTCATCGCCTGGTCCGGCCATAACAAATCTCAAGCGAGACGCCGTGGGGTGCACTGGGAGGGAGAGACGGTGCGAACAGGCCTCTCCCGCCTCCCCAGTGTAGGCTTCCCAGCTGCACCCTCAGCGGTCCAGGCGCCCGGAAAAGAGTTCTTCCACTGTGGCCATGCTGCAACGTCTCGCCCGGCAGGGTGGAGCCCGTCCGTTCATTTGACCCCGCGATCGCCAGTAGCTACCGAACTCTCAAAATGGCGGTCGACCTGGCAAGAGCGGGCCCAGCATAAAGAAATGGCCCGGTCACTGGTTGACTCCACCACCGTAGTCCTCCACGACCTTGAAGATTCTAGAGGAGCCGCGGGAGTCTCCCACCCCCGATGGGGAATGACTGCCATGATCACCCGTGGAGTGACGAAACTGTATCCGCGGGACGTCGGCGCCAGCCTCACTTTGAATTACTAGAATCCTGCAGACCTCACTTCCGGTGAAAGCACAGTGTGACCCGGTAGGAAAAATTGTTGCACCCCCTCCCCTTTTTGACTGATAGTTCAAACCACCGATCCTTTCCTTTGCCCTTTTAACGGAACTTTGGACTGCCTCCCCCTCTTTTACATTTTCTAGAGAAAACAAAACATTAACCACTACATTAGCATAGCAGTTGACACCAGAACTGTTTTCAAATTGAAAACCAACAACATCTTCAACAGAATCCTTTTTGTTTCTGCTGTGACCCTGCTCCAGCACAGGCATTGTCCCCAGCAGTAATTCTGCAATGCCGGTAAGAATAGCTGTGGTGCCTACTGGACTCACTCACCCCCGCGGCGCCCCACGCCGTTATTTGCTGGGCGGCAACTTGCTAGACATCACCTTCGTGACATCCAGATTTCAGCGCGTTCTGCTGCCTTGGAACTATTCGCACAACAGACCGCTACTGACAAGAATATTTCATTATTGGTGCTGTCAATTTCAATAAATCTATTGGATAATTCAAAATAAATTGCCACGGTCTCTTCGTTGTTTAAATGTTTTTACTGTTTTTGTTTTGTTGTATATATTTATATGTTATTAAAGTTTTATATTCCTACTACTTTGTTGGAGTGCTATATATTTTTTATGTGACACATAATTGTAAAAACTTTGATGTACAAAGAGTCATTCCTGGAATCTTCCGCTTCAGGCTCGGTCCCCTCCCCAATCACAATACAGGATAGTTTTCAGATAGTAGGAACACGTGTGGTGTGACGGATCTCATCGGGTGTGGGCCTTGATCTACTATAACTCCTTTGAAGAGGGGTGATTCTTTACAGCTGGGGCCATAAACTACATCTGCAGGGCTAGCTGATAGCCTGGACAATCGGACACAGAGGAAGAGGAGTGTCACAGGGTGCGGTAGTGAATAGGGCGAAAGGGAGGTGTCGGGCGGGCACAGTGTGATTCTCAGGGAAGAGCAGCGCAGATGGGGGGAGGTTTATTGCCCATGCATAAGACAGAGAGCGGGGGTGACCAGTGCCTGGGGAAGATGCTTGCGAGGGTGAGGAGCCATGCTACGAATCGACAGCGTGCAGAGAGTGGGTCTGGTCAAGACATCTAAAATGGCTGCCGTGCACGACAAAAGTGTGGCATTTCAAAAAAGGCAAGATGGCGCAGACAATGTTTTTCAACACTTCCTCATTTCCTTCGAATCGAACGTTAACAGACGTTGGGGCATATTACCAAAGTTAAGCGATATTTATCGCTAACGATGCTTACCAACCAATTTTTTACCACTAAGCATCGTCAGAAATTATCGAAGATAAACCTTACTATTATCAAGGTTTATCGCAAATGCGATAATAAACGGCCGCAATGCATGAATATCGCTAAAAACTCAGCGATATTCATGCATTACCAAGCTAATACTCTTAGCCATGTTATCCACCTCCCATTGGATAACATGGCTAAGAACTGCTCAGGGCAGGTGTTACTTTTTGGAGATATTCGCGCTTAGCGCGAATATCTCCAAAAGTTGGTAATAGGAGATAGATATCTTGCATGTTGTAATGCAAGTTATTGTGGTATATGGAACTCATACCATAATCTCTCAGGAAAGCAGAAACTGATCCTTTTGGGACCGCCTAAAAAGGCCTAGGGGGTGAGGAGTACTCTACTTTGCCCCCTTTTCACGTTCCGAACTATTTTATTTTACTCTCTTCTGTAATTACACAAAATACCAGCGATAAGATGCATCGGAGACACACAGTGAGAGAAAGGAGGCCGGAGATGAAGAAGACATGTCAAATACACATTGGAGATAATATAGTGGCAGAAGGGAAGTAAATATGAGTAAACTTACCATGTAACATAAAAATGTTGCACTCTATACTATAAGTCTCATTTTATACTACAATCACTTCGCTACAACCTCATAAATTAAAAATAAAAATAAATAATGTCTCAAACAATTTTTGATTTCTAAATATAAATTTATTCTTCAAAATTTTCTAAATTTGAAACAACTAGTAACATGTCCTCATCAGTAATTTCCTCTTCAATCATCTCATCTGGAATCTCCTCATTAAAAGTCTGCAATGATGATTCTTGTAACTCTATGGTCTCCAAACACTCGATAAATTCGCCATCAAGAGATTGATCAAAAAAATCATTCAAGTCATCTCCTCCTTCTGACAATATTTCATTATTGGTGCTGTCCATTTCAATCAATGTAGTGGAATCATTCAAGTCATCTCCTCGTGACAATATTTCATTATTGGTGCTCTCAATTTCAATCAATGTAGTGGAATCATTCAAGTCATCTCCTCCTTGTGACAATATTTCATTATTGGTCCTGTCCATTTCAATCAATCTAATGGAATCATACAAGCCATCTCCTCCTTGTGACAATATTTCATTATTGGTGCTCTCAATTTCAATCAATGTAGTGGAATCATTCAAGTCATCTCCTTGTGACAATATTTCATTCTTGGTGCTGTCCATTTCAATCAATCTAATGGAATCATACAAGTCATGTCCTCCTTGTGACAATATTTCATTATTGGTGCTCTCAATTTCAATCAATGTAGTGGACAATTCAAAAGAAATTGCCACGGTCTCTTCATTGTGAGCCATTTTATTTTGAAATTGCTTGCTGTAAATTGCAGAAAAAAATAATCACTTTCATTTATCGTTTTTAGTAATACATAATATAAAACTAACTTCATCAAGTATTTAGTATAACAGAAGGACTGCAAATAAATAACAGAAAACATTTTTCAAATTATCTTCAAGTGTACAACATAGTTCCCCTTACAAATTAACAACTCACCTTTTTAAAAGTAGCAGAAGTGTTAGTACTGTGTAAATCAAACACCAGAAATTCACCACCAAAAATTCCTCACAAATGTACCTCAGACAGTAGTATCACAAAATGGCTGTGGATTCCTCTCATTTGACATATATACATAACCAATTAACTTTCATCACACACAAATACAAAACCAAAGTAACATTTTAATTGGTTCTAAATTTCAACACTTTCAAATGTGTTTTCCCCATGCAATTTTCCATAGGACATTTACATACGTCTACAGCCTGAATGGCTGAACGGAATTACACCAAACTTGGCAAAATGGTACATCAAACCTAAGAGGTCAGGAAGGATCTACTATGCCCCCTTATGGTCATTTCCCCCTTCGCTTTGGCCTCCTCTTGTCTCTCAATCCTACCGAGAGACAAGATGGCGGCCGCTACGGACTGTTTGGAATGTTGACAGACGCCGGAGAACCAATCAGCTTCGCAAAGCTCCGTAACGCGAAAAGTACGCGAAGCGGAGCGCTGTTACAGATATATATCTTTTTTTGAACGTTAATTTCTCAAAATCCACTGGAGCACATATATTGAGACCTAGCAAAGGCACATCGGGCTACCAGTCCCTAATATTTTGCCAAGTTTCGTGCAAATCCATTCAGGTGTTCGATTATTATTATTATTATTTTTTTTTGCCCCGCGGGGCCCTTTTAAAACCTCCACATCAAACCTAGGGGGTCAGCGAGGATCTACTATTCCCCCTTATGGTCATTTGCCCCTTCGCTTTGGCCTCCTCTTGTCTCTCGATCCTACCGAGAGACAAGATGGCGGCCGCTACGGACTGTTTGGAATGTTGACAGACGCCGGAGAACCAATCAGCTTCGCTTCACAAAGCTCCGTTGCGCGAAAAGTACGCGTCCTAGGACGCTGCCCGGTCCGCTGTTACAGATATATATCTTTTTTTAAACGTTAATTTCTCAAAATCCACTGGAGCACATATATTGAGACCTACAAAAGGCACATCGGGCTACCAGTCCCTACAATTTTGCCAAGTTTCGTGCAAATCCATTCAGCCGTTCGGGCTAAAAGTGAGGCCAACCGCCCTATGGAAAACTCAATGTTAAAAACACGTTTTGGGACCCCCCTTTTTTCTCGGCCCCCCCTTGACGAACCCCCCCCAAATTTTCAAGGGCTGCTCAGAAACAAAATGTGCCATTTTCCTGAAAATTTCAGCCAATTCCGTCCACAAACGCCAAAGTTATTAGACATAGAATTTTCAAAAAACCCATAGAGAAAAAATCCTAACTATATATACCTACTGGCGACCGCCAGTAGGTAATATATATATATATATATATATATATATATGCATCATAAACCAATAAACAAAATTTAACAAACATAATAGAAAAGAACAAGGTGGGAGAGTGCTGTGGGGGCCATGGATGTCGACGACAGAGTCTGAAAAATAAAGCTCAAAATAAGGACTTGTGTAATGCTCATATCAAAGGACTGAGAGAGAGAAACAGAGAAGGAAAAACAAGCCAGAGAGAAAAAAAGAGGGAAGGAAAGAAAGGGAGTGAGAAAGGGAGAAGGAAGAGAGAGATACAAGGAATGGAATGAAGAGAGTGAGAGAGAGAAGAGAAGGAAGTGAGAGAGAGAGAGAGAGAGAGACTGTCGCATCTGCGCATCCATGAGCAAATAATTACCTGGTGCAAGCGGAGTGTGCAGCAGTGGGGGGACTCCACGTGCCCATCAAAACCCTGCCGATCTCAGATGTGTTGCTGAGTCCTGAGTCCTGAATGAAGGAGACCACATCAGATAATCCGCCGATCTCAGATGTGTTGCTGAGTCCTGAGTCATGAATGGCGGAGACCACATCAGATTCTGCGCGGATCTGCCGTGCTACATGATTAAAATAGAGTAAGCACTTACCGAATCGGAATGGCATGGTTACTGTGTACAAGACTTATTGGGAGGAGTAGGTGACGTCATACATGGATGGCCGAGTATTCAGTTAAAGGGCTTGGTTCCGATCACACTTAAAGCCTAGAAAGGAAGGGAAACCGGTCTCATTAACCCCTTCCACGCTCATGACGAGCTGGGCTCGTCATGAAGTAGCCTCCTCGCACGCTCATGACGAGCCCAGCTCATCATGTTGTATGGGATTGACGATTTCTCAGCACAGCAGGGGAATATGCTGAGCATCCATGGGGTTAAGGGCCCATGAACATAAGGGCCCCTAGGGGAAATGAGCACAGTTACTTCAATTGCTTACTGGTGGTATGAGTAGATCACAAGCTGAATCGCAGGGATACAGGAGCGGCGGGCGGTCTGGTTGCCTTTCGAAAAATTCCCATCTTGAAAGACCACCTGGTACGAGCAGCTCTGCCATGTGCCACACAACCGCTAACATTGGATGCACACTGTGGTCTTGCACCTCTAGTAGGACACCCCTAGCAGCATTACAACTCCTGCATTTCTTTTTCAGAGCGCTTATATAAGCAGTTCTTAAACCACTGTGAATGTATTCTCGCTCTGTAAAATTAACAGCTCACGCTTCCGATCCAGGTCAGTGCTAATGCATGAGTAAACTTCATCGTGCGCCTCGCTCTCACCTCTACAAACCGCTCACCCGCCCTGGTTCTTGACACGTTCACGAGTTTACCCCTAGTGAAACCGCAATTGCACTGCCAACAAGCACCTTGCTGTTCCCCGTCGATTACATTGATAGCAACGTTAAGCGCCTTGCCCTCACTTCTTCAAACCACTCACCCGCCCCGGCTCCCAATGCGTCCTTGAACTCACCGCTAGTGACACCGCAATCTTATGCTGATCCCCCGTCAAATGAATCATCACACGCCTTAAAGACCAGCACTGTTACTAGCATGATTAATTCCTCACAGTTTATGCAAGGTCTTAATTCACCACTCACCACGTCCACAACCTTGAAACGTATCATACCAGCCCCAATATACCTAGTAAGAGGCACCACCCCTGTTGCCTTCATGCACTGGCTACAAACTAGATCATTTACCATTCCACCATCGCTCGTTTACTCATGTCACCTATTTCACAGTGTGTGGATCACCAGGAGGTCACTTTCACTTTTATTTTATTTTATATTATTCTCAAATCTTCCCTAAATACCTTAACTCTATGTCTCCTGCCTCCCTCCCCGTTCCAATTTTTCCGCAGGCAGCGTACTACCTCAGGCTTGCAAATCTCCTTGTCCTGATGATGATCAAAGTATCTAGTCATGGATAGAAACGTCGTCGACTTTTGTGACTGCTTGCATGCTAACCTGATTTGTTAAAACCAGTTCAACAGCTGTTATTTCCCAAAAAGCTTGCCCTGATCAATTGTATTGGCTAAAAGCTTTTCCCTGTTTTGCCTGAAAAATGTGCGTTTATTTGTGAATGTCTTTTTGTTTGTTTACGGAGGATACAGAACTGTGTCCCACTCGATCGCTCTGTGTTGTATCACCACTGAATTACCTTGATTCATTAAATTAGTGTCCGGCTTGACACCCTTTATAAAATATAGTACTGATTTCAGTCTATATTTATCGTTAATTGAATTGTAATGTTTGAAGGACCAATTCTTTTTCATAACTATGTTCTTCTCTGCAGCAGCAAATCCTGTTCAGTGATTCTTTGCCAAAGGGGTATCCAACCTCGTGAAACTCTCATCGGCTTCAGCCTCCTGTCTCACCCTGCTGAAGATTTTCAACTTCCAAAAAAGTGACAAAGACCGAACGTAGAAATCTACACTATGACTTCATCCTTTTATCAGAATTTCTTTGAAGCCCGAAGTTAAGCGCTGACGGGGCCCAATTCATTCTTTGTAGTCGACTCACGCTCCATTGCTGTCTGCCATAGGTTTTGACTTTGACTAGTCTTGCTTGACTAGATGTTCTGAGTTGTCACCTTGATCTTTTAGGCGCTAGATTTTACTTAAAACCTTAAAAATTCATAAGTCCAGTACTACCGATTGTTTTTGCTGTTGTTTTGATGTCAAATAATTAATAAAAATGTAGTCTATTTTTCTAAATTGGTGTGGAATCTTACTTGTATTACATTTCCATGTTATTACTGTTAGTAAATACTTTACACATTGCCTAAGCTAAGCCTGACCGCCAAGAACCAGAAGAAACTCCAGCGCATCCAGAACGCCTCAGCCAGACTCATCCTCGACATCCCACGACACAGCCACATCTCCGGACACCTAAGAGACCTGCACTGGCTCCCGGTCAACAAGAGAATCACCTTCCGCCTCCTTACCCACGCTCACAAAGCGCTCCACGATCAAGGCCCGAGCTACCTCAACGACCGCATCAACTTCTACGCTCCCAAACGCCACCTCCGATCTGCCAGCCTCGCCCTCGCCGCCGTCCCACGCATCCGTAGAGCCACCACAGGAGGAAGGTCCTTCTCCTACCTGGCCGCCAAGACCTGGAACTCCCTCCCGGCTGACCTGCGCCTGACCCAAGACCACCTCTCCTTCAGGAAGAAGCTCAAGACCTGGCTGTTCGAGCAGTAGCGGCACCCCCCCCCCCCCAAGCGCCTTGAGACCCTACGGGTAGGTAGTGCGCTCTACAAATGCCTTGATTGATTGATTGATTGTCCCTAGCTACCAGAGGCTTAAGCACAGGTTAATTTAGTGAATTTTGTGGTTTGCCCTGGTGAGGATTGTGGCTATTACGTAAATAGGGGTCAACCCCATTCAACCAACTATTCAGTTTCTCACACAGCTTTAATCCTTCCTGATAGGGTCGTCCTGCCGTAACTTTTCCCAAAGACAAAAAAGTCTAGCTGCAGAAAATCTGAACCCAACTGAACAATTACTCCTAGTCCACTCTTGCAAGGCCCTATCGGAAAAAAAACCAATCAAATGCAACTTATATTGAAATGTTGCTCCCACTCAGGGACACTCTACCACTTCTGCCCATGGAAAGCAGATTATATTCAATACAACATCCGCTGTTCCAGCAGTAAGAGCAGCAATAGTATTGACCACCCACTAAACTCCATGGTACGTGACAAGGCATGTCTGGTTCTATGACCACCACACACGCAGCCCTGTTCCTTTTTTACCATTCACCATCACTCTATCTGACATTAAGCTTCATGGAATAATATGGATTTAAAATGGTTAAACAACTGTAATATGAACTCAAAACCCGGTTTGTTTTTTACTGTTCACATCTGAAGAAGAGGCGTGTGGTCTCAATATCTGATGTACTATTTCATATTTGAAGTTCTTGTCGTTGTCTAGTATAAGGAAAAAATAACCTACAAAACATACGATTTTTTCATTGGACCAACACTGTGAGAAACAACATTTTTGACAACCTATCTGGAAAAAGAAATGATTCTCAGCTTGACCAAGGAGCATAGCTGCAACAAAACCACAGGCCATATACACTTCTTAAGATATGATACTGGGCAGCGCGCGGCCCAGCAGAGATGGAAACCACCTGTCCGCAGATTCAAAGAACAAAAATGTCTCTACAGCTCCAACAGTAAGCAAAACTAAAATTGACTATGATATCTGAAACACGATCTTTCTTTAAAGTCGGACAGTAAAGTAGTGCCAGGTGAAAAAACACCAAGGGCGCCCCCTCAAAACCAGATTGCATGGGAAGTCTGTCCGTCATTTGCAATTTAAGATGAATTCTCCAAATCACAGGCTAGGCGAAACATGCATAAGACTGCACAAAAAGATTAAAAAGGGATCATTTCTTCAGCTATATAATTTGGATGAAATGGATCACAGACATTTGACAAATCAAACGTTAAATGTGGATAATGAAAAAGCAAATGAACGAGGTGCCTGGGAAATTAATATTCAAGTATTGCAAAATCTTAATGAGAAATCCCACGGAGCTTTTTTTTTTAATTGACACGAATATTCATGGGTGACCACTCTCGGGGGAGTGGTCAGCTAGACAAGAGCATTGGGAGAGGAGCTAAGATGTCGCAAAGTGGGATGAAATCATTTTCACTGCTAAGTGGGAAACAGCGTTTACAACGCTGTCTCCACGCCGCGGTACCTTTACAACGCAGTTGTTACAACGGCCCCACATGTACCGGTACATCGCAAGTCATTACAACCACTTGTAGTACGCGGCGCGCTGGTGTTGGATTTACAATCCAACACCTTCCCTGGTGTTGCACAAACTGGAGTAGGAATAGTAAATAATACTATTCCTAAGTCCAGCGCACCCCCTACAGCAAGTCATTGTAATGACTTGCGATGTACTGGTTCACGTGGTAACAACGCGTTCGTTGTAACAACTGCATTGTAAGGGCATGCAATGTTTATGCATGCGTAGTAAAGAGTCATAGTCCAATTATGAGTTAGGCGGGAGGACCAACAGCCCGCAGTGGTCTTGGAAACGCTGATAAGCCGGCGGCATCCTGCCCACCGCATCATGAGTTCACAATTGTGCTGGTGGTGTGTGTCAGGCGGAGACATGGCGGTGGCACGCTCCAGCTCTACTACTGAGCCTGAGGTAGTTGCCAGTCATGCTGCACTGCCCCCAGCCAGTCGGGTGCACTGTTTCCTTGCAGCACATTCTGCAAGGGAAACAGTGGGAGCAACCGACACAATGGCTTGGGGCCAACACTGCAGACAGTGGTAACATGTCTCAAGGGCATACTCACTCCGGAGACAGCCCTGCACCCTAAAAACTGCCTTTTCGCTGACCCTCGCATGGCAGTGTCCCCACCAGGAAAAGGTTGGCAGAAAGGCACGTCATAATACACACAGCAGTGCCAATGCCGGTGCCACTATCATTGACTGCTGCTGTCCCCTCCACCACTGGAGCTCAGATCTTGGCGGGGGCAGCGATCTGGATGCGTCTCCCCGCCTGCATTGAAATCCGGTGTTATAATCAGGTATGCAGGTGGTCAGACCGCCAAAAAGCGACAACAGTTCCTGGTCCGCTAGGGACATAATCAGGCCCTAAAATACAAACATCAACTAATAAATAGCAATCAAAAACAAATTCAATTAAAGGAAAGCAAAGGAAAGGAAAGGAAATGCATTACTTTGCAATCATTGTCACAAGGGCTTACAAAACATAACTAATCTGTGCCAATAACAAACTAAATTTCAAGTTACAGTAGCTGCACTCAATGGGTTAATGGAGTGTAACTGTAATAGCTGGATTCACTTGCGCTAGCCTAAAAGGATTTCACAATTTCTCCACTGTGGTTAAATGATTTTGTCAACATCAGTTAAATAATTCTGACCTGATTTCAGAGCGTCTGTAGACAACTGAAATACCGAAGCGATGCATTGCTTTTCTCTACCCCCTTGAAGATGCACAGATACATGTCTATGGAGTCCTGATGGTTAACCAGGCATTGTTCCTACTTAAATCGTACTGTGGACTAGCCTAAAGTGAGCAATGATCTATACGCACAATGCGTTTAAAAATGATTGTGTTTCCTCTGCACATTACATATATATGCATATATATATTTTCATTTAAGTGTGGCATCTCTTCAGTTTCCTGTCACCAAAAACACTTTTCAGCAGTATGCCACAGGAACTGATCACATGTTCTAAGTCTGGTTTAGCAATGCAGAATGCGAGCCTTATTGTTACCAATTCTTTAAAATATGCATAGAGGGCGTTTTGGCTTCACCAAGACGAACAGTCCTCTCTCACAATATGCTATTGGCTATTTAGTCTCACATTTTAGCTACTAGTAAGTGCTCTATTCGAATAAAGCAGGAGCTGTTTGAAATCTAAAAATATACACTAAATCCTCACACTGTGTGCTATGTTCAGGGGTGTATCTCATATATGCATTCTATACAGTTCTTATTGCTACCTTTTCCCAGCACTGACACAGGAAATAGGACAAGCTTTAATATGATAAATAGCATTTATGTATGCAATACATGTAAACAGCATTTGCCGAACAGAATTGCTCTATGTGCATGCGTTAACACAATAAAGCGAAACCTGTTGGCAGTGCCTGGATGGTGGCCTTCTGGGCTCAGCAGACGACCATGTATGTGATTGTGTTTTAATAAAGCAACCTTATGTTTTAAATGCAGTCCGGTTTCCTTATAGGAAACGAGGCTACATTTAAAAAGAAAAGTTTTTAAAAAAAAGTCTACATAAGAGGAAGTAGTGGTTCTCAGGTCCACTGTCTCCTCTAAACAAACTTCTTACATTCCCAAAGGGGAATGGGTCTACCAGCTCCTTTGAGATGACGGTAAAAGGCACACAACATTACATCCCAATTTAGTATTTGTTATAGACTATCTGAACAAGCCTCTTTCGGATACTGAATTGGTATCCATTAAGACTCCCATTTTAGGAGTCTGAAGAACTTTTCTGAATGGGATTAGCAAATGAGAAAATGACTTAAAGGTCACAAACACAAAGTCACAGAATTTGCAAGCATTTAAGTGATTAGTACACCTGGCCCCGTGCTACTGCAATTTATGAAGGGATCTCTCAGTAGACCAGTACCTACCAAATGTACAATGCATTTTATGTAATGAACCAACTATTATTAGGATGCTCCGCGCTCATTTGCTATGCTTCTTTATACAAACAACAGTTACTGCTTCACTGCACTGCAACGCTATGCAGTGGATAAAGGTTTAAGACTTGAGGAGTGAGGTCCTCTATGGGATTGGGTCTCTGTTTTGGTGGTGTGGATGGGCAACGTGTGTTTGTGATAGGTCTATAGGTGGGCTTGAACATGAAACACCAGATTATTTGGTAGAGTTGGATGCTTGTCGTTTGGGCACAAGCAACAGGTACTCTGCACAGATTCCTTGGCGAGAGGGGTTCCAGACAAAAAGGAGCTACACATCAGCTACTGTTCTCTATAGTCAAGTGGCATGAAATCAAATGATGCGTCCTCCTTGAGAATCCCTGAACAATATGTTTGCATTTATGTGAAGTACATCGAGAGGCTGATGTGAAGTACTTTGAGGGCTTGGGCAGTGGAGTTTATTTATTTATTTATTTATTTATGTTAAAGGTTTATATAGCGCTGGCTAGACCCAGGGGTATCAGAGCGCTTTACAGGAGTGCAAGGAAGTACAGTAATCGATACATTTGGTCAAAAACATTGCAATACGAACCAATATAACAGGGAGAGCAGAAACATACGAGTGCTATTTACAAGAGTACAATGATAAGCTCATGTAGGAAGTGGGAAATTAGGTTAGGGGGGTGTGTGGAGGTGAAAAAGAGAAGATAAAGGTGGGAGATAAGGAGAGTGGGGGTTAGAGGAATATGAGAATGGGAGCTCAGTGGGAGCCCATGCTTGAGGCTAGATGTCGTAGTTAAAGGTAAGGGCAGGGAAGGGGTTTAGGGGGAGGAGAAGTAGCAGCGCGAGGGAGGGAAGATAAGAGTGAGAAAGGGGAGGAGTGACCGAGTGTCAATCAGACTATCAGATTCCATTAATTGGGTTATATGCAGGGTGCTTTTTGCCATCTAGATTTGTTGAAGTTGATTAGGATTGCACCTTTAGGTTACCAGCTGATTAAACAGGTCCTTTAGTTTTTGGGCTGGTGGAGGACTGCTGGATGCATTCATGGTAGTTGTTTTTTCTCACGAAGAGAAGAAGGCATTGTTTCCGATATCTGTCTCCTTCTTCTGCTGATAGACAGAGACTTTAGGTGCTCATTTGGTGGTCGTGGCTCTGGATTACTGGTCTAAGGAATGTTTTTGTATTGTTCTCATGATATCCAGAGACAACCTATTTCTCTTCCTGTAAATTCCAGAGTTGGTAAAGGATGGTAAATGGTCCTGGTTAGGGGTTCCACGGTTTCACCATGTCTGATGCCCTTTTGCTGGTGGACCAAGGGAGGTGGTATTTTGTGGGTCTTCTCACATCTTTCCCGAGAGGCTTTCCTAGTCTTGGATATCACTGGAGAAAAAAAAACACTGAGGAGGGGCAGCAGCACTCTACAATGGTCTAGTCAACCTCACTGCTAGATTAGATGTAAAGCCACAAAGAATCTTCTCCACTGTCCTTTTACACTGTATTGGTGCTGGCATAATTAGTAGATCGTATGTGCTCTAGTGTGTAGTTCTCCGCACCATCTTGCTTTGAAACCTCGCTGAGACCATAGTGAACCGGTCTGCTGCATAAATTGTTCATGTATTCCTTTCTGTTGCCGAATGCTGAATACAACACTTATGTGTATCTTCCTCAAAGGATCTTTACTAGGCTATATTTGAGATGCCCGGACCATATGCCTCCCTGAAATTCCCCTGAAAAGCTGATTCACATGAGAAGGCCCATACCAAATGTGATCTTTGGCTGAATCTAAAATTCACATCCTTCAAACGTTTTGTAAGTTTTCACATAGACTTTTACACGCTTAGGCGTAAGAAGAGAATATTTCCAAGAAAGGGAAACGTGTCCGAATGAGGAGTAAGAAACAACAGGCCCTTTCAGGTGACCTGGTAGGATAATATTTATAGCTTCTAAATTATCAAATTCCGAGTGGGTTATGAGCCACTGATATCGATTGATTCAAGTGTTGTAGAGCACTCTGTTGACCCTATGTTTGTTATGGCACTAAAGCTCCCGCACGTTCAAATCACTAAAATGTGGTTTGGAGATAGGAGACATGTTTTGTAAAAAGATGTAGATAACCGTAGCAATAATTAATCACCAAGAAATAGACAAACCGTTGATGTTTAGCTGATGATATTTTAGCAGGTGAGAGCATAAGCAAGTCGATTCAAATATAGTTATTTGGAAAGAAGGCATCAGGACTATAGGAAATAATTACAATTTGATTTGAAACATGCATTGATAAGGTATCATTTAGTGGAATCCCTGAGACATTTTCATAGCTGAGTGCTCAGTACTATTATGGGTGAATTCAACTAATGGTAGCAACTTCACCACTTCGCTTTCATAACAGGGGCACTAACATTGAAGATATTGCTCGACTGTTGGCAAAAATGCCAGATGATCTGGAGAAAGTAGAAACATCCTGGGCTGGGAAACTGAGTAATCCAGATCTAGATATCTATAGAACCTTGGACCTGTCGGCAGAAACCTTCTTATCCTGTAATCTAAAAGCACAGTTATATAAAACGGTATTTAATCTATATTTTACATCGGCAAAGCTGTTTGCATGGGGAAAGTGGGAGGATGATCGGTGTCCTAGGTGTGGGGAAGGATCAGCCACATTAAAACATATGTTTTTTGATTGCGATCCATTGACCCCTTTAAAATCTGGGATCTTGGGATTTTGGAGAATCATATTTGGTAGGGGCTTTGATCTTACGCCCACACTGGTAATCCTGGGTCACGACAGTTCACTCAGTTGCAATAAGGAACAAGAATATTTCTTGTTCATAGACACAGCAATATATCATATCGTGTTGGCAGCACAATGGAAGGATAAGGAACCACCCACATTTCAGATGTGGCTAGCACGGTTGCTAGGAGTTTAGAAACAGGAGGCAGCTCTTTGTTCATGTAGAGGTAGGAACGCCAGAAAGGGGGGGGGGGGGAAATTTGGGCCTGTATCGCAAGTTGGAGTGGGGATGTGGTGGGGCGGGGATTGACATAGGTTTATTGTATGTAACAGGAGGTTGGGAATCTGTTTTTAGGCCACATATCCTTTATATTGAAAGAAAATAGACATTATTGGCGAGTATGTTACATATTTTTGGTTTTCTTCTCCTCTCTTAGTTATGAAGCTGTGTAATGTGCATTGTATTATAATTTTCAGATTCCAGGAATTTTGTTTTTGAAGTAATGGTGTTTTTTTTAAATGTTTTTGTACTGTGAAGATGTCTTCTCTGGTGTGAATAAAAAATAAAAAAAGAAGATATTGCTCGATAAACTTTTGGTTTTCATTCCATCTATTTACCCCTTTCCGGATGAAAACTATTTGAGAAGTGAAAATCCACTTTTAAATGCATAGGTGAAGCTTTTTGGTAATCCGATTAAATTCTAGAAATGTTGGCAGAGATTATCCTACGCAGCTGAATACATTGTTTCCAAATGATCTCCAAACCAGAGAGAATATCTTTGTAAACAAATCAACGAGGTCACTATACATCTTTGTGATGAAGTCAATTCTGTTGCATTTCACTAATTCCAAATATTTTGCAATACCTAGCTGTTCTGGAGCTAGTTGTCATTGGCTTCACTGAAGAATACCCTCTGCACAGGATCGGACTGGGGCAAAAAATAGGCCTGGATACCAAAATAAAAGTGGGCACCTTTAACAAAGCAGGAAGCTAAAAAAGTGGTAATAGCAGGGAAATCAGCAAAACAACTGTCCGCCTTGATATAAAACCGTCCCACAACTCCTAAAACGTCGGCCCACATACTCATCTATCAGACCAGGCCATCAAGTACTGCCTGATTGCTCTGTAGGCCAGCCTGACCCTGCTGGTGCACACCACGAAGACTGGTACAAATGCTTAAGATTCAGTAGATATAACCAATTTTCACAGACCATTTCCCATAAAAACAAGTATCATGTGGAAATCTGCATTGCAGACAGCCTACAGAGAAACAGACTGGTGCTACAGAAACACACTGGAGAAAATACAAGAAGTGATGGATAAATGCTTATATAAATGTTAATGAGTGATGATTACTCTGAGAAAATTCCATTTCATTATAGACCATTACCTACTGGGACCACCCTTGTGCAGAACACAACTTCAGATCCATCAACACATAGACAGCTATCTTACAAATCTTTCAAATCATAGGTGATAGTCTCTCTTGACCATAGATAAAGGTGACCCCTGCCTTGTGATTTTGCAGAGTCTTTCAGCCACCAGTAACACTGTCGACCAAGACACCCTTATTCATACCCTGATGCCACAAATTGGATTTACTGGGAATATTCTTTGCTGACTCCTCTCACTTATTCAACTAACACCAGTTGGTTGATAGAGCTACGTCTAGAGTCCAAAGCTCCCTATCACATGTGGTGTGCCACAGGGTTCAATCGTGTACCATCTAGACCTCAAGCTCCACATTGGGTCCATTTTGACTTTACCACTGATAATAGCATCAAAATTCAAGAATACACTGAAAACACAACTCTACTTGAAAGTCACCTCCTCTCCAGACAACCAGTGTCTCAAAAACTTTCTTTATCTCATGCAAACATGGATGGGTAGCACTTCTTTGGCGCTAACCCCACTAATGCAGAATTCCTACTATTCATCAAGAACAACACGCAACATCCAGTTCAAACTAGCTGAAATAAAACAGTATGCATGCATTATAAGCCCACTTTTCACAACACCAAGTCACTTGAATTTGCCCTGGTCACCGGCCGTGCACACTATGAATATATCACACCAAAATCCAAGGCAGCTCTTTCTACAAAAGAAAGTGAAAATCTTTCTTCCAGAAAGTGACTACTTCAGAACTACTCTTCAAGCCCTCGGCATACCCCATGAAGAAATATGACCAATTCACCCCACACCATTTTCAAAACCAGCATCGTCATCTGCAAATACATCATCAGAAGTTACAATGCATAACTTACTGAGAAGTTCACCATCTCCTGTGGCACTAAGCACACCTGCTGGAATGATACAGCCTGTTCACTGTTTGCATGCATGTGTACTTTCGACCCTGCTTAGTGCTCTGCTGCCTTTGAAACAGGGTTGAGTATAAAAATACTACATACATTTATACATACATACATACACAAATCAGTCTTCTTTTCACTTAAAAATGAAACCCCAGCCAGAACTGCTTGGGTACATCCACACTGAATATGAGCACAAGCAACCCATTATATATTTTAGGCTTATCAGGCCTCAATGGTGAGGTGCAGTTTGAGTCCCTCTGGTACATGGAAATTCATGTCTCATTCCCTTGCATTCCATTTTCATATAAGTTGATTCAATGAGTAAAAGAAAAGCAATGGATGGAAACAGTGACTAGACTTAATCCCTTCCACTTACAATGGGAACATTACACTCCTTTGTTTTTTAGGTAAGTGTGACAGTAGAGACAGGGACCAATCACATGCAAATTACTTTCCTGTTACCCAAAAGGGACAGTCCTACCAAAACATATTAGACCACACAGTTTTAAATACTTTTGACGGGTAGACCGCCTACCAACAAACCTGGAAGGTTGATGACTGGCTCTTTCACTTCACTCTGGTGCGAAAAGGCCTAAATCCTTTCTCATTAGTTTGAACCTGTCTACACAGTCTCATTGTAGGCTCAAAAATGTGAAGCGTTTTGTTGAGGTGATAATGTGTTTTGTAGTTTTCTTGTGCTGCTGCATTTGTGTTCTGCATTTCTGATTTAGTTGTGGTGTATTGTGGTAGTTTGTTACATTCCACTTGTTCTGCCTTGCTGTGATGTGGCCTGTTATGTTTTAAAAGTGAGTTGTTGCATTGCTTTGTGTATGTTCTATTGTTAAGTTTTGCTGTTTACTTCAGCTGTATCAACAAATGCAACCATTTACCACCGTCTGAGATGGTAAAATACCTCTGCTCCAGATGCTCCACTACTTCAAAATTTCAAAGTTTATTGATCGATTGAAAATATAATGACAGCATAAAAATGTGCAAAATGACAAGAATAAATACATCATAAAATACAGTAATTAATTGTAGTTAATAAAAAGATTAAAAATCTAGTACACACGCAGATAAAAAGTTAAAATTATTCAAATGAACATTGGTAGAGGTTCCCATTACACATCAATTCACTAAAACGTTTGCTATCAGTTTTTGTCTAACAGACCATACGCACGGAGAGAACACCGCCACTAGCACAGATGAAGAGTCACTCTTAAGTGTCTAAGTGCATGAATGTGATTAGTCGGGCCTAGACAAAGGCATAGAGGAATGGTCCACCTGTGTCTAGGGTTGGCATATTTAGGACAAAACAACATCAAATGTTCCTCTGTTTCCTAAAGGGAAGTGCAAAATCTACATTGCAAGGCCCAGGCTTAACGGAGTCCCACGTTGCTGTGTATAGGGCAATAGGGAGAGACCCATATCTAACAGCAAATCGGCAATCCCCGCACAAATATATTCTAGGAATTCTTCTGCTCTGGGTGCACGTTTAGTGAGCCTAGCCCTATAGGTGGACCATTCATTTTGGGCAGCAACTCTCTCCCAGTATCTTAGTTCTACCACTTGACCTGCTTTGGCCCAGATGGATGAAGGCTCTCGCCAAAAATTGGCTAGGCCAAGCTACATCCATGCTTTTTTTAATGTACGGCAGTCGCTTAATCTTGTAGGAAGATTGGAGTTTAATGATGTCAGTAAGTCCTGCTCTGTAGTCATGTAGTTCCCTAGTAACCCAAATACAAACCCATTAGAGCAGTGGTCTCAAGGCTGCCAGGTTAGTAACGGGGTTGATGTCAAGTTCCAATTATCATGGCACTAAGGGGGTTAGCCTCCATACCCTGGTAAAGGCTCTAATAAAGTGTTTTTCTTTGGTACCCAAGGCACCCAAATTGCAATGCCCCATAATTCAGCCCCATATAGTGCTGCACTCTGTGATTGCATCCTATAAATTCCCATTGCAGGGTGAATTGGGAAACAGGAAGCCTTCTTTGCAAGCCTAAGAATTGCCTCTACTCCATTGGTTACCATATACAAGCTTTTATTGATCTTTGGTGCCAAATTCTCTCACCCTTTCCAGGACTTCACTTTCCAGTTCTACAATGCGCTTCACTCTTTTCTTCCTAGAATAGGCCATCTGCTTATTAGTAGAGGCGTTAACTTCTAAGCCATAATCAGAGCAAAGGAGACTAAAATTGTCTACAAGGTTTGGAGACCCACCTTCATTTTGGCCAGTAGGAGGGTGACATCAGCGAAGAAGAGAGACAAAACATTCTGCCCTGTAAGGGTAGGGGAATTATTAACACAACTGGTCAAATACTTGACACAATTGTTGATATACAGAAGAAAACGGGTAGGAGCTAGGATACACCCTGGTGGACACTTGCCCTCAGTGAGTTCTACTTTTATGCTACATCGAGCCTTGGCAATGTTCATCTTATGGAGGTGTAAAATGATTTTTGACAGGTTATATGGGATCCCTGTCTCATATAAGACCTCCCATTGTTTCTTCCTTGGTACCAGATCAAAAGCGGCACAGAGGTCGACAAATACCACAAAAGTCCACTCTAATAGCTTCTCCAGAACTTGTTTTCAGAAAACCATTTGGAGGTTGTCGAGAAGGCTAATTGGGTGGTAGTTAGAATGGATACTAGGACTACCAGATTTGAAAACAGGTATAATCTCTGCCCTCTCCATGTGGACAATATCACTGCTTCTGCTGCAATTGCATTTATGATGGTGTTAATAGAGGGCACCCAAATATTGGAGTTGCATTTGAAAAGGTCAGCTTGGACCTTGTTCAATCTCAGATCCTTCCCTTGTTTCAATAATTCAATTTCAAGGGTGGTCCTGCTAGAGAGAACACTATGGAAGTAGAGAGTGAAATAAAAGTAAACATGCATTCAAATCCAGTAATATCTGGGTCTGTGTTGTACACACGTTAGTAGAGATTGCCAAAGTGGGAGGCCCGCTCACAGGGCAATATAGATGACTCAGATTGAATCCTAGAATTCCCGCCACGTGCACTGACTAGACACCAGAATTTCTTCTTGTCATTAGCAGATAAAGCCTCTGGGAGATCAGACCAAGTTATACACTCCCCATGCAGCTTTTGCTTACTTTATTTCAAACCGACACTGCGCTCTGCATGTCCTTATCTCCTAGCTAGTTCCAATTTGATTGCCATAAGGAGAGTATTCCTGGCCTCTCCACAGGATTGAGTGTACCGCCCAATTGTGGTGCCCTCCCAGGAAACCTTTGTTGACTCTATAAAGAAAAAATCTTTGAGCATGTGCAAAAGTTTAATGTGCTCAGCAATAACCACTTAGCTGTTCCCCCAGTTGTCACACATGACCTCCATTAGTTGGCTAGAGTTGAGTATTGGGAGAGGAGTGTAATGTCTAGAAGAATGTAGTCAATAAACTTGCGTATGAGCATCTTTTGAATGTGGGAGCAGTTGTGTCAGTGGGCAAGTGGGCATTACATGCTAGCAACCAGAGGGCTAATGTATGATCTACTACTTGGAGGACATCCTTGAATGATTTCTGTTTAATGGAGATGTTAATTCTGGAATTCCCCACGTTTGATCCTCATCGTAGGATTAATCCTGCATTATGGTGTTAGGCTCATATGTAAGATTTAAATCACCTGCCACGATGACAACATAGTAGGAGCCTGAGTGGCTGTCCAGGATTGTGTCCAGCAAGGGAAGAGTAGGTGATTCACAACATTCCTAAAGACCTGTTTGCATATATTGATCAACAAAAGAAGCATACCATTTGAGATGGAGAAAATTAACCCTTGGATGTCCCAGGATCCCGTTTGGAGTTCAACAGGAGAGTAGCGTAATCACCCAAGCAAGCAACCCACCCAATGGACGCCCTGCTAAGGATCTACTTGCTGGTATACAAAACTCCTGAATCCACTTCTAAGTGTGTGGTCAATTGTCCGGGATTCCTGGAAGAGACAGATTGTGTATTAGTCAATAAACTGGCCCTATACACGGTTATCAAGCCTAGGCTTGATTCCTGCCATGTTCCAGCTAATGATAGCTCTAGAATTAAGTTGTGGAGTGACAGG
Organism: Lissotriton helveticus; assembly: GCF_964261635.1. Lineage (NCBI taxonomy): Eukaryota > Metazoa > Chordata > Amphibia > Caudata > Salamandridae > Lissotriton > Lissotriton helveticus. The sequence continues at coordinate 2,115,177,297 of NC_136057.1, forward strand.
AGAATGCTAGTACCTGGGGCAGACAATGATTGTTGCGGGCCAGGAGAAGTGGGCTGGGCATGTTCACCAGTACATGTTCGAGTAGTAGCAGCAATCATAGGACTGGCAGCACAATCTAAGGGTGTCACAGAGGACATGGGCTGCAAATTATAAGAATACAAAGGAGGGTTTGGAAAAACTGATACTGGTGGCCCCAGGGTTAAATTAGTAGTTCTGTGAGCTGAGAGGGCCAGAATGTCTAGAGAACTATCATCAGTTATGAATCAAACTACCTCTGTGAGGGTGGAGGATGCCTCTATATGTTCAGGTGGGGCCTGGTGGCAATTGACTGAGCACAACCCTGGGTGGATGGGTTGCAAATATGGGCTTAGATTGCAGATGATGGTAGAAAAAACTCAATGGGCGAAGGGAGATATCAGAGCGCACCATACAAGTAACAGTTTACCAAGACCTTGTAAACAATGATAGGAGACCTGAGGTTGACGACTACAAAATCACCTGAAAAACATATAGCGAGTGGACCAACCCAACCCACCCTTTGAACCATCAATATGCTGGATGCTTCTGAGAAAGGAAGGTGGGCAAATGAATGTAACCAGTGGAGGACCTTATTCTTGAGCTTAGAAAATTGCTCAAATGCATTGGCAGGCAAACAGGAGAAACTGGACAACACAATCACATAAGGACATGCCTCAGATGGAAGGTCAATACAACAGAGTTAGGTTTGTGTCGGGGCTTAGCCTTCCCCTGACTCTCCATCTTTCCCACACTTATTACCACTCTTATCCCCACTGATACAAGCCTGTTCATTCCTGTGTGGTGCACCATTAACTGGGGTGGATCAGTGCACGGCCACCCTGTCTGTTGGACAGGTTCTTGTGGAATCAACATCACTATCCCTAGCAGTAAGAGAAGCGAGGGAAATAGTGGCCACAGGGTGGAAAGTGTCAGAAGATGCACGCAGTTGGTGATCGATCCTACAAGGACAATTTAGTTCACTTAATTATGCAGCCAAGCGTTCATAACTTGACTTCAGTTTGATTTTCAAAGCACCAACAACGGTTTTGCATGAAACCCCTAATAAGTGCTCAATCTTTTCATTATTATAGTCCAGAGAGTCCCTTTGCAGGATTTTGGGAGCTCTCTGCTGGCACGTGGACTTGTTGCACGCTTCTGCTCTTTTCTTTTTCCCTGTTTCCCTGTAGGGCCATTAGAGGTTGAAGGTGACACTTGATTTCGGACTCCAAGGGTACACAAGGCAATGTAGAGGGAGGGTCAAGAGGGGGATTAAGGGAACTCAGTCTCATAGGAGCGATTGAAATTGTGGGTCCTGTATGAGAGATTGTTGTTGCCATTTGTGTAGCAGGAGTCAAAGGATGGGGAGAAGAAAAAGAACAGTGGTGCTTGACCAGCTCACTTTCTTTTTTAGCACACTCACAGTAGGCTGGAGAAATACATCTATGGAGGTGTTGGAGTGGGGTTTTTTCATGTTACCAGGCAGATAACACTTTCTCATTGTAAAACATGACCACACAAGTCGCAAGGAGAGAAAATAGTTTTTTTACTGTACCTGATTGATTTCAAGGGAAGGAGTGGTGGCCTAGCCTCCTACTGGCAATGATGGAAGAACACAGGCCCAATCTAGCCTTGGTCTTCACCCGGTGCGTCTTGCACAAGGGAAGCCAATGTAGCTTAAATGTGCCCACTCAGTGCTGCTGGAGACTCACTCCTCCTCCCTCCTCAAAGAAGTCTGGGCCTAGAAGTCCTAGGTCCCTGTTGTACTTCCTGTATTGTTAGGCCCTGTATGTATTTTGTTTGCAGTGCATTTTCTATCTCCATGATCTGACATCACTATGACAGATCATGGAATGTTCACTTACTATTTAAATGACGTCAGCTTGACTGTCAACGACTTGACAGCTGGCGCCCGTAATCACCTGTTATTTCTGTCCTGCTCCCTGCGGGTCCTTTTGTATGTATACTATTAAATTCTTGTGACAATCACTTTGTTTTGCCCCATTTGTCACACTACAATTGGCGACGAGGACGGGAGATCGAGCAAAGGACCTGCGGGTATTTATTTGAAAATTCCTATCGCTCCAGGTTTGATTGATGAAACCTGTCATGTAGGAAGAGAGGTGAAGCGGACAGACTGAATACTTCACGGTGTGAGTATTTGCCACGCGTTAGCGGTGTCACATAAGAAGCGCTGCAGTAATTTAATTAATTAAAGGATTTGACGGCGTGAGTCAAAATTGGAGCGGAGCGCGACTCAGAATTGACTTAAGCCGCAAGCGGAGTTATACGCGACTGTACTTTAATCAGTCCAAAGCAAAGTGAGCTTGTGTTTGAAATTGACTTTGTCGGAAGCTGAGGCGAGCGCTGAGGAAACTGTCGGCATAAAGCGGCTGCTGTGAGGACTTACTTGCTGGCGCAAAATCCTGTCAGAAGCAAGCGTTCGCTAGAGGTTGTCATTCTCCTCAGCTGTGACGCGTGAAGCATTCTGGGAGGTACCTCGTCAGTTCTGATTGGCCCGCAATTATACCACGTCATCTTACGTGGCAGCGTGCGGCCATTTTGAAGTTATTTCACTCACATAAATAAACATCGAGAGTTGATGGAGATTCATGCCGAGCACTGATTATAATGTTATTTTAGTCACTTTTTGAAGGAAGATTAACTCTGGTAAAGCGGTAATTTAAACAGTTTAATCTTTTTACATGATATGAGCAATTAAATAATTTGGAACAAATACTGTTGAGAATTTTAAATTTTTTGAGGATACAGATATTTTCTCTAAGCAATATTTTTACATAGGAAAACATGGCTGAGAGCAACAATATTTGTGCACCACCCCGTTTCTTAGAAGAGCCTGGCAAACCTACTATGAAGTGGAAGAAATGGAAAAGGGCTTTTGAAAATTAAATAGTATCCATTGATGGGAAAGCTTTTGACGCAGAAAGGAAATGTTCTTTATTGTTTGGCCTATTGGGAAAGGCTGGGCAGGACGTTTTTGACAGTCTGCCTGAATTTGAAAACCCACCTGGAACTTTTATACCCATGAATGAATATGATGAAGCCTTAAAAAGACTTGAAAAACAATTCGATGAGGAAAATAACATAATGGTGGCAAGAAATAGGTTTGCTTTAAGGAAGCAACAGGAAGGGGAGACTGTAGATGAATATATTGCTTGTCTAAGGATTCTTGCTGTTGAATGTGAATATGATGAAATGACTGATATTTACATAAGAGATCAGATCGTTTTCTACTGTTTCTCAAAGAAAGTCCAGGAAAGGTTGCTGGCTTGCAAAAGACCTACATTGCAGGAAGTTTTAGATATTGCTAGGGGTATAGAAAGATCACTTGTATCTACCAGAGAATTATCACATGCAGGGAATAACACTAATGTATTTTACTTGCAGGACAAAAAGAAAAGTGATGGTAAGACTTTTGGAAAGAATGTATGGGATAAGAAATTAGGAGGTAAGCAAATGTGTTGTTTTAGATGTGGATCTAATGACCATCTAGCGGATTACAAAAATTGTCCCGCTATTGGTAAGAAATGCGTAAAATGCAAGAAATATGGCCATTATTCAACTTTATGTAAGACAAAGACATCAGGTAACAACATGAGTATTAACACGGTGGGAAATTTTGATGAGGAAATGTGTTCGAATATCATTCTTTATGTTGAAATGGTAGATGGTAAGATTGTAGGCCCAATTGGGGATGTTACTATTGGGAATGTTGAACTAAAGTTCACTGCTGATTCAGGTGCACCTATAACTACAATTTCTGATGTACTATTTGAAGAGAAATGGAAAAATGTACCACTCACTGATTCAGATATAAACCCCAAAGCATTTGGTGAGAAGGAAATAAACATGTTAGGCTATTTCAATGACACAGTGACTTTCAGGGGAAGGTCCATTGAAACCAAAATATATGTAGCTGAAAAGGGGAGGATATTGGTAGGGTGGAGAGACCTAGCCCAATTAGGTGTCATATTAGTGCCAGGTGCCAAAGATCCAGTTATTTTGAGAGAAGATTGGGTTAACAATATTAATGTTGAGAGTGATTATTCTGTTTTGAACAGTATACTGGGAAAACATGTAGAAATATTCAGAAACAGTATTGGTTGTGTCAAAGGTTTTACTCATGATATTAAATTGAAAGAGGGTGCCATGCCATGCAAACATAAGGTAAGAACTGTACCTTTGTCAATCAAAAAAGAGCTTAAAGAGGTACTAGAGAAACTGACCAAGGAAGGTGTAATTGAAGAAGCGGAAGAATCCGAATGGATTTCTGCAATTGTCGTTTCCAAGAAGAGGAAAACAGGAGACATCAGGTTGTGTGTGGACCTGAGATCTTTAAATAGAAACATTTTAGTGAATTGTCACCCACTACCTAAGATTCAGGACATCCTTCAATCGGTGTCCGGTTCCAATTTTTTTTCATTAATTGACTTAAGAGCTGCCTACCATCAGGTTTGTCTATCTGAAAGGTCAAAGGAGCTGACTACTTTTATTACACCCTACGGAGCTTTCAGGTATGTGAGGTTACCTTTTGGGTTAGCATCCTCTTCTGGTGTGTTTCAAAAACTTATGGACTTACTGTTTGGAGGAATGAAAGGTGTTGAAGCCTTTCAGGACGATATTCTTTTGCATTCTGAAACTGAAAAGGACCACTTGCAACTTATCGACAAGGTTTTGGGTGTCCTTAAAAAGAGAGGCATGACAGTGTCAAAAGACAAATGTAAATTCTTGACAAGTGAAATTGAATATTTGGGGCATGTGTTGTCTGCAGACGGAATTCATCCTAAGGATGATCTTGTTCAAGCCATAAGGGATGCTCCTGAACCAAGAAATAAAGATGCACTTAAAAGTTTTCTGGGACTCAGTGAATATTATTCCAGGTTTTTGCAGAATTATTCTGAAAAAGTTGAACCACTCAGGATGCTTTTGAGAAAAAACGCAGTGTTCAAATGGTCGACCGAGCAAGAAGTAGCTTTCAAAAGAGTGAAGGAGGAAATAGCTACGGCACCTGCATTGAAACCCTATGATCCACAATTAAAGAATATAGTGACTGTAGATGCTAGCAATGAAGGGATCGGCGCTGTGTTTTGTCAAAAATCTGGAAATGAGGAGAATACTATTGCTTTTATTTCAAGGAGACTGAATGAAACGGAAAAAAACTATAGTACCATTGAGCGTGAGACTTTAGCATGCGTGTGGGCTGTGCACAAGCTCAAAGATTATCTATGGGGTAAAAGTTTCACTCTTGTGACGGATCATAAACCTCTAGTTTATATGCTGAATGGTACGGGACGTGGCAACGGAAATGCTAGCCCTAGACTACTGAGATTGATGTCTAAATTACAGGAGTTCAATTATGTAATAGAGCACATCAAAGGGGGAAAAAACTGCAGAGCTGATTGTTTGTCACGATTGCCAATTCAAAATTTAAAGGAGGAGTCAATGGATGACACTGAATGTGTAGTAGCTCTGATTGATGCAACTGTCATGTGTGAAGGATCCATAGCGGAGAAGGAATCGCAGGAAAAATTATCAAAGGATACGGTTTTAGCCACAGTGCAAAAGTATGTGCGAAGTTCTTGGCCTCCCATAAGGAACTTACCTAGTGAACTAAGGAGCTATCAGCAAGTGAGTGATGAGTTGACGATGGAAAGTGGCTATTTGAAAAGAGGCGAAGTCTTTGTGCCGCCTTATGAACTACGACAAAAAATCATAAATCTTGCTCACAAAGGGCATCCTGGCGTCACTGCCACTAGAAACATTCTCAGGTTGCATTACTGGTGGCCTGGGGTGGACAATGAGGTAAGGAGCTATGTGGACAAGTGTGAACAGTGTTTGAAGTCTGATAAGCACTGGAAAATTGAGAAAAATGTGTTGCAGAAGGTTGAAATTCCGAATGGTCCGTGGGCAAAAGTCGCAATCGATTTTGCCGGACCGTTTTATATACTGCCAAATGTCAGTAAGTACCTGATTGTGTTAACAGATTACTATTCTAAATGGGTTTGTTACAAATTCGTGCATGCTGTCACAACTGACATTGTCATAGATTTTTTGAAAAAAATTTTTGATAGTGAAGGGCAACCAAAGATTCTGGTGTCAGACAACGGTTCGCAATTAATTTCAAGCAACATGACCGAATTTCTAAAAGAGTCAGGCATTGCTCAAGAGAAAACTCCTTTGTACAGCCCCAAGAGTAATGGCCTGGTTGAGAGACTGAACAGGTTCTTTAAAGAGGGAATTCAAATGGCAATTGCTAACAAAGTGGATGTGAAAGAATTCATAAGGGTGAAGGTCAATACCTACAATAATACTCCGAAAGATGCCACCAAACACACTCCTTTCTTCTTGATGAGAGGGAGATCGTGTAACAATATCTTAACGCCTAAGATTGGCGGATGGAGTAGTGTTGCAACTGAATCTAAAGTGATAAATGATGAGGAGTTAGGAGTGAAAGAGAACATTGAAAGAAAACAAAAGACTACCAATGCATATGCCGACATGGTTAACAGGGCGAAAGTCAAATGTATAAAACCTGGAGATTGGGTTTTAGTGAAAAAACCAGGTATGGTGAGTAAGGGAGAGTCCAAATACGGTAAACCCAAGAGAGTTGGCAGAGCTACCAATGGTCCAGTTTTAGTGGAAGGCGAAGGATGGCGAAGTAAAGACCATGTGGTGAAACTAAAACCAGGGCAAGAGTGCATTATAATGAGAGGTGAGGAAAACCATGAAAGTAGCGTTGATGATAGTGTTCTTGAATGGGATGACATGCCAAATACTTCCATGGCAGAGCATATCAATGACAGTTACAGGGATTCTTCGGAGTTTATAGTAAACTCAAGGAGAACCTCTATGGATGAAAATGACTCTGTTATAATGCATGGTGGCGCAAACTTGAGTTCTGGAAATGTTGACACTGCTGAATATAGTGAGCCTGCTCATGATATTGTTCATAGAAATGTAGAAGGAATATCTTCTAGAGGTGGAAGAGTCATAAATCTTCCTGGAAGATTCAAAGACTATGTAATGGAGTGATTATCAATATATAAGGGTTGTTATTCATATGGGATAAAGGGAGATGTTGTACTTCCTGTATTGTTAGGCCCTGTATGTATTTTGTTTGCAGTGCATTTTCTATCTCCATGATCTGACATCACTATGACAGATCATGGAATGTTCACTTACTATTTAAATGACGTCAGCTTGACTGTCAACGACTTGACAGCTGGCGCCCGTAATCACCTGTTATTTCTGTCCTGCTCCCTGCGGGTCCTTTTGTATGTATACTATTAAATTCTTGTGACAATCACTTTGTTTTGCCCCATTTGTCACACTACAGTCCCACAGTTGCCTTCCAAGTATGTCCCATGCTACTGAAGCAAAGGTGGTTTAAATGCATATACTCGGCTCTGCTGCAGGCTCACTTCACCTCCCTCCTCAAAGGAGTCTGGGCCCACTAGTCCCCGGGCCACCTGGGTGGCTTCCAAGTGCATTCACCTACTTAAGACAACAGTCATCCCAAAACTGTGGTAGCGATTTAGAGTTTGCTGGAGAGGGTACTCAATCACAAATGTGATGGAGTACCCTCTCCGAGAAACTGATGGTCTGCCCACCAGATTTACAGATGGATGGTTCTTAAATATCTCAGCAGTGAAAAATACTCCGTTTCCATTGGTGAAGTAAGGACTACTGGTGGTTTGGCTATTCAACCGCGTGTCTGATTTAGAGTGGCCGGTCAAATGGCCAGTTTTGACTGTCCGTCACTGCAGGGTAAAACCTGTTGGTAACGGGAAGTAAAAACTGCTAAGTGACCCCTTCACCATGGGAGACAACTCCTCTGGCATGGGATTCATTCGTTTTTCGTATTTCCAAAAACAAAACCCTGCTTTGAAATTTTGTTTTAGAAAATACAAAAACATATTAATAGTTTGACAAACAGTAGCATCATGTTGACAGATCGGGCGGTTACCCATAGCTCTCAATTAGGCCCTTTGTCTCAACATAGTGCCCAAGTACTCACTGAGTGTGATATGCCCCCCCCCCCACCCCGCTCACTAACACAGTATTGAGCTAACTGGTGTCTTAAATAGCTAATGATCTGTAAACATAGTAATGTTCCTATAGGAACACATTTCCAATTTTCTTTGTGAATTTTAGAATTTATTTTGATTATGATGACGATGATGATGATGATGGTGATTATTATTATTATTATTAGTAGTAGTAGTAGTAGTATTATTATTATGTTTAAACCACATGGCTCATAGCCTTCTGATTTAATCTGCTGCTGGAGACAACAATGTGTACAAACATGAATCAAAGAATACTGCACAAGAACTCCATCCATTATCTACATTCAGTACGTAATAAAGTGCAATTTGCTTTTTTAAATAATAACATTTTTAACCTACTAAGAAGTTCACCTATTCATATTGCACTTGATGACATAATAATTGTTCTTATTTTCCACCTCTTGGATATTCCTGGAACATTTCAAGAATTATCCAGAATGTGTTATTCTCCATGTTCATTTTCTACGAAATGTAAAACAACTGGCCATCTCCTTTTGTGGTGTGCCCTACTGACAGCTTTTTACTGTCTGGCAGAGCTCATGTGAAGAACAAAAAATGTATTCACAGTATGAAGCTTTGGGTTAGCTCACTTTAGCAATGGGTTGCTCTAGCTCAGACTTATTTTGCCATAGCATGGTGAACGTGCCGTTCTCATAATGAATTAGCCTATCTGAGTATTTTATGTATGCTATCAAACTATTGGCTGTTCGATATATTAGTCTGCCTAAAGAGTGATTGAATTCCATTATATGAATAACCCCTAGTCTGAATCTTCCACTCTTCTTCATATTCCTACACTACTACATTTACAGCTTCCCTCACTGCTACCTATTCCTACTATTCCTTCAAACTCTACTTACTCTCACTCCTCCTAATCATACTTTACATGCTACCTTAATACTCCTAATCTTTCTCTTTTACTCTCTGCCAAACTCAGCTTCCTTTGCACTTCCTCCTCCCTTGTCCATTATGTCTACTCAATGGTTTTGCCTCATCTACTCTAACTACTCTTACCCCTACTCCTTCTCCAGCTCACCTTCGATCTTCTGTACTATGTCCACTTGTATTGCCATCCCCAATTTTACTCTCCTTTCTGCAGTCAATCCACTTAGCCCTTCTATTTCTCATTATAGCAGAACACTTTTTTTTCAGTTTGAAGCCAACCTTTGAGACAGGAGACAACATTTGCCCCAATAATCTGATGCTTTTCTAGGACCATAATATATATCAAAACATTTTAAGCCTAGTCAGATGAGTCATTCCAATCTCTCTTTTAGGTTAACTCTCCACTGTTTGACAAACCCCACAAACTCAAAAGTGTGTCTACATCCAACCCACCCCAATGCTACCATCCATTATTCCTATCCTTGCCCAAAATGCTAACACTTCACATGTACCAATAGAAATAACATCATCAGTATCCAACATCATAGTCCAAGCACTAATTCCTATTTAATGTACTTGCTACAAAAAGTGAGGCCAGTCAACGTTCATCATCATGAAATCCACAACCTATGTTCACATGATTTGGACATTCTGTGCACCATTAAATCCTGGCTCCTTAACACTCTGCCGTTTAATAACTAATTCCTCAAGGATGCAAAGTCACCTGTGATCTTAAACAACATAAAATAGGAGGTGACATAGCAGGCACTCACAAGGACATCCTCAAGTGAAGGTCTGTACACTTCATAATGTATGACTTATTCAAATGCCTTAAAAAGTAAAGCTATATTCTTTCTGAGGCTGCCACTTGTATGTGGTACAATTTAACCATGTACTTGCACAGCGGGAGCTGTCCTTCTGCATAAGCAAGGTCTGATATTTGACATTGTATGCTTTTGTGCGGGTAAATGATTTAGTGTTCTTCTCGCACATGGTCTGCTTTACTGAGTGTTTTTTTGTAGGTGTAGAATCTGTTTTTATACTCTGTATGATCTTATGCAGGACAATCAGATTTATATATTTAAAGGGGGGTGTTTTTTGTCTGAGGCATGATGTTGATGCACCTGTCCCACATCTAATCTCCTGGTCAAGGAAGGCCCCGTGCATTGAATAGGTTGGTCATTCCAGTGCAAGGTTTGTCCGCCATTTCATTTTTTTCCAGGCTAAAAAAGTCAGTTACTGGATTTGGGTGTGGCACCAGAGTAGATTGGTTCATTCGCCCCGGTGCGTATTCAAATAATGAAATGCAGCTTGTCTAAAGAAGAACTTCCTGTGGGAAATTGTGTGATTACGAAAAGTCAGAAATCTAGGATTTGTTTGTAACTATTCTAAGGTAATATCAAGCTTGATTCTATTTAGGTTCCACTTGCAGCCCTTGCAGCCAGCACTGATTGGTTGTAGGGGGCGGGGGCAGGGGCGGAAGGGTGGAGGACACAGGGGAAGCAGGAATTAAAAAATTGGCTTGCCTTTTTGCCGCTTCCTCGCCTTGTCTCTCCCCTGTAGTCTTCCCTCACTGGCCTGAACAGGAAGCACACCCAGGCTCCCAGTCAGCCAATACCAACGCTGCCTTAGCAGCATTGTGATTGGTTTGAGTGACGTATTTCAGTGCTCAAGTACTGACTGGTAACCTGGGCATGTTCTCCACGCAGTCTGTAGTGCGCAAGGCTGTTTGGCTGTCTTGTAGTGTAGTTCCTATATCCTTGTTAGGCTCTGCGCATTGGACTAATATACACTATAGATTTGACATAGGACTGAGGTCAGTATGTCTCTATTGAGTACATTAAACTTAATTGTGTGTGCCAGCTAACTCAGAGGTCACTAGAAGCTCCAAATGAAATGCCCCTACAGGTGCGAGAGGAGCCAGAGCAGTGGTAGTGCCGGTCCCGGAGATCGGTGGAGCTGGGGTTGAGCTGGCCCCAAAAAGCCGGGTTGAGCTCGGCAGCTGTTGACTCTCTAGCCACCCGCTCCCCCACTTCCTTGCTTCTTTGCTTCTTTGCTCTGAACGGAGTGACAAGAGCTGGTGACTGGAGCCGCTCTCCCGCTCCCCCAGCTCTTGCAGCAAGCCGATGCAGTTCTAACGCCGACACAACTCCCTGGCTACCTTGTCCTGAAGGGTACCTGCGTGTCTTCACCGTCTTCACAGAAGAGATTCGGAGGTACAGACGAGTGGCAGGCATACAGGCAAGGAGGTAATTGGGGCAGACTGGACTTCGCAAAATGTGGAGTGGAGCGGAGGAGCGCGAGACACGAAAGCAGCGAGGAGCATGTGGCGTGGGGGAGCTCCGGTTTTACACCTCTTTTACATCTCTTTATTATTTATGCTCATTGTTGAGTGCTCCCCTCGAAAGAACATCTTGAGTCTGTGCCCGATCCCTGAGCACCAGGAAGTACCAGAGGAGTTGGGGAAACTGGGCACAGACAATCGAGGCTCCTCAGTTCAGTGACGGCATCTACAGCCTCACTTTTCCCCTGGTAAAGCCGACCCCGCACAACGCCAGCACCAACAACTTTTGCCCAACGGGGGGGGACTACATTTCCCAGCCTGCTCCCTGGGCCACCGCAGCAGACAGCAATTCGTGCCAGGAGGCGCATAAAGCTCCTCGCGGCTCCAGCTTCGCGGGACCCGCACAATGCCAGCACCAGCAACTTTTGCCCCACGGGGGGGTCTACATCTCCCAGCCTGTTCCCCGGGCCGCCCCAGCAGACAGCAATACGCGCCCGGAGGCGCATAAAGCTCCTCGTGGCTCCCGTTTCAAGGGATGTGCGTGGGCGGGCCCGTCCTTGCTCGTCAGTGACCGGAAGAGGCCGGGCTGGGCCACCCCTCTTATATTTACAATGGGTAGGCGGAAACAGTTATGTAGCCAAGACCAGGGGGGGTAAAAGCAAAAATGCCAAGAAAGTCGTCGACTATTATATCATACGTAACTTCGGCGGTGGGAGCCTTAAACAAAGAAATCGCTAACGCGGAAAAGGAATTGGGTCTGGGTACGAGCCAAGGGCCTGATGAAGGGATCGTTACACCAGACCTTGTGGCAAAAATCCCCATTCCCTTGGAACCCATGGATTTGTTAACGACTCCGTTAGTCGTGCAGGGTGCCCTAACTCATGATGTCGCTCAGACTCGGGGGATGGACAACGATACTAAAGATCCTTTGCCTGTGCCGGAAATGGCTCAAAAAGGGCAGTCCCAGGGACTTGCTGGGAAAAAGAGATCTACCAGAAAAAAGTGTTAAACGGGATAAAGGTCTGAAAAAAAGTAACTTTATCCAAGGGAATGATGTGAGTGAAAATATAGACTTGACAGTCCGGAATGTGGTGGAGGAGATTTTCACATCTCGTTTGGAATCTCCTCTGATCAGCATTGCTAAAGACATTATTGATACTCTGAACACTTGTGTTGCTGGTATCTTGAAAAATGTGAGCGTATTGACTCTTTTTTAACAGCTTCGAGACCCTTGCATGTTCCTCCTAATTCAATTATGCTTCCTAAAGACCAATTAGAGACCAGGCTATGTTCTGGACCTGACAATAAGGTTGGTCTTTTAATTTCTCCATCACGAGTAAGAGCAGACTCAGGAATTATGGAGAGAGTTGGGGGATATCAGGGCCCCCTTGGGAGTGGGGGGAACTCCAGCTGTCATGACAGGAATTCTGTGGGTATAATGGGTAATGCTCAGACCATGGCTACAAGGGAGCCCACCACCTCACATGAGAGGCTTGTAAAACCCAATTGCTGTAGTCTTAATCTCCCCCAGAAGCGACCCCACTGGTCGCGGTCCTTGTAAGGGTACCACCACTTGGTGTTGAAGAGGATGAATCCACCCCAGCCCTGCTATTGAAAGCCAAAAAATGGTGTGAACATTACTGTACTGGAAATACTGAGATCTCCTCTAGCTTTATAATGGCTAGACGGGTGGGGTGGGTAGGTAAACACCCAAAACAAGTTGAAGGGGACTGTATTATTGTTAATTTTAACAAACGAGGTGCAGCTGATATTCTGTTCTGGGATGCTTCGGACTTGGAGAAGGGGAAGGGGGGTATCAGAGCCCTGCCATTGGGATTTTTTATCCCCTAGTAAGATTACCAGCTTTATTTGCTAAAACCCACTCAGAGGTGGGTTTGAGGAGGCCTTATCAGTCTCTTCAAAGCCTTGGCGAAATTAACAATCCTGAACTTCATCTAGAAAGTCCTAGTTTCAGAGACACATCTGTTCCGCAAATTCTTTATACGCAAACAGGTCCTTTAGGGGTGGGCTTAGCCCTATCAAACAGATTCTCTCCACTGCTCCAGTTAGACGAGAATGACCCACTAGAGATACCACATGATTGTTTACCTGATTCCAGCCATAACCCTCAAACTACTGATATAGATGTTGCCCCTAATTGTAATATTATTAGTTGGAACATCGCGGTGCTCACATCCAAAAGGAATGATCCTAGTTGGCTTAAGCTTATAAACAAATATGACATTATTGCCCTTCAGGAGACATGGGAGAGGGAGAGCAACTTTTATTTGGATGGGTTTAAAACATATTGCTCACCAGCATGTCCTACCTAGGTAGGTAGAGCCAAGGGGAGCTTAGTGTTCCCTTTTTCCCTAAAGTTGCAAGGGTCCTTAAATTTGCTGAAGTTAAGCTCCCACAATTGTTTGTTAGTATTTGAATTTGAATTTGAATTTAAAAGCATTTATTAAGCGCCCATACACCTAGCGGTTTCTTGGCGCTGAGGATGCAATTGAACCTAGGGGAAGGGGTGCAGAAGATTAAAACGAAAAGGCTTGCAGGAAGAGGTGAGTTTTGAGTGCCTTGCGGAAGTCAGAGTACAAAGGTATGGATCTGATGGTGGGGGGAAGGGAATTCCAGAAAGTGGGACCGAAAACAGCGAATTTCACCCCCCCATCCTTTTTTTCCTGAATCGTGGTACGGAAAGGAGGGACTTGGTGGAGGAACGGAGTTCTCTGACCGGGGTGTAGTTTTTGATCTCGGAATTTATAAAAGCAGGAGCAGTTCCTGCTCGGGCCTGAAACATGGTGCAGCCAAGTTTAAAAAGGGCCCCCTCTCTAATGGGCAGCCAATGCAAGTTCTTTAATAGAGGGGTAGCGTGGTGCAGTTTAGGGAGACCATGAATGAGGCGGGCAGCTTGGTTCTGGACCAACTGAAGGCGTTGGAGGGCATAGGCCGGAACACTATTGTACAGGATGTTACCATAGTCTAGGCGTGATAACACCATTGCCATCAGAATGAGTTTTAAGGCGGAGGGGGAAAAGAATCTGGAAATTTTCCTGATGGTGCGAAGGGTAAAGAAACAAGATGATACCACCATACTGATCTGGGAGTGTAGGGTAAGAGGTTGGTTTAACGTGATCCCAAGTGTTTTAACTGAGTGGGAAGGTAAGGGGGGGACCAAGTGAGGGAGGCCAAAATGTGGGGGTCCAGGGACTGGATGTGCCACCAGTAAGAACCAGCTCAGTTTTATTTGGGTTAAGTTTAAGGTGGTTGAAGTTCATCCAGTCCCTGATGAACATCATAACCGTTTGAAAATTGTGGGTGGACTCAGGGGAGTGAGAAAGATTGAAAATCAGCTAGAGGTCATCAGCATAGTTGAAGACCGTGACCTCCAGTTGCTGTAAAGCAAAAATGTGGGGGAAGATGTAAAGGTTAAATAAAAGGAGAGCAGAGAAATCTGCTAGATGAACGGCCTGAGTGCGGTCTCTCAAGAAGGAAGTGAGCCAAGCCAAAGGGAGCCCCCTGATGCCCGCTGCCTCCACACGAGTGAGAAGAATGGAGTGGTCAACTGTGTCGAAGGCAGCGGACAAATCGAGGAGGACCAGGGCTTGGGACCGGTTGGCATCCATCCCCTCCCTAAGTCTGTCCAGGACTGAGACCACGACCTTCTCAGTGGAGTGGCGCGGGCGAAAGCCAGCCTGACAGGAGGCCAGACAGCCACTGTCCTCGACGAAAGAGCCGAGGACTGTGGTGATGTGGCATTCCAGGATTTTAATCAAATGGGGAAGAAGGGAAATGGGGCGATAATTAGAGAGGGAAGAAGGGTCGGCACCAGGTTTTTTCATGATAGGAATTATTTTTGCCGCTTTATGAAGGTCAGGGACTGAGCCTTTGCTGAGGGAGTCGTTAAGAAAGACCAAGGGGGGTGGAGCAAGCTAGAAAGATCTCTCTTAGTACAAAAGCTGGGCAAACATCGGAGGGGGAACCGGATTTAACCCGGGCCAACAGGGAAAATAGAGTTTCCCTGGTCAGAGGAGGTATGTGTTCTAGATGGAACCTGTTGGGTGGAGGTTCAGAGGCAGGAGGGGAAGAGGAAGGTGGAGGTATGTTAGCCTTAATGGCTGCAATTTTTTCAATGAAAAAATTGTTTAGAGAATCACAGAGGGATTGAGAAGGGGGAGGTTTGAGGGAAGTTCTATCTGATGAGGCCAACTCGTGGACGGTGGAAAAGATTTCCCTAGGCTGATTTTCGGCTGAGAGTATTTTGCCCGAGAAGTAGTTGGTCTTGGCCAATAGAATTGCCTTTTTGTATATGTTAAGCGTGGAGGAGTAGTGGGTTTTCAGGTTGGGCAATAAACACGCCTCCAGTCGCGCTTGGCCTGACGCACAGCTAATTTGTTTTCCTTAAGGTCATCAGTAAACAATTTGTTGGCGTTATGGGCGCGTTTAACTGTGACACGTTTCAAGGGGGCCACTTGGTTGCATGTCCTAGAGAGCCAAACGTTGATGGCAGCTAGCTGGGATGAGGGGGCAAGCTCCTCTAGGGCAGGATAAGAGTCTTGAAGGGAGGAGCAAAGGGAGGGCATGTCGACCTTATTCCAGTTACGAGCCCAGGTGTTTTTGGGAAAGGAGGGGCGTTTAATCAGGTTGAGGTCTAGGAAGAACAAAATCAGAAAGTGGTCGGACCAGAGACAGGGCGTGATGATTGGGGATGTGACCGGAGTATTTAGTGACCAAATTTGGTCCAGGGTGTGCCCCTTGAAATGGGGGGGGTGGACACATGTGAGTTGAAATTTAAACTGTGGAGAAGATCAGTGAAGTCTTTAGATACCGCGTCTTCCGCGGGATCAAAAGGCCAGAAGTTAAAATCACCAAGTACAAGGACGGAGGAGTTGTTGACTGCTAGTGTGGCGAGCAGTTCCTAAAACTCAGCAGTGAAGTGGGGAGTGGAGTGGGGGGACGGTAGGCAAGGACAAAGGTAATAGGAATTTGGAAGGAGGCAGATCACATCACTAAACAGTTGACTGCCGTGATGGTCGGGGAAGAGAGTACTTGGAAATGAAGTTCCGAACGGACAATCAAGGCGTCACCTCCGCCTGCCTTGCCTGCTGGCCAATTGGCCTGCAGGACATAGTAGGAGGAAGGTAGGGCAGCGAGGATATTGGGCAAATAATCTGAACAGAACCAAGTTTCTGTCAGGAACAGAAGATCAGGTTTGTGGGAATCAAGGAACACAAAGAGTTCAAGGTGGTGCTTGACTGCCGATCTTGTGTTTAAGAGAAAGGCCGAAACAGTAGACGCTGGTCTGGATGGCGGGGGGGGTTCTGGGGAGGGAAGGAGTGGGAGTAATGGAGGAAGCAGGGCAGGTAGGGGAGGGGAAGTGGGGTGAGGCCGGGCGAGGCCAAGTTTAACAATTGTGGCAGTGGTTTTAGGACTAAGGGTCCAAGTGCCTTGATAAAGGTAAAGTTCCTCTGAGGTGTAAGTTAAAAATTGGGCATAATGAGGTACCCCTTGCCCCAGCCGGCCGCGGACGGGCGCAGACGGGCTTGCCTTTGGCACGCCTTCGGCGCGCCCGCTGCGCGCATCCGCTGCGCGTGCGCATGGGACGTCGCTTTTGTAGACTAGGTGCGCGATGGCTAGAGCGCTGTCCTAAAAGTTACCACTGCCCCTCCAAAGATGGCGGCCGCAGCCCCGTCAGCCCTCCGGAACAAGCGGCACTCAGCCGTGCGGGACCGGGGCTAGGGGAACGGGAAATGAGTTAGGAGGGCAAGCAGCAGCAAAGATAAAGGTACAAACAGAATAAATGATTTTAAAAAATGTCCTGCGATAAAAACTCAGAAGCGAACCCACTTGCGACCACAGCAGCCGCGAACCCACTGCCACTAGGTTCTAGCGCGTCCGCTGCGTGTGCGCATGGGGCGTCACTTTTGTAGACTAGGTGCGCGATGGCTAGAGCGCTGTCCTAGAAGTTACCACTGCCCCTCCAAAGATGGCGGCCGCAGCCCCGTCAGCCCTCCGGAACAAGCGGCACTCAGCCGTGCCGGACCGGGGATAGAGGAGCGGGAAATGAATTAGGAGGGCAAGCAGCAGCAAAGATAAAGGTACAAACAGAATAAATGATTTGAAAAAATGTCCTGCGATAAAAACTCAGAAGCGAGCCCACACGCGACCACAGCAGCCGCGAACCCACTGCCACTAGGTTCTAGCGCGTCCACTGCGCGTGCGCATGAGGCGTCGCTTTTGTAGACTAGGTGCGCGATGGCTAGAGCGCTGTCCTAGAAGTTACCACTGCCCCTCCAAAGATAGCGGCCGCAGCCCCGTCAGCCTTTCAGAACAAGCGGCACTCAGCCGTGCCGG
Source organism: Lissotriton helveticus (assembly GCF_964261635.1). NCBI lineage: Eukaryota > Metazoa > Chordata > Amphibia > Caudata > Salamandridae > Lissotriton > Lissotriton helveticus. The sequence continues at coordinate 2,115,194,928 of NC_136057.1, forward strand.
ACCAGGGCTGGGAGAGCGGGAAATGAGTTAGGAGGGCAAGCAGCGGCAAAGATAAAGGTACAAACAGAATAAATGATTTTAAAAAATGTCCTGCGATAAAAACTCAGAAGCGAACCCACACGCGACCACAGCAGCCGCGAACCCACTGCCACTAGGTTCTATCGCGTCCGCTGCGCGTACGCATGGGGCGTCACTTTTGTAGACTAGGTGCGCGATGGCTAGAGCGCTGTCCTAGAAGTTACTACTGCCCCTCCAAAGATGGCGGCCGCAGCCCCGTCAGCCCTCCAGAACAAGCGGCACTCAGCCGTGCCGGACGGGGGCTAGGGGAGCGGGAAATGAGTTATGAGGGCAAGCAGCAGCAAAGATAAAGGTACAAATAGAATAAATGATTTGAAAAAATGTCCTGCGATAAAAACTCAGAAGCGAGCCCACACGCGACCACAGCAGCCGCAAACCCACTTCCACTAGGTTCTAGCGCATCGGCTGCGCGTGCGCATGGGGCATCGCTTTTGTAGACTAGGTGCGCGATGGCTAGAGCGCTGTCCTAGAAGTTACCACTACCCTTCCAAGATGGAGGCCGCAGCCCCGTCAGCCCTTCGGAACAAGCGGCACTCAGCCGTGCCGGACCGGGGCTAGGGGAGCGGGAAATGAGTTAGGAGGGCAAGCAGCGGCAAAGATAAAGGTACAAACAGAATAAATGATTTTAAAAAATGTCCTGCGATAAAAACTCAGAAGCGAGCCCACGCGCGACCACAGCAGCAGCGAACCCACTGCCACTAGCTTCTAGCACGTCCCCTCTTTCCCAAATTACCCTAATTCATCCCAAAATATTATTAATTAACTTTTATAATTCTGTGAAATGTGATTCTAGAAATAAACACCATTCTTATCTGAAATGTTTTTAGAAGCTTATAGATCAAAGCAATCCACTTTTTACTATACCATATTTATGGGCGATTTTAATGTTCATTTGTGTGATTTGAATTGCCATATTGACAATGATCTGGGCCCTGATTATTCTGTGTCCCTCCATTTTGAGCACACCCTTAAGGGGGAGGCTCTGGAGGATCTTCTGGTAGGAGCTGACCTCTTTGAACCTGGTTTTCATGATGTATCTGAGAGGGTACCGACATTTAAGGCTAGGGGAAGGGATACCTTTATTGATGATATATTTTCGTCCTCCTCAATGCTAGCTAACGTGGTGTTTTATAATGCTAGGCTATCTCCCTTTAGCGACCAGTAAACCTGGAGTTAAACAAAAATATGGATCTTTTGTGCTCTTTGGGCAGGAACATGGGAGTCAATAATGTGGCAACTAGTGACCAAGGGAGGAGGCTCAAATGGTCTGAGGTAATCCCTGAATCCTTTTTGGCTAATTTATGTATGAAGGCTAAAAATGATATTGCAAAGTGTGCGGAATATTCCACCCCAAAGGATGAGGTTATTAGAGCGTTTGAAGGTATTTGCGGCCAGGTTGTAACTGATCTGACTGTTACAACTAAGCCCAGACTTAACTCAGGTGAAAGGTAGGTTGACGCAAATTGCTCTAGGGCCCATCAAAATCTAGTACAAGCCCTGAAAAATAAGCCAAGAGACAGGAAGCAGATAGTTAGTCTCAGGAAGCAATATAAACTAGCGGTATATACCTGCAAAAATTAGATTAAATCAGAGGCCTGGAACGCTTTAATATCTGTTTAAATCCAATAGGGGAGGATAGCTCAAAATGTAGGGCTATTGTGAATACTCCTTTTTTCTCAGTCAAGAGAATGACAGCCTGGAAACTAACACCCCAGAGGAGCAGTGGCTATCACACTTTGAGAGTATTTATGGCTCAAATGAGGTCCATGAGTCTTTTTTAGTTTCAGATACAGGTGGTGACTTACCTTTGTTGGGTTTTAAAGAGGTGGACATTGAGAAGGCAATAATAGATACATCCAGCAATAAGGCACCTGGCCCTGATTGTGTACCCACAGACCTCTATAAGGGTGATCCTAAATGTTGGGCTAAGATCTTAGCAAATGTGTTTAATGCCTCAGTCGTTCAGGGGTTCCCTGCATCCTGGTCCCTTTCTGACAATATACCAGTTTTCATAAAGGGTCAGAGAGGGGATCCGCGGTGCTACAGACCAATATCGTTGATTGGTTCAGCCGTCAAAATTTTAGGTAAAGTAATCTTGGTCAAAGTCACGGATTGGGTAAATGATAATGGGGCTTTATCCAATCTTCAGTAAGATTTTAGACAAGGCAGAAGCACCATGGATCAGTGCCTTAATTTATATTTATTGACAGGCAAATACACAGTAGCCAAAAAAGGTTCCCTGCATTTGGCTCTTATGGATCTCTCCTCAGCATTAGATCTGGTTAACAAACTGAAGCTCTGGTCTATTTTACTTGACATAGGGATTGATCCATGTCTGGTTTATTTTTTAGCAGATTTACATCGGGACCTTTTAGTAGCTGTTAGGGTTACTCAGGACAGTAAATGCACTAGACACTTTAAATCAGGTAGAGGCGTTCCCCAGGGTTGTATACTGACGCCATTACTTCTTACCCTTTACATCAACACCCTAGATAAAACCCTGGATCAGGCCAGCCTGGACATCCTGCATGTAGGAAGTAGGACCATCCCGGTCCTCCTTTACGCGGATGATGTTGTGTTATTATCTCAAACTCCCATAGGCCTTCAGAGACTCTTGGAGGCATGTGGGATGTATATGAAATCCCTGGATTTGGTGGTAAACATGTCAAAATCACGATATGAAAATGGGCCAAAGAAATAGAAAACTTAAAACTTTCTCATGTAATGGAGTTGAGGCGTCCAGAGTGACTGTCTTCTACATATCTGTGGGTTTTATTTGACGACATATGTTCCTAGATCCCCCAATTTAAAGCTAAAAAGAATGCAGTAGTTAGATCATCATCAGCTCTACTGGGCTTCTCAAAGTGATTGGGAGCCAGGCCTTTTGAAGCAATTCTTGCCATCTACAGATCTAAATGTCTGGCTATTACTACATATGGCTCTGCCATTTGGGGCTATAAACAATTGGCAGGGGTACAGCTGGCCAAAAATAAATTATTATGTACCCTTTTGTCCGTGCCCCAATCAACCCCAACTTATGCTATTCACCAGGAATTGGGGTTGGGTTATGTGACTGACTTGTTGAGATTAGCACCCTTGGTCTGTTGGATGAAAACTTGGCTCAACCCAGAGATAACTTTGAACCATCAGATCTTAAGGGACTGTGTTTCCTTAGATAAAGCCAGCAGCATTCCATGGTTGTCGTATGTTAAGGGTATGTTCCTTAAACTAGGGAGTCCTGAACGCCCCAGAAGGGATTAAAAAAGTTAATGTAAAATGGGTGAAATCACAATTCTAGAATATACTGAGGTTGGAACGGGAGGAACAGGAGATACAAAAACCTTTGGTTAGGGCTCCTTACCTAATACATTCCTCCCCATCAATAGAGCCCTCTTTGAGAATCGTTACTAAGCCTTTCCATCGCTGGCTCTTAATTAGGTTCTGCTTCAACTTAATTCACTTTTCCCTGAGTAACCTCCCTGGATGGTGTAAATCAGATGATACAGCCCTGTGTCACTGCGACAATTTTTCACCTCAGGACACCATGCACTTTATTATGTTTTGTAATTTTTACAATGACATTCGGAGGAGGTTTCTAACCCCTCTACTGAGGGGAAAGGGTTTTTTACAGGTCAGACCAGCTTTAATGTATCTTCAATTGTTAGATGACACCTGGAATATATTTAACATTGATAGTTTACATGCTGCTGCTGTCCGCCTCAGGAAAAAAAGATTTCCTATGAAGAATGTGATATGAATTCTTCAATTACCATTTTATTGTAATTGTTTTTACTTTATATTTTTGAAGCTTAGACAAATTACAGATTTTGTGTAGGAATTTTATACTTTTTATGTCGCCCATTTGTCCTGAAAGATAATACTTTTGCTTTCAGTGTTTTGTATTGTACTTTTATGATTTTAATTAATCGAATAAAGTGGTTTGACTGACTGACACTAGAAACTTTCTCGAATAAACAAGAAGGTATTAGTCTCTGACAACCGCATAAACATGACAACTATGTTTCCCTTAAAGTTGTAATAATATCTTCAGAGTCGTGGAAATAATAGATAAGTATTTCACTCAGTTAATCGTGCATGCTTCGTTTCCACAGAGTTGCACAGAAATGGAGAAACGGGCGTTTCAATAAAAAGGGTTTATTGAACAGTCTTCTTTCTCATGCAAGAGATATGAACTGCTATAATCGTTAGACAGAATGCGAAGTATAATGCGTACAGTGCAAACAGTAATATAAAATAATACTGTAATAGCATGGTCTGTTGCTATGACATATATAAAAAGACATACATAAATAACACAGGCTAAAATACGCCTACCCCAGTGTACCTAACCTATGTCTAGTACGAGGTAAGACATAGGTGCAGTCTTAGCTATAGTTTAGTTTTGCCAAGAACTGCCAAAGGTTTCTCTAAGTTCTAATCAGCTCCATACCTTAGAATGAGAGAGGTTGGTATCTCTTTCCCAGGACTCGATTTCCGAACACCCCGCAAGGGGAGTCAGAAACACTGGAGCTGGATTCTCAGCAGGAGGATGACAGCTTCTAGTCAGGGCGTCAGCTTGGGAGTTGGCTTCCTTCAGCACTTGCTGTAGCAAGCTGCGTCGTGCAAGTAGGTCGTCGTACTGCACCGAACCACATCGTCCTTTGTCATAGCACGTGAAGGTATATTTATACCTTGAAGGTGTTTAGGAATGCCAGTATTGATGTAAGAGTCAAGCATATGAATGTCATGAATGAACCCCTAAGGAATAGATGTTCATGCATAATAAATGAGTTCTTGGAGAAATCAATATCGAAGCAAGGGGAAGTGCCTAACGGCTTAAGAGTCTGGTTTTCCAAGAATTCGTTTTGACATAGATGAAAGGATGTAAATAGCAATGCCTGTATTTGGGTAGCATGGGCTATGCCTAAATAAGGACTGGATTTCGATGCCTATGTAAGGGCAATGTGAATTATACCAATATAAGGGCATGAATCGGGAAATTCATACGGAATCTAAAATCAAACACAACAGTCTCGAGACGGTCATTGCTCACTTATGAATGTGTTACCAATCAGCAGGAGGTACAAAAGGGGGTGGTGATGGATGGAGCATCAGAACCAATCAAACACTCACACCCAGTCAAAAGATCTAGGTTTGATCCATCACCGTACTTTAGCCCACTCTGCCACCCCAGTTCAGACATGGCTATATGCAAATCAGTCTGACCCTGTACCTCATGGGAACAGTCCAGCCCGAACTGCCAAGCCATGCCTTCCCTGGACCGGAAACAAGCTTCCGAGGACCGGTTTCTGGCATTCCAGTCGTCTTCAGCCCGGCTTGATTGAATCCAGTGGCAAAGTGAGCAAGGGACTCACGTCTGAGCATACCCTGCCACACTTATGGCTGCCAAAGCGGTACAAAAGGGGGTGGTGATGGACGGAGCATCAGAACCAATCAAACACTCACACCCAGTCAAAAGATCTGGGTTTGATCCATCACCGTTCTTTAGCCCACTCTGTCACCCCAGTTCAGACATGGCTATATGCAAATCAGTCTGACCCTGTGCCTCATGGGAAGAGTCCAGCCCGAACTGCCAAGCCATGCCTTCCCTGGACCGGAAACAAGCTTCTGAGGACCGGTTTCTGGCATTCCAGCCGTCTTCAGCCCGGCTTGCTTGAATCCAGTGGCAAAGTGAGCAAGGGACTCATGTCTGAGCATACCCTGCCACACTTATGGCGGCCAAAGCGGTACAAAAGGGGGTGGTGATGGACGGAGCATCAGAACCAATCAAACACTCACACCCAGTCAAAAGATCTGGGTTTGATCCATCACCGTTCTTTAGCCCACTCTGCCACCCCAGTTCAGACATGGCTATATGCAAATCAGTCTGACCCTGTGCCTCATGGGAACAGTCCAGCCCGAACTGCCAAGCCATGCCTTCCCTGGACCGGAAACAAGCTTCCGAGGACCGGTTTTTGGCATTCCAGCCGTCTTCAGCCCGGCTTGCGTGAATCCAGTGGCAAAGTGAGCAAGGGACTCACGTCTGAGCATACCCTGCCACACTTATGGCAGCCAAAGCGGTACAAAAGGGGGTGGTGATGGGCAGAGCATCAGAACCAATCAAACACTCACACCCAGTCAAAAGATCTGGGTTTGGTCCATCACCGTTCTTTAGCCCACTCTGCCACCCCAGTTCAGACATGGCTATATGCAAATCAGTCTGACCCTGTGCCTCATGGGAACAGTCCAGCCCGAACTGCCAAGCCATGCCTTCCCTGGACCGGAAACAAGCTTCCGAGGACCAGTTTCTGGCATTCCAGCCGTCTTCAGCCCGGCTTGCTTGAATCCAGTGGCAAAGTGAGCAAGGGACTCACGTCTGAGCATACCCTGCCACACTTATGGCGGCCAAAGCGGTACAAAAGGGGGTGGTGATGGACGGAGCATCAGAACCAATCAAACACTCACACCCAGTCAAAAGATCTGGGTTTGATCCATCACCGTTCTTTAGCCCACTCTGCCACCCCAGTTCAGACATGGCTATATGCAAATCAGTCTGACCCTGTGCCTCATGAGAAGAGTCCAGCCCGAACTGCCAAGCCATGCCTTCCCTGGACCGGAAGCCGCCACCGAGCCTTTGTATTTAAATTTAGGAGCTTCTATCTCAGTGACTTTCTTTGCTGAACCATTCTATCTTTGACAATTTGCTGAGTACATCTAACTTTCAAGTGCTTCAGAAAATTCTGAGGAATATGCATTAAGTTCAAAGCAGCTTGTAAATGTCAGGATGTAACTACTTACCTATACTTATTCTTGTTCCAAGAACATTTTGGGTTACGGCGCTGGGTTGTTGCTTAGTGTACATGGCATGAGCACTATTAAGTAGCAATCATTTTGACTGACCTCTAGTGCTATATTGCTACAGCCTGATATTATCGGCCTATTTGTGTCTGCTCTGCTTGGTCAGTGGCCTCAGGTCTTTGTGGATGTAAAGGGGGTGTTTATAATCAGCTTTTCTACTTAAAACCTTTCCTAAAATGTACAGTTTTTAGGTTTGTAGTTCTTTGTTTGGATTCTGAGTGCTTGTTCTATCTTGTTCTAAAGTTGATCTCAACAGGTTCTCATTTATTCACCATGTTTTTTGGGCAACTTGCTAGATCATAGGGTCTTAGCCAGAGCAAAGTGTGGTGGCACCTTCTCCAGGTGATTTGGCCGTTGACCAAGTAGGCCTGATGGAAGAAACGCTGAAATTTTTCAGACACTTACCCCCAGTCATTATCATTTTTTTGCTTTTTCGCCACCCCAGTTCAGCCATATGCAAATCAGTCTTGACCCTGGTCTTCATTGGAAAAGTACAGCTCGAACTGCTAAGCCAGGTCTTGGCTGGGACCAAACTGGGCTGGCATATTGAGCAAAAGAACGATGTATTAAACCCAGATCTCTTGTCTGGGGTTGAGTGGTTGAACATTTTCAGCACTCTTGTCCATCATCATTTTGTGTTTACTCAGCTTAGTGTTAGACAAAGGGGGAACCCCTACCTACAATCCAGCAATGGGCATAAAAAAGTCACCCTCAGAAACTCCCATCAGACCTCTCCTGGACCTAAGAAGACCTGAAAATATTCAGAAGAAGGACTGTCCTGATGTCTGAAGAAGGAAGACTGGACCGGCTTGCCTAAAATCCATGGCCCCAGAAGTGACTTCAAGGGTCAGCTGGCTGACCTCCTGTTTAAGTTAAAAAGACAGAACAAGCTTCCAGAGACCTCTCCTGTTTTCCAGCTGACAAGACCAAACTGGACCTGCCCTGGTCCCCTTTGCTGGCCTCTGTGGGAGCGAGTCCTGATCCCCCAAGTGCTATCCTCAAGGTCCTGAACCCTTGGCTAAAGTCAGAGTGTACTTTTCCCTGCCTAACTGAAGGTTCCATCATAAAGCAATGCAGCAACTCACAGAGCTGTGCAGCTTCCACTTGAAGGCTTCACTGGATCCAACCTGAAGCTCCGCAGAGCCTTGCAATGTAGCTGAAAGCTTCACTGGATCCATTGCTGAATGATGCAGAGCCTCGCAGATCCTTGCAGCTTCTACTGGAAGCCTTCTTTGGATCTGATGCTTGGTGACGCAAAGTCCGCAAAGCCTCTTCGCATACCTGAAAGTTTCACTGGTTGTGCTATTTTTACTTAAACCGTACAAATTCTAATTCTGGTTCTACAGAATGGATTTTTTTACATTGTTGTGTCATTTTTTAAATTAAAATATTTGCTATTTATTAATATTTGTTTGGTATTTTTACTGCATTTTATTTGAACTTTTGTACTGTTTGAGTACTGCATAAGTACTTTATACATCACTCTAAGTTAAGCCAGATTGCTTTTTTGCCAAGCTATTAGAAGGTAAAGCAACATTTTATTTATTGACTTTTCTGGTTCACCCTGACAGGAAGTGTGAATAGATCTCTTCTATTGTATTTAATCTTACTGGCAAGAAGACAAATCTGTAAACAATTGGATGACCCTACCCCTCCCAAGCATTCGGACTGGCTGACTTCTCTATATGAAACATTTAAGATGGATTTGGCCAGAGTGTGCAGTACGAAAAAGATCGCATACTGGGACTTGCTGTTGCAGTGGAGGTGAGGTGTTTTTTTTCTTTTTCTTTTGTGAGTCCAATGATTATGCCAACTGTACACTCATTGGACCACGTTGAATCTTCCCATGTGGTTATGGGGCATCTTGTGAGTTCATGTGGTCTTCTCAGAACAATTTGGAGTGATACCCATCCTTCCTATATCAAGGGGAAGTGGCTTTTTGGGCTGAAAACATATCCCTTCGGGCTGATGGCACGGAGAGAATCCACTGAAAGAGCCCATGTCATCCTAAGGAATTGAGAAGGGAAATTGGTCTGCTCACTATGGGGAAAGGCGAATGAGGACAAAAAAAATGAAGAAAAAGAAGTGTGAATTTCTTACAATATCCATCCACCCACGCCCAATCATTTATCTATAATCCATGCAGCTATCCAACCACTATCTCCCACTCACCATTGTGTGCACCCATATTTATCAAGCCCTGTTTTAGTCTTTGTATATAATCACACAGCCTTCAATATATCTATGCATCACAATTACTTCCACCTCTTCTGGTATGTTTGGAATATGACTGCATGTTAATTTGTGTATTTGTGTCTGTGCGTGGGTTGTGGTTATTATGGGTATTCAGAGAGTTTAAAAAAAAAAAGGTACAGAGAGAAAATATTGGACCAGGGATAAATCATTACACTGGAGCAATGGCAAGTTTAGATGAAATGTGGAATATATTCCTATAATTCATAGATGGAAAGAAACAGCATAACCTAGCGAATGATAATATAACTTATGCATTATTAAATTACAAGTTCTTGTTAATACATTCTAGATGAACGATTTTCCGATGAAGACATTCTCAATGGGCCAACATCGGTGTAGGCACTTTGAACTCAACATTATACATTATTAGCATTAGCATTTTGCAATCAACTGATGAGTATTTTATGCACATAGGTGAATGCTGTAAAATCGGGTCACAGACATCTGAAATGACTTGAAATATAATTTTAATATATGGTACGGGGCATTTCATTACTTGTCATACATAGTCATATCATCACCCTTCAACAAGCCATTGCAAAATCATTAGTCTCACTATCAAAAATGGACATGGACTAGAATTTGTGGGAACATATAAATAGACTGCAATTATTTTGTAGTCCACTCGAGCAATGTACGCAATTCATAAACAGTCATACATATCTCAAGTGCACATCGAGCTTTATTTTTAAATTAAATAAAAAAGGGAGCTAAAAAGATACTTACTCTTTTATTTGTATTGTGTGAGTGAAAGTTTCAGAAGATGATCTCCTCGGTAAGATTCTTTTCGGATGGTCTACTGGGTCTGACAGTGGATAGGTTACAGCACAAGTTATTTGGACTTCATTTTTAACAGTATCGTAAGAATGTTAAATTATAACAGTTGGTGTGTATGGCACAAGTAGATTGAAAGAAAGAAAATAAGAGATATGTTAGGAGAGGACGTGAAGGCTTGCTTCCGTGTATTGATAACTATCGTAGAAGTCATTGTTTATGTTTTCGCCAATGTACAGAATGCCATTTTGAGATGGAAAAGCGTTTTTGGTAGACTCAGATTAAAAACACTCTATACACATGCAATGTTTGATCATTCAGGAGAGGAGATGAGGCCTAAGGGTTAGAGATGCTGATTTAGGAACTTAAGAACGTAGGCCGTCATGTACAAAACAATTTAACATTCACAAAAGCTCTGATTCTAAAAATCGGAGCCTTTGTGAACTCAAAATGGCATTTTGTAATCACAAAGCCCAACTTGCGATTTACTAACACATTACCGAATCACAATTTGAAAATACATTTTGAATTGGTACTTGCAAGAGGCATACTAATGGCGTCCATTTCAGATACCAATTCATTAAGGGACCTAATAATATTTTGGCAACCAAAATCAGGTTGCAAAGCATTAATTTGTTTATCACCTCCTCAAAGATGGGAGTAAACCATTTGCAAATGAGAAGGGGTCCCCAAGTGACCCATTCTACTTCATAATCATTGACAAAAAGTTTATTAAAAGTAGGTAGTGGTCCAATTATCTTTAAGGAAAATGTGATGCATTTTAAAAAATATGATTGCTTTATTTAAGAAAAAGTGGGAAACCCAATTAACCCTTGGGGGCTTGGGTAATGTATCTATTGATAAGTAACTATTCCTGAAAGGGATTTCTTTCAAAGCACTTAGTTCAACAGTTTGAAATATAGAACAATGTTAGTAAGTCCCAGCCGGTAACTTACAATGGAACAATGAACAATTCAATTAGTTTATTTGTGTCACAATACATCTAGCAGAAATACTCTTTGGACGGGCGTGATTTTTTCAAGATAAAAACTTTTTTAATGTAAATAAGAAAGGGTACAAGAGACTGGAAAAATACACAATGGCCGAGGTTGACAGATGATATGCTAAAACGTATTCCCCAGGGTCATTAGCGTAAACATTTATTCCAAACAAATACATAAACAGAAAATGAACCTGATCGATACAGACATCAATTCCTATTACAAAATAAATCACTGAGGAAATAGATGAGGTTGTCGACGTTTTGGTGTATACATCTCTCAGACCTTCTTCAGGACGGTGAATTAAAAATGTTGTACGACCCTTATGCGTATTTCAAATGGAATTACTAATCCTGGTTTAGTCAAAAAAACTTCCTGGTCGTAGATTCCGGAAAGAAAGCTATTCAAGAGCTTAAAGTATGTCCAAACAAATTGTAACACTATGACCAAAGCAATCCAAAGGGATTTATTTTGTGTAAAAGCTCGCATCGGTCGAGCTGAAAAATGGGGCAAGGCTGCTCCAATGAACCTGTCACTGCACTGCATTTAAGAGCAATTGCAGACATAGTGGTCTGCTTACCGCAACAGACCACCATGTCTTTGACTCTAGGCAATTATATTGGGTCCCAATTTGTGACCTTCCACATGCATAGTAATGAGGTAGGTCGAACTGCTAACCGCTATAATTCAGTATTTTTTAAATGACCAATTAATACGTAGGTTGGTTTGCAAAATACTATATAATTCAGTAGAAGTCAGTAAACATATTGCAATCCCTTTTACCTCGTGTATTTTCACACATGAAGCCCTTAATCTCCCCATTCCTAAAGTAAAATAACATGTAATGTAATCTTGTGCTCATGTAAATCATACCGATACCCTTGGGCTAAGTTCATGCTACATAAAAATGGAGAAAAATAAGAATCTATCTATATGTTGACATGTCAAAGGGAAAATAACAATAATTTTAATAAAGGATATTTTTGGTGGACTGTGAAGAGTGACATATATTATTCATATATTGGTTGGTTTTTCTTCACACCTGCAACCTTGAAGTTTTATTAGGCATTCTTAAATGTCTGCCTCACATTTCAGGCTATGCATTGCTATAGGGGGAGACCAAAGTTCAGCGGCATCCCAATCATCAGGGAAGAGTACTGCTTGCTTTGCACTGACTGCTGTCCACTGTGTATTTCTGTGTGAATTAATGTGTTTCCATTTACAAGCGGTTGCATCATTTATGACTACTGTCACAAAGGATGAAGATATGGGAACGCATGCATTAGGACGTCGGAGGTGTGTGGAAACAAACCCTAAATTCAACTCGTAGTTACTCTGTAGGGATTTAGTATACCGTGTCGCTGGACAGGGCCATCTTTGCTCCAGGTAAGTTGGTCTGAAAAAAAAGGGAGGGGCCTATAACTCAAAATCCTCATGCATTTTTCATAAACTTTTTAAAGAAGTGATTGCACATAATACTGCTGAACAGAATTACACCAAATTTGGCAGGAAGCTAGATCTTGTCCAGAAAGCTTGCTTTTTGGTACAATCTGTTCCTTAGTTTTTTAAATATTAAAGTATAGAAATATTGAAAAAATAGAGCATTCTCTTTGGCCCAGAGGACTTTTTTTCCCTTGGGTCAATTCTGTTACACGAGAAACATGCTGCCTGCAACATGAAGAAAAATTCTGCACACAACCATTACAGGACTCAGGGACTTAGGGCCATATGTATCAAGGCCAAATGGGTTCGCAAACGCCAAAATTCGCAGAATTTCGGCGTTTGCGAACTCATTTTCGCAAAATGGTATGTATGAAAGAATTTGGGTGCAAAATAAGGAATCGCAAAATTTGCCATTCCTTATTTTGTAATTGCATTTAAGGAATCGCAAATTTTGCGATTCCTTAAATGCAATGTATTAGGCAAAAAAAAATCCAAAACGACCTTAAGGAATCGCAAAAAACCACCAACTTCTAGTTGGTGGTAAGTTGCGATTTCCTTGAAAAATGCACATTTCAGCATTTTTCAAAGTGCCATTTGACGCACATACATACCCTTAGGGCATGTATGTGTACCACATGTGCACCCATACTTATTTCAGGGGTGCAACAGAGTGTCCTTTGGACAACCCTGCACCCTTGAAATTATTCTCAATTTGCGATTAGCAAATTGCGAATCTCAAATTGTGAATAAATTCCCATTCCTTCCTATGGGCCAGGAGGCCCATAGAAATGAATGGGAAAGTATTCCTTAATTGCGAATTAGCAATTTGCAAATTCGCAATTAAGGAATATCAATAAATCGCTAAAAAATTGCATTTTTCTTGATACATACCATTTTGCGATTCTGAAATAGCGATTTCTTAAAAATCGCTATTACAGAATCGCAAAATGGTTCCTTGATACATGTGGCCCTTTATCCCCTGTCCTAAAGGTAAATTACAAAAATATTATAAGGGGGCAGGGTATTAATATCCACATTTGGGGTAGGAATACTGTGGCCTCATAGTCCACGGCGGGTGGTCGGAAAGGGAACTCCTGCAGTCCAAATAATTAATTATTTGTTTGTGAAAGCAGCGATGCTGCGGAAATCCCACTGGACGATATTAAAAAAAATGTAATGCTGTCCAGGAGCTGCCGTGATAAATGAATGGAAGGTAGCGCACAGCCCCCCTCCCTGAGCCTTATCGAGGACCCCAGGCACCCCATTTCCTGGTGCAAAAGTATTGAGATAAAGGAGTGGGGCATATGGACCCCCTCCCTAGGCCGATTATGGCCTGGGGACCCCATCCCTTGGTGCCATGTTATTATTAAAAAGGAAGGGGGACATCTGGCTCCCCTGCATGAGCCTGCATAGGCCCTGGAAACCCCATCTCCAGGGCCATAATAATTATTACAGGAGGAGAGCAAACAGCCCCCTCCCATAGCCAGCTAATGGCCCCAGGGACTCCCATCTCCTGAGTCCAGCTCATGTACTATGCCAACCCCCAGGACACAGTAGTTTCCCTACCTGCAGGAGCATCAGTAGGAAAAGTAAGACAACTGGTGGGAGCTTTGAAAATGCTCCAGCTGAGGGGAGTGGACTTTTGTTTTTCTGCCCCCACTTGATCGATGGGAGCAAAGAAGTAGAGTTGGTTCCCAATGTACCCAGGATCGGTGCATGCGAAGAGCTGGCTGCTCCCCTGTGGCCCCATCATAATGATAGGTGGGTCCTCAGGTGAACAATTGGGCATCAGCCTAAAAGCACAGAAGGCACTGGTAATAGTTTCCTGGGCCACTATAGGATCAGAGAGGGGGTGCTCAGGCCCCATAATCTTTTTTAAAACAGAAAGCTCCAAGGGTATGGTCACCGGGCCACATATTGACATGGGAAGGGGGGGGGGCTGTGTGTCCCCTTCCCTTTTTAAAAAAAGACTCCCCCAGTGGATGGGTTTTCTGGTGCCCCTAGCCTCTCCTTTATAATAGAAAGAGGCCCTGTACTGTCTCAGAGACAAGATTGTTTGGCCCCTTCCATTAATACATATGTTTTTGGTATCCGGGCCACTCTTGGCTCAGGTAGCTGGCAGCGTGACACCCTCCCCTTAAAGACAAAGGGGATGTGGTCCCGGGGAGGCAGGCCTCATGCACCACTCCCCTTTGCATATATCTCTTGGCTCTGGTGGATGGAGTAACCAGGGCCAGCTTTGGAAAGTTTAATGTTGATTCAGCAAACAGGGCCAAAGATATATTCGACACAAAAATGCAGGTCTTATTTATGAGTTTTTGGCGCAGTGCAGTGCTGCAAGGAATCTTGCTGTGCTGCCCAGCATCAAACAAAATGTGCAGAAATGCACCATATCTCTGAGATGCAGTACGTTCTTGTCTTTTTCCACTGCGCTGGCGCACAATGTACTGCTATACATCAATGCAGGCACCCTTGCACCATGGTGAAAGGATGTCTGCTTTGTAGGGGTGATTGTTTTTGTGCAGGAAGGGATATTGTTCTGCAAAAAAACAGTAATGAGAGACATCAGTGATGCCATTTGAGATGTCATCAGTGATGTCACTGACAATGTCATGAATGATGTAATATGTGACGTCATCAGCAGTGCATTGCAGGGGCGTGAGTTATAGTTAGCTCAACTAACTATAACAGCAGAATTTCTATCATTTTGAATGAGTGAAATGTCCAACTAACTATAACGTCCCTAAAACCTATGTTTTTTTCTGTGAATTTCCAAGGTTTTTTGAATGCTAATTCCTAACTATAACGTCTGTAAAACCTATGTTTTTTTCAGCGAATTTCAAAGATTTTTTAAATGGTAATTTCTAACTATAACGTACCTGAAAACGATGTTTTTTTCAGTGAAATTCAAAGGTTTTTTAAATGCTAATTTCTACTTATAATGGTCATTAAACATATCTTTTTTTCTGTGTTTTTTAATTATCATTCGATTCTCAACCTGGTGAAAACTGCAAATCTCACCACTCTTCCATCGAAACCTTCCGCCAACAAAATCGCCACAAACGAGAGCCACAACTAACGCTAATGATATGCAAAGTAGGCGTTCCCGTGCAAGAAAACACCCCTTCCCCATATTTTCAACAACCAGCCAAGTCTGCAATGCGATCCAAAAAGCAGACGATAAGCCGACTTACCAGTAACAAATTAACATCAACCTTTAACTGGTGTAAGGAGGTCGACTATCTACTGAGTGAATTAGACCCAACTCACAGCCACATTTAAAGACCAACACGTGATAGAGCTACTGATCATGCAGCTCCGACACCCAACAAGGCCACAAGACCCAGTGCCACCACCACCACCAGAACCTCCCCCAGACCACCCCCTACTACCACCGAGGCAGCACAAAACAGGACAACGGACCTTCCCAAAACACCATGTCCCCTCAGCCCCACAATAGCTGAATGTTGGGAGATTTGTCAACCAACTATATATGAAGAAGGCAAGTCACCAATCAATAATAATGTACACAATGCCAAGTGTAATGCTGATGTGCTGAACAGACCTCACTATGCAAACCACAAACCTCTCCATGTGGAGATATACTATTGATACTTGTACTGTAGTGCACAGTGGACGCAACCATGTTACCTCGAACAGTGGGGAAGATCTCAGTCATGTAGCTGTGTTGTCCCCCCCTAGAAGCGGAAGCGGAGTAGGCTGGTCCAATGTACGCCACTCCAGCGTAGGAGTATGAATAAATAGCCCAGGCCTTGGGCGTGGTTCACTTGTGGGAAGACCAATGAGTCTGCAGAGTGGAGGCACTCACCCTGGCACGCGGCTGCCGCCATGACTGTGGGCCTCTTGTACACAAGTCCCTGCGAACCCAGTGGCAGAGCTCCGCAGACTTATGTCTGTACCGGCTAGTGCCTTCGATCTACACTGCGGGCAGCAGGGTTCATAATTTGAATTCAGCCATGATTTATTAATTGCACAGAGAATTATATTCTATGTCCTCGGATTTTGTCAAGAAGTGACAAAAAGCATTCCTCGATGTTATGCTAACTACTGCCTTCAATCTACACTGTGGAAAGCAGGGTTCACAACTTGAATTCAGCCTTGATTTATTAATCTCACAGAGAACTGTACTCTATGTCCTCAGATTTTGTCAAGAAGAAGTGACAAAAAGCATTCCTCGATGTCTATGCTAACTACTGCCTTTGATCTACACTTCGGAAAGCAGGGTTCACAACTTGAATTCAGCCTTGATTAATTGCACAGAGATTTGTACACTATGTCCTCGGATTTTGTTAAGAGGTGACAAAAAGCATTCCTCCATGTCTATGCTAACTACTGCCTTCGATCTACACTGCGGACTGCAGGGCTCACAATTCAGATGCAGTGGCGATGCAGAGGACGCAGTCCTGTTCGCAAGACACATTGCTCCCAGTGCGGCCCGCCCGGACCATGCCTCATCGCAGGATGTGCACAAGCTGTGTGCTTCAGGTGCTACTAACGCACTGCACCATAAGTCATCTCCACATGCCCTTATCAAGACAAGACATTGAACCCAGTGCGGTCCGTCGGGACAACGCATCATCGCAGGCTGCAAACACGCTGTGTGCTTCAGATGCTACTAACTCACTGCACCATAAGTCATCGCCACGTAACCTTATTAAGGCAGAATTCATTAGGCAAAAAATATTGCTCCCAGTGCGGCCCGCCGGGACCATGTATCATCGCAGGGTGCGCACACGCTGAGTGCTCCAGGTGCCACTAACTGTGCAGCTCAACTCAACACCACATGGCTGTGCGCCCACCCTGACTGCGGCCTGCGCCCTACACTGGGGTTACAAGGTTCATATTTCAAGATTAGTAGTGAAGTAAATTTTGTAAGAGACTATAATGGGTTAAGAAGACCAAATGCTCCCAATCTGTGCAGCTCAATTCAACGTCACCTGCCTATGAGCCTTTGCTGACCGCTGCCTCCGGTCTACACTGTGGAAGACCGGCAACACGTGGTGCCAACTAACACTGTTCAATGCAAGCCGATCCCACATGTGTTACTGGTTCTTGAGTAACCGTGAGCGTAGTTCACGAAGTAGCGCTACGCGTAGCTACGCAAAATGCACTTCGCACTACGTGAGCTACGCGTAGCACTACACGAACTGCGTAGTAGCCTGTTAGCACTGTGCAAGATGCCGTTTTCATTGATTGCACAGTGCTGACAAGCATCGAGCACTGTGCAATCATTGAAAAAACTTGAGTAGATTTTTACTCGAGCGGCAGCTTTCTCAACGTGAACTGTATCTTGAATTGTGAGCATACGCGACCACTCGCAATGAGAAACCTGATCTCCCCGCATTGAGAATCTTGCTGGGAGGTTTATTTTCCATGCTCGTGATCGGCAACTTGATGTTGCTGATTGCGAACGAGGAACAAGTCTCGCCGGGATGCCATTTTGCTTGCTCGCGGTCGCCAACTTGTTATTGAGGACCGCGAGCAAGCAAAAAATGACCACTACGCTACGCTACACTACGCGTGTTTGCACTGTGCTGCGTGCAATTCACGTAGTGCAAAGTAGCGGAAACTTCGCAAACTACGCAAGCGTAGCGTAGTGCTTTGCCCAGGGTTATTCCTGAGACCTGAATGGCAGCGACCCCAACTTCATGGCTGCGCCCACAACACCAGACTCCCTTCAATCAGTGAAAGATATTTGCATATGGAAGGCCAGCGACACATGGTGCCACTGAACCTGTACTATGCAGGCCGGTGGGGCCACCAATGTATGCACATGGCTATGGGCCCTTGCTCACCGCTACCTCTGACCTACACTGTTGAAGACCGGCGACACATGGTGCCACTAACTCTGTTCAACTAAAGCTAATCCCACATGTGTAACTGTGTTCTGAATCCTTAATATAGAGACAACTACAGCAGCAGACTCCCTTCAATCAGTGAGGCATATTAACATATGCAATGGCGACGACACGTGGTGCCACTAACTTTATTCAACACAAGGCCGATCCCACATGTGTAACTCTGTTCTGAATTCTGAATCGCACTGACCCCAAGTTCTTGGCAGCGACCACAGCACCACACTCCCTTCGATCAGTGAGGCATATTTCGATATGCAAGGCCGGCAACACGTAGTCCCACTAACCCTCTTTAACACAATTGTGTCCTGAGTCCTGAATTACAGAGACCCCAACTTCGTGGCAGCGACCACAGCACCTTACTCCCATCGATTAGTGAGGAGTATTTACAGATTGAAGTCTGCTGACATGTGGTGCCACTGAATCAGCACTACGCAGGCCGGTGGGGCCACCAACATATGCACATGCCTGTGGGCCCTTCCTCATCGCTACCTCGGCCTATACTACGGTCCGCAGGCCCCACAATTCAGATACAGTCCCGATTCCTCATGACTCAATTCAGTAGGCAAGACACATTGCTCCCAGTGCGATCCATCCACATCAACCATCATCACAGGCTCATACAGTCTCAATGCTTCTGGTACCACTAACCCTATTTAACATAAACTAATCCCACATGTGTAACGGTGTCCTGAGTGCTGAACAACAGTGACCCCAACTTCGTGGCAGCGACCACATCACCAGACTCCCTTCAGTATTATTTGTTGTTCTTTTCTTTAAATACATTTTTTTATATGTAAATCTATACATGACTAAGATTCCTCTTTCTATAACCGCACAGGGACACTTCTGGGCCCAAGAAGATTGTTGGGGGTATGTTGGTAATGTGGGAAGAGGGTACGTTACCTGCTAATGTGGGGAGAGGGAACGTCAAATGGGTATCACTCACAGAAATAACTCCGATATGTTTTCACAAATGCCTTGGACAGATGCCAGCTGATGCACTGAATCACAAAATGGTTTTTCAATATTTATATAGTGTGAGTTATGAACAGTTCGGATCCAGGCTCACAGAGGGAAAGCTGCGACCCGTCCGCTCGACTCCCAGACGCAGTACTGCAAGCCGTCCGCGTCATTTTGTCTGTCCCTGCCCTGTTCCATCATACGCCATGCCACACCACTCCGATTACGTTCCAACATTAGCCCCACATAGCTACCTGTCGCAGGCATACTCGCTGTTGGTGTGCAGGTCAGTGGTCTAGTTCTCAACATCTCACGACCACTCCCTGAGGGCAGGTTTGCACACACACCACACTCATCTGGCACATGCGGTACAGGCCATTTGACCACGCAAATATAATAGATCGACAACGTCACATCCTTTATTGCCGGTGCTGACTAGCTGGCATACGCTCCATGGGCCTCAACCATAAAGAGTCCATGAAAAGTTGCGCAGAATGTTAGTCGTACCCTCAGCTGTATGGCCGTCAGCGGCCTACCATCCCCTTGGCGCGGACTTCATATGCATAGGGTTAGTGCCATCCCAAAGTCATGTGGCCATGAGGAGACTACCACCACGTGGCACGAGCTTGAGTTCCACAGGCTTAGCGGCACCAAACCCTGAGGTGGTCTCCGCCATTGATGACTCTGGACTCAGCGACATGTGTGGGATCTGCCGGGCTGTGGAGAAGCTGTAGTGGTCTCCGCCATTCAGGATTCAGCGACATTTGTAAAATCTGTGCAGAATCTGATGTGGTCTCCGCCATTGATGACTCAAGACTCAGCAACACATCTGAGATCGGCGGAGTATCTGATGTGGTCTCCACCATTCAGGATTTAGGATTCAGCAACACATCTGAGATCGCCGAGGTTTTGACGGGTACGTGGACTCAGCCCACTGCTGCACATTCCGCTGGCACCAGGTAATTATTTGCTCCTGGATGCGCAGAGGTGACAGTCTCTCTCTCTCTCTCTTCTCTCTCTCTCTCTCTCTCTCTCTCTCTCTCTCTCTCTCTCTCTCTCTCTCTCACTTCCCTCTTCTCTCTCTCACTCTCTCACTCTCTTCATTCCTTTCCTTCTATCTCTCTCTCCCTTCTCCCTTTCTCACTCCCTTTCTTTCCTTCCCTCTCTTTTTCTCTTTGGCTTGTTTTTCCTTCTCTCTTTCTCTCAGTCCTTTGATATGCGCATTACATACGTCCTTATTTTGTGCTTAATTTTCCAGGCTCTGTCGTTGACATCCATGGTCCCCACAGCACTCTTCCACCTTGTTCTTTTCTATTATGTTTGTTAAATTTTGTTTATTGGTTTATTTTTTATATATATTAATAAAAAAAATCAAATTTAAAAATAGTTTATGATTTATACATGTTTATAAAAAAATAAAGTTTGCCCAAAAAAATTATTAACCTTTTCGGTTGTTTTCTTAACTGCTGTGTGACCCTTTCTTATTCTTATTACTGTTATTTTCTGGTATCCACCATGATGTTAAATTTTGCAATCCTTATCGCGGGAATACTCGTGATTTCTGCAGTTTGCACCAACTTCTGAATACTGTGTTAGACTTATCTCAACTATAGTTGCATTAAAGTGCTGATAATGAAATGCAGAACAGCCGTACCGTGCAAAAACACACAAGGTCCACCTTTGCAATTTATTCAAAATACTAAAACCTTGTATTAAATTGCACATAGGTAGTGCCTCCACTTATAGTGGACACACAAAATCAATGAAGAAATCTCAATGTATTTATATTGATTAGGAATAGTGAGTCAGGGGCTGCATCTTGACGGGATACACTGCCCAGTTCTTATATTGTTCTGCACACGAATAATTCCGGCGATAACCCATGTTACCACCAGGAATTTTACACCTGCTTTCCCCTGGTGTTAAGCAGGATGACTACCTGCAGCATGAAAGGAAACACAGCCAAGAGCCACACCAGAACACCCACACATGCCATAGAGTCAATGAGCACGATGCAGGGATACACCTATTATGGCCACAAGACCCATCTCAACAACACCAGGACCACCAACGCCCCCCAAACCAGCATCTGAGCAAGTGTGTCTGTGTGGTCATTGTGTTAGCATGGTAGGCATGGGCTCTGCAACATCACACTGTGCTACCTTCAGCAGACGTTGCCATGTCACCTCAGCGTTGGCAGTGACCCTTGACATGTAGCTATGCACGCAACCTCCTGCAAGCACAACACACGTGTGCTGTCTGGTGTACACAAGTCACCGCAGGGGTGTGCCTATTCGACAAGGGAAACGGGGTGTCTTGGGCATGTCCATGTGCAGGAAGTGCGATATGAGTGTCTCTGTGTTCTGGTGTGGCCTGCCACAAGGGCCGTAGCAGACGATGTTGTAAAGTGGGATACACCACCACCAAACTCTCATGGTGTAGTTCGAATGCCGGGGACATGCCGGAATAGACATTACAATGCTGTGCCGTACGAGTGCACAGGATACAGCAGCGTACCGCACAAAAAGGGTGGGGGCTCGCTGGAGGGAGGAGCAGTTGTTTGGCAACGTAACACACAGTGAACCCGCCCATGTGCCACGGGCTGGGCATCTCATCCATGATGACCCCGGTCGCAGACACCCCACAACACCCACGACCGGCCTTTCTACACATCCTGTATGAATGCTGCATGGTTTTCACTTCTGTGCTCGTTCAGTGTTGTGATGTTCCCAGGTTGTGTGAATAATGCTCCTTGTTGGTCTGTTTCATTTTGGCCATTCTTTGTCTATACTTGTGCTGTACTTCATTGTACATGTGTGCCATTGTGCCCATCTTCCCCGTCCCCCCACTCCCTGCTTCTTCCTGGTGCTGTTTCTACAATTTTGTTACTCCACACATAAATACAATTAACCATCAAATTAGAATACTTCCTTGATTCTTTTACATTTCAAAACTTCTCTCTATTAGTTTCTTTTTAATTTTCCATATAAACAGTTTTTTTCATATTCAACGACACATCGAAGTCAGCAGTGCAACATATTCTATCAGCAAACTTTGTAGAACATTCTACAACATGTGCAGGTTAAAAGTTCATCAATTTTTGTAAACCTAGCGATATTTTTTTGCAACATTTTCTCGAACATTTAATGGCACATGCAGGTTAAAAGTTCACAATTGTTTTAAGTTCGAACAGTGTCTTCTAAATGCAAGTAACAGGTGTGATTGAGTTGAGCAAAAGTTATCCTATAATATTTACTCCACGTTCAAACTGCTTTTTCTTAACCAATCACACACATGATTTTCCACAAAACGCATGTGCACCCTACTTTTAACAATGCTTTTCATCTCCCAATCAGGTATTTTTTGTATGTGAAAAAAACTAGTTCCTCATCATTAAACATATCTCTTATTCTACGAAGGAACTGCATGAGCTACAGACATCTTTCCATACCTTTCAGCCATACCTTCAAAATGCTAGTGTGGATCGTTGGGCATAGCTATGTTTTCTGGTTCAAGAGGTTTGAGGAACAGAGACGTATTGACTTAGACCTAGGTTTACAAAATGTGGACATTAAATGGTTTCCACAGAGAAGATTAAAATGGCACAAATTGTTCCCTTTGGTTAAAACCTGTTTGCATCTCCAACACCCTGACCTCATGATTGTGCACTGTGGTGGAAACGACCTAGGCACATTAACAGGGGTAGGTTTGGAAATGCTTATGAAGGACACTTTTGGACAATTGATGGTACTTTTGCCTCAAACTGTCTTTGTATTCCAATATATGCCAAAGACAGAAGTGGAAATGGTCAAACCAATTTTGTCCTCAGATTGAAAAATCTAGGAAGAAAGTCAACAAAGCTGTGTCTGCATACCTCAGAGACCACAAAATGGGGTCCATCTACAACAACAACATATGTTTTGATTGGGTTAATATCTACAGAAGTGATTGAGTAGACTTCATAGATCAGGGAAATCAAGTTTTCCTGAATAACTTGAAGTTGTGCATCCGTACTTATATGTAGCTCCAACTAATGAATACAAGGGCTCTTTTTAGAGCCACCCTATGACTTACAACTTAGCCCCACTATGTTATGGCCAGGTAACGGCAACTCCATCTCACTTTGCAGCACAGAGCTCTCGCTTTAATCATCGGCTCTACTCACCCATAGGGGTCAATAATTTGCGCTTGACAAAATACCGTATTGATTTACCTTTGCACTCCCTAAACAACACCACCTTAGCACCAAATACAAGTTAGAAAGGTGTGGCACAGCGCCCAGAGCACATGACTTCACAGCATAGGACACACAGTTTGGGCTTACGGTTTCATCCCGAGTTCAGCGGCAGCTCAATTTACCAGCATGACACTGTAGGCAATACCTCACTTAATTTCCGTACCCAGTAGTTTCAGACCGGTAGGGGTCAGTAGTTCAGCGACTTTACCCTGACTACTTGAGGAGCTCAGCTTATGTCCACAGCGCCATCACGCCCGTAGGAGTGAGTAGTTTGTACTTCACAAATACCTAATTAATTTGATACGCGCGAATGCACCTTCGCACTCCCTGTATAACACTCCCTAAGCACCATACAGCTCAGCTTAGCAGCATGAGACTCTATACAGTACCTCACATATTTTCCATACCCCAGGACTTTCAGACCAGTATGGGTCAGTAGTTCGTCATAGTATTTATAAACACATGCTGACACTACTTCCACAAGTGTAGTGCAGCGGCCACGGCACATGAATTCACCGCATAAGACACTCAATTTGGGCTCACGCTTTAATCCCCGAGTCCCGTACCAGCTCACCTTAGCAGCATCAGACTCTATGCAATACCTCACTTAATTTCCGTAGCCCACCACTTTCACACCGGTAGGGGTAAATGCTTCACTTCGCACCCCCTCTATAGCACACCCTAAACACCCTACAGAGGTTACAGTGCTCCTACTCTTCGCTTTCCCACTTTTTTGCCCTTTTTTTCCCTTAGTCGCTTCAACATAATCACAAAATGGTGGCCAACACTTCCTAGTTGCAACCACTCGCAGCCAATCAGCAGCAAGCTCATGCTCGTAACTACTCAGCCAATCAGATAGCAGAATTCCCAAATATCAATATCTGTAAATTTTGATATTTCTCCAAAACTACTGAACAAATGTACACCAAATAAACAAATGTGTGCTTTCTAGACCAAGCCCCTTCTCCCTGCCAAATTTGGGTCAATTCCGTTCACCCGTTCGACCTGTAGCCTTGTCTAAAGTTCCCTATGGAAATTAAAATGGAGAAACATGTTTTGCGACTCCCCTTTTTTCTTGCCCCTTGGAGAATCACCCCCAAACTTGCAACATAGGCGCTGACATCAACAAAGATATAGTTTTTAAAATTTTGCGAAGATTCGTCAATCAGCGCCAAAGTTATTAGGAATCAAATGTTGCCATTTTCCTATGGTGACTAGGTCCTAACTATACATACATATATATATATATTACCTACTGGCGGTCGCCAGTAGGTATATAAAGTTAGGATTTTTTCTCTATGGGATTTTTGAAAATTCTATGTCTAATAACTTTGGCGTTTGTGGACGGAATTGGCTGAAATTTTCAGGAAAATGGAACATTTTGTTTCTGAGCAGCCCCTGAAAATCTGGGGGGGGTTTCGTCAAGGGGGGGCCGAGAAAAAAGGGGGGTCCCAAAACGTGTTTTTAACATTGAGTTTTCCATAGGGCGGTTGGCCTCACTTTTAGCCCGAACGGCTGAATGGATTTGCACGAAACTTGGCAAAATTGTAGGGACTGGTAGCCCGATGTGCCTTTGCTAGGTCTCAATATATGTGCTCCAGTGGATTTTGAGAAATTAACGTTCAAAAAAAGATATATATCTGTAACAGCGGACCGGGCAGCGCTCCAGTTCGCGTACTTTTCGCGTTATAGAGCTTTGTGAAGCGAAGCTGATTGGTTCTCCGGCGTCTGTAAACATTCCAAACAGTCCGTAGCGGCCGCCATCTTGTCTCTCGGTAGGATCGAGAGACAAGAGGAGGCCAAAGCGAAGGGGAAAATGACCATAAGGGGGCATAGTAGATCCTCCCTGACCCCCTAGGTTTGATGTGGAGGTTTTAAAAGGGCCCCGCGGGGCAAAAAAAAAAAAAAATAATAATAATCGAACGGCTGAATGGATTTGCACGAAACTTGGCAAAATTGTAGGGACTGGTAGCCCGATGTGCCTTTGCTAGGTCTCAATATATGTGCTCCAGTGGATTTTGAGAAATTAACGTTCAAAAAAAGATATATATCTGTAACAGCGGAACGGGCAGCGCTCCAGTTCGCGTACTTTTCGCGTTACGGAGCTTTGTGAAGTGAAGCTGATTGGTTCTCCGGCGTCTGTAAACATTCCAAACAGTCCGTAGCGGCCGCCATCTTGTCTCTCGGTAGGATCGAGAGACAAGAGGAGGCCAAAGCGAAGAGGCAAATGACCATAAGGGTGCATAGTAGATCCTCCCTGACCCCCTAGGTTTGATGTGGAGGTTTTAAAAGGGCCCCGCGGGGCAAAAAAAAAAAAAAATAATAATAATCGAACGGCTGAATGGATTTGCACGAAACTTGGCAAAATTGTAGGGACTGGTAGCCCGATGTGCCTTTGCTAGGTCTCAATATATGTGCTCCAGTGGATTTTGAGAAATTAACGTTCAAAAAAAGATATATATCTGTAACAGCGGAACGGGCAGCGCTCCAGTTCGCGTACTTTTCGCGTTACGGAGCTTTGTGAAGCGAAGCTGATTGGTTCTCCGGCGTCTGTAAACATTCCAAACAGTCCGTAGCGGCCGCCATCTTGTCTCTCGGTAGGATCGAGAGACAAGAGGAGGCCAAAGCGAAGAGGCAAATGACCATAAGGGTGCATAGTAGATCCTCCCTGACCCCATAGGTTTGATGTGGAGGCTTTAAAAGGGCTCCGCGGGGCCAAAAAAAATCGTTTTTTGGGTGGGGTGCGCCCGGTTAGCGTAACGGGAAGCGGACTGGGGAGCGTACTACAAGGAATGAAGAATGATTGACTTTTAACTTATTGTATGTTTATAGACTTTTTTTAAACTTTTTTTTCTGCTGAGTGACGTCTCGGCCTATCTTCACGGGATGCAGTCCCTACCATCTCGGCGTTTAAGCCCAGGGGGACCGGTAGTGTGGGAGAGATAACGGGGCATATTATCAAGGGGGTTTATCTCCGCTTTTTTGGCTTTAAAAGCCAAGAAAGCGGAGATAAAATTATCTCCGTATTACCTAGCTGTCGCTAACACCAGTTAGCGACCGCTAGTAGGAGATAGCGACCATCTTGGGCCCCACTTTGCATGTCAGTGATATTTATCACTAATGACATGCAAAGTGGGCATGCCAAGATGTTAGCGACTGGAAACAGTCGCTAACATTGCTGTCTCCTATTACCAACTTTTGGAGATATTCGCGCTAAGCGCGAATATCTCCAAAAACTAACACCTGCCCTGAGCAGTTCTTAGCCATGTTATCCAATGGGAGGTGGATAACATGGCTAAGAGCATTAGCTCGGTAATGCATGAATATCGCTGACTTTTCAGCGATATTAATGCATTGTGGCCGTTTTTTATCGCATTTGCGATAAACCTTGATAATAGCAAGGTTTATCTGCGATAATTTCTGATGATGCTTAGCGGTAAAAAATTCGTTGCTAAGCATCGTTAGGGATAAATATCGCTTAACTTTGGTAATATGCCCCAACGTCTGTTAACGTTTGATTCGAAGGAAATCAGGAAGTGTTGAAAAACATTGTCTGCGCCATCTTGCCTTTTTTCAAATGCCACACTTTTGTCGTGCACGGCAGCCATTTTAGATGACTTGACCAGACCCACTCTCTGCACGCTGTCGATCCTTAGCATGGCTCCCCACCCTCGCAAGCATCTCCCCCAGGCACTGGTCATCCCCGCTCTCTGTCTTATGCATGGGCAATAAACCTCCCCCCATCTGCGCTGCTCTTCCCTGAGAATCACACCCTGTGCCCGCCCGACACCTCCCTTTCGCCCTATTCACTACCGCACCCTCTGACACTCCTCTTCCTCTGTGTCCGATTGTCCAGGCCGGTCCCAGGCTATCAGCTAGCCCTGCAGATGTAGTTTATGGCCCCAGCTGTAAAGAATTACCCCTCTTCAAAGGAGTTATAGTAGATCAAGGCCCACACCCGATGAGATCCGTCACACCACACGCGTTCCTACTATCTGAAAACCATCCTGTATTGTGATTGGGGAGGGGACCGAGCCTGAAGCGGAAGATTCCAGGGATGACTCTTTGTACATCAAAGTTTTTACAATTATGTGTCACATTAAAAATATATAGCACTCCAACAAAGTAGTAGGATTATAAAACTTTAATAACTTATAAATATATACAACAAAACAAAAACAGTAAAAACATTTAAACATTTTTAGGGAAAAAGAAGGAAGTAGCGGTCGGTTGTGCGAATAGTCCCAAGGCAGCACAACGTCCAGATTTCTGGACGGCACCCAGGTGATGTTGCCTGGGTGCCGCACTGATTTCGGTATCCGGCGTTGGGCGTCGCAGGGGCTGGGTCATCAGTAGCGGTCTGTTGTGCGAATAGTTCCAAGGCAGCAGAACGATGGCACCAAGGTGATGTCCAGTAAGTTGCCGCCCTCCGAATAACGGCGTGGGGCACCCCGGGGGGGGGGGAGGCGGCGTGAACGGGCCTCCCCAGGTGGAGCCTCGTCTGCTGTAGTGGGGCGCCCCTTTACCGTTTCAGTTGCCATTCCGTCCGCTTTTGGTCCACTGTGTCAAAATCCGCAATTCAGCTGAGTTGCCGCCCTCCGAATAACGGCGTGGGGCGCCCCGGGGGGGGGAGGCGGCGTGAACGGGCCTCCCCAGGTGGAGCCTCGTCTGCTGTAGTGGGGCGCCCCTTTACCGTTTCAGTTGCCATTCCGTCCGCTTTTGGTCCACTGTGTCAAAATCCGCAATTCAGCTGAGTTGCGCCCACTCTTGCGGTGCAGCGATAGGCGGTTGTCACAGGACTCTCAAAATGGCGGCAGGCTCTTTCCTTTTTGGGCCTGGTCCACTGAAATGGCCCTGGGACACCTTGGAAATTGGACGCTTGTCTGCTAGGTCTTGGACCCCATTCTCGAAAGCGTCCCCTCCGCCTTGAGGATTCTACAAAAGTCTTGGGGGCCCCCGACTCCTGCAGGCTTCCGGTGGGGAGCGGCTGCCATGATTGCTCGCGGAATGACCACGACGGAGCCACGAGATGGTGGTGCTTTCATGCTGACGCCAGCTTCAGTCTGAAACATCCAGAAACAAGGTGGGGCTTTCATCGTTTGGGAAAAAAAAATAGTTTTCATCCAATGAAAAGTGTTATTTTTAGGTCATATGATCAAGCCTTCCATCATTAGGAAACCAAAAGTAAAATGAACCAATGAAAAGTTTTATAAACAAGTCACATGACCTGTTATGCGGCATAGGGTATAAAAAGCGTAGAAAATCCGTTGGCACGTGAGGCGGCGTCAGTAGCGGACCGATGTGCGAATAGGCCGAAGGCAGCACAACGCGCCAAGATCCGGATGGCACCGAGGTGGTGTCCAGCAAGTTGTCGCACTGGTGTGGCCATCCTACAATGCTGAAAGTCGGCGTGGGGCGCCCCGTTGGCCTGTGAGATGGCGGCAGTAGCGGACCGATGTGCGAATGGGGCCAAAGGCAGCGCAACAATATTTTCTGAATAGAAGACACCACAAGGCGCTGAGATGCCAAGATCCGGATGGCACCGAGGTGGTGTCTAGCAAGTTGTCGCACTGGTGTGGCCATCCTACAATGCTGAAAGTCGGCGTGGGGCACCCCGTTGGCCTGTGAGATGGCGGCAGTAGCGGACCGATGTGCGAATGGGGCCAAAGGCAGCGCAACAATATTTTCTGAATAGAAGACACCACAAGGCGCTGAGATGCCAAGATCCGGATGGCACCGAGGTGGTGTCTAGTAAGTTGCCGCACTGGTGTGGCCATCCTACAATGCTGAAAGTCGGCGTGGGGCGCCCCGTTGGCCTGTGAGATGGCGTCAGTAGCGGACCGATGTGCGAATGGGGCCAAAGGCAGCGCAACAATATTTTCGGAATAGAAGACACCACAAGGCGCTGAGATTCGGTTAGCACCGAGGTGGTGTCTAGCAAGCTATGCAGCTGAGTTGCGTGCGCACTTGCGGCGAATAGGTCGAAGGCAGCACAACAATGTTTTCTGAATAGAAGACACCACAAGGCGCTGAGATTCGGTAGGCACCGAGGTGGTGTCTAGCAAGTTGCGGTACTGGTGTGGCCATCCTACAATCCTGCTCCGAATAACGGCGTGGGGTGCCCGAAGGGGGGGGGGGAGGCGGCGGGAACGGGCCTTCCTAGGTGGAGGCTCGTCTGCTGTAGTGTGGCGCCCCTTTACCGTTTCAGTTGCCATTCAGCTGAGTTTCGGCCGCTCTTGATGCTACAGCGACAGGCGGCTGCAAGAGGACTCTCAAAATGGTGGCCTGTTCTTTGGATTTGGGCCTGGTCCACTAAAATGGCCCTGGGACACCTTAGAACTCGGACGCTCAAATTTTTTTTCCTTTCCTCTACATGCAATAAAAGGTAAATGCCCGGTACGTTACACGCTTCATCTGCCACGATGTACTCTGCAGAGGAACCGAAAAAAAATATAGTTATGGTAACTATACCATGCATCGTCATATGGAGAGGTGGCACCGATTAATTATAGTGCTGCATAAAAGAGAGATTTGGAGGAGAACCCCCGACCTGCCAGTACATTCATCAAAGAAGTGGCACTGACAGCATCAGAGGCAAGGGAAACGGTCCCAAATATTTAGAAGAACTTTGGAAAGATTAAAATGACATGTTTAGATTGTGGCAAATTAATTTCATGTGGACAGATGAGTGTTACTCTAATAAATACAGCATATGAACATCATCATAGTCGATGGTTGGTAGAGACATTTTGACTATATCCTGGACCTGCCCGTCCTCGCCCAAAATGGCGCCGGAATAAATGGGACTCGTAACTCCTTGTTGTGTACTGGTTGCACAACCTTGATATCACGAGATACGTATGCAGTTTTGAAGCACATGGCGGGCGGGGACGAGAATAGATTGAATATTTCGATATCCCTATTGATATTAAGTTCTGATGTGTTATTGATTACTGTACTATTGAAAGTTCGAATTAACGTCACCCATGGTACTTGCCCGCAAATGTATATCTAGATAATTTTATTGTAACTGGCCCTGTCGTATTTTAATTATAAAATGTACGTCCACCGATTCCGCAACTGTTAGACACTTTAGTTCTTGCAACCTAATGGCCCGCCCGTTACGTTCCTCTACAGTGTAAATGTCTACTCATCATATACGATTACAGTTTGCTCCGTGGCCGGCCCACGTGGTTATAGGCCCGTATTTGTATAATGACATTTTCACAATAAAGGTTTTTAAAAGAAAACATGGTAGTAGTATATACATTGGTAAAGTTTTTAATAATAGTCACTGTTTTAGAATCAGTAAAAGGCAAGTGAAATAAAGCAGACCAATTACATGAAGGGTAAAAGGTATAATACGCAGGAACGCAGTAAAGATAAATGGTCAAGGGCGGTTGTGTTTTCTACTCCTGCAACATAAAGTGATCGATAAGAATCTCATATTCAGGCGTATCGGCGACTAAGACAGCAGGCCGACCCTCTTTTGCTCAACGGCTCCGTCATGGGACGAAGAAACGCCCTTTTTCTCGAAAAAGGAATATATTTTACTTGCAGGACAGTTGTAAATTTTCCGGGAATGTACATTAGCCTGGAACATTATAACATATATTTAAGAAAAAATAATGTTCGAAAGCATCATTAGAATAAGAAAAGTAAAATGAACCAATGAAAAGTTTTATTAACAAGTCACATGACCTGTTATGCTTACGTTACGCGCTGCGCGTCGCACCCCGGATCACTTCCAGATGCGCTAACGCGGCGCGTCATATGACGCATTACGCGACAACGCAGGTCTAGAATATAGTCAAAATGTCTCCACCAACCAGCGGTCGGAACACAACCCCTTTCAGCAGGCTAAATAGTTCTGTTAAATGACAACAGAAGGGACAGGCAACAAGAACCATCAGTGAAAGAGGGGAGGGCTAGTTCTTCTCTACCGGGTCACGTTGGGGCGCTACCGGAACTGATCGAATTGGTAGTCTACAGTGTTTCTGGATGTTTCAGACTGAAGCTGGCGTTAGCATGAGAGAACCACCATTTCGTAGCTCCGTCGTGGCCATTCGACGAGCAATAATGCTAGCCGCTCTCCACCAGAAGCCTGCGGGAGTCGGGGGCCCCCAAGACTTTTGTAGAATCTTCAAGGCTGAGGGGACGCTTTCGAGAATGGAGCCCAATCTCTAGCAGACAAGCGTCCGAGTTCCAAGGTGTCGCAGGGCAATTTTAGTGGACCACGCCCAAATCTGAAGAGCCGGCCGCCATTTTGAGAGTACTGTGGCAGCCGGCTATCGCTGCACCGCAAGAGCGGGAGCAACTCAACTACATGGTGAGCGAGACGCTGTAGTCGAAAGAGCGGGCGGTAAACAGCTGAATAGCGGAAGAGGCACAGTGTAGCAAAAGCGGGCGGAATGGCAACTGAAATGGTAAAGGGGCGCCCCACTACAGCGTGTCTTTAGGTGAAACGGATTGTGGGACAAGGTCAAGAATGGAAGAGTTACCAAAAGGCAAAAAGTTCCGCTTGATCCCGGGAGCCGGCCACCTATGTCGGGGGCGATCTCAGGCTACACCAGGAGAACACGACTTGGGGAGGGAGCCGGAGCCAAGCGCCCCCTCCGAGTCCGCGCCATCACACCGTCCCTCGGGGGCCTCCGTCAAGCTGTTCAGGGTGGCACCGCATTACATTGTTCACAAATGCAGTCACGTCCTCAAACAGCCCCCACTTTACTTTGAGAATAGTGAAGCTGAAGCAAGTGCAAATAGGCTTCAGACAGTGTTACAAGCACTCCTCAAAACTTTGAACCATCAGAGTGCATGAGTTTCATGCTCGATCGATTGAGCTAGCCGGATCGGGCAACAAAAAGTATAAAATAGTTATGTAAATAGTTGTTTAATAAAATGTTTTACCCTGTTACTTTGCTGGTGTGTTGTATATATTTGTAATATTTGCATAGAGTTTATCGTTATTTTGGGCGGGGTGGGTGGCGGAGCCGAGCTGTATTGCAGCCATCATGGTGTGGAGTTCAGTTCATCTCAATAGTTTCGTGTTTGTCATGAGGGGTTGTTCCTAATGTTTCTATTTTAGCGAGGTCAAAAAGAGATCCCATTAGTGGCCTACTGATTTTGCTCGATTCCTTTTGTTTTTTCACACGATTTTTCGCTATCTGCAAAGACTAAACAGAGTATTGCGACTCTGTGCTTGTATATAAATAGAGAATGAACCAAAGAGAACCAATTCTAAAACAGTAAATGCTTGGATAACAATCAATCAAATGGAGAGAGAAGCAGGCACGACGGATTACAACGGGGGCAAAGGCCTGCGTTAACTACCCTTCACTATCTGCAAAGAGAGAGTACTCCTAATAGAAATGAGGGGGAGGGGGGGGCAGCATTCAAAGCAGATCAGTGTGCATAAACACGAAAATGTTTTTACTTACCACGTACTTGACATTCGACAGCTTATGATATTTGCTATTAAAAAACCATTGAAATTCACTGAAAAGACCATAGGTTATAGACCATATATAGTTAGGGATTAGCATTTAAAAAACCTTATTTTACTCACACAAAACCATTGAAATTCCATATATAGTTAGTTGCACTAACTATATATCGCGCACCCGCAATCCACTGCTGATGATGTCACATATTACATCATTCATGACATGGTCAGTGACATCACTGATGACATCACTGTTTACCCCGCCCAAAATAACAACAAACCCTATGCAAATATTATAAATATATACAATACACCAGCAAAGTAACAGGGTAAAATGTTTTATTAAATAACTATTTACATGGCAGCCTGCTGCAACATCGATCCAAATGCATGCCGCCGTTCCCGGGATTTCTCCCCGACTACTCTGCGGCCTACGAGATGGAGAGGCCGGGGCGTTGACTAGGCGGGGCCTCCGGCCGCAACCACAGCGCCAACGATCGCTGCTGACGGCGGGGAGCCTTGCCGGTGAGACCACTGATCTGAAGAACCGCTGCCTGCGGTGCCTCCCTGAGCCGCTTGACGGAGGCCCCCGAGGGGCGGTGTGGTGGCGCGGACTCGGAGGGGGCGCTTGGCTCCTGCCCCCTCCCCAAGTCTTGTTGCCCTGGTGTGGCCTGAGATCGCCCCCGACATAGGCGGCCGGCTCCCGGGGTCAGGCGGAACTTTTTGCCTTTAGGTGACTCTTCCATTCTAGACCTTGCCCCACAATCCGTTTGACCTGAAGACACGTCCTGCGGTGCCCTGGTCCGACCATCACATATACCTGCACCAGGAGACGGCGTGGGGTGCACTGGAAGGGAGAGGCGGCGCGAACGAGCCTCCCCCACCTCCCCGCTTCACTCGGCCAGCTGAATTGCGCCCACTCTTGCGGCACAGTGCCTCGCTCGGCCAGCTGAGTTGCGCCTGCTCTTGCTATTACAACGTCTCACCCGCCATCCGGCTGAATTGCACCCACTCTTGCGGTACAGCGACAGGCGGCTGCCACGGAGCTCACGAAATGGCGGTCGGCTCCACAGACTTGGGCCTGGCCTGCAAGGATGGCTCTGGGCAACCCTGGAACTCGGACGCTTGACTGCTAGGGCATGGGCCCCATTCCCAAAAGCGTCCCCTCAGCCTTGAAGATTCTACAAGAGTCACCGGGGCCCTCGACTCCCGCAGACTTCCGGTGGGGAGCGACTGCCATGATTGCTCGCGGAATGGCCACGACGTAGCCACGGGGTGCTCTCATGCTGACGCCAGCTTCAGTCTGAAACATCCAGAAACACTGTAGTATCGCGTTGTCGCGTAATGCGTCATATGACGCGCCGCGTTAGTGCACCTGGTGCGCGAAGCGAGGCGCGAAGCGCAGCTTCCCGGAAGCGATCCGGGGCGCGGCGCGGAGCGCGTAACGTAAGCATAACAGGTCATGTGACTTGTTAATAAAACTTTTCATTGGTTCATTTCACTTTTGGGTTCCTAATGATGTAAGGCTAGGTCATGTGACCTAAAAATAACACTTTTCATTGGTTTAGAAGTATTTTTTGTCCCAAATGATGAAAACCCCTCCTTGTTTCCTCACTCTGACTTTCATATTTGTGAGAGGAAGACCTTTTTTCATCACTTAGCAATGGCAAGTGTTGTAGCTTCAGCTGGTGCATCCCCACCCTCACCACCACCTCCTAGGAAGAGAGTACCACCTCCTCAGGTGGTGGTTGAGCAAGAGGTGCCCCCCCTCCACCTTCTTGTTGCCTGATTAGGCCAGCTCAATCGATCGAGCATGAGACTCTGTTGTGATCTGAAGAACCGCTGCCTGCGGTGCCTCACAGAACCGCTTGACGGAGGCTACCGAGGGGCGGTGTGGTGGCGCGGACTGGGAGGGGGCGCTTGGCTCCTGCCCTCTCCCCAAGTCTCGCTCGGCCAGCTGAGTTGTGCCCACTCTTGCGGCCTACGACATGGAGAGGCCGGGGCGTTGACTAGGCGGGGCCTCTGGCCGCAACCACAGCGCCAACGATCGCTGCTGACGGAGGGGAGCCTTGCCGGTGAGAGCCACTGATCTGAAGAACCGCTGCCTGCGGTGCCTCCCTGAGCCGCTTGACGGAGGCCCCCGAGGGGCGGTGTGGTGGCGCGGACTGGGAGGGGGTGCTTGGCTCCTGCCCCCTCCCCAAGTCTCGCTCGGCCAGCTGAGTTGCGCCCACTCTTGCGGCCTACGACATGGAGAGGCCGGGGCGTTGACTAGGCGGGGCCTCCGGCCGCAACCACAGCGCCAACGATCGCTGCTGACAGAGGGGAGCCTTGCCGGTGAGAGCCACTGATCTGAAGAACCGCTGCCTGCGGTGCCTTCCTGAGCCGCTTGACGGAGGCCCCCGAGGGGCAGTGTGGTGGCGCGGACTCGGAGGGGGCTCTTGGCTCCTGCCCCCTCCCCAAGTCTTGTTGCCCTGGTGTGGCCTGAGATCGCCCCCGACATAGGCGGCCGGCTCCCGGGGTCCGGCGGGACTTTTAGCCTTTTGGTGACTCTTCCTTTCTCCCCGACTACTCTGCGGCCTACGAGATGGAGAGGCCGGGGTGTTGACTAGGCGGGGCCTCCGGCCGCAACCACAGCGCCAACGATCGCTGCTGACGGAGGGGAGCCTTGCCGGTGAGAGCCACTGATCTGAAGAACCGCTGCCTGCGGTGCCTCCCTGAACCGCTTGACGGAGGCCCCCGAGGGGTGGTGTGGTAGCGCGGACTGGGAGGGGGCGCTTGGCTCCTGCCCCCTCCCCAAGTCTTGTTGCCCTGGTGTGGCCTGAGATCGACCCCGACATAGGCAGCCGGCTCCCGGGGTCCGGCGGAACTTTTAGCCTTTTGGTGACTCTTCCATTCTGGACCTTGTCCCAC
The DNA here is from genome assembly GCF_964261635.1 of Lissotriton helveticus. Lineage (NCBI taxonomy): Eukaryota > Metazoa > Chordata > Amphibia > Caudata > Salamandridae > Lissotriton > Lissotriton helveticus. The sequence goes on from NC_136057.1 coordinate 2,115,230,766, forward strand.
AATCCGTTTGACCTGAAGACACGTCCTGCGGTGCCCTCGCAATGCGGCCTGGTCCCTGAATGTGTGCAGGGGGACGGTATTGATTGGATCAAGATGGCGGCTTCACACAAAGCTGACTCAAGTGTTGCTGCTGATGCTATGCAGACAAAAACTGGTTTTCAGTTTGTACATTCTTCAGGATTTTTCCATCCAAGGCTGGTTGAGAGTTTGTAGAACGATGGCTTCAGATTTTTAACATACTACTCTTCAACATTCTTCATAAGTGTAACAATGTGAGACTCACTAGGAGAACGGCCGTTTATCTTTCCTTTCAAAATGCTGCCAACAATATTTTCTGAATGGAAGACACCATCTTGTAGCATAAAGGGCTGCGTCAAGGGTGGTATTGCCCAGAATGTCTTGTTTTCTAGTGCTCGTAATGACGAAGCCAGAACTGCCGAAAGGGATTCTGGTCCTGCCGCTACTTATTAGAGACATTGAACTATACTCTGGACCTGCCTGGCCTCGACCAAAATGGCGCCAGTATGGGAGCGACTTGCAACTCCTTATGACGTTCTAGTTACTTAGCCATGACGTTATGGGGGATGTATGCGGTCTTTGTGCACATGGCGGGCGGGGAAGGGTACTGACTGGGAATACGGACAACCCTATTGATGTTGATTTTTCATTATTGATTATTGATTATTGTATTAATAAAGCTTCGAAGTAATGTTACCCATGATACTCGCCCATGGTGTGCGTATGGACGATTTTATTGTAACTGATCCTGTTATACTTTCAATTATAAAATCAACCTTCACTGATCCTGCAACCGTTTGTCACGTTTAGTTTTTTCAATTAAATGGCTCGCTTGTTACATACTCCTATACCCCTGGCTTTTGAAAGACACCATCTTGTAGAATAAAGGGCTGCGTCAAGGGTGGTATTTTCTGAATGTCTTGTTTTCTAGTGCTCGTAATGACGAAGCCAGAACTGCCGAAAGGGATTCTGGTCCTGCCGCTACTTATTGGAGACATTGAACTATACTCTGGACCTGCCTGGCCTCGACCAAAATGGCGCCAGTATGGGAGCGAATTGCAACTCCTTATGACGTTCTAGTTACTTAGCCTTGACGTTATGGGGGATGTATGCGGTCTTTGTGCACATTGCGGGCGGGGAAGGGTACTGACTGGGAATACGGACAACCCTATTGATGTTGATTTTTCATTATTGATTATTGTATTAATAAAGCTTCGAAGTAATGTTACCCATGATACTCGCCCATGGTATGCGTATGGATGATTTTATTGTAACTGATCCTGTTATACTTTCAATTAAAAAATCAACCTTCACTGATCCTGCAACCGTTTGTCACGTTTATTTTTTTCAATTAAATGGCTCGCTTGTTACATACTCCTATACCCCTGGCTTTTGAAAGACACCATCTTGTAGAATAAAGGGCTGCGTCAAGGGTGGTATTGCCCAGAATGTCTTGTTTTCTAGTGCTCGTAATGACGAAGCCAGAACTGCCGAAAGGGATTCTGGTCCTGCCGCTACTTATTGGAGACATTGAACTATACTCTGGACCTGCCTGGCCTCGACCAAAATGGTGCCAGTATGGGAGCGACTTGCAACTCCTTATGACGTTCTAGTTACTTAGCCTTGACGTTATGGGGGATGTATGCGGTCTTTGTGCACATGGCGGGCGGGGAAGGGTACTGACTAGGAATACGGACAACCCTATATACTTTCAATTATAAAATCAACCTTCACTGATCCTGCAACCGTTTGTCACGTTTAGTTTTTTCAATTAAATGGCTCGCTTGTTACATACTCCTATACCCCTGGCTTTTGACCCTTTCCTACGCGCGGTCTGTACTACCGCCCTTGGGCGATCTATGTAATGAACAGACTACCATTGCCGAAACACAAGAGAATGCATCTCAGAGAGATAAGTCAAGTACGTGGTAGATAAAAACATTTTCGTGTTTATGCACGCTGATGTGCTTTGAACGCTGCCCCCCCCTCATCATTTAGATTACCACCGCCCATTGCACAAAAGCGTACCACGCTTTTAAAGCTTTTAAAGCCTCCACATCAAACCTAGGGGGTCAGGGAGGATCTACTATGCCCCCTTTTGGTCATTTCCCCCTTTGTTTTGGCCTCCTCTTGTCTCTCGATCCTACCGAGAGACAAGATGGCGGCCGCTCCGGACTGTTTAGAATGTTGACAGACACCGGAGAGCCAATCAGCTTTGCTTCGCGAAGTCCCGTTACGCGTCAAGTACGCGAACCGGAGCGCTACCCGGAGCGCTGTTACAGATATATATATTTTTTTGAACGTTAATTTATCAAAATCCACTGGAGCACATATATTGAGACCTAGCAAAGGCACATCGGGCTACCAGTCCCTACAATTTTGCCAAGTTTCGTGCTAAAAGTGAGGCCAACCGCCCTATGGAAATTAACATGGGAAAAAACGCGTTTTGGGACCCCCCTTTTTTCTCGGCCCCCCCTTGACAAAACCCCCCCAAATTTTCAGGGGCTGCTCAGAAACAAAATGTTTCATTTTCCTGAAAATTTCAGCCAATTCCGTCCACAAACGCCAAAGTTATTAGACATAGAATTTTCAAAAATCCCATAGAGAAAAAATCCTAACTATATATACCTACTGGCGACCACCAGTAGGTAATATATATATATATATATATATATATATATATATATATATATATATATATATATATATATATATATATTGATGTGATCAAGACCGGGTTCCCCGGTCGAAACGCGCCATGTCTGCTTGGGAGGAATAAAGCACTGAAATATTTACTTCACCGTCTGTGGTTCATTTCCTGATTGGTTCCTGTGGGAGAGAGAGGTGCTGCGCAGTCGGGAGCTGTGTGTTCATATATAAATATATATATATATATATATATATATATGACCGATTGTGTCGGCCAATAACTCCCTAATGGAGCCGATTTCTAATTACATTGATTACTTCCTAGCACCGCTAGTAAAAGATTTTAGCTCATATCTCAGAGATACCACCGATCTCTTACAAAAATTGGACGGAATAACATGGCAATCCACCTTTAAACTAATTACAATGTATGTAATTTCGTTGTACACGAATATAGAACATTCCATTGGAATTGAGGCATGCAAATATTTTTTAGAGAAAAGAAACAGCAAATATTATGAACATAACATCATGATAAATGAAATGATTTCCCTATGCCTCAACAACAACATCTTTTTATTTAATAAACAGCTATACAAACAAATAAAAGGATGTGCGATGGGTTTTTCTTTCTCGCCCAATTATGCAAATCTGACTACGGGATGGTTCGAGAAAAAATTGGCCTGGGCAGCTGAAAATTATGATTTGCTACAAAAGATAGTTCTATGGTTGCGCTTCATAGATGATCTTTTGATCATCTGGGACGGCACAGAACAACAATTTGAAGAATATTTCGATAGTCTAAACAACAACGCGTCGAAATTAAAGTTCACATATGAAATCAGTGAAACACAGGTGACCTTTCTAGATACGAATATTTATGTAGAAAACAATACCCTACAGACAACATTACATCGTAAGAAAACATTCACCAATGCCATACTACATGGAGAAAGCTTCCATAATCAAAATCTTAAATGGAGCATCCCATACGGGGAATTCTTACAAATAACTGCTCAACTGAATCTGAATTTGCCAAACATAGCAAAGAAATGAGTAACAGGTTTGAAAGACGCAAATATCCCAAAAAAGGTATTGCAAAATGTCTACAAAGAGCCTTGAACCAACAATAGGGGACTTACTTAAAAACAAACCAAAAGTTGATGAAGAAGACAGAACAATAAGACTAATAACATCACATAATGTGGAAAATAATAATCTGTTGAAACTCATTAAAAAACATTGGGGCATTTTACAATTGGATCCGACCTTGAAAGAAATAATGGGGGATCATCCAAGCGTGACATACTGTCGTGCGAAAAACATAGGAGATAAAATTGTCCATAGTCATTTTCAACAAACTCAAGCAACAAAATGGTTTAAAGGAGCAGGCTTCTGGCCATGCAAACACTGCAAAGTGTGCAAAATTACAAAACATAAACAAGAGGTAGACATTGGAGACGGCACAAAATGGCAAATTAAACAACGTCTCACATGTCAAAGCAATTTTGTCGTCTACATGGTAGAGTGCCCTTGCACACTAAGGTATATTGGAAGCACGATCTTTGAGGCCAAAAAAAGAATTTTAGAACACATCAAAGCTACAAATCTTAAGGACCGCACAAATGCCATAGCCAAACATATGGAAACACATCGTGATGGCAAGTGGGAGTCCCTAAAATATTGGGCTCTAGAACAAGTCCCAAAAACAGAAAGAGGTGGAGACAGTAAGAAAATCCTGAGACAACGAGAATCAAAGCACATACTCGCCTACAGAACCTTAGATCCGAGGGGTCTAAACCAAAATGAAGAACTTTATGTGCACCTCTAAAAATCACTCTAAAAAGCAATTTTGAGTCTGAACAACATCTGACTCTTTCATCCCCAAAAAAGCCTATCAGAGAAAAATGACCAAGAGTTGGAATATAGGATATAAAGCACAGCAGTTGGCGAACCGTTACCAGAAACGGATGATAAAACAAAGATATGACATTGAAAGCTCACTAGAGAGCAATGAACAATTCTCCTAAAAACTTAAAAGGACATAAAAGCATTTGTAGCCGAATTAAAAAAGTATTGAATTTATAAATGTTTTAATTCACATGATAAAAGAGCACTTTTTACACGTAAAACTTAGAACTTTAAGTTATGTTTGAATATTGCACTATAAACCCCACAATGCACTGCAAAATCAAATACAGGAAGTAACTGAGTGCCTATTGAAATAAAAGAAGCCCTTTTCTTTTTCTGATGAGTTCCCATGAACAAGCCTTATGCTAAGGCGAAACGCATTGGGCATGGTGGTGTTTTGCAAATAAACCGCCTTAACTTCTATCAACAAGAGAGCGCGTCTCTTTCTTTTTACCGCGAGGTAAAACACCAGTTTACATATATATATATATATAACACTGCGACCCCTTACCTGCCTTCATTGTCTACCAGCCTCCACTGTGGGGTGTCAATAATTCTGGTGGAGTGGATCGCCCCTCGCAACATGCTGAAAGAACACTACTGCACTCTGGGAGACGCAGTCTCACGTGTTGGACTACTGAAGCGAACACGCCCCAACGAAGTCCAGGTGTGCTACATTCTACTTTAGAAAGCCAAAACTCAACACTCAGGTTCGCAGTGGCAGCGGCACTTACCAAGGGGGCTGCATCTCAGGAAGGCTAAATGCTAAAACGCGTCATGCTGATCCCCTGTGAATAAAGAATTTTGTTTTAATCCGAAGTGCCCCTTAGTCTACTTTCGGTGAAAGGAAGACTGGCCGTGGAAATATTAACGCGGAGCGAAACCGCGTGAGGGAAGCACCTTCTTAAGCGTCCAGTGAGTTCGGAATACACCAGGACCGCCTAACGTCACAGAGGCACAGAATCTCCGCTTTCACTGAAAGTCCATAACCATATGGAGAGACACTGCTACTTCAGCGATGTCCCGGACCTGTAACCTGCTGTGATGCCTAGGCAGGAAGCACGGATTAACAACTGCACGAATGCCCAGAAAAACATTGCGACCCCTTACCTGCCTTCGTTGTCTACTAGCCTCCACTGTGGGGTGTCAATAATTCTGGTGGAGTGGATCGCCCCTCGCAACACGCTGAAAGAACACTACCGCACTCTGGGAGACGCAGTCTCACGTGTTGGACTACTGAAGCGAACACACCCCAACGAAGTCCAGGTGTGCTACATTCTACTTTAGAAAGCCAAAACTCAACACTCAGGCTCGCAGTGGCAGCGGCACTTACCAAGGGGGGTGCATCTGAGGAAGGCTAAATGCTGAAACGCGTCATGCTGATCCCCTGTGAATAAAGAATTCTGTTTTAATCCGAAGTGCCCCTTAGTCTACTTTCGGTGAAAGGAAGACTGGCCGTGGAAATATTAACGCGGAGCGAAACCGTGTGAGGGAAGCACCTTCTTAAGTGTCCGGTGAGTTCGGAATACACCAGGACCGCCTAACATCACAGAGGCACAGAATCTCTGCTTTCACTGAAAGTCCATAACCATATGGAGAGACACTGCTACTTCAGTGATGTCCCGGACCTGTAACCTGCTGTGATGCCTAGGCAGGAAGCACAGATTAACATCTGCACGAATGCCCAGAAAAACACTGCGACCCCTTACCTGCCTTCGTTGTCTACCAGCCTCCATTGTGGGGTGTCAATAATTCTGGTGGAGTTGATCGCCCCTCGCAACATGCTGAAAGAACACTTCTGCACTCTGGGAGACGCAGTCTCACGTGTTGGACTACTGAAGCGAACACGCCCCAACGAAGTCCAGGTGTGCTACATTCTACTTTAGAAAGCCAAAACTCAACACTCAGGCTCACAGTGGCAGCGGCACTTACCAAGGGGGGTGCATCTGAGAAAGGCTAAATGCTGAAACGCGTCATGCTGATCCCCTGTGAATAAGGAATTCTGTTTTAATCCGAAGTGCCCCTTAGTCTACTTTCGGTAAAAGGAAGACTGGCCGTGGAAATATTAACGCGGAGCGAAACCGCGTGAGGGAAGCACCTTCTTAAGCGTCCGGTGAGTTCGGAATACACCAGGACCGCCTAACGCAACAGAGGCACAGAATCTCCGCTTTCACTGAAAGTCCATAACCATATGGAGAGACACTGCTACTTCAGCGATATCCCGGACCTGTAACCTGCTGTGATGCCTAGGCAGGAAGCACGGATTAACAACTGCATGAATGCCCATAAAAACACTGTGACCCCTTACCTGCCTTCATTGTCTACCAGCCTCCACTGTGGGGTGTCAATAATTCTAGTGGAGTGGATCGCCCCTCGCAACACGCTGAAAGAACACTACTGCACTCTGGGAGACGCAGTCTCACGTGTTGGACTACTGAAGCGAACACGCCCCAACGAAGTCCAGGTGTGCTACATTCTACTTTAGAAAGCCAAAACTCAACACTCAGGCTTGCAGTGGCAGCGGCACTTACCAAGGGGGGTGCATCTGAGGAAGGCTAAATGCCTTTGAGATGTCATCAGTGATGTCATCAGTGATGTCACTGACCATGTCATGAATGATGTAATATGTGACATCATCAGCAGTGGATTGCGGGTGCGCGATAGATAGTTAGTGCAACTAACTATATATGGAATTTCAATGGTTTTGTGTGAGTAAAATAAGGTTTTTTAAATGCTAATTCCTAACTATATATGGTCTATAACCTATGGTTTTTTCAGTGAATTGCATTGGTTTTTTAAAAGCTAATATCTGTAGCTGTAAAATGTATTCTTCTTTAAATCCAAAAATATATTTTATGTTTATTAATAATTTTTTTTTAAATATTTTTTTTTGTTCGCTCCCGGTTCGCGAACCGGGAAGCTTCCCGTTAGCTCAATTTGATGCCGCGACCCGGTCCGCGAACCGGTAAACGTTCCGTTTGCGCAACTGCCGCGTTAGAAATCAACATCGTGACGCGTCGCGGAAGCGCGACGTATCACGTTGTCGCGTAATGCGTCTTATGACGCGCCGCGTTAGCGCACCCGGAAGTGCTCCAATACGCGAACTGAGACGCGAAGCGCAGCTCCCCGGAAGCGATCCGGGACGCGGCGCGAAAGCGCGACGTATCGCGTTGCCGCGTAATGCGTCTTATGACGTGCCGCGTTAGCGCACCCGGAAGTGCTCCGGAGCGCGAACCGAGGCGCGAAGCGCAGCGACCCGGAAGCGATCCGGGGCGCGTTCCGCAGCGCATAACTTAAGCGTAACAGGTCATGTGACTTGTTAATAAAACTTTTCATTGGTTCATTTCACTTTTGGTTTCCTAATCATGTAAGGCTAGGTCAGGTGACCTAAAAATAACACTTTTCATTGGTTTAGAACTATTGTTTTTCCCAAATGATGAAAACCCCTCCTTCTTTCCTCACTCTGACTTTCATCTTTGTGAGAGGAAGACCTTTTTTGATATTTGAGCAATGGCTTCATTGGTAGCTTCAGCTGGTGGACCCCCACCACCACCACCACCTCCTCATGGGAAGAGAGGACCACCTCCACAGTTCATCAGCAACACAGAGGAGGAAGAGGATGAACAAGAGGAAGAGGAGACAGAGGGACCACAGTTTTTAGAAGAGGAGCCCCGGGTTTCTCATCGTAAAACTAGTTTTATTTGGCAGTTTTTTTCAATCCCTGAAGGGCAGAAAAAAGTTAATGCTAGATATGTGACGTGCCTCATATGTAAAGAGGACTTCTCTAGAGGCATCTTAAAAAAGTATAGCTTCGGCAACTACACCATGCACCGTCACATGCTGAGGTGGCATCCACTAAACTACAGCCGGGCAGAGATGCGTGACCTGCAGGACAACCCACCAACTCCTGTGGCCACGACATCAACACAGGTATCTTTGTCAGGACCAGAGGCACGGGAAACCGTGCCAAACATTCAGGACAACTTTGTCCATATGAAGATTACCTGTTTGTATTGCGGTACATTACTGTCATGTGCCAATATGAGCATTAACTTAATCAACAGAGCATTTGAAAATCACAAGTGCTCTAAACGCCCCAGAAAGTAAATTTTTTTTTTCCTCCTGTTGAGCCCTTTCCAATGCCTGTTTTTTGTTGTTTCCCCTCCAAAAAAAACAAGTCCAGGTGTGCTACATTCTACTTTAGAAAGCCAAAACTCAACACTCAGGTTCGCAGTGGCAGCGGCACTTACCAAGGGGGCTGCATCTCAGGAAGGCTAAATGCTAAAACGCGTCATGCTGATCCCCTGTGAATAAAGAATTTTGTTTTAATCCGAAGTGCCCCTTAGTCTACTTTCGGTGAAAGGAAGACTGGCCGTGGAAATATTAACGCGGAGCGAAACCGCGTGAGGGAAGCACCTTCTTAAGCGTCCAGTGAGTTCGGAATACACCAGGACCGCCTAACGTCACAGAGGCACAGAATCTCCGCTTTCACTGAAAGTCCATAACCATATGGAGAGACACTGCTACTTCAGCGATGTCCCGGACCTGTAACCTGCTGTGATGCCTAGGCAGGAAGCACGGATTAACAACTGCACGAATGCCCAGAAAAACATTGCGACCCCTTACCTGCCTTCGTTGTCTACTAGCCTCCACTGTGGGGTGTCAATAATTCTGGTGGAGTGGATCGCCCCTCGCAACACGCTGAAAGAACACTACCGCACTCTGGGAGACGCAGTCTCACGTGTTGGACTACTGAAGCGAACACACCCCAACGAAGTCCAGGTGTGCTACATTCTACTTTAGAAAGCCAAAACTCAACACTCAGGCTCGCAGTGGCAGCGGCACTTACCAAGGGGGGTGCATCTGAGGAAGGCTAAATGCTGAAACGCGTCATGCTGATCCCCTGTGAATAAAGAATTCTGTTTTAATCCGAAGTGCCCCTTAGTCTACTTTCGGTGAAAGGAAGACTGGCCGTGGAAATATTAACGCGGAGCGAAACCGTGTGAGGGAAGCACCTTCTTAAGTGTCCGGTGAGTTCGGAATACACCAGGACCGCCTAACATCACAGAGGCACAGAATCTCTGCTTTCACTGAAAGTCCATAACCATATGGAGAGACACTGCTACTTCAGTGATGTCCCGGACCTGTAACCTGCTGTGATGCCTAGGCAGGAAGCACAGATTAACATCTGCACGAATGCCCAGAAAAACACTGCGACCCCTTACCTGCCTTCGTTGTCTACCAGCCTCCATTGTGGGGTGTCAATAATTCTGGTGGAGTGGATCGCCCCTCGCAACATGCTGAAAGAACACTTCTGCACTCTGGGAGACGCAGTCTCACGTGTTGGACTACTGAAGCGAACACGCCCCAACGAAGTCCAGGTGTGCTACATTCTACTTTAGAAAGCCAAAACTCAACACTCAGGCTCACAGTGGCAGCGGCACTTACCAAGGGGGGTGCATCTGAGGAAGGCTAAATGCTGAAACGCGTCATGCTGATCCCCTGTGAATAAGGAATTCTGTTTTAATCCGAAGTGCCCCTTAGTCTACTTTCGGTAAAAGGAAGACTGGCCGTGGAAATATTAACGCGGAGCGAAACCGCGTGAGGGAAGCACCTTCTTAAGCGTCCGGTGAGTTCGGAATACACCAGGACCGCCTAACGCAACAGAGGCACAGAATCTCCGCTTTCACTGAAAGTCCATAACCATATGGAGAGACACTGCTACTTCAGCGATATCCCGGACCTGTAACCTGCTGTGATGCCTAGGCAGGAAGCACGGATTAACAACTGCATGAATGCCCATAAAAACACTGTGACCCCTTACCTGCCTTCATTGTCTACCAGCCTCCACTGTGGGGTGTCAATAATTCTAGTGGAGTGGATCGCCCCTCGCAACACGCTGAAAGAACACTACTGCACTCTGGGAGACGCAGTCTCACGTGTTGGACTACTGAAGCGAACACGCCCCAACGAAGTCCAGGTGTGCTACATTCTACTTTAGAAAGCCAAAACTCAACACTCAGGCTTGCAGTGGCAGCGGCACTTACCAAGGGGGGTGCATCTGAGGAAGGCTAAATGCCTTTGAGATGTCATCAGTGATGTCATCAGTGATGTCACTGACCATGTCATGAATGATGTAATATGTGACATCATCAGCAGTGGATTGCGGGTGCGCGATAGATAGTTAGTGCAACTAACTATATATGGAATTTCAATGGTTTTGTGTGAGTAAAATAAGGTTTTTTAAATGCTAATTCCTAACTATATATGGTCTATAACCTATGGTTTTTTCAGTGAATTGCATTGGTTTTTTAAAAGCTAATATCTGTAGCTGTAAAATGTATTCTTCTTTAAATCCAAAAATATATTTTATGTTTATTAATAATTTTTTTTTAAATATTTTTTTTTGTTCGCTCCCGGTTCGCGAACCGGGAAGCTTCCCGTTAGCTCAATTTGATGCCGCGACCCGGTCCGCGAACCGGTAAACGTTCCGTTTGCGCAACTGCCGCGTTAGAAATCAACATCGTGACGCGTCGCGGAAGCGCGACGTATCACGTTGTCGCGTAATGCGTCTTATGACGCGCCGCGTTAGCGCACCCGGAAGTGCTCCAATACGCGAACTGAGACGCGAAGCGCAGCTCCCCGGAAGCGATCCGGGACGCGGCGCGAAAGCGCGACGTATCGCGTTGCCGCGTAATGCGTCTTATGACGTGCCGCGTTAGCGCACCCGGAAGTGCTCCGGAGCGCGAACCGAGGCGCGAAGCGCAGCGACCCGGAAGCGATCCGGGGCGCGTTCCGCAGCGCATAACTTAAGCGTAACAGGTCATGTGACTTGTTAATAAAACTTTTCATTGGTTCATTTCACTTTTGGTTTCCTAATCATGTAAGGCTAGGTCAGGTGACCTAAAAATAACACTTTTCATTGGTTTAGAACTATTGTTTTTCCCAAATGATGAAAACCCCTCCTTCTTTCCTCACTCTGACTTTCATCTTTGTGAGAGGAAGACCTTTTTTGATATTTGAGCAATGGCTTCATTGGTAGCTTCAGCTGGTGGACCCCCACCACCACCACCACCTCCTCATGGGAAGAGAGGACCACCTCCACAGTTCATCAGCAACACAGAGGAGGAAGAGGATGAACAAGAGGAAGAGGAGACAGAGGGACCACAGTTTTTAGAAGAGGAGCCCCGGGTTTCTCATCGTAAAACTAGTTTTATTTGGCAGTTTTTTTCAATCCCTGAAGGGCAGAAAAAAGTTAATGCTAGATATGTGACGTGCCTCATATGTAAAGAGGACTTCTCTAGAGGCATCTTAAAAAAGTATAGCTTCGGCAACTACACCATGCACCGTCACATGCTGAGGTGGCATCCACTAAACTACAGCCGGGCAGAGATGCGTGACCTGCAGGACAACCCACCAACTCCTGTGGCCACGACATCAACACAGGTATCTTTGTCAGGACCAGAGGCACGGGAAACCGTGCCAAACATTCAGGACAACTTTGTCCATATGAAGATTACCTGTTTGTATTGCGGTACATTACTGTCATGTGCCAATATGAGCATTAACTTAATCAACAGAGCATTTGAAAATCACAAGTGCTCTAAACGCCCCAGAAAGTAAATTTTTTTTTTCCTCCTGTTGAGCCCTTTCCAATGCCTGTTTTTTGTTGTTTCCCCTCCAAAAAAAACAAAAAAACATAAAACTGTTCAGAAAAATAAAAAAAATATATAAAACAACAAAAACATTAAAAAAAAGTTCTTTTCAGAACTACCTCCCCTTTCCAAAAAAATTGCTAGAATGTTTAGCACTCTGGCAAGCTGTATTTCTTTTGGTTCGCTTCCTGGTTCGCTCACCGGTACGCGAACCGGGAGCGAATTAAAAAAAAAAAAAAAAAAAAAAAGAAGAGTAAGTATAAGGGAAGTAAACAGAGAGTAATGTTAAAATAAAGACAGCTATAGGGTCTAAACCAGAGATACTGTTTAATAGATTTATTTACCGAAGAAAAGAGGGAAGAGGATATAATTGTGAAAAACAAAATAGATAAGGAAGTGAAAGAAAAAAAAGAGAGTAGAACAATAACAAAGAAGAGTTTCTTAGAGAATATGAGTGAATGTTCTAAATAAGATTAAAACATGTGGAATAACAGAGAGAAAAAACAGAAAGCAGAAAAGAAGAAGTAACAGAAAAAGAATAATTGAAACAGCAAAGAAATGTAAATAACATAGGGCCATATTATCAACATAGGCAATAAAAGTTTTGCAGCTTTTATCGGCAGAAATGTGTCGCTTAAGCCGCTTTTGCGGCAGAAAACTGCCGCTAAAACCACTTTTGCAGCAGTTTTCTGCCGATAAAAACAGCAATAATTTTATTGGCTGTGTTCATAATATGCCCCTTAGTGTGCTTCAACTACACAGAAAAAGCATAATGAACAAGTAGTGAAAGAGTGATCAGTCAAAGACACTAAGAGTAATAGAGACGGAGTGAGTGAACAAGAGTGAGGAACTATGAGAAGAGAGGGACTGAGAAAAGGAGTGGAAGGAGTAGAGTAAGTAGGTAATAGAGAAAGGAATGAGGGAAGTAGCAAAGGCAGGAAACTGAGGGTTAAAGAAATGAAGCTGTGGAACTAATAGTAGGTGAATGTGATAGAAATGTAACGAAAAGACTACAAAACATTTACCTTATAATTGTCGTTAAATTACTCACTTTTTATTTTTATACTTTCAATCTGTGAAAGAGAGAACAAACATTTGAAAAATATTAAAACATGTATTTAAAAATTAGAAAAGACAAGGGAAAAGATTGAAGGAGAAACAGTTTTTCAACAACTTTGACACTTACAGAAGCTTCTGCTTCTCCAGGCCCCCTACACAGTCCTAAAGATATACATTTTAAACTAACAGTATCTTGATGCAGATGAAGTGAGGCCTATCTTAGAACATGGTGCATTTTTTGCACTGCTGTTGTCTCACAAAAGTGTCGCAAGACACTAACATTTTAAATGATTGTTTCAAGATGCCAATAAGATGTATCCTATCCAGAGGATTGTTTGAGGTGAGGCCTACTCAGGGTTCCAAATGAAATTTCGAGTTGTTGAAGAGAACAGAGGACATAATACATGTGAAGGTCTACCAATGAAGTAAATCATGTCCACTTCACTCTTGAACAAACGCCAGACCTCTTCTGTGTCCGTGGACAGACCTAAAGTTCATCTGCACAATGTCATTCGTAAACTTAGGAAACACAGGTGATGTAATTGAAAAATGTGGAGTTTCTTTTCCTCATTTCACAATCACATCACCTGTGTTTCCTTTGCTTAGGTATCTCATAGTGCAGATGGAGTCTAGCATATCAAAGAGTACACAAAAGTTGAGCAGTGTATACAACAATTTTGACATTTACAGAAGACTCAGCTTCTTATCTTGTTGGAGATGAAGTGAGGCCTGTCTTGCAACATGCTGCATCTTTTGCATCACTGCTGCATCGGTTTCATGTGGCACGGGTTTTTTACAGCATGACACATCTGCCTAGATGCATGAATTTGTAATTTTGTCGCCTCATAGCAAATCTTTTCCACCGCCAATGCGTCACAAAAGTGACGCACAGTGGCGCAAAAGAGGCATACACCTATCTAAAATCTGTCCCTAACATTTTAAATGATTAATTCAGGATGACGATAAGGTGTGGCCTCTCCAGAGGTTTGTTTAAGGTGAGGCCTACTCAGGGTTGCAGATCAAATTTACGCTTGTTGAAGAATACAAAGGACATAATACATGTGAAAGCCTACCAATGAAGTAAGTCATGTCCACTTCACTCTTGAACAAAGGCCAGACCTCTTCTGTGCCCGTGGACAGACCTAAACTTCATCTGCACAATGTCATTCGTAAACTTAGGAAACACAGGTGATGTAATTGAAAAACGTGCAATTTCTTTTGCTCATTTCACAATCACATCACTTGTGTTTCCTTTGCTTAGGTATCTCATTGTGCAGATGTAGTCCAGCATATGAAACAGTACCCAGAAGTGCAGCACTGCATGCAACAACTTTGACACTTACAAAAGCTTCAGCTTCTGCATGCCCCCTACACAGTGCTAATTATATACATTTTAAACTGATGGTATCTTGCTGGAGATGAACTGAAACCTATCTTGCAACATGGTGCATCTTTTACACAAAAGTGACCCACAGCGGCGCAAAAGAGGCGCACGGCCATCATAAATCTGACCCTAACATTTTAAATGATTGTTTCAAGATGCCGATAAGGTGTAACCTATCCACAGATTTGTTTCAGGTAAGTCCTACTCAGGGTTGCAGATGAAATTTAGGTTTGTTGAAGAATACAGAGGAGATAATACATGTGCAGGCCTACCAACAAAGTGAGTCATGCCCACTGCACTCTTGAACAAATGTCAGACCTACTCTGTCTCCTGGAACAGGCCTAAACCTCATCTACACAATGTGATGTGTTATGTTAGGAAACACAGGTAATATAATAGGAAAACGTGCAATTTTTTTGCTCATTCCACAATCATATCACCTGTGTTTCCTTTGCTTAGGTATCTCATTGTGGAAATGTAGTCTATCATATGAAAGACTACGTAGAATGTGAGCACTGTATGCAACAACTTTGACACTTACAGAAGCCTCTCCTTCTCCATGCCTCCTACACAGTTCTAAATGTACATCATATATGCAAACAGTACAGAATTAATTATACATGTTAAATGGTTTATTTTTGCTGTTCTCAGAATGTATCAAATTTCACTAAAAACAGTGACTTGAAGGTATTCATCATATAACAGCGGGAAAAAAAAAACACAATCAAAATGATTGTGTTTAAAAAACCCATACAACATAACAAATCAGAATTCAGAACTCCTTAAAATTAACTTACTTTCCATGACGTCGAAGGATGTCCTATGAACAGCTTACACTCTGTTGTGCTATTATTACTTTCAGCCCGCCAATTTCTGAAAGAAAACCTCCATCGTTTTGAAAAATATGTTACATACAATAAATGACTTCTCGCTCTCTACCACACGTTTCCACAAGGCCAAATCATGTAAGAGCCATTTATAACTCTTGAAATTCTTGTAAGCCAATCCCGTCATTTTGTATTTCCGCAACTTTCAGAATTAAAATGTTGAAGATCATTTTCACAATCCTGGACTAGTAATATCTTACCCTTCTTGCTCACTCATGTTCTACATTTCCTATGACACTGATACTGCTTACTATGAAGCAGACTTACACTACCTCTATGACTACTACAATTATTTAATTCTCTACATCACTTTTAATCACAAAGCAATATCAAACAGTAGACAGCATTGCAGACTTACATTCCCTCTACTCCATGTTTTGATTGGCTGCTTAAATTAGCTTATAAAAAGAAACAGTTTTTCTGAACTCATTCAAAGTGCAATTATTTTTCCATGACGTCAAGTGTTATGGTAAGAAGTTATGTCTCTGTACTACACTTATCCTCAAGGCCAAATCGTGTAGGAGCCATTAGAACTTCTTGAAATTCCTCAGAGCACATCCCGAGATTCTTTCCCTAAAATTTTGGTTTTAAAAACACCAGGTAAGAATTTTTAAGGTCATACGGCAATTTTTTTTTTTAAATTAAAACAGAATCGTTGCAGAATCACCAGCCATTTCTAGACTTTAAATAAGCTGTGTAATGTCCTGATGTTATTGAAGGACCGTCATGATATATAATTGCTGCAGTTACAAAAGTCCTTCCTGATATTGACAACTGTGAAGCCACAACATTTTTAATTAAAGTTGTCAATTTTGTTCCATCAGGCCTTCATCGTTGGAACATTAAAATGACATACTGGCCATATGTTCGTATAAATAATGTTGACATCATTTCAGATTTACATTGGCTACACTCCATGTTGTGATCAGCTGCTTTTACTAGCTTATTAAAAGAGACTGATTTACTGTCTGGCAAAGTTAAATATATAAATCTTTCTGAGTCTACACTAGTAGTACTTGATACCCTACAGTTCTCGCAGTCATGCTGCCATTGATAAGAAAGCCCAAACAGGTGATCTACATCTACACCTTCAGCATGCAATACATCAAGCATATACATTAAAAACTCCTGACAATCTTGCTGAATATTTTGAGAGAATTGTGTTTGACCTGAACATCTGTCTAACAGATTTTGAATTTCAGACACACTTTCTATTTTTGTTCTATCAGTGCTACATTTCTCTAACACAGAATTTAACAAACTGCAAAATCTTTGATCAGAATTGACCACAATCTCTTCTTTTACATTTTCTAGAGAAAACAAAACATTAACCACTACATTAGCATAGCAGTTGACACCAGAACTGTTTTCAAATTGAAAACCAACAACATCTTCAACAGAATCCTTTTTGTTTCTGCTTATAATTTCAGGTTCATCAACTTTTCGTCTTTTTGCTGCAACCTCCCTAGTATTAGTCACATTTCTTCATTTCCGGCCTACCACACGTTTCTCAAACAAAGGATATTGAGGCAAATGTGGCGCATACTCTCTTCTTAACCTATTGTATTCCTTAACACAATCTAGATCCGCACAAATGTTTGTGACATCACTCTCAATCAAGTACAATCCCGATAAAGTTCTAACTCGTGACAATGCCACATATGCCATACCCTCCTTGAACACAGAACTGCCAATATTCACCAATGCACTGTCTACACTTAAACCTTGCGATTTATGGATTGTCACCGCATATGCCAAGCAAACAGGAAACTGCTTACGGCGAACATATAAGTCTTTTACAAGCAAAAATCGAGCAGAACAACAATTAGCTGTACTTCCTCAATGCCATCAAATTTAATTTTTAAAAATTCAATTCCATCTCTATTTCTGTATTTCACAAAATCAACAACATTACCCATTGATCCATTTACCAGACCTCTTTCAACATGTAAATTCCTTCTTAAAATTATACGGCAGTTTAAGCACACATTCAGAGTCTTTTCAAAACCTGCAGTTTTAGATATAGTCTTCTCTAATGAATCCAATTTTGTTTTCAAATTCTCAGACAAAATAACTGTTGATCCCATATGCTCTACTCTGTCAATAGCTTCCAGTTTCACAATCTCTTGGTTTTCTAAATGCAACATTTTGTTGTTGAAGATGGCACATTCTGCAAGAGTTGGCATCAAACATATTCCAGATTTCTTCTCAGTAATTTTCTGAAAATATTCTCAGGCACAACATCTTGTTCTGGATATAAATTTGACTGTAATCGTGCATGTAAAGCTTCTTTACCATGCTCGGTCACTTTTCCAATTCTAACATCTTGTAGAATATTCTTGTAAACTTCATCCTTCGTCTGACGCATATTTTCATGCAGTTCAGCATAATTGAAGTTTAACCATATATTGACGTTGCCAATGCTCCCTAGGCACTTCCTGGTATCTTCATGCGTGAGCATTTTGAACACAGGTTGTCCTTTCACTGGTGTCAGCTGCAGAAGATCTCCGAAAACAATGATGTGTTTGCCACCAAATAACACATCATACTCTGTTTTGAGAACTTTTTGCATTCTCAAATGCACAAAGGCAAGCATGACATTGGAAACCATGCTTACTTCGTCAATGATAAGAAGTTTCATTTTCCTCAAGATTCTTGAAACTTCACAACAAGCATCTCCAGATAGCTTGTGATATTGTAATTTGTTGTCATGCTCCACTGGCAGCATCAGTAAACGATGTAAAGTAATCCCTTTAATGTTATGTGCTGCCAGCCCAGTTGGAGCGGTAACAACACAAGACAGCGGTGATTCAGTCCTTTTCTGCAGATAAGATGCAATTGCTTTAATGAGGAAACTTTTTCCAGTTCCCGCTTCTCCACTCACGTACAGTCGGACAGGCTTCAACGACGTACATGAGCACTCTTTCTTCTCATGACTTAATCCATGATCTATTTGCTTGGTAACTTCGTCATAGATTTTCCTCTGCTCAACGTTGAGTTGTCTTTCCAAGTCTTCTAAGTTAACCGCATCCTCCTGAGCATGTGCCATGGCTCTTTCCACTTCATTCATGGCAGTGGCAGCTTCATTTTCAGAACTCTGACTGTCCTGAGAACTGTCTCTGGCAATTTCGGCTGCAATCGTTGCTTCCTGCTCGATTTCCGCATTCAACATTTCTACATATTTGGGAAAAGCAGGACATTCTATGGTCTCCTTGGCGGCAGTGAAAGAGTCTTCGTAACAGAGGAAATCTCCAAGCAGTTCCTCTTCTGCACGCCAAGGCTTGAAAAGTTGCAAAAGTGCTAAATAGAAAAACTCCTTTTTTTCAGGAGATTCGCCACTCAATTTTCGATGGTTTATCAAGTGGCATTTTCTTTGCTTGACCAGACATCCCTCACTTCCAATTACAGCATACACTCCTTTCTCAGTATCTTCTTTGATGTTCCTCTTGAATATGTAATTTTGTAGAACCTCATACAGACAAACATTCTCGAGGTGACTGCTTCGATTTGGATAATATGTATCCAACATGTTGGTCTTCAAAATGTCGGTACTGTTTGGCTCCTTTTCCGCCAAATACTCAATTTCCCGCACAGGTTTCAGAACTCGATTACGCGTTGCAGCAAGACCAAGACTCGCCCAAAGGATACTCCTAGATTTGGCATAGAGACTTGCTGAAGACAACCGGTCAGAACATTCGTAAGCTCCGATTTCTCGATGCGACAACATCTTCAGACTGAAACTGTACAACTTCTTACTGAGGCTCTTTTCATGGGAAATGTCCTCCCACATATCCTTCAATTCTGTCTTTTCTTTTTTGGTGATGTAAGATGTTACATACCGAGCCACAGCCATACAGTTATCAGCCACAAACTGTATATCCATGTTAGCATTCCACATGGACAAAATCACTGGGTTGTAGTCGTTGATGTACTTGGACTCTTCGTTCCTCTTCAAATTGTATGTGTTTTTCGGTGATTTCTTCATCACATTATGTCGCAGCGAAGACATCAAACTGTTTACTCTTCCTTTAGAAATCACCGGTCGTGGAAAGCCGAAACGACATTTGGTGTAGAACTTGTCCTTGTTTCGGAATTTACGACGACAGTACTTTCCACAACGATGGCTTTGGAAACGTAGAACTTTTTCTCTTAGGCTTTTCTTCTCCTTTGCATTTGGAACAGCACACGTAGAATACTGTTGTATGAAACTCATCACTGAGTCTTCTGGATCTGTTCCAAATTTAGGTGCATCCTTGATCCACAGCAGCATATGTATATGAGGAGCACCTCTTGCTTGGTACTCCTTTCTCCAGAAGAAATCCAACACCTCTCCAAGAGGTGGATTCTTCTTATTTATGATGAAAGACATCATAGCTTCAAATCTATGATTGAAGTACCTGCATACATTGACTGGATCCAAAGAGCACAGTTCTCCGGGTGTCTTGAATTCAATGTTTTCAATGTTTCCATTTGCCTCTCGTAGAAATTCAAGTAAGTCTTCCCAGCCATACTCGGCACAGCTCAGAGTGAGGAACCATGTGGGAGTTCCTAAGTTCCTCAGCATACATTTTAAATCACCATGACGACGGTACCAGTACTCATTAGTACCACGCTGACACGCCATTAGATTAATCAGGTGACAATCCAAAATACTGTCTTGGACATTGACTTTATCCATAAAGTCACTTGCCGAGATGTTTTGCATGTGTATACCACTTTTCAAGATGTGGTTCACTGCATATGACAGTCCAGACAGATCGCTTTCAAACAGGAGATGAAACAAATAGGGAATACATTGTCGAAACCTAGCATCTCCTGCATACAATCGCAAAGTCCGGTATTCAGAAGCAGGAATTTGATGAGGTCGCTCATCATATCTTCCTCCCTGACCTGTTGGAAAAAGCTGTGGGAAACACCGAGCTTCCAAACTTTCCTCCCAAACACTAATGGGACTCCTTTTGGCTTGTTTCATTTGAAACAACTCAATAGCATTCCCCATGACTTCCTTGGAATGCAAAGGATGAACACTATAATGTTCATATATTTCTTCACTAGTAGAGGGCTCTACTTTCTCAATTTGACCAGCACACAAATCGCTATCCTCTTCCTCACTTACTTCCTCTTCTGCAACATATACATTCTTATAGTACTTATTATTTTTTTTCAAATACAATGTTGCCTTTTTGACTTTCCTAACATCCACTAAATCTTGCCATATTTTCTTATTCTTTGTCGGAACCCCATTAACTAAGATAACCAGAGGTTCCTCTTCCACTTTTTCTACTCCAATTGTGTTAATGTTTTTCTTCAAATCTAGAGGCAAATAAACAACTCTTCCCTTTAATCCTCTCTGTAAATCTGATGGAGGCAATTTCCCTGTCTTTGGCTCCATTCTTACAATAGCCTGAAAGGGATGGATACTTTGAATCAAAATAGATTCATAAGTATTTAAATCCTTCAATTCAGAAGGAATCTCAACCAATTCCAGATTATTATGAACTGCTCTAGCAGGCATCTGGTTTTGATTTAATTTGGTACAACAATAAGTACACACACGTTGATCTGATCCCAAATCAAAACAATTTTCTACCATCAAGTATGTTGTGAAATCCTTCCATTCACTATTATTTTCCCTTTCACTTTTTGCATATAAATCCACTAACTTAGTCTGATTCTTATAATAAGTGCGTCGACAACACACACAAGTGAAATTAGGCCTCTCACTTGATTTCACCTGAAACGTCGCAATTTCCCTCTGAAAATTATCTATACTGGAAACCTGTACAATATCTTCTACATTACCCTCTTCTTCTGGGTCAATTTCAACATTCTCCTCTTTACTTCCAAAGTAACAATACTCAATTTCTTCACAAATATTCTTCACATCTATTTCAGAACCATGCAAAAGAGCAGCGCATAATTGTTTAAGCATAATTGCTGGACTCTTAGCATAATACAACATTCTAACTAATTTCCTCACTTTATTATGATGCACTGCTAGCATCCTGAAATGATGAAAAACACTCTGGCATACTCTCCTGGAAAGACAAGCCAGTGAATGTCCATGCAAACCTGTCACTTCTCTCACTCTGCAAGGATCTATTTCTTGCAACAACTTCATTTTCTGCTTCAAACTTTTCTTATTAAATGTCCGTACAAAATCACAAAGCAAATTGATGGAATCCTGTCGCACACTGCAAATACTACTACACTTCCAGGTGTACACAGGACCCTTAGGACGTCTTCCTAAAACCTCATTACCTAACACCTCTTCTGTCTCTGTTGTCACAAGTTTTTCTTTTTCAACTGGACAACCATCTTTCACTTCATAAGCTCGACCACTGGTGTCAACTGCATGCACCAAATCATTATCCTGGAAATAACTCTCCTCATTAAAAAATGCCTCACAACTTGAACTATGCATCCATTCTCCGGAAAAAACTTCACAAAAATTAATACGATTAACTATTCTCTTCCATCTACTATTTCTTTTGAAATCATAAATTGCCTTGTTTAGCTTCCTAATTCTATTGATTATCAAAATAAATAACTTACGTTTAATTTCAAATGCCTGATCAATAACTTTCTCAACTTTTTTTTTTCTCTTATAAAAAACCACTTTCTGTTGACCTTTCTTAATATTTTTTAACAAATTGCCAATTATCCTGTTGAGGAACATTCGTTTACGAATGTCCCTAAACTGTTGTTTCCTTCTACTATCATGCACAGAGTTATCTCTTGCTCTAGCAGTAACATTTTTCATTGGCCTTTCCTTTCCATTTAAATTGCTTCTCTTTTTCTGGACTGAAACATTTTCTGTAGTAATACTTTTTTTACTACAAATATTTCTTATGAATGTTTTTATGGTCTTACCCGGTGCTTTCTTGGTGACTTGACAAGTTTTTTTGGTAGAGGACTGCTGCATTATTTCATGGACCTGCTGTCTTTGACGTTTTGCAGCCTTTCTAAGTCTTTCTTTGGTTGGCATGCTCAAATCTTGAAATGATCTGCAGTTGAATCTGTGGTAAAATATAATAAAAAATGTTATTAACCACTGTTACCAAACAGTAAATCAATAACAGTCATCAAAAACTTAACACACTACTTCACATTTTTACATAGAACATTTTTTAGTGCTTTAGCAAATTTATAATACACAAATAGCAGAAAAGAAATAGAATTCTTCTTCATTTTACCTATGTTTTTTATATGTGAATCTGTTCTAATTTTATATTCAAGTCTGTTTTATTTTTTAAACACAGCAATGAGCCTACAACCTCGTATCGAGGCCGGCCGCGTAAGATGCAATTTTTGAGTGCGGCGGCAGAGCGGCATATTTTAATATTTTATTGAAGACACTAGACATAACCTGTTTTTGAAGGTGTCTTTAATTTTAAATCAAACGGTTTACATTTTTACTTTTCATTTATTATAAAAATAAATGTTTATAGTTCCATAGGCTCAAGCACGTCCTCATCATCCTCAGAATTTAAATCATCCAAGGGATCTACTTCCACTGATGTTTCAATTACAAGTTCAATGATAATGTCATAATCAACTGGTTGCTGATTGTCACTCATGGTTGATGTTGTCGTTATCTTTAAAGAAAGAGAACAACAATGAGATGTTTCAGAGTAAGAGACAAATCTCAGAGATTATAATAGTAAAATTGTTTAACAAGAGTAACATTTTGCAGCTATTATTTAGCCATGTCCAGCGATGCTGAGGAGGTGAGGCCTATGTCCAAGTTTTCAGTGAACAGGACTCATCTCTTCTTAACCTTGGATAAGCCTCACCAACTCTGTGTCCCCTGCTCATACTTAAATGTAAAGGGGCAGATTTATGTTAACTGGCGCATCCCCAGGGATGCACCAGTTAATGTGCACCGCTGCTCTGCCACCCATGGTGTGCCGCATTTACAATGTGGAGCACCATTGAGTGAAAACAGCACAGATGCGTCACGCATCTGTGCCGCAAAAGCAGCACATTGCAGGAATCACGTCGTAAGCGCAACATGTCTACTGCAATGCACAGGAGCAAGCCTCACATTGCATGGTGCATCACTCCTTATGCCTGTTTCAAACAGGCGTAAGGATTTGATTCAGCAATGCTATAAAGCTGACTCAGTGAAATCTTCAAAATTTCACTGTGTTAGTTTTACAGGGCTTTCTTGCAAATTAATGCATACCTTGCAACAAAACACCTATATGAAAACTGACACAGGTTTCATGTGGCACAGGACTTTACAGCATGACACATCTGCCTAGATGCATCAATTTTTAAATATGTTGCCACATAGCAAATCTTTTGCACCGCCGCTGCGTCACAAAAGTGACGCACAGCGGCGCAAAAGAGTCACACACCTATCATAAATCTGTCCCTAACATTTTAAATGATTAATTCAGGATGATGATAAGGTGTGGCCTATCCAGAGGTTTGTTTAAGGTGAGGCCTACTCAGGGTTGCAGATCAAATTTACGCTTGTTGAAGAATACAGACGAGATAATACATGTAAAGGCCTACTAATGAAGTAAGTCATGTCCACTTCACTCTTGAACAAAGGCCAGACCTCTTTTGTGTCCGTGGACAGACCTAAACTTCATCTGCACAATGTAATTCGTAAACTTAGGAATCACAGGTGATGAAGGTTTTTTTTTTAAGCCTTTGCAGCGTTTTAGGTCACTTTTAACATGGCTATGTAACTCAAAGAATCAAAATCTAAATTTGCCAAGCACAGGTGCGAGCATATTTACAAGGAATTTGCACCACGGGGAAAGGTCTTTTAATATAAAATGGGAAAAATAACATCAGAGACACTCAAATGCCTTATAAATATGCCCCAAACAACCTATGAAGCTCTAGCAGTACATATCCAGAAATGTAATTGATTTCAAAAACCATGTTTAAACACAACATATAAATCAATTGTATAGCTACATTCATGGGGAAATGACTTAAAATGTCCTTAAGACACATGAACGCGATTTTTTAAAGCCTTTGCAGCATTTTTGGATCACTTTTAACATGGCTATGTAACTCAAAGAATCAAAATCTAAATTTGCCAAGCACAGGTGGGAGCATATTTACAAGGAACTTTCCCCACAGATAAAGGTCTTTTAATTTAAAATGGGAAAAATAACATCAGAGACACTCAAATGCCTTATAAAGAAGCAGACACCATTATTTCCTTGTCATAAATTTTAAAAGCATTCCTTTTCCACAAAAACGATTTTCAAGTCATAATTTGAAAACACTGCACATGGGGAAATGACTTAAAATGTCCTTAAGACACATGAAAGCGTTTTTTGATTGCCTTTGCAGCAATTGTGGGTCATTTTTAACATGGCTATGTAACTCAAAGAATCAAAATCTAAATTTGCCAAGCACAGGTGGGAGCATATTTACAAGGAATTTGCACCACGGGGAAAGGTCTTAAATTAAAATGGGAAAAATAACATCAGAGACACTCAAATGCCTTATAAAGAAGCAGACACCATTATGTCCTTGTCATAAATTTTAAAAGCATTCCTTTTCCTCAAAAACGATTTTCAATTCATAATTTGAAAACACTGCACATGGGGAAATGACTTAAAATGTCCTTAAGACACATGAAAGCGTTTTTTGATTGCCTTTGCAATATTTTTGGGTCACTTTTAACATGGCTATGTAACTCAAAGAATCAAAATCTAAATTTGCCAAGCACAGGTGGGAGCATATTTACAAGGAACTTTCCCCACAGATAAGGGTCTTTTAATTTAAAATGGGAAAAATAACATCAGAGACACTCAAATGCCTTATAAAGAAGCAGACACCATTATTTCCTTGTCATAAATTTTAAAAGCATTCCTTTTCCACAAAAACGATTTTCAAGTCATAATTTGAAAACACTGCACAGCTCCTATGCACAAAAACACCCTGTCAGTACTAATACTTCACATTTTCTCCAATTACAATTTCTCAAAGAAACAAAATCTATTTGTTAAACACTTGAGACAAAGCAACATTTTAAAAACACAACTTTCTTCATAATTTTCTCCTTAAAGCACACTATTCTCTATCTAAATAAAATAAATCTTTTCTCACCTTAGCAAATACTTTATGAGTTTCAAAACAGTCTCAGAAATACACCAATTTGTCTTCAGCAGAACAAAAGGTATGCACTCCAGAGGCTGCAGCTATAGAAAGCACAGAAATGCTGTAATTCATCACACATATCTCTCATGTCACCCAATCAAAACTCTTCCCTCACTTTTTTCAAATCAAAACCCTTCCCCCCTCTGCCCTGTCTGCCTTTTTTGCATAGCAACCACCTCCTGAAAGACCTCTGGTGTTTGCAAGTTCACACAACAATGTTTCAATTGAACTCTGAACTCTCAGTGCACCTGCATATCCAGTGCAATCTTTCATTTAATGATTTTTTTTGACCATTCAAAATACATCTTTCAAAGAACTCATCCATGCACCCTAACTTTCTGTTTTCAGCAATCAAAATCCACCAATCACTGTTACTGTTTCATTAACACAGAAACTCCACAGTTTTTTCCATTTTAAACTCTTATTTTTTCAACTGCCATTTCATTGCCACACTTCATCTGACTGCAGCAGAACCTTCTCTCACCATGTTTTCTGTCTGGATTGTTGGACATAGTTACATCTACTGGGCTCAGAGGTATGCTGATAACAGAAATTTACCTAACCTCAATTTACAAGATGTGGAAATTAAGTGGTTTGGCCACAGAGGATTAAAATGTCACCAATTGATACCATTGGTGAAAACCTTAATGCATTTGCCAAAACCTGACCTGTTAATTGTGCACTGTGGAGGAAATGATTTGGGCACTTTGACTGGGGTAGGTATGGAAATGCTTTTAAAGGACACCTTTGAGCAATTGATGGCACTTTTTCCTCAAACTGCCTTGGTATATTCAAATATATGCCAAAGACAGAAATGGAGGTGGTCGAACCAATTTTGTCCACAAATTGAGAAGTCGAGGTAGCATGTAAACAAATCTGTTTCAGCTTACATGAGAGACCATGGAATGGGCTCCATGTACAACAATAACTTGCGTTACTACATGCAAGATATCTACAGAGGAGATGGAGTTCACTTCTCAGATGAGGGCAACAGAGTTTTCATTTTGAATTTAAGACTCTGCATTGGTACCTACTTATAAGTACCTAAATCTACCATAAACCCAAAAGCTCTTCTCAGAGCTACCCTACATCTGATCACTCACAATTATTATTTTACTCTAACTTTTTTTACTAATTTTCAACAAAGTACGCTCCCCGGAGCGCTACCCGGTACGCGAACCGGAAGCTAACCGCGCGAAATTTTTTAAACAAATGTTTTTTTTCGCACATATAGGCCTCCTCAGCCATCCTCAGAAAACCTAGGGGGTCAAAATACGTCTACCGTGTCCCCTTCTACCCATTCTGAACATTATGTGCCCTCCATCTTGTATCTTAATTCGACCGAAATACAAAATGGTGGACTCCCGTAACGCTTAAGGTTCGCGTACCGGGGCGCTCGCCAGTTCGCGTACCGGGGCGCTCCCCGGGAAGCGCTCCATTAAAAAAGGTGGGAAAGTAATTTACAGAAGAAACCCTTGAGACACTTTCACCAAATATAGATTTGCTCATACTACATACCAATCCCTACCATTTTCACAAATTTGGTTGAAATTCCATTTAGCCATTTAGCCTGTAGACCTCTCTAAATACCGTGAGGTAAATTACTTCACAAAACACATCTGAAGTGTTGGAATTCACAACCAATTAAAATGTCACTTTCATTTTCTATTTTTTTTTTACCTGACATTTGATTGGTTATGTACCTGAATATATATAAAGGAAGAGAAGGAAACACAGCCATTTTGACTACTACTTCCTGGTGTACATTTCAATTGGATTTTCACTAATCACTTCAACTTCTTTGTAAAGGTAAGATGTTATTTTAAAAACTGAAGTATATTGTGCACTATAAGTTAATATGGTAAACTTTTTCTGATAGTTATATACTATCCCTCTGTAGTAGTTATAGATTTAGATAGACTTCTCTGTTATAGTTATGGATGGAGTTAGGTTTCTCTTGTATAATTATGAATTTACTTACGTTAAATCACATACACTTTTTTATATTCCTACTTCCACTCTGATACTATACACTGCCCAAAGATAAATTCACTGTTAAAAACTGCCTATCTAAAATTAATCCCAACAGTGCCCTATCTCTACTAATATATTTTTTATCCAAATTTCAGACAAAATGGAAGGCGAACACAAAGTTTCATTTGAAATTGTCCTGCAAGAGACCAACCAAGAAATAATTGATCCAAATTATATAGAATTTATGGATGAAACTTGGGACCAAGAACTACTGCAATGTGTGCAAGCAGTAGATGTCCTCCTTGAAAATGAGGACATTTTACACACTCAAACATTACAAGCTATGTTCAATGAAAATAACGACATTTCAGACAGTGAAATGTTAGACATTTTATTAAATTTTGAAACACAATAAATAATTGTTTAAAAAAAAAAAAAAATAAATAATCAACAAAACCAACAATCAATTAACATACAGTATTTGAAAAGTCTATCATTCTTTTTTCCTCATAGTACGCTCCCCGGGCCGCTTCCCGGTTCGCGAACCGGGCGCTATCCACGGAAAAAAAAAGCCTCCACATCAAACCTAGGGGGTCAGGGAGGATCTACTATGCCCCCTTATGGTCATTTTAGCCTTTGTTTTGACCTCCTCTTGTCTCTCGATCCTACCGAGAGACAAGATGGCGGCCGCTCCGGACTGTTTAGAATGTTGACAGACACCGAAGAGCCAATCAGCTTCGCGAAGCTCCGTACCGCGAAAAGTCCGCGAACCGGAGCGCTGCCCGGTCCGCTGTTACAGATATATATCTTTTTTTGAACGTTAATTTCTCAAAATCCACTGCAGCACATATATTGAGACCTAGCAAAGGCACATCGGGCTAACAGTCCCTACAATTTTGCCAAGTTTCGTGCAAATCCATTCAGCCGTTCGGGCTAAAAGTGAGGCCAACCGCCCTATGGAAATTAACATGGGAAAAACGTGTTTTGGGACCCCCCTTTTTTCTCAGCCCCCCCTTGACAAACCCCCCCAGATTTTCAGGGCCTGCCCAGAAACAAAATGTTCAATTTTCCTGAAAATTTCAACCAATTCCGTCCACAAACGCCAAAGTTATTATAGAATTTTCAAAAATCCCATAGGGAAAAAATCCTAACTATATATACCTACTGGCGACCGCCAGTAGGTAATATACATATATATATATATTCAGAACAAAAGCCCTTAAGCATTGAGAAAAGCAACACAACTTGTCTCTGCGCCCTCCGGCATCAATGATGACACATCCGATGGTTTCCTTTTATTTATTTCTTTTGCCTACGCGTTTCAGGGCAGTCACGCCCCTTCTTCCTGGGCAGCTTGGAACGTCACTGGTATTACCAACAGGTTTTTGCCGGTTTCAAACACCCACATGTCTCTGCTCCACCTCCTCCCATCACGTGTGGCAGCAGTGTGTTTTGGGACATGTGGTTCCGATATTTTAGATTCCTTGCCTGATAGTGTTACATCAGTTCAGATGAAGTTCCATTCATTTCCAGCATTTGAATCCTGAGTGGATGTGGAAATTACAAACGTGCCATTTTCGTTTAACTGCAGAGCCAAGTTACCGAAAGTGAAGATCAGTTCTTCCACTGGCCTCTCTTTGTTTTGCGAGATGGTGCGTCTTCTCCACGGCAAGGACCAGCCGTGTCAGTCTATTCAGAACAAAAGCCCTTAAGCATTGAGAAAAGCAACACAACTTGTCTCTGCGCCCTCCGGCATCAATGATGACACATCCGATGGTTTCCTTTTATTTATTTCTTTTGCCTACGCGTTTCAGGGCAGTCACGCCCCTTCTTCCTGGGCAGCTTGGAACGTCACTGGTATTACCAACAGGTTTTTGCCGGTTTCAAACACCCACATGTCTCTGCTCCACCTCCTCCCATCACGTGTGGCAGCAGTGTGTTTTGGGACATGTGGTTCCGATATTTTAGATTCCTTGCCTGATAGTGTTACATCAGTTCAGATGAAGTTCCATTCATTTCCAGCATTTGAATCCTGAGTGGATGTGGAAATTACAAACGTGCCATTTTCGTTTAACTGCAGAGCCAAGTTACCGAAAGTGAAGATCAGTTCTTCCACTGGCCTCTCTTTGTTTTGCGAGATGGTGCGTCTTCTCCACGGCAAGGACCAGCCGTGTCAGTCTATTCAGAACAAAAGCCCTTAAGCATTGAGAAAAGCAACACAACTTGTCTCTGCGCCCTCCGGCATCAATGATGACACATCCGATGGTTTCCTTTTATTTATTTCTTTTGCCTACGCGTTTCAGGGCAGTCACGCCCCTTCTTCCTGGGCAGCTTGGAACGTCACTGGTATTACCAACAGGTTTTTGCCGGTTTCAAACACCCACATGTCTCTGCTCCACCTCCTCCCATCACGTGTGGCAGCAGTGTGTTTTGGGACATGTGGTTCCGATATTTTAGATTCCTTGCCTGATAGTGTTACATCAGTTCAGATGAAGTTCCATTCATTTCCAGCATTTGAATCCTGAGTGGATGTGGAAATTACAAACGTGCCATTTTCGTTTAACTGCAGAGCCAAGTTACCGAAAGTGAAGATCAGTTCTTCCACTGGCCTCTCTTTGTTTTGCGAGATGGTGCGTCTTCTCCACGGCAAGGACCGGCCGTGTCAGTCTATTCAGAACAAAAGCCCTTAAGCATTGAGAAAAGCAACACAACTTGTCTCTGCGCCCTCCGGCATCAATGATGACACATCCGATGGTTTCCTTTTATTTATTTCTTTTGCCTACGCGTTTCAGGGCAGTCACGCCCCTTCTTCCTGGGCAGCTTGGAACGTCACTGGTATTACCAACAGGTTTTTGCCGGTTTCAAACACCCACATGTCTCTGCTCCACCTCCTCCCATCACGTGTGGCAGCAGTGTGTTTTGGGACATGTGGTTCCGATATTTTAGATTCCTTGCCTGATAGTGTTACATCAGTTCAGATGAAGTTCCATTCATTTCCAGCATTTGAATCCTGAGTGGATGTGGAAATTACAAACGTGCCATTTTCGTTTAACTGCAGAGCCAAGTTACCGAAAGTGAAGATCAGTTCTTCCACTGGCCTCTCTTTGTTTTGCGAGATGGTGCGTCTTCTCCACGGCAAGGACCAGCCGTGTCAGTCTATTCAGAACAAAAGCCCTTAAGCATTGAGAAAAGCAACACAACTTGTCTCTGCGCCCTCCGGCATCAATGATGACACATCCGATGGTTTCCTTTTATTTATTTCTTTTGCCTACGCGTTTCAGGGCAGTCACGCCCCTTCTTCCTGGGCAGCTTGGAACGTCACTGGTATTACCAACAGGTTTTTGCCGGTTTCAAACACCCACATGTCTCTGCTCCACCTCCTCCCATCACGTGTGGCAGCAGTGTGTTTTGGGACATGTGGTTCCGATATTTTAGATTCCTTGCCTGGTAGTGTTACATCAGTTCAGATGAAGTTCCATTCATTTCCAGCATTTGAATCCTGAGTGGATGTGGAAATTACAAACGTGCCATTTTCGTTTAACTGCAGAGCCAAGTTACCGAAAGTGAAGATCAGTTCTTCCACTGGCCTCTCTTTGTTTTGCGAGATGGTGCGTCTTCTCCACGGCAAGGACCAGCCGTGTCAGTCTATTCAGAACAATAGCCCTTAAGCATTGAGAAAAGCAACACAACTTGTCTCTGCGCCCTCCGGCATCAATGATGACACATCCGATGGTTTCCTTTTATTTATTTCTTTTGCCTACGCATTTCAGGGCAGTCACGCCCCTTCTTCCTGGGCAGCTTGGAACGTCACTGGTATTACCAACAGGTTTTTGCCGGTTTCAAACACCCACATGTCTCTGCTCCACCTCCTCCCATCACGTGTGGCAGCAGTGTGTTTTGGGACATGTGGTTCCGATATTTTAGATTCCTTGCCTGATAGTGTTACATCAGTTCAGATGAAGTTCCATTCATTTCCAGCATTTGAATCCTGAGTGGATGTGGAAATTACAAACGTGCCATTTTCGTTTAACTGCAGAGCCAAGTTACCGAAAGTGAAGATCAGTTCTTCCACTGGCCTCTCTTTGTTTTGTGAGATGGTGCGTCTTCTCCACGGCAAGGACCAGCCGTGTCAGTCTATTCAGAACAAAAGCCCTTAAGCATTGAGAAAAGCAACACAACTTGTCTCTGCGCCCTCCGGCATCAATGATGACACATCCGATGGTTTCCTTTTATTTATTTCTTTTGCCTACGCGTTTCAGGGCAGTCACGCCCCTTCTTCCTGGGCAGCTTGGAACGTCACTGGTATTACTAACAGGTTTTTGCCGGTTTCAAACACCCACATGTCTCTGCTCCACCTTCTCCCATCACGTGTGGCAGCAGTGTGTTTTGGGACATGTGGTTCCGATATTTTAGATTCCTTGCCTGATAGTGTTACATCAGTTCAGATGAAGTTCCATTCATTTCCAGCATTTGAATCCTGAGTGGATGTGGAAATTACAAACGTGCCATTTTCGTTTAACTGCAAATAAATAAATAAAAGGAAACCATCGGATGTGTCATCATTGATGCCGGAGGGCGCAGAGACAAGTTGTGTTGCTTTTCTCAATGCTTAAGGGCTTTTGTTCTGAATAGACTGACACGGCTGGTCCTTGCCGTGGAGAAGACGCACCATCTCGCAAAACAAAGAGAGGCCAGTGGAAGAACTGATCTTCACCTTCGGTAACTTGGCTCTGCAGTTAAACGAAAATGGCACGTTTGTAATTTCCACATCCACTCAGGATTCAAATGCTGGAAATGAATGGAACTTCATCTGAACTGATGTAACACTATCAGGCAAGGAATCTAAAATATCGGAACCACATGTCCCAAAACACACTGCTGCCACACGTGATGGGAGGAGGTGGAGCAGAGACATGTGGGTGTTTGAAACCGGCAAAAACCTGTTGGTAATACCAGTGACGTTCCAAGCTGCCCAGGAAGAAGGGGCGTGACTGCCCTGAAACGCGTAGGCAAAAGAAATAAATAAAAGGAAACCATCGGATGTGTCATCATTGATGCCGGAGGGCGCAGAGACAAGTTGTGTTGCTTTTCTCAATGCTTAAGGGCTTTTGTTCTGAATAGACTGACACGGCTGGTCCTTGCCGTGGAGAAGACGCACCATCTCGCAAAACAAAGAGAGGCCAGTGGAAGAACTGATCTTCACCTTCGGTAACTTGGCTCTGCAGTTAAACGAAAATGGCACGTTTGTAATTTCCACATCCACTCAGGATTCAAATGCTGGAAATGAATGGAACTTCATCTGAACTGATGTAACACTATCAGGCAAGGAATCTAAAATATCGGAACCACATGTCCCAAAACACACTGCTGCCACACGTGATGGGAGGAGGTGGAGCAGAGACATGTGGGTGTTTGAAACCGGCAAAAACCTGTTGGTAATACCAGTGACGTTCCAAGCTGCCCAGGAAGAAGGGGCGTGACTGCCCTGAAACGCGTAGGCAAAAGAAATAAATAAAAGGAAACCATCGGATGTGTCATCATTGATGCCGGAGGGCGCAGAGACAAGTTGTGTTGCTTTTCTCAATGCTTAAGGGCTTTTGTTCTGAATAGACTGACACGGCTGGTCCTTGCCGTGGAGAAGACGCACCATCTCGCAAAACAAAGAGAGGCCAGTGGAAGAACTGATCTTCACCTTCGGTAACTTGGCTCTGCAGTTAAACGAAAATGGCACGTTTGTAATTTCCACATCCACTCAGGATTCAAATGCTGGAAATGAATGGAACTTCATCTGAACTGATGTAACACTATCAGGCAAGGAATCTAAAATATCGGAACCACATGTCCCAAAACACACTGCTGCCACACGTGATGGGAGGAGGTGGAGCAGAGACATGTGGGTGTTTGAAACCGGCAAAAACCTGTTGGTAATACCAGTGACGTTCCAAGCTGCCCAGGAAGAAGGGGCGTGACTGCCCTGAAACGCGTAGGCAAAAGAAATAAATAAAAGGAAACCATCGGATGTGTCATCATTGATGCCGGAGGGCGCAGAGACAAGTTGTGTTGCTTTTCTCAATGCTTAAGGGCTTTTGTTCTGAATAGACTGACACGGCTGGTCCTTGCCGTGGAGAAGACGCACCATCTCGCAAAACAAAGAGAGGCCAGTGGAAGAACTGATCTTCACCTTCGGTAACTTGGCTCTGCAGTTAAACGAAAATGGCACGTTTGTAATTTCCACATCCACTCAGGATTCAAATGCTGGAAATGAATGGAACTTCATCTGAACTGATGTAACACTATCAGGCAAGGAATCTAAAATATCGGAACCACATGTCCCAAAACACACTGCTGCCACACGTGATGGGAGGAGGTGGAGCAGAGACATGTGGGTGTTTGAAACCGGCAAAAACCTGTTGGTAATACCAGTGACGTTCCAAGCTGCCCAGGAAGAAGGGGCGTGACTGCCCTGAAACGCGTAGGCAAAAGAAATAAATAAAAGGAAACCATCGGATGTGTCATCATTGATGCCGGAGGGCGCAGAGACAAGTTGTGTTGCTTTTCTCAATGCTTAAGGGCTTTTGTTCTGAATAGACTGACACGGCTGGTCCTTGCCGTGGAGAAGACGCACCATCTCGCAAAACAAAGAGAGGCCAGTGGAAGAACTGATCTTCACCTTCGGTAACTTGGCTCTGCAGTTAAACGAAAATGGCACGTTTGTAATTTCCACATCCACTCAGGATTCAAATGCTGGAAATGAATGGAACTTCATCTGAACTGATGTAACACTATCAGGCAAGGAATCTAAAATATCGGAACCACATGTCCCAAAACACACTGCTGCCACACGTGATGGGAGGAGGTGGAGCAGAGACATGTGGGTGTTTGAAACCGGCAAAAACCTGTTGGTAATACCAGTGACGTTCCAAGCTGCCCAGGAAGAAGGGGCGTGACTGCCCTGAAACGCGTAGGCAAAAGAAATAAATAAAAGGAAACCATCGGATGTGTCATCATTGATGCCGGAGGGCGCAGAGACAAGTTGTGTTGCTTTTCTCAATGCTTAAGGGCTTTTGTTCTGAATAGACTGACACGGCTGGTCCTTGCCGTGGAGAAGACGCACCATCTCGCAAAACAAAGAGAGGCCAGTGGAAGAACTGATCTTCACCTTCGGTAACTTGGCTCTGCAGTTAAACGAAAATGGCACGTTTGTAATTTCCACATCCACTCAGGATTCAAATGCTGGAAATGAATGGAACTTCATCTGAACTGATGTAACACTATCAGGCAAGGAATCTAAAATATCGGAACCACATGTCCCAAAACACACTGCTGCCACACGTGATGGGAGGAGGTGGAGCAGAGACATGTGGGTGTTTGAAACCGGCAAAAACCTGTTGGTAATACCAGTGACGTTCCAAGCTGCCCAGGAAGAAGGGGCGTGACTGCCCTGAAACGCGTAGGCAAAAGAAATAAATAAAAGGAAACCATCGGATGTGTCATCATTGATGCCGGAGGGCGCAGAGACAAGTTGTGTTGCTTTTCTCAATGCTTAAGGGCTTTTGTTCTGAATAGACTGACACGGCTGGTCCTTGCCGTGGAGAAGACGCACCATCTCGCAAAACAAAGAGAGGCCAGTGGAAGAACTGATCTTCACCTTCGGTAACTTGGCTCTGCAGTTAAACGAAAATGGCACGTTTGTAATTTCCACATCCACTCAGGATTCAAATGCTGGAAATGAATGGAACTTCATCTGAACTGATGTAACACTATCAGGCAAGGAATCTAAAATATCGGAACCACATGTCCCAAAACACACTGCTGCCACACGTGATGGGAGGAGGTGGAGCAGAGACATGTGGGTGTTTGAAACCGGCAAAAACCTGTTGGTAATACCAGTGACGTTCCAAGCTGCCCAGGAAGAAGGGGCGTGACTGCCCTGAAACGCGTAGGCAAAAGAAATAAATAAAAGGAAACCATCGGATGTGTCATCATTGATGCCGGAGGGCGCAGAGACAAGTTGTGTTGCTTTTCTCAATGCTTAAGGGCTTTTGTTCTGAATAGACTGACACGGCTGGTCCTTGCCGTGGAGAAGACGCACCATCTCGCAAAACAAAGAGAGGCCAGTGGAAGAACTGATCTTCACCTTCGGTAACTTGGCTCTGCAGTTAAACGAAAATGGCACGTTTGTAATTTCCACATCCACTCAGGATTCAAATGCTGGAAATGAATGGAACTTCATCTGAACTGATGTAACACTATCAGGCAAGGAATCTAAAATATCGGAACCACATGTCCCAAAACACACTGCTGCCACACGTGATGGGAGGAGGTGGAGCAGAGACATGTGGGTGTTTGAAACCGGCAAAAACCTGTTGGTAATACCAGTGACGTTCCAAGCTGCCCAGGAAGAAGGGGCGTGACTGCCCTGAAACGCGTAGGCAAAAGAAATAAATAAAAGGAAACCATCGGATGTGTCATCATTGATGCCGGAGGGCGCAGAGACAAGTTGTGTTGCTTTTCTCAATGCTTAAGGGCTTTTGTTCTGAATAGACTGACACGGCTGGTCCTTGCCGTGGAGAAGACGCACCATCTCGCAAAACAAAGAGAGGCCAGTGGAAGAACTGATCTTCACCTTCGGTAACTTGGCTCTGCAGTTAAACGAAAATGGCACGTTTGTAATTTCCACATCCACTCAGGATTCAAATGCTGGAAATGAATGGAACTTCATCTGAACTGATGTAACACTATCAGGCAAGGAATCTAAAATATCGGAACCACATGTCCCAAAACACACTGCTGCCACACGTGATGGGAGGAGGTGGAGCAGAGACATGTGGGTGTTTGAAACCGGCAAAAACCTGTTGGTAATACCAGTGACGTTCCAAGCTGCCCAGGAAGAAGGGGCGTGACTGCCCTGAAACGCGTAGGCAAAAGAAATAAATAAAAGGAAACCATCGGATGTGTCATCATTGATGCCGGAGGGCGCAGAGACAAGTTGTGTTGCTTTTCTCAATGCTTAAGGGCTTTTGTTCTGAATATATATATATATATCTACATATATATATTACCTACTGGCGGTCGCCAGTAGGTATATATAGTTAGGATTTTTTCTCTATGGGATTTTTGAAAATTCTATGTCTAATAACTTTGGCGTTTGTGGACGGAATTGGCTGAAATTTTCTGGAAAATGGAACATTTTGTTTTTGAGCAGCCCCTGGAAATTTGGGGGGGGGTCGTCAAGGGGGGGCCGAGAAAAAAGGGGGGTCCCAAAACATGTTTTTACATTGAGTTTTCCATAGGGCGGTTGGCCTCACTTTTAGCCCGAACGGCTGAATGGATGTCCACAAAACTTGGCAAAATTGTAGGGACTGGTAGCCCGATGTGCCTTTGCTAGGTCTCAATATATGTGCTTCAGTGGATTTTGAGAAATTAACGTTCAAAAAAAGATATATATCTGTAACAGCGGACCGGGCAGCGCTCCGGTTCGCGGACTTTTCGCGGTACGGAGCTTTGTGAAGCGAAGCTGATTGGTTCTCCGGCGTCTGTGAACATTCCAAACAGTCCGTAGCGGCCGCCATCTTGTCTCTCGGTAGGATCGAGAGACAAGAGGAGGCCAAAGCGAAGGGGCAAATGACCATAAGGGGGCATAGTAGATCCTCGCTGACCCCCTAGGTTTGATGTGGAGGTTTTAAAAGGGCCCCGCGGGGCAAAAAAAATAATAATAATAATAATCGAACGGCTGAATGGATTTGCACGAAACTTGGCAAAATATTAGGGACTGGTAGCCCGATGTGCCTTTGCTAGGTCTCAATATATGTGCTCCAGAGGATTTTGAGAAATTAACAT
Organism: Lissotriton helveticus; assembly: GCF_964261635.1. Classification (NCBI taxonomy): domain Eukaryota; kingdom Metazoa; phylum Chordata; class Amphibia; order Caudata; family Salamandridae; genus Lissotriton; species Lissotriton helveticus. The sequence continues at coordinate 2,115,268,277 of NC_136057.1, forward strand.
TAAAAAAAAGATATATATCTGTAACAGCGCTCCGCTTCGCGTACTTTTCGCGTTACGGAGCTTTGCGAAGCTGATTGGTTCTCCGGCGTCTGTAAACATTTCAAACAGTCCGTAGCGGCCGCCATCTTGTCTCTCGGTAGGATCGAGAGACAAGAGGAGGCCAAAGCGAAGGGGCAAATGACCATAAGGGGGCATAGTAGATCCTCCCTGACCTCTTAGGTTTGATGTACCATTTTGCCAAGTTTGGTGTAATTCCGTTCAGCCATTCAGGCTGTAGACGTATGGAAAAATGCATGGGGAAAACACATTTGAAAGTGTTGAAATTTAGAACCAATTAAAATGTTACTTTGGTTTTGTATTTGTGTGTGATGAAAGTTAATTGGTTATGTATATATCTCAAATGAGAGGAAACCACAGCCATTTTGTGATACTACTGTCTGAGGTACATTTGTGAGGAATTTTTGGTGCTCAATTTCTGGTGTTTGATTTACACAGTACTAACACTTCTCCTACTTTTAAAAAGGTGAGTTGTTAATTTGTAAGGGGAACTATGTTGTACACTTGAAGATAATTTGAAAAATGTTTTCTGTTATTTATTTGCAGTCCTTCTGTTATACTAAATACTTGATAAAGTTAGTTTTATATTATGTATTACTAAAAACGATAAATGAAAGTGATTATTTTTTTCTGCAATTTACAGCAAGCAATTTCAAAATAAAATGGCTCACAATGAAGAGACCGTGGCAATTTCTTTTGAATTATCCACTACATTGATTGAAATTGACAGCACCAATAATGAAATATTGTCACAAGGAGGAGATGACTTGAATGATTTTTTTGATCAATCTGTTGATGGCGAATTTATCGAATGTTTGGAGACCATAGAGTTACAAGAATCATCATTGCAGACTTTTAATGAGGAGATTCCAGATGAGATGATTGAAGAGGAAATTCCTGATGAGGACATGTTACTAGTTCTTTCAAATTTAGAAAATTCAGAAGAATAAATTTATATTTAGAAATCAAAAATTGTTTGAGACATTATTCATTTTTATTTTTAATTTATGAGGTTGTAGCGAAGTGATTGTAGTATAAAATGAGACTTATAGTATAGAGTGCAACATTTTTATGTTACATGGTAAGTTTACTCATATTTACTTCCCTTCTCCCACTATATTATCTCCAATGTGTATTTGACATCTCTTCTTCATCTCCGGCCTCCTTTCTCTCACTGTGTGTCTCTGATGCATCTTATCGCTGCTATTTTGTGTAATTACAGAAGAGAGTAAAATAAAATAGTTCGGAACGTGAAAAGGGGGCAAAGTAGAGTACCCCTCACCCCCTAGGCCTTCTCAGGCGGTCCCAAAAGGATCAGTTTCTGCTTTCCTGAGAGATTATGGTATGAGTTCCATATACCACAATAACTTGCATTACAACATGCAAGATATCTATCTCCTATTACCAACTTTTGGAGATATTCGCGCTAAGCGCGAATATCTCCAAAAACTAACACCTGCCCTGAGCAGTTCTTAGCCATGTTATCCAATGGGAGGTGGATAACATGGCTAAGAGCATTAGCTCGGTAATGCATGAATATCGCTGACTTTTTAGCGATATTCATGCATTGCGGCCATTTTTTATCGCATTTGCGATAAACCTTGATAATAGCAAGGTTTATCTTCGATAATTTCTGACGATGCTTAGCGGTAAAAAATTCGTTGGTAAGCATCGTTAGCGCAAAATATCGCTTAACTTTGGTAATATGCACCAACGTCTGTTAACGTTCGATTCGAAGGAAATGAGGAAGTGTTGAAAAACATTGTTTGCGCCATCTTGCCTTTTTTGAAATGCCACACTTTTGTCGTGCACGGCAGCCATTTTAGATGCCTTGACCAGACCCACTCTCTGCACGCTGTCGATTCGTAGCATGGCTCCCCACCCTCGCAAGCATCTTCCCCAGGCACTGGTCACCCCCGCTCTCTGTCTTATGCATGGGCAATAAACCTCCCCCCATCTGCGCTGCTCTTCCCTGAGAATCACACTCTGTGCCCGCCCGACACCTCCCTTTCGCCCTATTCACTACCGCACCCTCTGACACTCCTCTTCCTCTGTGTCCGATTGTCCAGGCTATCAGCTAGCCCTGCAGATGTAGTTTATGGCCCCAGCTGTAAAGAATCACCCCTCTTCAAAGTAGTTATAGTAGATCAAGGCCCACACCCGATGAGATCCGTCACACCACACGTGTTCCTACTATCTGAAAACCATCCTGTATTGTGATTGGGGAGGGGACCGAGCCTGAAGCGGAAGATTCCAGGGATGACTCTTTGTACATCAAAGTTTTTACATTTATGTGTCACATTAAAAATATATAGCACTCCAACAAAGTAGTAGGATTATAAAACTTTAATAACTTATAAATATATACAACAAAACAAAAACAGTAAAAACATTTAAACAACGAAGAGACCGTGGCAATTTCTTTTGAATTATCCAATATATTTATTGAAATTGACAGCACCAATAATGAAATATTCTCACAAGGAGGAGATGACTTGAATGATTTTTTTGATCAATCTCTTGATGGCGAATTTATCGAATGTTTGGAGACCATAGAGTTACAAGAATCATCATTGCAGACTTTTCATGAGGAAATTCCTGATGAGGACATGTTACTAGTTCTTTCAAATTATGAAAATTCAGAAGATGTTGCCTGGGTGCCGCACTGATTTGGGTATCCGGCGTGGGGCGTCCCGGGGGGTGGATTGTCAGTAGCGGTCTGTTGTGCGAATAGTTCCAAGGCAGCAGAAAGCGCTGAAATCTGGATGTCACGAAGGTGATGTCTAGTAAGTTGCCGCCCAGCAAATAACGACGTGGGGCGCCGCGGGGGTGAGTGAGTCCAGTAGGCACCACAGCTATACTTACCGGCATTGCAGAATTACTGCTGGGGACAATGCCTGTGCTGTAGCAGGGTCACAGCAGAAACAAAAAGGATTCTGTTGAAGATGTTGTTGGTTTTCAATTTGAAAACAGTTCTGGTGTCAACTGCTATGCTAATGTAGTGGTTAATGTTTTGTTTTCTCTAGAAAATGTAAAAGAGGGGGAGGCAGTCCAAAGTTCTGGTAAAAGGGCAAAGGAAAGGATCGGTGGTTTGAACTATCAGTCAAAAAAGGGGAGGGGGTGCAACAATTTTTCCTACCGGGTCATACCGTGCTTTCACCGGAACTGAGGTCTGCAGGATTCTAGTCATTCAAAGTGAGGCTGGCGCCAGCATGGGAGCGCCGACGTCCTGCGGATACAGTTTCGTCACTCCACGGGCGATCATGGCAGTCATTCCCCATCGGGGGTGTCTGCGGGGGTCGGAGACTCCCGCGGCTCCTCTAGAATCTTCAAGGTCGTGGAGGACTACGGTGGTGGAGTCAACCAGTGACCGGGCCATTTCTTTATGCTGGGCCCGCTCTTGCCAGGTCGACCGCCATTTTGAGAGTTCGGTAGCTACTGGCGATCGCGGGGTCAAATGAGCGGACGGGCTCCACCCTGCCGGGCGAGACGTTGCAGCATCGCCACAGTGGAAGAACCCTTTTCCGGGCGCCTGGAGCGCTGAGGGTGCAGGTGGGAAGCCTCCACTGGGGAGGCGGGAGAGGCCTGTTCGCACCGTCTCTCATGCCAGTGCACCCCACGGCGTCTCGCTTGAGATTTCTTATGGCCGGACCAGGCGATGAGGACGAGGGGGGGGGTCGGAGGCATGTGCAAGACATCCCCCCCAGTGTTGTCAAAGCCATTATTGAAGAAAGAAGAAATGTCCCGTCCGTCTTCGGGCCGGGCTTCCGGTGGATGTCGGCCGGACGCCCCTTGCTCTGGCCCCATGAACGGGTTCCTTGGTTTATCGGCTGCAGCCGGATCCCATCGGCCCCGGCCGTTGGTGGCCGGACCGGTAGAGAATGTGGCGGGACTACCTGCAACTGTCAAGGGCCACCGCGGCCGGACTGGGAGAGAGAGGGGAGGGTCGAGGACACGGACATTCCCCCCCCTGCAACTCTCCAGCGTTGTCAATCCCCCTGGCCGGGTCCCGCTGGCCTCGGCCTCTCCTCCGGCTACACCCTACGTGATGATCTCCTGGCCGAGGCGTGGCAGCAGAACCCGTCTTATATGTGTTGCTTCCGGCTGGGCGTAGCCGAAAACCTGTTGCCCTTTGGAAGTTTCTAGAATGGGGCGGATGTCTGCTGACTTCTATCTTTCCCAGTTTGCCGTTATTTGGCCGTGGCAGGCGGTGGGACAGACAGGTTTTGGGGCAGTGAGGGGCGATGTTTTCAGGTTTCTTATTACAGGCTTACTTCTAACGTTTCTTGTTTCTAGGACAATAATAGGTTTTATCATTACGTATTGTTATCGTTTCTTTGTTTGTTATTTAATAAAAAGTTCATCAGTGGCCTACTGATTTTCGTTTTCCTATTCTTTTCTTTCCAGGTTGTTTCATGCTAAAGTTTCTGTTAACAGGATACAGTGATCACTTCGTTATTATTGCATATGTCCTTTTCACTAGGGGTGCTCTCTGGTCGGGCCAGATGACGTATCTCTAGTAAATGGTCCGGGTGAAACAGGTGCATCAATCAGTGGGGAGTAGATAGGCATGACAGATTACAACGGGGGAGAAAGGTCCGCATTACCTACCCTTTCACTACTTGCAAAGATTTTCCTACGTATATTTGCAAACAGGGAATACCTCCAAAAAGAACCAATTCCCAAACAGTCAATGTTTGGGCAAACAATCAATCAATGAGGAACGAAATAGGCACGACGTGTTAAAGGTTTGCGTTACCTACCCTTCACTATCTGCAAAGGGAGAGAGAATATTCCTATTCTTCCTCGTTTGCAGGCAGAGAAGATCCTTAAGAGAACCAACTTCGAACAATTCAATGCTCGATTCAAACAATCAACATGGGGTACTGTGAACACAAATGGACGCCGCTTATGTACATACACATTGCTATTTTCAACAGGTTGTTCTTAATGTTTCTATTTTAGCGAGGTCAAAAAGAGATCCCATTAGTGGCCTACTGATTTTGCTCGATTCCTTTTGTTTTTTTTACACGATTTTTCGCTATCTGCAAAGACTAAACAGAGTATTGCGACTCTGTGCTTGTTTGTAAATAGAGAATGAACCAAAGAGAACAATCAATCAAATGGAGAGAGAAGCAGGCACGACGGATTACAACGGGGGCAAAGGCCTGCGTTAACTACCCTTCACTATCTGCAAAGAGAGAGTACTCCTAATAGAAATGAGGGGTGGGGGGCAGCATTCAAAGCAGATCAGTGTGCATAAACATGAAAATGTTTTTACTTACCACGTACTTGACATTCGACAGCTTATGATATTTGCTATTAAAAAACCATTGAAATTCACTGAAAAAACCATAGGTTATAGACCATATATAGTTAGGAATTAGCATTTACAAAACCTTGAAAATTCACTGAAAAAACCATAGGTTATAGACCATATATCGTTAGGAATTAGCATTTACAAAACCTTATTTTACTCACACAAAACCATTGAAATTCCATATATAGTTAGTTGCACTAACTATATATCGCGCACCCGCAATCCACTGCTGATGATGTCACATATTACATCATTCATGACATGGTCAGTGACATCACTGATGACATCACTGATGACATCTCAAATGACATCACTGATGACATCACTGATGATATCTCATTTGACATCAATGGTCACATCAATGATGATATCATTAATGTGACAATACAATGCATCTCCTCACACTTTGATATAACCTCTGTTACACCCAGTGTTAAATACAGAGTATAATTTTTGAAACCATTGACACACCAATACTAGTTACTACATACGCACTGACTGATTCCTACGTCTACACACACATTCACTCATTCACCCATACAATCATTCATACATACAATCACTCATCTTTACAACACTATCATATGCACTCATACACCTATACAGACACTCACACTCTGCCACTCATCCATGGAGTTACTCACACACCTAGTCAGTCCTGTAAAGAATCAATCACACTTCCATTTTCTAATCTATACAGTTAAACATAGAGTACCTTACATTTTCAAACATATACTAACACATACTTACTCTCTTAGACAATCATTGATACAAGTACACATTGATCTGCACAGAGTCACACATCTCCCAGCCAGCCACACATACACTCAGTCTCCCATACAAATACTTGGACAATCAATTAATAACCCATATAGTTACTCATATAGCTACTGATCAACACATGCAGCAGTTTACAGAACAACAGACATAATAATGCACAAATTAAGACAGTTTAGTCACTAACCCATGCACTCAGTGAGACAAATGTAATCACTCACTCATACAGTCAGTCACCCACCTACTAAATGCTTCATCCAGACACTTATACATCTACTCATTCTTCAATATGTAAAACATATTTAAACTTTACAGAAACACACAGTCACTGGATGATGTCATCAGTGATGTCATCAGTGATGTCATTTGAGATGTCATCAGTGATGTCATCAGTGATGTCACTGACCATGTCATGAATGATGTAATATGTGACATCATCAGCAGTGGATTGCGGGTGCGCGATATATAGTTAGTGCAACTAACTATATATGGAATTTCAATGGTTTTGTGTGAGTAAAATAAGGTTTTGTAAATGCTAATTCCTAACTATATATGGTCTATAACCTATGGTTTTTTCAGTGAATATATATATATATATATATATATATATATATATATATATATATATATATATATTACCTACTGGCGGTCGCCAGTAGGTATATATAGTTAGGATTTTTTCTCTATGGGATTTTTGAAAATTCTATGTCTAATAACTTTGGCGTTTGTGGACGGAATTGGCTGAAATTTTCAGGAAAATGGAACATTTTGTTTCTGAGCAGCCACTGAAAATGTGGGGGGGGTTTGTCAAGGGGGGGCTGAGAAAAAAGGGGGGTCCCAAAACGTGTTTTTCCCATGTTAATTTCCATAGGGCGGTTGGCCTCACTTTTAGCCCGAACGGCTGAATGGATTTGCACGAAACTTGGCAAAATTGTAGGGACTGTTAGCCCGATGTGCCTTTGCTAGGTCTCAAGATTTGTGCTCCAGTGGATTTTGAGAAATTAACGTTCAAAAAAAGATATATATCTGTAAGCGCGCTCCGGGCAGCGCCCCGGTTCGCGTACCTGTCGCGTAACGGAACTTCGCGAAGCGAAGCTGATTGGCTCTCCGGTGTCTGTCAACATTCTAAACAGTCCGGAGCGGCCGCCATCTTGTCTCTCGGTAGGATCGAGAGACAAGATGTGGTGAAAAACAAAGGGGAGAATGAAGGAAAGGGGGCAAGGTAGACCCCTGCTGACCCCCTAGGATTGATGAGGGGGATATTAAAGTGCCCCGCGGGGGAAAAAATAAAAAAATAAAAATTTTCGCAGTAGAGGCGCGTCCCGGTACGCGAACCGGGCAGCTCACCGGGCAGCTAACCGGGCAGCTAACCGGCAGCGTAGCTGTCAACATTGTAAACAGTCCGGAGCGGCCGCCATCTTGTTTCTCGGTAGGTTCGAGAGACAAGATGTGGTGAAAAACTAAGGGGGAAATGAAGGAAAGGGGGCAAGGTAAACCCCTCCTGACCCCCTAGGATTGATGAGGGGGATATTAAAGCCCCCCGCGGGGCAAAAAAAAAAAATTCTGATTTTTCGCGGTAGAGGCGCTTCCCGGTACGCGAACCGGGCAGCTAACCGGCATCTTGTGTTTTTGGAGCGTCCGGTTCGCGTACCGGGTAGCGTCCCGGTAAGCGTAACAAGAGAAACAGTAAAAAAAAAAAGAATGGAATAGATTATCAAGAAAACTTTGAAAAATTGTAGGGACTGTTTGTTTGATGTGCCTTTGCAAGGCCTCAAGATATGTGCACGTGTGGATTTTGTCTAATTAAGGTTAAAAAAATATATATATATCTGTAAGCGTGCTCCGGCGCGCTTACGTTACGGGTTTTGTTTGCGCTGCAGAGCCGATACGTCACGGTTATGCGACGCGTCATGAGGCGTCTCACGTGGCTACGTGATACGTCACGTAATAAAGAATATATTTTACAGATATAGATATTAGCTTTTAAAAAACCAATGAAATTCACTGAAAAAACCATAGGTTATAGACCATATATAGTTAGGAATTAGCATTTACAAAACCTTGAAAATTCACTGAAAAAAACATAGGTTATAGACCATATATAGTTAGGAATTAGCATTTAAAAAACCTTTTTTACTCACACAAAACCATTGAAATTCCATATATAGTTAGTTAGTTGCACTAACTATATATCGCGCACCCGCAATCCACTGCTGATCATGTCACATATTACATCATTCATGACATGGTCAGTGACATCACTGATGACATCACTGATGACATCTCAAATGACATCACTGATGACATCACTGATGACATCTCATTTGACATCAATGACCACATTACTGATGATATCATTCATGTGACAATACAATGCATCTCCTCACATTTTAATATAACCTCTGTTACACCCAGTGTTAAATACAGAGTATAATTTTTGAAACCATTGACACACCAATACTAGTTACTACATACGCACTCACTGATTCCTACGTCTACACACACATTCACTCATTCACCCATACAATCATTCATACATACCATCACTCATCTTTACAACACTATCATATGCACTCATACACCTATACAGACACTCACACTCTGCCACTCATCCATGGAGTTACTCACACACCTAGTCAGTCCTGTAAAGAATCAATCACACTCCCATTTTCTTGTCTATACAGTTAAACATAGAGCACCTTACATTTTCAAACATATACTAACACATACTTACTCTCTTATACAATCATTGATACAAGTACACATTGATCTGCACAGAGTCACACACCTCCCAGCCAGCCACACACACACTCAGTCTCCCATACAAATACTTGGACAATCAATCAATAACCCATATAGTTAATCATATAGCTACTGATCAACACATGCAGCAGTTTACAGAACAACAGACATAATGATGCACAAATTAAGACAGTTTAGTCACTAACCCATGCACTCAGTGAGACACATTTAATCACTCACTCATACATTCAGTCATGCACCTACTAAATCCTTCGTCCAAACACGTATACTTCCATTGTCATTTGAGATGTCATCAGTGATGTCATCAGTGATGTCACTGACCATGTCATGAATGATGTAATATGTGACATGATCAGCAGTGGATTGCGGGTGCGCGATATATAGTTAGTGCAACTAACTAACTATATATGGAATTTCAATGGTTTTGTGTGAGTAAAAAAGGTTTTTTAAATGCTAATTCCTAACTATATATGGTCTATAACCTATGGTTTTTTCAGTGAATTTTCAAGGTTTTGTAAATGCTAATTCCTAACTATATATGGTCTATAACCTATGGTTTTTTCAGTGAATATATATATATATATATATATATATTACCTACTGGCGGTCGCCAGTAGGTATATATAGTTAGGATTTTTTCTCTATGGGATTTTTGAAAATTCTATGTCTAATAACTTTGGCGTTTGTGGACGGAATTGGCTGAAATTTTCAGGAAAATGGAACATTTTGTTTCTGAGCAGCCCCTGAAAATTTGGGGGGGGGGGTCGTCAAGGGGGGGCCGAGAAAAAAGGGGGGTCCCAAAACGTGTTTTTAACATTGAGTGTTCCATAGGGCGGTTGGCCTCACTTTTAGCCCGAACGGCGGAATGGATTTGCACAAAACTTGGCAAAATTGTAGGGACTGGTAGCCCGATGTGCCTTTGCTAGGTCTCAATATATGTGCTCCAGTGGATTTTGAGAAATTAACGTTCAAAAAAAGATATATATCTGTAACAGCGCTCCGCTTCGCGTACTTTTCGCGTTACGGAGCTTTGCGAAGCTGATTGGTTCTACGGCGTCTGTAAACATTCCAAACAGTCCGTAGCGGCCGCCATCTTGTCTCTCGGTAGGATCGAGAGACAAGAGGAGGCCAAAGCGAAGGGGCAAATGACCATAAGGGGGCATAGTAGATCCTCCCTGACCTCTTAGGTTTGATGTACCATTTTGCCAAGTTTGGTGTAATTCCATTCAGCGATTCAGGCTGTAGACGTATCTAAATGTCCTATGGAAAATTGCATGGGGAAAACACATTTGAAAGTGTTGAAATTTAGAACCAATTAAAATGTTAATTTGGTTTTGTATTTATGTGTGATGAAAGTTAATTGGTTATGTATATATCTAAAATGAGAGGAAACCACAGCCATTTTGTGATACTACTGTCTGAGGTACATTTGTGAGTTTTTTGGTGCTCAATTTCTGGTGTTTGGTTTACACAGTACTAACACTTCTCCTACTTTTAAAAAGGTGAGTTGTTAATTTGTAAGGGGAACTATGTTGTACACTTTAAGATAATTTGAAAAATGTTTTCTGTTATTTATTTACAGTCCTTCTGTTATACTAAATACTTGATAAAGTTAGTTTTATATTATGTATTACTAAAAACGATAAATGAAAGTGATTATTTTTTTCTGCAATTTACAGCAAGCAATTTCAAAATAAAATGGCTCACAATGAAGAGACCGTGGCAATTTCTTTTGAATTATCCACTACATTTATTGAAATTGACAGCACCAATAATGAAGTATTCTCACAAGGAGGAGATGACTTGAATGATTTTTTTGATCAATCTCTTGATGGCGAATTTATCGAATGTTTGCAGACCATAGAGTTACAAGAATCATCATTGCAGACTTTTCATGAGGAGATTCCTGATGAGATGATTGAAGAGGAAATTCCTGATGAGGACATGTTACTAGTTCTTTCAAATTTTGAAAATTCAGAAGAATAAATTTATATTTAGAAATCAAAAATTGTTTGAGACATTATTAATTTTTATTTTTAATTTATGAGGTTGTAGCGAAGTGATTGTAGTATAAAATGAGACTTATAGTATAGAGTGCAACATTTTTATGTTACATGGTAAGTTTACTCATATTTACTTCCCTTCTCCCACTATATTATCTCCAATGTGTATTTGACATCTCTTCTTCATCTCCGGCCTCCTTTCTCTCACTGTCTGTCTCTGATGCATCTTATCGCTGCCATTTTGTGTAATTATAGAAGAGAGTAAAATAAAATAGCTCGGAACGTGAAAAGGGGGCAAAGTAGAGTACCCCTCACCCCCTAGGCCTTCTCAGGCGGTCCCAAAAGGATCAGTTTCTGTTTTCCTGAGAGATTATGGTATGAGTTCCATATACCACAATAACTTGCATTACAACATGCAAGATATCTATCTCCTATTACCAACTTTTGGAGATATTCGCGCCAAGCGCGAATATCTCCAAAAACTAACACCTGCCCTGACCAGTTCTTAGCCATGTTATCCAATGGGAGGTGGATAACATGGCTAAGAGCATTAGCTCGGTAATGCATGAATATCGCTGACTTTTTAGCGATATTCATGCATTGCGGCCGTTTTTTATCGCATTTGCGATAAACCTTGATAATAGCAAGGTTTATCTGCGATAATTTCTGACGATGCTTAGCGGTAAAAAATTCGTTGCTAAGCATCGTTAGCGATAAATATCGCTTAACTTTGGTAATATGCACCAACGTCTGTTAACGTTCGATTCGAAGGAAATGAGGAAGTGTTGAAAAACATTGTCTGCGCCATCTTGCCTTTTTTGAAATGCCACACTTTTGTCGTGCACGGCAGCCATTTTAGATGCCTTGACCAGACCCACTCTCTGCACGCTGTTGATCCGTAGTATGGCTCCCCAACTTCACAAGCATCTTCCCCAGGCACTGGTCACCCCCGCTCTCTGTCTTATGCATCGGCAATAAACCTCCCCCCATCTGCGCTGCTCTTCCCTGAAAATCACACTCTGTGCCCGCCCGACACCTCCCTTTCGCCCTATTCACTACCGCACCCTCTGACACTCCTCTTCCTCTGTGTCCGATTGTCCAGGCTATCAGCTAGCCCTGCAGATGTAGTTTATGGCCCCAGCTGTAAAGAATCACCCCTCTTCAAAGGAGTTATAGTAGATCAAGGCCCACACGCGATGAGATCCGTCAAACCACACGCGTTCCTACTATCTGAAAACCATCCTGTATTGTGATTGGGGAGGGGACCGAGCCTGAAGCGGAAGATTCCAGGGATGACTCTTTGTACATCAAAGTTTTTACAATTATGTGTCACATTAAAAATATATAGCACTCCAACAAAGTAGTAGAAATATAAAACTTTAATAACTTATAAATATATACAACAAAACAAAAACAGTAAAAACATTTAAACAATGAAGAGACCGTGGCAATTTCTTTTGAATTATCCACTACATTTAATGAAATTATCTCTTGATGGCGAATTTATCGAATGTTTGGAGACCATAGAGTTACAAGAATCATCATTGCAGAGTTTTCATGAGGAGATTCCTGATGAGATGATTGAAGAGGAAATTCCTGATGAGGACATGTTACTAGTTCTTTCAAATTATGAAAATTCAGAAGATGTTGCCTGGGGGTGGGTCGTCAGTAGCGGTCTGTTGTGCGAATAGTTCCAAGGCAGCAGAACGCGCTGAAATCTAGATGGCACGAAGGTGATGTCTAGTAAGTTGCCGCCCAGCAAATAACGGCGTGGGGCGCCGCGGGGGGGGGGGAGGCAGTCCAAAGTTCCGTTAAAAGGGCAAAGGAAAGGATCGGTGGTTTGAACCATCAGTCAAAAAGGGGAGGGGGTGCAACAATTTTTCCTACCGGGTCACACTGTGCTTTCACCGGAACTGAGGTCTGCAGGATTCTAGTCATTCAAACTGAGGCTGGCGCCAGCATGGGAGCGCCGACGTCCCGCGGCTACAGTTTCGTCACTCCACGGGCGATCATGGCAGTCGTTCCCCATCGGGGGTGTCTGCGGGGGTCGGGGACTCCCGCGGCTCCTCTAGAATCTTCAAGGTCATGGAGGACTACGGTGGTGGAGTCAACCAGTGACCGGGCCATTTCTTTATGCTGGGCCCGCTCTTGCCAGGTCGACCGCCATTTTGAGAGTTCCGTAGCTACTGGCGATCGCGGGGTCAAATGAGCGGACGGGCTCCACCCTGCCGGGCGAGACGTTGCAGCATCGCCAAAGTGGAAGAACCCTTTTCCGGGCGCCTGGAGCGCTGAGGGTGCAGCTGGGAAGCCTCCACCTGGGGAGGCGGGAGAGGCCTGTTCGCACCGTGGCGGGAGAGGCCTGTTCGCACCGTCTCTCCCACCCAGTGCACCCCACGGCGTCTCGCTTGACATTTGTTATGGCCGGACCAGGCGATGAGGACGAGGGGGGGGGTCGGAGGCATGTGCAAGACATCCCCCCCCAGTGTTGTCGCAGCCATTATAAAAGAAAGAAGAAATGTCCCGTCCGTCTTTGGGCCGGACCTCCGGTGGATGGCGGCCGGACGCCCTTTGCTCTGGCCCCATGAACGGGTTCCTTGGCTCATCGGCTGCAGCCGGATCCCGTCGGCCCCAGCCCCCAGCCGTTGGTGGCCGGACCGGGAGAGAGAGTGGGGGGACAACCTGCAACTCTCAAGTGCCACCGCGGCCGGACTGGGAGAGAGAGAGGAGGGTCGAGGACATAGACATTCCCCCCCCTGCAACTCTCCAGTGTTGTCAATCCCCTGGCCGGGTCCCGCTGGCCTCGGCCTCTCCTCCGGCTACTCCTTACGTGATGATCTCCTGGCCGACGGTTGGCAGCAGGACCCGCCTTATATGTGTTGCTTCCGGCTGGGCGTAGCCGGAAACCTGTTGCACTTTGGAAGTTTCCAGAATGGGGCGGATGTCTGCTGACTTGTATCTTTCCCAGTTTGCCGTTATTTGGCCGTGGCAGGCGGTGGGACAGACACGTTTTGGGGCAGTGAGGGGCGATGAAGCCTCGTTGCCTTGTGGCCGTTGCAATGTCACACTTGGTTTCTCTTACTGTTTTCAGGTTTCTTATTACGGGCTTACTTCTAACGTTTCTTGTTTCTAGGACAATAATAGGTTTTATCATTACGTATTGTTATCGTTTCTTTGTTTGTTATTTAATAAAAAGTTCATTAGTGGCCTACTGATTTTCGTTTTCCTATTCCTTTCTTTCCAGGTTGTTTCATGCTAAAGTTTCTGTTAACAGGATACAGTGATCACTTCGTTATTATTGCATATGTCCTTTTCACTAGGGGTGCTCTCTGGTCGGGCCAGATGACCTATCTCTAGTAAATGGTCCGGGTGAAACAGGTGCATCAATCAGTGGGGAGTAGATAGGCATGACAGATTACAACGGGGGAGAAAGGTCCGCATTACCTACCCTTTCACTACTTGCAAAGATTTCCCTACGTTTATTTGCAAACAGGGAATACCTCCAAAAAGAACCAATTCCCAAACAGTCAATGTTCGGGCAAACAATCAATCAATGAGGAACGAAATAGGCACGACGTGTTAAAGGTTTGCGTTACCTACCCTTCACTATCTGCAAAGGGAGAGAGAATATTCCTATTCTTCCTCGTTTGCAGGCAGAGAAGATCCTTAAGAGAACCAACTTCGAACAATTCAATGCTCGATTCAAACAATCAACAAGGGGTACTGTGAACACAAATGAACGCCGCTTATGTACATACACATTGCTATTTTCAACAGGTTGTTCCTAATGTTTCTATTTTAGCGAGGTCAAAAAGAGATCCCATTAGTGGCCTACTGATTTTGCTCGATTCCTTTTGTTTTTTTACACGATTTTTCGCTATCTGCAAAGACTAAACAGAGTATTGTGACTCTGTGCTTGTTTGTAAATAGAGAATGAACCAAAGAGAACAATCAATCAAATGGAGAGAGAAGCAGGCACGACGGATTACAACGGGGGCAAAGGCCTGCGTTAACTACCCTTCACTATCTGCAAAGAGAGTACTCCTAATAGAAATGAGGGGGGGGGGCAGCATTCAAAGCAGATCAGTGTGCATAAACACGAAAATGTTTTTACTTACCACGTACTTGACATTCGACAGCTTATGATATTTGCTATTAAAAAACCATTGAAATTCACTGAAAAAACCATAGGTTATAGACCATATATAGTTAGGAATTAGCATTTACAAAACCTTGAAAATTCACTGAAAAAACCATAGGTTATAGACCATATATCGTTAGGAATTAGCATTTAAAAAACCTTATTTTACTCACACAAAACCATTGAAATTCCATACATAGTTAGTTGCACTAACTATATATCGCGCACCCGCAATCCACTGCTGATGATGTCACATATTACATCATTCATGACATGGTCAGTGACAACACTGATGACATCACTGATGACATCTCAAATGACATCACTGATGACATCACTGATGACATCTCATTTGACATCAATGACCACATCACTGATGATATCATTCATGTGACAATACAATGCATCTCCTCACACTTTAATATAACCTCTGTTACACCCAGTGTTAAATACAGAGTATAATTTTTGAAACCATTGACACACCAATACTAGTTACTACATACGCACTCACTGATTCCTACGTCTACACACACATTCACTCATTCACCCATACAATCATTCATACATACAATCACTCATCTTTACAACACTATCATATGCACTCATACACCTATACAGACACTCACACTCTGCCACTCATCCATGGAGTTACTCACACACCTAGTCAGTCCTGTAAAGAATCAATCACACTTCCATTTTCTATTTTTTCCATTTTCCATTTAAACATAGAGTACCTTACATTTTCAAACATATACTAACACATACTTACTCTCTTATACAATCATTGATACAAGTACACATTGATCTGCACAGAGTCACACATCTCCCAGCCAGCCACACACACACTCAGTCTCCCATACAAATACTTGGACAATCAATCAATAACCCATATAGTTACTCATATAGCTACTGATCAACACATGCAGCAGTTTACAGAACAACAGACATAATGATGCACAAATTAAGACAGTTTAGTCACTAACCCATGCACTCAGTGAGACACATTTAATCACTCACTCATACAGTCAGTCACGCACCTAAATCCTTCATCCAGACACTTATACATCTACTCATTCTTCAATATGTAAAACATATTTAAACTTTACAGAAACACACAGTCAATGGATGATGTCATCAGTGATGTCATTTGAGATGTCATCAGTGATGTCATCAGTGATGTCACTGACCATGTCATGAATGATGTAATATGTGACATCATCAGCAGTGGATTGCGGGTGCGCGATATATAGTTAGTGCAACTAACTATATATGGAATTTCAATGGTTTTGTGTGAGTAAAATAAGGTTTTTTAAATGCCAATTCCTAACTATATATGGTCTATAACCTATGGTTTTTTCAGTGAATTTTCAAGGTTTTGTAAATGCTAATTCCTAACTATATATGGTCTATAACCTATGGTTTTTTCAGTGAATATATATATATATATGCAGAAACAGAATCCAGGTAAATGAATGCAAACAAGCCCGTAGTGCATCCGAAAAGATCTTTTATTCGGCAAAAACAAACGTTGTGTATATACAAAACACAAGGTTGCCCAAGTGAGGAGCCGCAAACGTCAGGACACCCACCACGCAACAAGCAGTATTATGGTTGTCAAGCACCGCGCGTTTCATGCAGCCATACACGTTTCAAGCTGATGCTCTTGATCACTGGCAATTGCAAGGCAGGAAGCAAAATGGAAGAACTGCTGTTTATTTCAACAATGTAGAGTAACTCTCCAGTGGGCGCTGCTGGCATGCTAGTCATTGTAGTCCATAATCTTGCCACAACTGGACTTGAATAGTTCTCTCACCAAGTGGCTTGCCCTCCTGCCACTCCATCACTAAAATTCCCTGTAGGGTGAAATGCAGTGTGTGCAAGGCTTTCCGACTTCCAATACCTCTGCAGGTGAGGCTCCTCATGTCCAAGGAGCGCAGGTAATTACCCTCGCTCTGGGTCTGCCATCTGGCATCGAAGCTCCTCGCGGCCGGACTAGCTGCTATAAACACAAAACACAAGGTTGCACAAGTGAGGAGCTGCACACGTCAGGACACACACCACTCCGCAGGCGGCAGTATGGTTGTCAAGCACCATGCCTTTCATGCAGCCAGGGGTGTTTCGAGCTGACGCTCTTGATCACTGGCAATTGAAAGGCAGGAAGCAAAATGGAAGAATTGCCGTTTATTTCAATGAAGTAGAGTCCCGCCCCCGTGGGCGCTGCTGGCATGTTGGTCATTGTAGTAATCTTGCCACAACTGGACTTGAATAGTTCTCTCACCAAGTGGCTTGCCACCCTACCACTCCATCGATAAAATTCCCTATTGGGTGAAACGCAGTGTGTGCAAGGCTTTCTCACTGCCAATACCTCTGCAGGCGAGGCTCCTCACGTCCAAGAAGCGCAGGTAATTAACCTCGCTCCGGGTCCGCCTTCCGGCGTCGGGGCTCACTAGCCACTATAAATACAAAACACAAGGTTGCCCTAGTGAGGAGCCGCACACGTCAGGACACACACCACTCCGCAGGTGGCAGTATGGTTATCAAGCACCACGCGTTTCATGCAGCCATACGCGTTTCGAGCTGACGCTCTTGATCACTGGCAATTGAAAGGCAGTAAGCAAAATGGAAGAACTTCCGTTTATTTCAACAATGTAGAGTCCCACCCCAGTGGGCGCTGCTGGCATGCTGGTCATTGTAGTCTGTAATTTTGCCACAACTGGACTTGAATAGTTCTCTCACCAAGTGGCTTGCCCTCCTGCCACTCCATCAATAAAATTCACTCTAGGGTGAAAAGTAGTTTGTGTAAGGTTTTCCCAGTGCCAATACCTCTGCAGGTGAGGCTCCTCTCGTCCAAGGAGCGCAGGTAATTACCCTCGCTCTGGGTCCGCCACACATTGGCGCTCAACAGTAGGTAGTTATAGTTAGAACTATGATTCCATGGCTTGCCTATATCTTTGGCACTATTTGACAAATCTTCACAAAATATACCCAAACATAAGTGCACCTGTGATTCTAGTTGTGCATTGTAAGTTTTGGGGGGATCCCTCAAGTGGGGGCATAGAAAAAAGGGGGGAAAAATAAATGCATTTCCCATGTTAATTCCCATAGGAGCTTTTAACACGACTATAGCCTAAACCACTGGACGGAATTACACCAAATTTGGCAGAAAGCTAGCCCTGGGTCCCCAGATTGTGCATTTTGCTATCTGGAGTAGATCTGTTCAGTAGCTGTTGAGAATCTAATGAAATGAAGGAGGGATATCTGTGAGCATGGCTAATTTGCAATTAATTAATTGCAATTAATCTTGAGTGTGAGCTACAACAGGATTGCATAGATAGTCTGGCTGCAACCTGAGCAGAGTTGCACAGGAATTTTACCTCATCACAACAGTCCTGGGGGCTGAAATCAAATTGCAGAACTTGGTGTAAGGGGTAAGGTCTGATGTGTCCTGATCCCATGGGAGGCCTATAAGCATCCTTGTGGAACCCCACACATGTATAATATGTTGCTAAACAGATTTTTTGCACAGACGTTATTCATGAATTTGTAGCGGCCACTAGCATGGCTCTACGTGTAAAGTAGCAGCAAATTTGCAATTATTGCGACATTGTTATGAATATTTTAAGTTTTAAAAAAAAAGATATTTATAAAAAAAATAACATTTTAGGCACCAGGGTGGCTCTTAGAAGAGCCTTTGTGTTCATTGGGTGTCTATGACAGCTACACATAAGACCGGATGCAGAGTTTCAGTTTGCTGAGAAATACCCTGTTGCCTTCATTTGTAAAATAAACTACATCACTGTTTTAGATTCCATGCATGTCGAAACGCAGGTTGTTCCATTTCTGCCAATGGCATATGTTGGAGTACTAGCCGAGACTGCAGGAGACCAGAGACGGTTTAAAGACGGGCTACTCACCGAAACCAAATTAGGACACCGGATGAGAGCCCTCCCGAGCCTCGATCAGCTGCCCTAACCATAATACAATGTTTTTTGCAAGTGTCTGTAAGTATGCCGACACTTAGACGACACTTAGACCACACACCTGAGTGCGTGTGTACGTACTTCACTTCTTTTTTACATGGCGCTTTCCACCTTTGTCACTCACTAGACTCACTAACCAGTCCTAAAGAAAGCCCCTCCCATACACTTTTTTTTTTTTGTAGAGTTTTATATAGCGCGAACTAGACCCGAACCGAATCAGGTATCAGAGCACTTTACATAGCACCAGTTACGTTACATGAGAACACACTTTCATTTTAGGCACGGGGAGATTAAGTGATTTGCCCAGAATCACAGGAGGTTTTTGGCGTCGTTACCGAGACTCGAACCCAGATCCCCAGGTCCGAGGTCGAGCTTTTTGTGGGCTGAAACATGTAGACCAATTCACATAGTCAACTAAGGATAACAATCTCCTAAAAGTTGCACCACACATTTTAAACTATTAAATTATTACATTTTACAGGCAAGGATCCTCAGAGATATTTTTAATGAAACAACTCACGACACATCACACATTCACACCACACCAGCTCTGCTGTAATCAGGCGTTGTAGCACAACTGGGGGGCATTCGGTCACCCGGTTGGGACCCCAATGATGAAGCATGACATCAACCAAGGTGGTGTGTGAGGGGCCTTTTATTTTTTTTATTTTTTTTAAAAACATTTATTGAAGCATTCAAAAGTATTACAAGCACAGGCCTACAACCACAGGGGCCGGCCGTAAACTCAGCAAATCAAATAGGAAATTTACTTATCAGTCAACAGCCCTGGCACCAGCTGTGATGCAAGGTACAGCGTATGGTAGAATGCGATATCAATAAACAGTATAATATAGAGGTTTTGGTTTTCTTTTGTGAAGGAGCAGTAGTGGCATTACTATAAGAGGCGTCACACCATATAAGAAAGAGCAATTAGAGATGGGGGGATGTACCACGCACTGCAGTCAATAGAAGGTAACAAATAATAGAGCCGTAGTAACGCAACGCCTAGCAGAGGCAGACAAGGAGTAAGGATAATCTATTAGCGAGCGATCTAGTGCGAGTACCATCTAGAAAACCCACTCTTAGGAGACAGTAAAGTAAAAGCTAGTATAGACGCCCAATAGAGTAAGAAGTAACTGAAGGATAAACAGCCAACCACCCTGAAAAGAAAAAAAGGAAAAGAAAGGGACCCTAGAACAAAACAAACTAAAATAACAAAACCCCCCTGTATCCCTCCACCCTGCACCCCTGTAATGGCTACGGCCTACCCCACTAACAGCGTGCCTGTCGCCCCAGAACTCACCCTAAAGGAAGGAAAAGAAAAGCGGAGGAGGAGAACAAAAAACACACTCCCGGGCTCCCATACCCCCCGCCATCAGCGACCTCCCCAAGACGTAGTGTCCACTGTTTGAAGCGAAGTATCAAACCCCAGCCTGGGGAGGACATCAACAAAACCACCCGACTCCCGTTACACTATAAGGTACAATCCCGGCACAGCTCACGGAAATTAGCAAACCCTAAAAGTCTAAGTCAACCCTGGCCAGTACGGTTCTTTATGAGAGCCCTTGTCGCCCAGGCCACATTCACCATGAGGAAATTGAAGCGTTCATAAAAGTTCAAGTCAATGAAATCGGATCGAAGACAGGATATAAGTTCGCGACATCCACAAAACCGGCAAGGAAGAGTGAATAAGAATGGCAAACCTCTCCGATAGTCACTGAAGAACTGTTTGTGGCGATCAAGACCTTTAGCAACGATGTTCCGCCGAGCAGGGTCCGAGCAGGGAAAGTTGACGATGATCAGAGGTGCGCTATCTATGAAGCCAGAGTCATCAAAGCGGGCTGAATCAGGCTTCCGCACGGGGACCTCAAAATGGTAGGCAGGGTACTCCACGGGAACCACAGTTTGCTGATAGCATGTCGGAGTGTCGTCGTCCGGTCTCAGACAGACGTTGCCCAGCAATACAGACCACTGATGGTACATGACGGTGATTTCAGAGTGGAGCGCCCCAATGGCGGCCATTACGGACCTCAACGTTGGTGTGCCGTCTGTCCCCTCCATCACCTCCCACGAAGCGACGAAGCAGGACTCGAACCCCGGAGAGGAACAACTCCGAGGCACCAGGCACACACGGAGCCGATGACAACAGTGGGCGCTCTCAAAACTGGCAATATCGACACCTTCGCCGCTCGCGGGGCCCAAGCCCGTCAACCCCGGCCCACCCAGCAGGGTCTCCGGGCGTCGGACCCCCGACCGCGGCTACCGATGTACACTTGCGTCACTGTACCGTGTCCTTAGCGTAAGCCGGTTACTGAGTAGCCAATCATAAATGCAAGTATGATCCGAGTTCGGAAGACCGGACGCAACCCTGGTCTCACAGCCGATGTTGATCAACTCTAACCCGGATGGGCTAGAAATCGAGGCCCCGGCTTCAGCCCTGAAGTAGGCCGAGAAGACAAACACGACATATCTTCATCACCCGGTAAGTTGGAAAGTCCGGGATTGCACCGCAGGAGTCAGGAGCACTTCATGTGCACAGGAGTCCGGCGCGAGGAAAGGATAGAAAGCAGGATATCCGAGCAGACGGCAGAGGTCAGTGGAGCCGGGAGCTTATGTGAGGGGTCTTTTAAACATACCTAATGGGTCCATGTACTTACCACAATAGTGATTGTACCATGCCGACATAGTGGGTTTGTCCACATTGTTTAGTATATCATTACATTGGGGATATGTACGCACCCCACATTTCCCTTGCTTTCTCATGATTTTCCTATATGTTGGAGTACACCAAGACAGTGTGGGGGAAAAGCATCATTAATTGTGTCTAGGTATACTTCATTAGGATTTCCAGTCCTACCCCAGTCATTGTGCCTGGGTCATTGTCACCACAATCATGAGGTGAGAGGGTTGTAAATCCACAATACTTTTAACCAAAGGCAGCAATTGATGCCACTTCTAAGCATGGGCGTAAAATCCGCTCCGCTCGCGGATTTTTCGGATTTTCGGCAAATCCGCAATCCGCGAACGCTCGCGAATTTGTCGAAAATCCGTGAATCCGCTCGCGGCGGATTTTTTGCTTGGTTGCGGCGCGCGGCGTGGTGCACGGCGTTCACTTTCCGTCATTTTAGCGTTTGCCGAGTTGTTTTTCTTTGCGAGTGACGCGCCATTTTAGATCTTGCTGCGTGTTCCCACGGGAGTTTGTCGCCCGCGAATACGTACTCGCGGCTTGCCACCTTGCACAGCACACCTCGCGAGAGTTCGCAATTGCGAACACGTAGTTGCGGCGGAAAGGAACAATCTCGCACTTGCGAAATAGAGATTTTGCAATTTCGCACAAGAAAATCACCAGCAAACAGGATAAACCTTCAGAAAATTATGATTTTTATCAGAATCACTCCTCAGGTTGACATTTGCATGGCTTTTTTTTTTTGCAAGGAGTCCATTTTGGGGGGGGGAGGAAGGAAGTGCCCCACAGTCTCCAACTTCCTGTTCCTGTCCAGCAGGCTCCTCCCAGTGCTTTGTCCATCTCCTGGTCACTTTCATTTGGATCTGGAGCTGGAAGGATTACTTTTTGTGGGTGCTGCTGGATATTTGGATTTGAGGCCTTTTTGACTGTCTTTGGATCACTTTTGGATTAGAAATCAACTTTCACAAGTAAGTTTGTTTGGGGCATTACAGTTGCTGCAAGTACAATTTTGGAACTTTTTCAGAAAATTAAATAAATTATATTGTGGGTAGCCACAGTATCCAGTAGGACCAGGGTTGGTTATGGGTGCATGATACAACTGTTTTGTTGAATTTAAACACCATTGAGGCCATGGATGGGCTGGGATTGTGCAGATTTTATTGTTTTTTGTCGTTTTTTTGGGCCTGCTGGTGTGGCCCTTTGCCCAGGGGTGGTGAGTGTTGCATGGGCCTAGTCTTTCTGTGGGGTGTCTTCTTGAATTTAAACATAATTGAGGCCATGGATGGGCTGGGATTGTGCTTATTTTATTGTTTTTTGTCGTTTTTGGGGGGCTGCTGGTGTGGCCTTTTGCTTGCCCAGGGGTGGTGGTGGTGCATGGACTGAGTGTGCCTGTGGTGTTGTCTCACTCTCTTTGATGTAAACATCATGGATGGCATTGGATTGTGGTGATTTCTGGCTGTTTTTCTGTTTTTTGGGGGTGTACTGTTGATGTGGTCTGGCCATGTGGGTGGTGGTGGTGGCCATCTTGAGTGCTGGCTGGTACAGGCAACATGTGCTTGGGGTGTAAGGGGGCCATTTTGAGGAGAGGCAGTGTCTGAGGCCTGCACTTATTTTGCCTACTTTTCATCCCTTATGCCCAGGGGTACTGAGTGTTGCATGGGCCTAGTGTTTCTGAGGGGTGTCTTCTTGAATTTAAACACCATTGAGGCCATGGAT
Organism: Lissotriton helveticus; assembly: GCF_964261635.1. Lineage (NCBI taxonomy): Eukaryota > Metazoa > Chordata > Amphibia > Caudata > Salamandridae > Lissotriton > Lissotriton helveticus. The sequence goes on from NC_136057.1 coordinate 2,115,291,717, forward strand.
GGGCTGGGATTGTGCAGATTTTATTGTTTTTTGTCGTTTTTTTGGGCCTGCTGGTGTGGCCCTTTGCCCAGGGGTGGTGAGTGTTGCATGGGCCTAGTCTTTCTGTGGGGTGTCTTCTTGAATTTAAACACCATTGAGGCCATGGATGGGCTGGGATTGTGCAGATTTTATTGGTTTTTGTCGTTTTTTTGGGCCTGCTGGTGTGGCCCTTTGCCCAGGGGTGGTGAGTGTTGCATGGGCCTAGTCTTTCTGTGGGGTGTCTTCTTGAATTTAAACATAATTGAGGCCATGGATGGGCTGGGATTGTGCTTATTTTATTGTTTTTTGTCGTTTTTGGGGGGCTGCTGGTGTGGCCTTTTGCTTGCCCAGGGGTGGTGGTGGTGCATGGACTGAGTGTGCCTGTGGTGTGGTCTCACTCTCTTTGATGTAAACATCATGGATGGCATTGGATTGTGGTGATTTCTGGCTGTTTTTCTGTTTTTTGGGGGTGTACTGTTGATGTGGACTGGCCATGTGGGTGGTGGTGGTGGCCATCTTGAGTGCTGGCTGGTACAGGCAACATGTGCTTGGGGTGTAAGGGGGCCATTTTGAGGAGAGGCAGTGTCTGAGGCCTGCACTTATTTTGCCTACTTTTCATCCCTTATGCCCAGGGGTAGTGAGTGTTGCATGGGCCTAGTGTTTCTGAGGGGTGTCTTCTTGAATTTAAACACCATTGAGGCCATGGATGGGCTGGGATTGTGCAGATTTTATTGTTTTTTGTCGTTTTTTTGGGCCTGCTGGTGTGGCCCTTTGCCCAGGGGTGGTGAGTGTTGCATGGGCCTAGTCTTTCTGTGGGGTGTCTTCTTGAATTTAAACACCATTGAGGCCATGGATGGGCTGGGATTGTGCAGATTTTATTGGTTTTTGTCGTTTTTTTGGGCCTGCTGGTGTGGCCCTTTGCCCAGGGGTGGTGAGTGTTGCATGGGCCTAGTCTTTCTGTGGGATGTCTTCTTGAATTTAAACATAATTGAGGCCATGGATGGGCTGGGATTGTGCTTATTTTATTGTTTTTTGTCGTTTTTGGGGGGCTGCTGGTGTGGCCTTTTGCTTGCCCAGGGGTGGTGGTGGTGCATGGACTGAGTGTGCCTGTGGTGTTGTCTCACTCTCTTTGATGTAAACATCATGGATGGCATTGGATTGTGGTGATTTCTGGCTGTTTTTCTGTTTTTTGGGGGTGTACTGTTGATGTGGACTGGCCATGTGGGTGGTGGTGGTGGCCATCTTGAGTGCTGGCTGGTACAGGCAACATGTGCTTGGGGTGTAAGGGGGCCATTTTGAGGAGAGGCAGTGTCTGAGGCCTGCACTTATTTTGCCTACTTTTCATCCCTTATGCCCAGGGGTAGTGAGTGTTGCATACTTGCATGTCCCTAGTCTTTCTGTGGGGTGTCTTCAATGTAAACATCATGGATGGCATGGGATTGTGCTCATTTTTCTGTGTTTTGTCGATTTTTTGGGGTGTATAACTGAACTGATGTTCCTCTGTCTTCCATTGCTTTTAGGTGCACAAGAAGACTCAATAGAACCACCAGTGCCAGGAAGAAGTCCTGCAGCGGTGTGTGCAGCATAACGTCACGCGACGTCACGTCTGGACACAGAACCCTCTGCAACTCGTGCAACTGCTGCCTGCTGACCTGCTCTGAAGAAGATGGCCCCAAAAAAAGTAACCCGTAGCTCCTCTAGCAAGAAAGGTGCCAGTAAGGAGCAGAAGAAGCAAGTTACCAAGGACACTGGTGTGCCGCCCGCCCCTTTTTTTGTGAGTAAAAAAAAAAGTATGCCTGCAGCAGCTGCAGCGGGATCTGCTGGGGACCAAGCTGGCAGCAGCACCCCCGCTCCATTGGGCTCAGTGCCACCACCACCACCACGCCAACTTAAGTCCAAGCCCTTGAGTGCTGCAGAGGCAGCCAGTATACTTCTTCAATCACCATCGACCAGTGATGTTGGCTCATCGCAAGAAAGCAGCAGCAATGTCCCTCAATCAACACAGGTTGTTGTAGCTCATCTGACGAGTGTTGAACAACCACAGCGGCAACAACAATCACATGTGCAAGTACAAGCCCAAGTACATGTGGAAGGAGAGGCAGCGCAAGGAGATGCGCAAGCAGAGGTGCATGGAGGGTCACAACAAGTGCCCACAATAGTTGTTCCTCCCGAAGTAGGGGCACATCAGGAAATCGACAATCAAGGCGAGGTATCATTTGAGGAAGCCACTCCTCCTGATGATCCTTCATTGTCTTCCACACCCCTAGCAAGGAAGAGATCAAGGGTGGTGTCTACATCCTCTTCAAGCACACCTCCTTCTGATGATACGGATCAAACTTGGGAACAAACAAAGGTAGTTAAGCGTAAAAGGAAGCTCGTCCAAAGTCTCAGAGTTATGGAGTGTGATGAGTCTCAACAAGAAGTGGCGGATACTGCTGCTGATGAAGACTCTGCCAACGACGACCCAGTCATCATAAAGGTCACTGCAGCCCCAGCGGGCATGCAGCAAACAGACATTTTGACCCTAGCCCGAAGAGCTGCTGAGCGTGATGATGATGTTGTCGATGAGGAGGCAGTGGAAACACCACAATCATTGGAGTTAAGTAGTACACCAACTCGTCCCGCTTCCATATTTCTTTCTGGCAAGAAGAGACCTCCGTCAACCTCGACCTTAATTAGTGGCTGTGAAAGTGCAAAACGTACAAAAGTTGGGCAATCCACATCCTCCACTTCATCTGGCATTAGCTTCATGACCACCACCACCAGTATCGCCGCCTCCTCCATGTCCCACAGACACTTCAAGTCCCCAGTTTGGGACTTCTTTACTGTTTGTCCAAAAAATCCAAAGTTTGCCATTTGTACCCTTTGTAAGCTTGCAGTTAGTCATGGTAAGTCAGGTACCAACTATGGTACCGGCGGCCAGAGAGGTCATCTTGAGAGAAAGCACACTGTCAAATGGTTTGCGCACCTAGATGCGATCAAGAAAGGCCAAATTCAAGGAAACGTTGATGTTTCATCTGATGATGACGAGCAGGAAGAAGACGTGTCAAACACTTCCCTTACACCCAGTACCCCTGTCAGCAGCACACCCAATGTGAGGCACACTAAGAGTGTTGGAGCGAGTGAGACACCAACGCACAAAAGTTCACCAGCGAGCAAAATTGGGTCAACGAAGTCATTATCAGCCCGTAAATGCTTGGTCCAGGGCAACATTAGAACAATGCTTACTTCAGACGTGCCATATGAACGCAACCACCCACTGACGCGTCTGTATAACACTAAGCTGGCTAAAATGCTAGCTGTGGACCTTCTACCTTTTTCTTTTGTAGAAGCGGTAGGTTTTCTTGAATTAGTGGCAACGCTCTGCCCTAAATGGAAGGTTCCGAGCCGGTTCTATTTTGCCAGAGTTGCGGTTCCAGCACTACATGAAGATGTGCTGCAGGCGATTGGGGCAGCTTTGCAGAAGAGTGCTGTTCACACAATACATCTGACAACAGACATGTGGACCAGTGGCCCAGGCGATGATTACATGTGCATCACTGCACACTGGGTCTCTTTTTCAGGTGTTATAGCAAAGCTAAACGCAGGTGTTGACCCGGACCAAGTTTTCAAAGCTGCTCGGAAACATGCAACACTAGCCATGTTTGGCTTGGAGAAAAGTCACACAGCAGAAAACCTTTTGGAAGAGTTTGACAAAAAGGTCTTGACAATGCTATCCCCCCTAAAACGCAAGATTGGTTATGTTTCCACGGATAATGGCGCCAATGTAGTTAAGGCCATGTCGAAGGGTGACCATGTTAGAGTGCCGTGTTTGGCGCACTGTATCAACCTGGTAGTTCAAAAATTCTTGAGTGATAAAGAGAGTCCAGCGTTCGAGGTAATGGCCACCTGCCGCAAAATGTGCAACCATTTCAGCCATTCTTTTAAGGCCCGGAAGCATCTGCGGAGACTGCTACTTGAACGTGGAATGCCAGTGAAAGCACTCATCCAGGAGGTGGCAACACGTTGGAACTCAACCTTCTACATGCTTGAGCGTCTGTATGAGCAGTATACGGTACTCGATCACTATTTCTTGACAGAGGCTACATCTCAGAAGGAGGACCTGCGGATGAGTAAGGCGCAATGGGCCATAGTTAAAAGCCTGACAGACATGCTTCGTCCTTTTGAGTTCTTCACGCGTGCAGTCAGCCAGGAGGACTGTAATTTGGGAAAAGCTATCCCATTGTTGTGCATACTGGAGCACCAACTGATGGCGGTTTCTTCTGAGTTTCAAAAAGATGAAAAAAAAAAACCCATTTCATTTTGTCTGAGAAATTATTACATCGCCTACGTGGTGATGAACGTCTTAAAAACATCAACTCAGATCAGCATTACATTTGTGCTACTATTCTGGATCCATGCTACAAAAAGGCGCTGGCAGACAACGCATTCTTTCCTTTCGCTGATGCAGATGTTCAAAAGTACAAACATTGGTTAGCCTGGTCAGCCAAGAGGTTTGAAAAAGAACGGCAGGTTATTGAAGGAGAAGCCAGTACATCAGCATCAGCATCAGCAGGCCATCCGCAGTCACAAGAATCCACTTCTGCACCTGTGGCTGGGGCACAAGTGACCTCTCAGCCGTTAAAGACACCGGCAACTGGATCATCTGCACCACACACAATGACAACACTAACAGTGGCTGGGGAGGAGGATTGGCTAAGTTTGATGGGGTATGGTTCTCGAAAAAATGTCACAGCCAGCACAGCAAAAAGTAAGCAAAGTGGAGGAACAGTTGATGACCTTGAGTCGATGGTGCAGGACTATCTGAATGACTCAACAGTGGTCTTTCTTAATGAGGAGCCATTGCAGTATTGGCATGGCAAAAAACAATTGTGGCCACAGCTCTACAACCTGGCTATAAACTATTTGTCTTGCCCACTCGCAAGTGTGTCTTCTGAACGTGTTTTCAGTGCTGCTGGTGGCATTGTAACTCCCAAACGGAGCCGCCTCTCGCCCAAAAATGTGGAGCGGCTGACAATGATCAAGATGAATCAGCACCTCATACCACCAGATTACAAAGTACGAGAAAGCACGCCGCATGAAGACGAGGAGGACAGCAACGTAGATGAGGGGATTTTTTCTCTGTTCGGTGCCACTGACCTCATCCAGCCTGAATTCGCAGAGTATGATGACGAAATCTTGTTCTTATTCCCTGACACCGAGCCCTGAAAATGAGACAATCAATCAAGAACTTTCTTTTTCGTCCTTATTCACTTTTATTCCTGTGTGCTTTGTGTCTCTCTTTCTTTGTTTTGCACAGTTAATTTAATTCAAACTTTAATCACCTAATCCCAAAAACAAGACCATCATCAGAACTGTCTTCACTTGTTTGCTTATTGATTTGAAGGTGCCGCAGTCTACATTCCTCAGGTTCACAAGTTCTGAAGAACATGCTCCTCTATCCTCCTCCTCCAGACTGCGATTTCCCTCCAAGCAGAGTGCTGGATTATGCCCAATGAAGAAAGACTCAGCACTTGTGGGGGTGTTGTACTTCTTTGCGGGTGAGTTGACGGTTTTGGGCCCATTGCTGTGAAGCTCTAATAATGGACAAAAGTGTTTTGGACCAAATATGAGGTGGAAATTTCTTGCCGTTTTTGCTGACTTGCTTGCCTTTGAGGTGCTCTTTGGCGGGGTTCCGGGGGTTTGTGTGTAATTTTTGGTGTCTGTCGAAGCACTGCTGCGACAGTCTAATCTTGATTGCATTTGCTTTTCAGGAAATCCGTGGTGGAAAACAGGAGTTATGATGATTGATGATGATGACGACCTAGCTGCACAGCGCCGCGTTTGGACCGAAGGCCGAGAGACATTGTAAGTATGAGATTTAGCTTTTCCGCTGTTTGGGGGTGTTGTGTCGGGTGTTTTTTTGCGGGTGGGTTGGCGGGTCTTGCCTGGGGCATTCCTGGGAAGGTCTAATACCGGATACAAGTGTTTTGGACAAAATCCATAAGGAACAGCCTTTTTTTTGCCATTTCTTCAGACATCTTGCTCAATGTAGCGTTTTGGGGGGCTTCCTGCTGTTCGTGGGTGGGTTGCGGCCGGGGTCTCTGTCGAAGCACTGCTGCGACAGTCTAATCTTGATTGCATTTGCTTTTCAGGAAATCCGTGGTGGAAAACAGGAGTTATGATGATTGATGATGACCTAGCTGCACAGCGCGTTACTTTGGACCGAAGGCCGAGAGATATTGTAAGTATGAGATTTAGCTTTTTCGCTGTTTGGGGGTGTTGTCGCGTGTTTTTTTGCGGGTGGGTTGGCGGGTCTTGGCTGGGGCATTCCTGGGAAGGTCTAATGCCGGATAGAAGTGTTTTGGACAAAATCCTTAAGGAAAAGCCTTTTTTTTGCCATTTCTTCAGACATCTTGCTCAATGTAGCGTTTTGGGGGGCTTCCTGCTGTTCGTGGGTGGGTTGCGGCCGGGGTCTCTGTCGAAGCACTGCTGCGACAGTCTAATCTTGATTGCATTTGCTTTTCAGGAAATCCGTGGTGGAAAACAGGAGTTATGATGATTGATGATGACCTAGCTGCACAGCGCGTTACTTTGGACCGAAGGCCGAGAGATATTGTAAGTATGAGATTTAGCTTTTTCGCTGTTTGGGGGTGTTGTCGCGTGTTTTTTTGCAGGTGGGTTGGCGGGTCTTGCCTGGGGCATTCCTGGGAAGGTCTAATACCGGCTAGAAGTTTGTTGGACAAAATCCATAAGGAAACACCAGTTTTGGCACTTTTTGTAAGTTAGGGTTCGTTAGGGTTAGCCCTAGCAGCAGGATTGCATGTGTTTAGGGGGGTTCTATTGCAACGCGGTTCTGTTGTTGTAGAGCACTGTTGGAGCGATGCTGGCTATGGATACTTTTGCTTGCAGGCAAGTGGTTTGAATACAATCCACGGTCTGTATTTGGGTCTACTGTTACTTTCAAAGTACGTTTTGTAACCATTTTTCTGCTAGGCATCGTTTTTGGAGATATGATTGGGTTCTTCTACATTTTTGCGACTGGCTTTAGTAAGGGTCTTGGTGGGAGCATTGCTGGGAAGGTCAAATTTTGTTCTAAAACACAGTAGTACACCCACCTTGAGGGGAAAGATCCGCTATAATATTTTGGCCATACTTATTGATCCTTAAAAAGGTGACTCAGACAGAGCACGCAATTTCAAAAATATTGTACTGTCTATTAGGGAAATCAAAGTGTCACTTTTTGAACCACACAGCGTACATACCTTTTATTTATTTATCAGTGGTATTGTAATAGCACTTCCTGTTTTCCGTTCAATAATTACAGGCCGGGTTTCAGTCAACATCCGCCAGGCAGGCAGTGGACAGGGTGTCTCTTCTGTCAGTGGTCACCACCACATTGATGGACGAAGCGTCAGCTGGAATGGAGGAGTGCCGCCAATAAGAGGAATTGTTTGCTGCATGCAACTTACTTACCAATTTCAACAGGACAACTCCAACAACATACGCAATACAGATACAGTATCCATTGTTGTCTTTTATTCTATGAGTGTGACTGCATGTGCTTACCTTTAGTTTGTAACCAAAGATTGTCTGTAAACTCTGTATCTTCAATTATTGTTTGTCCATGCTCTGCTTTTTTTTTCTTCTCTCAACAAAACCTACCCAAAAAGAAACCCCCATTCCCATCCATTTTACAAACCCTAACCCTCTTCCCCCGGGCTGTGTTGTTTTGCTTGATGTCTGACTAAAATGACATCAATAATTCCACACACTTGCTGGGGAGGATAAGGTGATAGCAGCAACAGGCTGGTGAAGGAATACGAGGATATCTTCTAGACTTACTCAGCTTCAGTACTATATCTTCTAGTAGTAGTAGCCAATGTCAAATAAATTCAACGCAAGTACTAGTTATACTTGCAATACTTTACCATTTGTTAGGCTACATTATGGCACTGTTCTAGTGTACTGTCACCTGCTATTTTCTCGATCGTACCGTAACCGTTGTAATGCTACAGTAAGGAGTACAAACAAGGTTTCGTTTTCTTTTTTTCCATAGGCATGCAACTGCCACTGTGTCACACCACTAGTACCACCGCAATGAGGAAATGTCACCCGCCCAGGAATGACAACGTTAATCCCCATTTCACCTGGAGCCAGCCCTGGGCCTAGCCCTAATTTCTAACACAAATTACAGGTAAGATAAGCGTTTGGTGGGAGGTAGTATAATGGAGTATTATTTCGGAGTAGACAAGAGATTGACAGTTGTACTACTAAAGTCCTACGACTGTTCAGGAAAACAAAGTTACTGTTACACCCCCGCCCCCCACCCACCAGACTGAAAAGCAGTAAAAAACAGGTATGGTCAGATAAAGTTGAAAAATATATTTATTTATCCCTAACAAAATAATCTCCCTCACCCACCCTAACCCCAACGATTGTCTCTGAAACGTCCCAAAACGATCCCAACTCCCAAATCCCACCCCCCAAAAGTCTATAAAAAAAGGGCAAGGGACACTCCACTACTGGAGGGTGCTGGTGCTGGTGCATGATGCGGCATGGGCATCATACTCCTTGCGGAGGGTGGCAAGCTCGGAGCGGAGGCCCTTAACCAAGGTCTTATACCTCAGGACCTCCTGCTCCAGGTTGGACATGCGGACTCGTAGGCGGCGTTGGCGTTCCTTGCAGCTCCTGTGGGGGGCAGCTGGTATTTCGGTTGCTTGGCGGTGGCGGTCGGCTTTCTTAGCCCGGCTCGGTCCCGCTGGCTTAGTCACGGAGGAGGATGCAGTGGTCACAGTCGAAGATGTTGCCCCGCTCGACTGCGTGTCCTCCTCCTCCTCCAGGGCCACCAGCCGCCGATACTCGGCGACTGTGGCCTCCAGCCTCCGTTGCCGGGCCAATCTAGCCTGCTCCCTCCTTGTTGTTGATTTGGAAGGAGCAACTATATGAAGAAAGAAAGACATAGTCTGTAACCAATGCTCCTTATTAATAACACAAAGTGATTGAGCCGAAAGTTGGGTCACAGAGTACAAGTAGCAAATTGAAAGCACAGTACATAACTATTGAGGACAGTATCTATGTAACCTCCCACTTCTGCATCCTTGCTCTAACAGTAGTGGTAGTTTAATGAACTAATTCTACGACCACTATGGACTTCCATTACAGTCGACTATGACAGTACACCAGTCTTATTCTTCTTCTTCTCTCTTGTTTAGGGAAATGGGTACGTTATCTTATGCAAGCCGGCAGAATGACATGGACACAGCACAGTGAAGTTGCACCCGAGAAAAAAAGTTGCACACCATGATGATGGAGACAGACTTGCGTTACTGTACCGGTCCAGTACATGCAGGTGGTGAAGCTATTACTTTTCTATTACGGGTGGCACTGAGAATACTCTGTTACAAGGGCTACTGCTTAATTAATTTACCTTTCACCCTACAGTGCAAATGAGTACTAGAAAAGGAAACTGAAGAAGCTAACTAATTTGATTATCTATCACTTCACATGGGACGTATTTAATGACAGATGAGATGACTTTAGGTGCTTTGCTTAATATTGAGTGAACAGTGATACACCCACACATGAATGATGTACTACAAGTAAACTAAAGTTATTAAGAGAGGTACGGAGTGTCCACCGTAATAACCAGATATATGCTGTGAATGCAAACGCAATACAAAGTACTGCTACTATTCATGGTAGTATTGGACACATTTACAATTTCTTTTCCTTGCCTTCCCTGCACTGGGACGGACGTGCGGGTGCGGTGGTACATGGTCTTCAAGGTAACACTTACTTCACCTGGCGACCATCTACTCTCTCTAGATACACATGTGCTATGTAAGAGTCAGAGAATACCATGCTCCAGGCATCCATTCAGTCAAAGTATACGCACACATACAGTTTCTGTTTCACCCACCCAGGCTGCTGTCCTTCCACCCATCCTTGCTTCATCATTGACCCAGCCATGCACCATACCATATTCTTTCCTTCCCAGCCACCTCTGGGTCCAAGCAAACACATATCGTTCTTCTTTGCCAGCCATCATACAAGTTCGCGTCCCACTTACTTACACCCTTCTTTCGCTTTTCGTTCATCCCATCCATCACGTTCGTCTAAGAACTTATTGGGATTCTTCTCACCAAAAACTTCACAGCTAAGTCGAAGTACATTTTGAGGAGGCTACTACCTGGTTGATTTGTAATTGTAATACACCCGTGCAGAAAGCACACTATGCAGTCTTCAATCTCAATAAGTAAGGAATATATAGCTTACCTGTTTCCGCCACCACCGTTTGATCCCCCACAGGAACGGCCACCAGCTCTTCTAACGCCGCCTCCTCCCCAGAGGCCTCCGAGTCCAAGTCCAACACAGCCACCTCCGCGCTGGCCCCGTCACCAGATGTTACACCTACAAAGTACATTTAAGAATGTTAGAATACACCACTCACTACTATATAATATTTGGTCTAGGAGAAATGTTAAAAAAACAGAATACAATGTAATAATTTGTGACTGTCTACTCCATAGTAAAAATGTCCCATTTTCCAGGGAAGGCTGTTGTCTTGCTGCACTTTTATGCACAACTGATGAATGCTTGCTTTTGATTTTTAACACGCACCACTTTTTCTCCTAACAGACAGAAGCTTGACTCCTGAGTCCTAAGAACACGACCAGGATCAAGTTCAAACTAGGTGAGAGTTCGGCTCGACCACAAGAAATGTGTCCAATTAATCGTCAGCACTAACCACTTTTCCGTTTACAGTTAAATAGTTTTATGACAAAGTAGATTTTAATAAATGTGTTTACTTTTAATAAAGCTTTTACACTTAAATAGACTCTGTGGTTTTTGTTCCTCTAGACTAGAGTGGATGAGCTAAAGGTTTTGGAATTTTTGCAAGCATGAGTGCCTCTGACACTTCTTGACTGTGCTGTGACTCCGTACTACTCTCTTGTCCTGCGTACGATAATCTAGAGATCATTGGGGATCTATAATCGGTGACTTCGGGAGCTGAATGACTCTGCCACACTATCTAGTCAGTAAGGAGACAGTGCATAGAGGTATTGCTGAATATAATGGGAGTCCAATGGAATTGCCAAATGTCCAATCTTAGTTAGCTACACAGACAGACTAATAAGAATAGTCTAGTAATACCACAGGGAGTCATATTCGAGGCAGGATAAGAATTTATATCCAGTCTACAAGAAGATCAAAGACGATTTAGAAAAAATCGAATGAGGAACGCTAGGAAAAAATAGGTACTGTTTATTAAAATGTAAACTTACTGGGGCCAGCAAAGGAGCCCTCGCCTGCCCGATCCTGGCCTGCATCCTCAGCACCCTCCTCCTGTGTCCTCTTGCCCTTGGGGGGAGCTGATGTACAACATGAAAGAAAGAAAAACCAGAAAACATGGATGAGATTTTTCAACCAAATCAAACATTTGAAAAGAACAATAACAACATATTTTGGAAAAATAGCAAATAGATAGACAACTATTCCACGGGATCTATCTCATGTGGTATACTACGTTATTCATATTGCCTGATTTGCGGAACGTTGACTTAGAAAGTTCCTATGTAACTCAAAAAACAGACTACTAAAGAGGTTTGCCTAGGCCTGGCACTGCAGGCAGCAGTGCGCAACACGTGACAGACAAAGTCCATCCTGCTTGCAGATCAGTGAATACTCAAACTATCAATCCACCCGCCACCACCGCCACTATTTCTTCTGATAGCCATGTGACTGTCTAAAGGAAGGACTGGACTTCAGTCTGTTGGGGCTGATTTATAAGTCCCTTGCGGAAGTTGCGGCTGATTTTCCTCCATTGTTGCGTGCCTTTTCTGACGCAGCAGCAGAACAAAAGACTCGCCATGGTGTTGGTGCGGCGTATATATTAAAAAAAAAAAACACATATGGGCATATGGGCGATGCATCACGTTGTAAAGCCCTGCGCCATCAGGGGGCGTTCCGGCGCAAGGGAGGGCGTACCTGCGCAGGAACGAATCCTAAAAGTGGCTGAGGGAAATCTACAAGATGTCAATCAGTCACTTTTAGGACAATGATGCATGACTCAAACCCTGCGCGCTTGAAGCCGACGTACGGCTTGATGCAGCATTGGGGAGATAGGGTACCCCAGAGCATTGCTGGAGCTGCGCCATCGTTGGCACGCAACTCCAGCAATGCGCTGCCTTTACGGCACAGATGCGTAAGGCTTCTGTGACGTTTTGGGCCAATGGGTGGTGGTGGCATGGCACACAATTACTGCCGCATCCCTGCTACTTTGCAGGGATGCGCCGGTAATTGAAAATATGACCCTTACTGTCTAGCATTACGCAGTTCTTTTCTTTACAGTACACTCATACATAATTTCTCAGGCCAATGAAATGCTTCTGAACACAACATACAAAACAAAGAAGCATAGTAGCAAGCAAGGCTACTGAGAAGGAGAGCAGTGCACCTGAAAATGAAATGCATAGAAGATTTTGAAATATAATTTACCTCAATGTAATCGGCAGCATTATTGCTCTTGGTAAAGAACAAAGATTTGCAAATAACAGAGCAGGATAAAACAGAGTAGTAAATGTACTACTACTACTACTCACCAAGCCCGGGGACCTCTACGCCGAGCGCGTCCAGCAAGTCCCGCTCCCGGTCCATGACATCGGTCCAGCGGTGGGTGGCCTGGTTATATGTGCGCCGGACCCCAGAGATCTTGTACATGGCCCGGCACACCTTCTCCCACCGCTGGCGGCGCTCCCGGATGCCATAGCCGGTCGCGATCTTGCCGCCTCCCAGGATCGTCTTGGGGAGGCGGCGCTGGACGTGGAAGATCAGTGCCGCCACTTCCTCCGCGCTGAAGATCTCCCTCGGGACCACTTGCTCCCCCCTTAAACGCCCGCACGGGAGCCGGGCACGGGGTGCAGGACCCTTCCCCTTCTCAGGGTGCTTCCCGGCTCCCTTTACCATGGTCTGGGCAGAAATAAACTTAAATGATAAAGAAGAAATAGAATAGTGAAGAAGAAAAGAAAAGAGTTTAAAAAAGTAGTTTAAAAGTAACTAAAAGCTGCAGAAAACACAAAAATATAGAGCTAGAAAAATAGAGGGTTAGATAATAAGTAAAATTAGATCAAAAAAACTTCAAACAAGCAAAGGATGGCAGAGATTGAGAGAGGATAGAGAAAGCATGCCCAGAACCATAGCAATGAATGAGAAACAAGATGGCCGCGCCCGTTCACGACCGCGTGGGTAAGTTCGCGCGAGATTTTCCTTGCGAGTACGCGCGAGATTGTACTAGCGAGCAGCACACTTTGCGAGATTACACATAGCGGGCGGAAACGGAATTACGTCACGCCAACAAGATGGCCGCGCCCGTGTACGACCGATAGGGTAACTTGGCAAACGTATAGCTAGAAGCGCCTCGCGAACACGCGCAAGATCACGCGAACATACACGTCGCAACAAAAACAATTTTGTATTCGCACGTATTCGCGGCTTCCGAAATCGATCTCGCACGGATTCGCGCCCCAAAAAACGCGCGAAATTGCAGAAAAAACGATTTTAGCTAAACTGAAAGCAATGAGCAGGTGCAAAAGTTCAAACTTAACATTAGTAACATTCAAGGTAGTGCTTCCTGATGGGCCCCTCCAGAGTTTGCAACTATTCTATGACCCTGCTATGACCCAAACAGCAGGCTCATAGAATAGCACCATAAAGGTCCTGTGAAAAAAAAAATTCACTGCAACAAAAAGCAAATTACAGATAAGGAAGGAAGCAGGTGCCAGCCAGACTGGAACTTTCAAAATTACTGACACATTAATGAAACACAAATTAATTGATGGCAGTTGAAGAAGGGCAGGTGTGCTTGCTTTTTTCAACCACCATAATCTACAGTGATAAATAAACCTAATAGGTGCCAGTGAGGATGTACTAGAGGGTGGCATGGGTGTCCCAGAGGGTGGCAGTGGTGAAACAGAGGGTGCTGTGAACCTGTGATGATAAACCAGACGTAGAAACAACATAGTCGCGGCCGTTGCAAGCCGAAAAGTAAGTTCGCAATTGCGAACTTGTCCCAAAATCGGCGCGAACACGCGCCAACACAAAAAACGGAAAAATCCGCAAATCCGCTAGAGTTCGCGGATCTTCGCGGATTGCGAATCCGTAAATACGCAAGTTCGCGGATTGCCAATCCGCAAAATCCGCCCATGCTTAGCCACTTCAACCCTCTCTGGCCAATCCAAGTAATGTCCAAATTAGCTAAACCCAAGTCCCTGACAATAACACTCTTTACAGCAGACCTTCTAGCCCAAAAGACATGGCTGTGGTCCACTGTTGAAACATTTTGAATCATAACAGCAGCAAGAGACAGGGGAAGGCTGGAGCTAAATGAGACAGTTTTAAAAATGGAAGGCAGTTAAAATGAAGGTGTGCTCCTGCTTTAAAAACATACTTGATTGGATGCAGTGAATATGGAGGTAAATAAAATTAGGTAGTGTCTAGAAAGCTTAAATTACTATGGGCCCGATGTAGGTCGGTCGGTAACGGCCGAAAATCGGTATTTTCGGCCGTTACCGATCGGAATAGAGACAACGGGATGTAGGAGGCCGAAATCCGGCAAAATCGGCGATTTTACCGAATCGGAAAGTCACCGAGTCGGTAGAAATCCGAATCGGAAAAAAGTAGGAATCGGAAAAATCTCCGATTCGGTAGAATACCTAATCGGAGATTTTTCCGATTCCTACTTTTTTCCGATTCGGAATTCTACCGACTCGGTGACTTTCCGATTCGGTAAAATCGCCGATTTGGTATAAATTCCGGATCGGTGAAAATCCGATTCGATGCGAAAAGCTGAAGATTGAGATGTAGGTAAGCACTGAAATACCGAATTTGCTTCAAATTCGGTATTTCAGAGTCGGAAATTACCATGGATTGGAATCAGGTGGTAACCAGGTGCAACCTATAAAAAAGGACCCAAAATGCAGTTCTACTTGCAACATGGCAGCTTTCTATGTCATAGCAAGACGGCTACGGCTACAGCAGGAAGGAGAGAGGGAATGGCTGAGACAGGAGCAGGTGTACAGACAGCGGATCACCCTGTGCATGCTGACAGATCCAGAGATCCTACAGAGGTACAGGCTGGAGGCAGAGACCATCAGAGACCTCATTAGGGACCTCCAACCCCTGTTGCAGCACCCCACCCCAAGGGCACACGCAATCCCTGTGCAGGTGCAGGCGCTATGCTGCCTACACCTGCTGGCGTCTGGCAGCTATCAAAGTGTAGTTGCAGTGGCAGGAGGGGTGACCCAGAGCAGCCTGTCAAGGTTCTTCCACAAGTTCCTTGATGCCATGATCCAGAGGATGGACCACTACATTTCCTTCCCTTCCACCCATGCAGAACTGGCACAGACAAAAGCTGAATTCTATCAGATGGCAAGATTCCCCCACATCATTGGCTGCATAGATGGCACACACATTCCGATTTGCCCCCCTGCTGACACGGAATACGTATTCCGCAATCGGAAGTCACGGCACACCATAAATGTGCAGGTGATATGCAATGCTAAGTGTGTCATCACTGACCTGGTTGCAAAGTTTCCGGGGAGTACCCACGACTCCTATATCTTCCAGAGTAGCGGCATTTATGCACGGCTGATGGCAGGGGAATTTGGTGAAGGATACCTCCTAGGTAAGACACAGTGTCAGACCCCCATAACCAAAATTGCATTGTGAAGTACATGTATGCATTTGAGTAATGTTACCCCTTTTCCTTGTAGGCGACAGTGCATATGCCCTACACTCGTTCATTCTCACCCCCTACCTCAACCCCTCAACACCTAGCCAAAGGAGGTACAACCGTGCCCACAAAAGCACGAGGAATGTGGTGGAAAGGACCTTTGGCATCTGGAAGAGCAGGTTCAGATGTCTGCACAAGAGCGGAGGTGCAAGGCAATATACCCCCATCACCTGCTGCAAGATTATTGCTGTCTGTGCAATGTTGCACAACCTTGCAGTCAGGAAAGGCACTGAGGTTGAGTTATCCGACTACGAGGACCCTGATGATGACAATGCTGTGCCACTACCACAACCTGCTGGACTCCCTGCACCAACTGACGGCAGATACAGGCGTCAGGAGATAACAGACAACTATTTCTGAGTGAGTACAGATGCAAAAACAGGTCAATGTATGTTTTCAGAAATTTAATTTAATAATGTTGCATCAACGTTACTGCACTGATGTGCAACAAATGAAAAGTTAAACAAGAAGGGGTAGAAATGTCCATTGTCCGGGTTGCCTCACCCGCACTGGCAGTCTTATTTTTTGCTGCGCTTAGCAGGCCCACTAGGATGAGCCTCACCCCCTTCTGAATGCCCTACAGCCTCAGCTGAGCGCCTGCTGCTCCGGCGCGGCTCTGACACTGCGCTGGCCGGGCTGCTGCGGCTGCTGCTGTCCCCAGCCTCGCCCAGGACGGGATTCACTACGGTGTTGGAGATAAGTAGTGTCTCCATGGCGGTGGTAATACGGCCCATGCCCCTAGTGACCTCGGACATGTTCTGTGTGAGGCTGGCCTCCATGTTTGCCCCACGTTGGCATAGCTGGGCAGTCGCAGCTGCAAGGCGGTTGAGTGACCTGTTCTGTATTCGTGCATCCCTGCGACGACATAGCTCATGGTCATCCAATCTGTTGCAGAGCTGGGTGATGGCAGTGGTCATTCGGCCAATAGATGTAGCTATCTCCTTGTTGCTGTCAACAAAGGTCTTGAAGCCCTGTGTCATTTCACCCATCTGCAGGTTGTGCAGGCGCAACTGGCGATGGCAGGCCAGGATGGATTTTGCCTGCATCCTCTGTATCGTAACCATACTGGTCTCCAGCCCTGCGAAGACGCTGCCTCCCGGAGCTTGTATTGGGCTGCTGCCCTGCTGTGTGTGCTGGGGTGACGCTGGTGTCACAGGGTCTTGTGCAGGAGCCTGACCCGCTGCCCCCTCCATGATGACTAATGGAGCAACAATTCTCCTCCGGGCCGGGGATGTGGCAGGTGCAGGGTGGCTCTGTGGTGGTGTGTTCTCCGGGGAGAATAGCAATGTGGGCGACTGAGACAGAGACAGTCGGGGGGAGTGTGGATGTGTGAGGGAATGTCCAGAGTCCTCCTCATTGCCCAGGGCACAGCTGTTGTCCTCCTCCTGTGCTGCTGCACTGGTGCTTGCCACCGCCACCGCACTGGCTGTTGGTGCTGGAGCTGATGCTGCTCCCCCGCCTGATGGTGCCCCTAGGTATAAAGAAGCATTTGTCAACTGGGTGCTAATGTGTTCCAGTCACTACTATTAAAGCATTGCACATCTCATTACAAACACGTTGATGCTGCATTACTGTTATTTTTCTTATGCTTCTGCTGTGGCATTTTTGGGTACTTTTGCTGACTACATTTAGCAAGATGCATTGCTCATGTCTGTTGCTAGCAGTACTGGCCTGGGGTTTGGCTGTGCATTGGGTCTATAGGGGAGGTGTCTGGTATGGTGTGTCAAGTTGCGCATGCTTCTTACCTGTAGCTGTAGCTCGGAATGAGCTATCCAGGTCCCCAATTCCTACGACACTGGCCCTCTCGATGGTGGTCGCCACTAGTTCCTCCAGCTGAGTGAGAGGTGGCGCCCGGTTTGTTCCTCCTCCAGTAAGTCCAGCCTGCTTGTGCAGGTCAGCCAGTTTTCGCTTTGTCACGCCACGGATATCGTAAAACCTCTTCTTGAGGTCGTCTAGGCTCCTGTGGGTAACACCAACAGCGTTGACTTTCTCCCCGATGTCGATCCACAGCCTCCTCTTGGTGCTCTCCGGAACAGTGAGGGACAGCCTTCCATAAAGCTGCGTGTGCACCCTCACCACCTCCTCCACCAAAGTTTGCAGCTCCATGGTGCTGAATTTTGGATTCCTCTTACGCGCTGCCTTCTGGCTCTCAGTGCTGGTTGCCATGTCTCACAGGGATCCTGCTAACACTGCTGCTCACTGTGTTTGCTCAGCTCAGGCAGCTTTCCAGAAAGTTCTGATGAGTTGCACCTGCCTGGGTTGCCACTCCCTGTGGGGGAGGGTGCTTCCAGCTCATTGGCTGATGTCTTCAGTGTCAGTTAACCTGCTCGACGAATCGGCATTCTCCGAATCGGTATTTTCCGATTCGGAATTTACCGAATTTGTTCGGGAAATACCGATTCGGAATGTATTATGCGTTCCTATTGGCCTTTCGGCCCATGGGGCGTATTTCTATTTCCGAATCGGCGTTTACCGATTCGGTGGGATCCGCATTTTTATTTACCGAATCGGACGTGTCCGATCCGGCCTATACCGAATCGGTACTTGTCGAATCGGTACGTACCGACTCACGATACCGATTGCTACCGAATCGGTATTTTTCCGACTAATTTTTCCTACATATCATTTTCCGATTTTGAAATACCGATTCGGTACGGATCGGTATTTTAAAATCGGAAATAGCGTTTTACCTACATCGGGCCCTTTATCTATGGTTGGCTGCATGAAAAATAAAAATGTGACTTGGATATGCTTTTAATTCTGTACTGTAAACTGCACCTGCCACAACTCATTTTGTGACTAGTATGGCCCTATTAGAATGTGTTGGGAACTTGTGACTTACGGGTTCTAGTGGGTTGCTATGGAGAGTTTGCGGAGAGGGTAATGGGGGAAGGGTATTAAAGAGAGAACTTCTGTTTTAATAAATTAGAAATCTTTAGGCTGAATGTTGTGTAACAAGGATTACATTTCCTAGTAACACCTTGCCTATAAAGTGTACTGTACTGTTAAAGTCATAAAAATACCAAGCTAAATATGTTTTTAGACTCACTTTGTTTTGCGCGATTCATGGCAACAATCCCCATTAAGTCATGATTATGCATAAATAGTCTTCCATTTTGAGATTGTTTGTGAAGGTGGGTGAAAAGGTTAACATATAATAACCATTTAGAAGTGGACTTCAAAAACAAAAATATGAAAGGCATATTTTTATTTACTGCCTTCTGGGATATCAGAGAAAGCAAAGTTGAAAAGGTTGCTATTAATGGTTGCTTTGTATGAGAGTGGTATGCCATTCTTAAGCCTAGGGCCTCATTTATGAAAAGTGACGCACCGCTGCGTGAAAACAGCGATGCGTCACTTTTCACTGCGCCCTCCTTGCGACACCAATGATGCGTCATATTTACAGTATGACGCATCATGGCGCAAGGAGTTACAGATACGTCAGTATTTCTGACGTATCTGTATGGCGCAAAAGTGACGCATTGCTGGAGTGTGTCACAAAACTGACGCAACTCCAGTAATGTGTCCTTTCACATGGGGCAAGCCCCATGTGAAAGGGCCTGCGTCAGTCTTACGCCTGCTGGTGCGTCACAAGAAGTGACGCACCGGCGGCATAAAAGTGACGAACGGCGTCATAAATGAGGGCCCTAGTTTTCACATTTCCTGCGAGTACTAAAACTATAAAATAAGTACAAAAGAAAAAACAATTTCACTAATGAACTCTGTTTTCAGGTATATGAGTTACTTTGTATTTTGAGAAAGAAAATGTATTGTAAAGGTTTATCCGTATGTGAGGTTGATAAAGTGAGTATGAAATATGTAGAGACGTTTTGATCTTTATGATATGATGTATAAGTGGTAGTGTGAGAGCTTCTTATATATTTCTGAATAGGTGAGTAACACACTTTGTAAGTATGTGTGTATGCAACAGGTTGTGTAAGGTGCAGAGTAGCTCAGTGAGAAATTAGTTTACAATGTGTTGCACAGGAATTCAATAGTACTGTTTTAATGCATGCTGTAATTCCTACAAACAGAACTGTCTGCTAATGGGTAAACTTATACTTAACGATGAATAAGAAGATATGTCATGTTTTACATATCTATACATGATGTATTGCTCTTAAAAATAGTTTCCTTGAAATTCTGGTAGTTGTAGTTCTATTTGTTCCATTTTAAAAGAGAGCTACATCTCTCAGTATCTAAAGGAAGAAACATGCAGTGTAGGTGTTCACAATGCATGAACCTGTGAATCTTGATAGCTACTAATTATTTACCATTTAGAGTAAGTATTGGAAAATTATAGAACAAGTTGCATGTTGCTAAATGGTAACACATGTCCTTTTTTTACTAATACTGAACGACATATGTAGTATGAAAATGCTAGGAATTATTTAAAATGCAGTGTTTGAATATGGATCATGTCTTCCAGTGCACACTGTATTTGTGCATTCTCACTGATAGGTTCATTTGCCATGTAACAACTATTTGTCAAGTGTTTAATTGATGTTTAAGTACTCATAACTCACCTGTAGATATAAAATAAAACACAGTGCTGTGTGCTTAAAAGATTGAGAGATGTCCTGTCAGGTTTTAGTAATTCAGTCATGTACTTGCAGACTCCTACGCCAAGCACTACATTGAGGATACCATTCATAATGCAACTGACATCCATTTTTCCAAAGCACAGAGTCTCTCTCTCTTTCCAGTCAGAGAGCTACAGAGGGACTTATACATTCACTCACTCATATACTGACAAACTGCTTATGAATGCACCAGTATCAAAAGCAGTTGCTCAGACAATTCCACACTCTTCTGCTCCCTAACACAGGCACTAAGGTATTTGTCAGGCCACATAACACACATTTAGAGAGCATTTGAGGTACTAAAAGAGACAGACACATACTGACACATTTACTTAAACATTTCATGGCACTGCTGTAGCTGGACTACTACACTCACTCAGATATGTAGGCAAGTAGCACAACAACTGTGTCATCCATACAGACAGATAAAAACGAGTGAGGCCTGCTCATGCATGTAAAAGCTGCATGGTAAGTTTTCTATCTATGTTTTTGTAGATATACCTGTTCTATGAGGTATGCTTCATGTATGCCGTAAGGTATGTTATTTTCAGCTTGAAAGATTGAGCAGTGTTATTTTGGGTTTTAGGAAGTTATTAATGTACTTCACAGACCTCTATGCTAAGTTCGACATAAAATATATCATCCGTAATACAGCTGACATATATGTTTCCTAAGCATAGAACGCATGTTAATGAAACAACGTTTTTTAATTTTGAAAATACTATTTTACAAGTTTTTAGAAATATATCTTGAAAAGGAATGTGTTCCTAACCTTAAATAGTGCAGGACACCTTATTTGCTTCTTTTCTTTTAGTTCAATTAGTGTACATAAAGGCTTGTCTTTTTAATTGACATCTTTACGGTCGTTCGGCTGGGGGACGCATGGGAAGGTCAAGAGGGCCGCATGCGGCCCTTTGGCTGTACTTTTAGTATAACTGCATTAGTGCATGCAGTTGACCAAACTATATAATGTGATGAGATAAAAGACAGTTCTCCTGTTACATAAGAGGTGATGGTACCCAGAAATATAGTGGAAGTTATAGCTGAAGAGGTACAGGGAAGACATAGACAGGCCCCATTATATAAATGTAACTGTAGCAGTGTTTGTAGTGTTCAGCAGGAATCAATTGATATCTAGAGAGCTGTCTTACATACGTTTCTCTGCAAAGTATGAAACAGATTTTTCAAGGATTAAATCCATGCAAGTTAGGAAGTTACTAATTTACAGGGACATTCTATAGCAAGTCTATTGAAGAATGTGTACAGAAGTATCTTTCATCACTATAGAATGTTAGCTGTTCACCACTCTGAAATGTAAAAACCAATTAGGAGGCATTACTATGTTAAAACACCTCCTTTATGTTTAGGAGAAAGGAATAGAGTAGTTTTGCATGCTACAGTAGCAGAGGTACGAAAGGTTTGTGATTATGTTCAGTTTAGTTTCTTTGGTTCTGAGGAGGAGCATCGGAAAAATGAGGGCTTGGTATGTGCAGGTATAGCAGAACAGGACACAGGTATTACTGTTGATACCTTTCAAGAAGACATTAAAAGGTTTAACACAATGGGCCTCATTACGATGTCAGTCAGAAAGCCTCCGACCAGGCTTTCCAACCAACATGGTAGGTTTAAAGTCCAACCGGAGTATCATGATGAGGGAGGCCAGAGTTTAAACCCCAGGAGAATCTGTTGCGGTTCCGAGGGTGTCGGTCGGAAAGACCTCATAATCCTTTATGGATGGCATTTCCGCTGTTGGGATTGTGATGTCAGTTTCCGACAGCCCTTCCATGTCGGCCTTTCCGACATGGAAAGGCTGACGGAAAGTGACATTAGGATCCCCCAGCAGGGCCTCCCTCCCTCCGCGGCCTCCGCATTTGAGCCAGGGTGGGGCACCTCAACATCCCTGCACCGTGTGGCAGGCTTCATGGTACCTGCCACACGGTGCATGGATGTTGACAAACTTTCATTTTTAAATGGAAGCTTGTACTGCAAGCAGTTTCCACCTGTAGCACAAGCTCCAGTTGAAAAATGTAAGTTTGCGACCGCACCATGTGCAGTCAC
Organism: Lissotriton helveticus; assembly: GCF_964261635.1. NCBI lineage: Eukaryota > Metazoa > Chordata > Amphibia > Caudata > Salamandridae > Lissotriton > Lissotriton helveticus. The sequence continues at coordinate 2,115,314,148 of NC_136057.1, forward strand.
ATCCAAATGAGGCAGTCAGAACCATTAACCTGATGTCTGCCAGCTCCCAAACTGCAACGGTGTCGGTCGAGGCATCTCCGACCAACTTCGTAATGAGGCCCAGTGTGTTTTTAGAAAACCGGTCTGTGTTTGTATATATTATTGATGCATTCACTATAAAACTCAAAGTTGTTATACTGTGTCCTTGAAAACTGAAGAAGACAATAGAGATAAGTGGCTAGAATTTGCAGCCTATTTATTTGGGAAGGAACAGTTTGATTGTTCTGCACAACAAATTATACGTAAGTATTGTTATAATAAGTTAAAGGACAATAATATTCCTACTTAGAGCCATCTACAACAAGTTAGAATTAGTTACAATACCTCAAGAACTGCAATATTTAAATGTTTATGAATCAATTCTAATACTTCATTCATTCATTTGATAACTTTATTTCGGTCAATGACCATAAAAGTGCAATAAGATATGTACAAGCACAAAAATAAAACCATAAATACATTCAATTTAAAAAGTTATTAAACATTAAGTTATCAGAAAATGGAGAGTAATGGGCCGTTATTTCATGATGATAAAAACACAGTTCTTCTTCGCCACATGCCGTGTAAAAAACAGGAGACAGCAAAAACAATAGGAGGGGCAGTATCGTAGGTTAAACCTCTGCAAGCTTGTGCACATTGTCTAAAACCCAGATTTTTACACAATGGAATGATCCAGCATTTCCGAATTTCACTGTATGCCAGGCAGAAAAAGAGGATATGTACAATGTCTTCCCTCCAGTAGTTACAGGCAGGACAGTTGGCCTCCGTCGATTTTGCCCATCTAGATGTTAATGCATCAATCGGTATAGAGCCATGCCTCAGTTGGGTGTATAATTTTCTTGCAAGTGGAGGCTGCACCAAGTCCAAGAACACCTCCATCCTGGATTCAACTTTCACCAGTAGGAACTCGGTAGACAGCCTGCCCAGGGAAGTCGAGCAATATAGTGTTTTGAGGTTATGTGACCTTACAGCCGCTACTAATACAGACCTTTGCGTCCTCATGCAGCTGTCCTCTGGTGTGTCCCATAATTGGGGCAAACCAATTTGGTAGAGGAGAGCCTTCACATGAACCAACCAGGGTATATTTTTATTCTTTAGCTGCCCCAAAGTGCAATGAACTCTGCTCTAAAGGATGCAAGCTCCGGCACAGACTAGAGCCTTCTCCAATAGAGCAGAGGTCGTGCAGCTGCCAATTCGTTATTGGGTTCCAAACCCAGATCCAAGCGTAGTGGTATGAGGGGCGTGCTTTGGGGAAGGGCAACCAGGTGTCGCATAAAGGCCTGTTCAACCTTCAATAAGTTGTATACATTCGTGTGTCCCCAAAGTTCTGCAGCGTACAAAGCTCCAGACCTGACCTGTGTTTTATATATCTCAAGGGCAGGGGTAACAGGTTTAAAAGTTGAGGCTCTGTGAAATCTGCCTATGCCTCCCATAATCTGCAACAGTCTCAGGGAAGATTTAGAGATTTGGTGGTCCCATGTAAAGTGCTCAGTCAACGTAACCCCCAGGTATATAAAAGTCTTAACTCGCTCTAGGGGAGTTCCATTCAGTGCGGGATTTGGGCGGGTGTGCCTTGGGGGATTGAAAATCATGAACTTGGTTTTCTCCAAGTTGACCTCCAATCCCCGCGAGGCACAAAAGGACACAAACCCGTCCAAGACCCGCTGGATGCCCGATGATGTCCGCGACAACAACAAAGTGTCGTCCCCGAACATCAGAGCGGGCACCCTACCAGTGGCCAGGCGGGGAGCATCGTTATCCCTAACGCCATTGAGTACATCTATCAGACCATTGACATATAGGCTGAAAAGAGTGGGCGCCAGTACGCAGCCCTGGCGTACGCCCCGGGTAACGGGGAAGCGAGCTGATAATTCCCCGTTCCTCCCACACCTTACCTGTGCATAATTCCCAGTGTGAAGTCTGATTAGGGCATCTAGTAAGTAAGGAGGGAGACCAAGCTCCTCCAACACCGTCCAGAGCCTCTCCCGGGGAACCAGATCGAATGCGGCCCGCAGGTCCACAAAGACATGGTAGAGGCTGCCACCCTCTACTCTTGCAGTTTTCCAGTATAGGACCTGGAGCCGGAAGATCTGGTCCATGGTCGAGACCCCTGATCTAAATCCGGCTTGGAGGGTGGTCAAGGTTTTATTCTCCTCCATCCAGCCCAATGATCTATCGAGTAGGATTCAGCCCATCAGCTTCTGGGTGGTATCAAGTAAGCTGATTGGTCTGTACTTAGATGGGGCGAGCGGGCAACCCTTTTTAAAAATTGGAACTATCTCGGCTCCCAGCCAGGTCTCAGGCAATGCGGAACCCTGTAGGACCGCATTAAACAAGACCACCAGGTATGGAGCCCAGATTTTTGGTTGAGAACGAAAAAGGTCTCCCGGGAGCTTGTCAAGGCCGGGAGCTTTATTCGGAAGCAGTCTCTCAATTGCTGATTCAACTTCCTTGAGGGAGATAGAGTCAAGATTATTAGTGGCGATCCTCTCGTGGGCACCCAATTGCTCCATTCGGTATCCAGGGTCCAAGGCCCCCGGCAGTCTATGCTCGTGCGGGGGGTCTGGGGCCGTGGAAACCCCGGGAACTAGCAAAGTGTCCTGATTTTGACAGGGGGAAGCTCCGGGCCCCCGGACCCCCGGCAGTCGATGCTCGTGCAGGAGGTCCTGGGGTCCGAGGCACCAAAACCCTGGGCCCCAGGACCCCCGGCAGTCGATACTCATGCGGGGGGTCTGGGGCCGTGGAAGACCCGGGAACTAGCATGGTGTCCTGATTTTTACAGGAGAAAACCCCGGGCTCCCAGACCCCCGGCAGTCGATGCTCGTGCAGGAGGTCTGGGCCGTGGAAGTCCCGGGAACTAACATATTGTCCTGATTTTTACAAGAAGAAACCCCGGGCCCCAGGACCCCCGGCAGTCGATGCTCGTGCCGGAGTTCCTGGGGCATACAGGTCAGAGGGAGCAAAGCCACTCTAGACAATTTGTCCCGACCTTGGCACCCAGGTGCCCCCAACTCAGGACTTGTGTAAAGTGACTTAAAATGCGCCTACCAGACTACGGGAGCGATATTCGAGACCCCAGCGTCTCGCTCACCTCCCGCCGAGAAGGTAGCAATGGCCCAAAAGGTCTTAGAATCTTTTAAGAGGAGTGCCAGTCTCAGCTCATCCCATCTAGATTCCTCCCACTCACTCTTACCCCTGATGAGTTCCTTCTTGTACAGCAGTCTTGATGCTCAAATTGTTAGGGTATCCTTAGATTTAATTGCTGTAAGAAGATCTTTCTTTGATTTTTTACAGGCGTGGTCATGCCAGGGGTGTGTTTTAGTCCTACGCAACTTAGTCCCACTAACTGGATAGAATACATCCCCTAGACTCACAACCAACTTTTTGTGGATCTCTATGATTTGCCCATGGGAGGTAGAGCTCCCCATGTCACTTATTAGTGGGGTAGCTATCTGGTAGATTTCTGCAAGACGGCTTGGGGAATCCACACAAGAAGGCCATTTAACCCTTCTCCTGTTGTTGGATATAATATAAGATGGCACTACCAAATTAGGGCTGGAGTCAGGGTTAGTTAGTCCAAATGTACCAGGCTTAAGCGTCAGGACAAACGCGTTGTGGTCGCTGTCGTGCCTTGGAACAACCCTAAAATCTTTGAACCTGTCCCAATGTTTGGCTTCCAACATGAGGAAGTGTATACATCCATTCCAAGCTATAGTTTGTATGGAGCCAAGGACAGGGAACTTACCTCCAACAGAGTTACAGAAAGGTCTAAAAAATTAGAGTTGTGTACTTGCCATTAGATTTCAAACAGAAGTTTCAAACTATAAGGGTGCAGATAGATTTAGAAGAAGCACTTACTATTCTAGTGAACAATGTTCCTACTAAGAGGGAAGCAATATGGCAGGAGCTAGTCGAAGTTAGTAAAGTGAAGAAAGCAACATATCTGGCACAAAACAATATTTATTTTAAAAATGTAGATGCTCTTCAAGATATTACACATATGGAAGATGACACATCATCATCAAGAGGTCAGATTGAAAAGGTAGATCAATCTTGATTAGAAGAAGTCTATGAAAACTACAGTACCCACCCTATGCATGCTAAAGAGGTTATAGGTGAAGTAATTGATCTCTTTCATAATGAAAGAATTAATAGGAGCTGCCTTAAATGTCTGGAAGAAAAGTTTAGAAGTTCAATGTTTTTTCAATTTTTTTTCCTCCACAGGAATGGGTGGTATATATGATGAGTGGCCTACACAGATACCAGCAGCTGAATACAGATCAAGTAGACAATACTGAGAAGATCCTAGATTTTGCCAGTGTATTCCCTATATATTTCACCTTTTGTTTGAGAGTGACTTGTCAGGCTATCTTATGCAGTAAACCACATTCTCAAAAGAGGAGTGAAGCTGCAAAAAATCACTGCACAGGAATTCGTTTACAAAGTACAAGAACAAGATGAAAATCTGCATTCCAACTTGATTCATTTAATGTAGCATCTTGGTACCAATGAATATTGGTATCATTGTCATGGAGAGTTGAAATGCAGGTTGAGAAACATAGGAGCACATACTTGGATTCTAACACTCAGTTGTACTTCGAATGCATGGGATGACATGCTTGAATTCCTACGAGAGGCAAACTCAAACATAAAAGACGTCAGAGTGAAGACAACAGGAGCAATTTGCTCACTGGACCCTGCAAATGTTTGCAGATATTTTAACCACATGTTTATAGCAATGATGGCTTTCATTTGCAACAAAAGTAATCCTCCTCTTGGTCATGTAACTGATTTATTTTGGTACAAAGAGTTCCATATAGTCACAAGCTGTTATGGGTAAAGGATGCCTCAAAGTTTGGAATAGACACTGATGAGTCTGTCTTGTCTTTCATACAACAGTGTGTGACATGTGTCATCCCAAAGGACAGCTCTGATAGGGGCTTCAATCAATCAATCACTCAAGGGCTTTAAAGCATGCTACTAACCTGTGAGGCGCTGGGGGGACAGCTCTGTGTCAGCTGAAAAGGCAGGTTTTGAGGCTCTTCCTGAAGGTGTGCAGGGTAGGGGAACGTCTGATGTTGACGGGAGCTCGTTCCAGGCTTTGGCTGCGACATAGGAGAAGGCTATTCCACCTGCTCTGGTTCTGCGGATGCGCGGGATCTGCTAGGGCAAGGTCGGCGGAGCGGAGGTTTCTTTTGGGTTTGTGGAAAGAGATTATTTTGTTGAGGTATTTGGGTCCGATGTTGTGGAGGGATTTGTAGGCATTGATGAGTAGCTTGAAAGTTACTTTCTTATTGACAGGGAGCCAGTGGAGGTCTCGCAGATGTTGGGTCATGTGCTCATGCGGTGGGGTGCCGAGGATGAGTCTGGCTGCGGTGTTCTGGATGGTATAGAGTTTGTGTAGCAGGGATTTGTTGATTCCAGCGTAGATGGCATTTCCGTAGTCCTGTCTGCTAGTTATGAGTTTGTGCGTGACAGTCTTTCTGGCTTTGAGGTGATCCACTTGAAGGTCTTGAGGAGGAAGTTGAAACAGGTGGAGGCAACAGCGTTGATCTGGCAAGTCATGGTGAGGGGGGAGTCTAGAATGATGCAGAGGTTCCGGGTGTGGTCCGTCGGGGTGGGTGGGTATCCAAGGGTGGAGGGCCACCAGGAGTTTCCCTAGCAGTGGGGGAGGGTCCAAGGACGAGGGCTTCTGTCTTCTCTGAGTTCAGCTAGGCAGCTGTTGCTCATCCAGCCTACAAAGTTTTTCATTCCTTCCTGGAAGCTGAGTCTAGTGTCTTCGAGGTTCTCCGTGAGGCAGAGGATCAGCTGGGTGTCGTCAGTGGGCTTATGGTATTGCTGGAGGGAGGGTGGTTTCTGGAGTCTGTTAGCGGAAGTTGTCATAGAGGGCCTTGATTTTCAGGTGGAAGTTGAACCCAAGCTTGTTGCAGAGGTCCTGGGATGGTGTGATGTCCGCAACGTCTGAGGGGAGTTTGGTGAACTGCTGGATAATGTTGAAGAGTTCCTTTGAGTTACTGGCATAAGTGAGGATTTTGCTCCGGATGAAGGTCCTCTTGGTGGCTCTTATGAGTTAGTGGTATTCTGTCACGGCGTGGTGGTTTTGCTGTTTCTCAATGGTTTCTCGAGATGTCTGCAGGAGCGTCTGGCTTCTTGGTGGTCGGTGGTGAACCAGGCAGCCTTCAGAGGACGTTGTCTGTCGGTGGGGCGGATGGGAATGAGCTTGTCCAAGCAGCGGGTGCTCCAGCGGTGTAGTTCCCTTCTGTGGCTGCAGAGTTGGCATCGGTCGTGGTGGAGGGGTGGTCGTGGATGAGGGTAGAGTTGAGGTGGTCCTCTGTGACCTTGCTCCAGTTCCTTCGTGGTGGGCATGGGGCAGGCTTGTGTGCAGTGGTGGTGCTGAAAGAGAAGTGGTAGTCAGTCCAGAGGGGCTGCAAGGTGTGGCGGAATTGGATGTTTGTCTCACTTACGAAGATGGGGTCGAGGATGTGTCTGGCCTTGTGGGTATGGGTTGGGATGAGCTGCTTCCATCTGAGGTTGGTGAGGTTGTCCAGTAGTTGCCGGCGTAAGTGAGGATTTTGCTCCGGACAAGGGTCCTCTTGGAGGCTCTTATGAGTTGGTGGTATTCTGTCACAGCGTGCTTGTAGATGGACTGGTCTTCTGTGGTTTTGCTGTTTCTTGAGGCATCTGCAGGAGCGTCTGGCTTCTTGGAGGTTGGTGGTGAACCAGGCGGCCTTAGGGTGCGTTGCCTGAAGAGGTGATGGAGGGGTGAAAGCTTGTCTGTGCAGCTGGTGATCCAGCAGTGAAGTTCTTTGGCTGCAGAGTTGGCGTCAGTGGTGGCGGTGGAGGGTCATGAATGAGGATGGAGTGGAGGTGCCCCTCTGTGACCTTTCTCCAGTTCCTTTGTGGTGGCTGCGGGGTTGGCTTGTGTGCGGTGGTGGTATTGAAGGAGAAGTCTATGCAGAGGCGGTCTGTCCAGAGGGGCTGCGAGGTGTGGCTGTAGTGGATGTTGGACTCTCCTGTGAAGATGGGTTCGAGGATGTGTCTGGCCTTGTGGGTGTGGGTTCTGATGTGCTGCTCCAGTCCGAGGTTGGCGTGGTTCTCCAGGAGGTTGGTAGAGTTGGGGTCGATGCGGTTGTTGAGGTGGAAGTTCTGGGGATGGTGTGGATCTGGAAGTGGAGGTGTTCGGTGTTGGGGAGGGAGTCACTCGTGCTGGAGGTAGAAAGCCAGAGGGAGCTCTTGTGTGCGATGGCAAGCCCTCTCCTGGGCAGTGGGGGTGGTCCTTCCTCTGGATCTTGTAGCCGTCAGGAATGGCGGTAGTGATGACAGGGGCCAAGCATGTTTGTCCAGGTTTCTGTCAAGAAGATGACATCTGGCAAGAGGGTGTCGAGGAGGTTCCAGATCTCTACGGCGTGTCTGTGCAGGGTGCGCACATTGAGGAAGATGCATTTCAGGGCTTCTTTGGTGCGGGTGTCTGGCAGAGGGGTGGAGGTTGGGGTGCTGTGGATGGTGAAGGAATATTGGCAGTGTCGGCAGGAGAACTGGCCATGGTTGGTGTTCGGCGTTGACAGCTGGCAGTTGTTTCTTTCAGGGTTGAGTGCGAGGAGGGCTGCTGGGTTGTAGTGGTGGAAGGTCGGAGGTCCAGGGTCCCTGGCGCTGGTCATGGTCTGGTCACAGACAGGCACCAACAAGCTTGGCTTTGGCGTGCCTTCGGCATGGCCGCACAACGGCTGCCATCACAGCGGCCACCATCAAGTAGAGAGGGGGGAGTGAATCATAGCTGGGAGGCAGGAGTGGGAATTTGGCCGGGGGAGGGGTACAGGGACAGCAGTGGTGGGAAGGGAAGAGGTCAGGAAACAGGAAAAAAATGGAAAACAGATAAATGAAGACAGAAATACAGGGATAAAAGACAGAGGTTTCTTTTAAAAAAGGCAGAGTTACAATACAAAAACACAAAGACAACAAACAAAAAACAGGTACAATACAGCACAGGCAACAGTGAAACCAGCAGAAGAGCAAAGCTCTCCCACAGGACCAACAGGGATGAGGCGAAGGCAGGAGCCTGCAGGTGGAGGAGGGCCTCGAACCCCTACCTGTACAGATCACAGCAAGGGCAGCAGCACCTACCAGCGGAACTGCAGGGGAGAAAGCAGGTCCCTGACTAGGAGTTCAGAGGGCTTGAGACAGTAAGTTCTGAGGTTTCAAACTCATAGATGTGGGAAGTACTGTTGCCTAAAGTACAGACGCAAAGGAAACTTTTACACAAAATATAATTTGGTATTACAATGACCTGTTCTCTTAGAAGGAAGAGTCAATGGCATTTTCTCTGCAGTCAGACATACCCTGACACAGAAATCACCCAAAAATATGTACAACCTGAAAAGAACAGACGCTTCCAAATATATCAATGACTACAACCTTCTGAGTCTGAAGATATGAAATGCAAATATGGATCTACAATTTCTGGCAGATAACTCCATCACTGTTGCTCACTACTTGTCTTCATATATAACAAAATCCAAGAAAACAGAGATGAAGGAGATGTGGGAGGAGATTTCCGCAGAAAAGAGGCTTACCAAAATAATTGTCCAGCTTCAGCTTAAAACTGCTTTCCCACAGACAAAGAGGTTCTTATGACTTCTTGGACAGGTTGAGTTCAGCAAGGTTGTTCTCCAAGTCAAGAGGAATTTTGTGGGTAAGCCTACGCCTTGCAAACAGTTCAAATAGAGTACTTAAGTCTTTCCCAGAATTACAGTATCCCATAGGATTTGATCCAGAAAGTAGAGATATTCAGAAAAGTAACATGCTTGATACACACTCCCTAAGAAGGAGTCCTCATCTTCAGAACATGTGTCTCTATGAAGTACTTCAGCACAAAAAATATAGATGCAACGTAACTGAAAACATAGAAGAAAGAATATAGGGATTAGTTGGATGTGATGGTTACTTGGTCAGATACAACAAAAGAAATGTATATAACCACTGAAAGCTTAGCTGCCAAACCTCAGGGAGATTTTCTATTTGTCACTTTTGCAGTTGTTCATGCCATGGTGTGCAGAATTAGAATTATTTGGACACTATTATTTTATGAGAACTCTTTAAACGCTATGAAAGACAGCATTGCGTGCTCAGTCTTTCCATCCTACCTGCAACTGTTGATAGATTAGATTGAACAGGAAGAAACCATCGCTGCTCAGATAGCCAAGGAAAGTTCATAAGCAGACAAAGTTCTGCACCAGTGAGTCAAGATCCTTCTGCAGAACCCAAAACAGCTAAAGCTCTGAATGAGGTGGAGAATGATATGCAGCAAGCAAGAGAGGGTACTGTGGATTTCAAGCACTTCGTAGAAGAACTGAACAATGAACAAAAATAAATTTACATCAAAGCTAAAGATAAAATTGTTCATGAATTTCTCCATGAGACGAAACAGTGTGATTGTTCTTCATACAAACCAATATTACTTTTAATCTGTGGTCAGGCTGGCACCTGAAAAAGCTTCCTAATTGATATGCTCACTGGTTATCTACAGAAGACTACAGAATCAAATTTGTGATGTATAGTAACAGCACCAAAAGGATTAGCTACACATAATAATAAAGGGATTACTGTACATCACCTACCAATGCTACCTGTTGAACGTGACAATAAACTGGAAAACCAGAAACTATCTGGTGCAGCTTGGCATGAGGTGTCATGAGTGTTGAAGAAACTGAAGCCTTCAATCATTGATGAGGTCAGCATGGCATCCAACTTAATGCTAGCCTTAAGAATTCAGCAGATTTCAAGAACAAGCTATGATGTGCTCTTTGGTGGAACACATATGATTGTGTTTGTTGACCTACTGCAAATCATTCCTAGTAAAGGACAACCTGTTTTCAAAACACTTGTGCATAATGAAATAAGAAATTCGCTGGGGAGTGATGGCAATGCGAACATTTGGTTAAACTTTGAATGCTTGGAACAAGTGCAAATATGTGAAAAGCAATTGATGTAAATTATGAAGTTATACTGAAAGACATTAGAATAGGAGTTCTAATAATAGAGGGTAAACATGCTTTGGAAAGTCCTCTTATCAAGAAACAATTTTCATCTAATATAACAGCTGCTGAACTAATGCACAATGTCATTGAAGAACAAAAGTCTATAGTTTGTTTAATGCCAACACATTAAGGGGTCGATTCCGATCCTGGAAAAAAAAGTCCGTACGATTCGTATCCGGAGCCCTCTCCGTACAAATCGTAAACATGCCGTATGACCCGACGAGTACGATCCGGACCGGGGTATGAGGACAAGATTCGTATGGTCCACGTCAGGTAAGGGCGATTCGTACGGAAAAGCACACAATCACATACACACCGTACGGTCCGTATACCCCATGATTGCAGGGGTACGGTGCGTACCCCTGCGGTCATGGGGTGTACACACCGTACCCCGCGATCACAGGGTGTACGCACCGTACAACATGGAGTACGGTGTGTACACCCCATGATCGCAGGGTATGGTGCGTACACCCCATGATCGCGGGGTACGGTGGGTACACCCCATCATCGCATGGGTACGCAACGTACCCCTGCGATCATGGGGTGTACGCACCGTACCCGGGGGGGGGCGTTCCGTACCTGTTTCGAGGGGAACCCTGCTTCTCCGGATGTTTTCGGCTCCCGTAGAAAAAGTGTTGTACGGTGCGTACCCGACACGAATCGTACTTGCTGGGTCGGAAAAACCAGCCGCGAACCGTATGGATGTCGCGTACAGCGGGTTCCGAGGGAAATTCGTACGGGGGTTTGATTCGTATGGTCTCTGTACGATTCGTACGGAGTCCAGCTCCTGGTACGAATCATACTTCGTCGTACGTCTGGGGGGACGTTGCAGGGTACGATGCGTACGGGAAAAATGCTCCGTACGGCTATTCGGAGCGTTTTTTCCCGATTCGGAATCAACCCCTAAGAGTGATCCAATTTTAATGAACAATTACTACCACTGGAGAAAGAACTAAGAAGATATTTTAGAAATTTCAGCTATTGATAAAATGGAACATCAGGAAATCACAAAATTACTCACAGATAAACTGCAAGAAAAAATGTGATGCTTTGGACAACTCTATCTTGAAACCTGCAGGATTCGGAAAGATTTTGAGTGTCAGCAAAACCTTTTGAGTAATTTGAAATGTAGAGGAATGTTTAATAAATGGTGCAATGGATAAAGTAATTGATTTGATTAATTTCCGAAATAGAGATGATGTTGGATACTTGGCATACAATTTGGTCAGATTGATGGCATGAATCAGATTGCTGGCATTGAACAGATTGGCCGCTGTGTTGTATGTTTTTGCTAGTAAAAGACTTATATGTGCAGCTCCAGCAATTACCAGTCTCTCTAGCATATGCTGTAACTGCCTGTAAATCACAAGGTTTAATTGTAGACTCAGGTTTTGTAAATATTGAAAGTACTGTATTTAAAGAAGGAATGTTATATGTAGCATTGTCATGAGTTAGAATATTGCCTGGTTTATTTTTGATTGATTTTGATCAAAAGAAAGTTAGTGCAGATGCAAGTTGTGAAAGAGAGTACAATCGGTTAAGAAGTGCATGCACTCCTCATTTAGGCCAGTACCCTGTTTTTGAGAAACTGATAATCTGTCCAAAACAGAAGTTTACAAAAGAGTGTACAGATGCTGGAGAAAAGAAAGAACACAAGGGCAAAGTAAGAGCTGTTAATAAGAGAAAACTGGAAAATTACGGAGATATATCTTAGGTTACCAGTTGGAAAACAGTTCCGGTATCAACTGTAATTCAAATGTTGTTCTTAATATACTGTTTCATTTACCACAGTTAATCAACCAAACTGAACAAAAAGCTGATAAAATATTGTGTTCTACACTCTATCACTTGCTGCAATGTTTACTGACTGACAACTGTGACACATTCCGCTTTAGGTATTCAAGATCTTTTAGATATATGTGGTAGAACAGTGATGTATACTCTCAACAGCCAATAAGATACACAAGAATGTATTATGGGTATGGTTGGAGTTTTAGAAAGAGAACATTTAAATATTGATGATTTATTTGGGCTGTGTTACACATGGACCCATGTGTATGTCTGTGAAAATTGTAATTACTCATCTACCACTAAAATAGATTCAGAGCGTTTTCTGTATTTAACATTACCAGATTCTAAAAGTGTGCCTTTTGACAAACTGTTGAGGAATGCTAAGTGTTGATCAGATGTTATCTCTTCATTAATCCTAACAAGGACTGGAAAATACCTCATAATAATGCTACAACAATGCAGAGGAGATGGTTCCAAACTGGAAACTCAAATTACACACTTCAAAGCAGTGCAAATATCAGTATTGGAAAGAAATGTTACTATTTCAGCTATCCTCTTTCATGAAGGAATAAGTGCAGACTCTGTACACTATGCTGGCTATTTAAAGAGTGAAACGGGATGGACAGAATGTAATGACATCACCTAAGATTCAAAATTCTTATTTTTTCTTTCTTAAACCAAAGTTCTACATAGAAATTGTGGATAAAAAAGTGGAGTAACGTGTTTATTCTACCTGGTTCATCAGTCTTTAAGACATAATTCAGCCTATTGGGAGTAATGTCTTCATAGTCTTCTTCATAATTCAACAGTAGTTTATCTTTCACAAATGTGTTACTACCACCTCTAAATACGGCACTGTGTAATACAAGTCAGAAACTGATTCATTGTTTCCTCAACCAAACTTCTACTTACTATTTGTGGAATTAAAACAATATTATGGAACGTTATCTACTTGGAGCACCATCAATTAAATATCGTTTGACCTACCAGGGGTGATATTTTCCGAAGGATCTGTAAAATTGACTGGTACTTTCGATTCATTTGTAATATTGTACCAAATATAATAATTTAGGAAGTAGATTTAACCTAGGTTTGTTTATACTAGTAAAGTAAGTCTACAAAAAGAAATTAATTAAAGAACTGTAGTGAATGCAGTGCATAGCTTCATTAAATTATAGTGTTGTACTGTGCATGTAGGATTTTTCTTGCAATCTATTGTTTGTTTTTTTCCTACTATTTGAAGATGATGCTTCATACAGACCACTGTTCATGGTGAAGAAATATGAAAGTTGAGAACAGCAAAAAAGGGAAAATTATATTTTCATTATGTTTTAATACAATGTTAAAGTATATGTAATGTAAGTTAGTAATATTCTGTAATTATGAAGATCAAATACTAACATATGTTTATGTTCTTTCTCTTTTTCCATTCCATGTGCTGTTGAACATCATTAGATGTCTCAAAACATTTTTCCAACTCAGACATGTTGCTTCTACATAACCATGGGAAGTGTTTTAAATGTAAAGTGTTCTTGCATTAATTTCCTATTTCTTTGCTTTGCCTATTTTATAATAAAAATGTACTCTCACAGTTACTCAGTCACCCATACAGTCATTTACAAAGCTACTTTCTCACTCATACAACTACTTTCCCACCCACTTATTTAGTCATATAGCCACTTCCACACCCATTCAGTCACCCATACAACTAGTAACACTATCACTCACTTACCCATATAGTTACTAACACACCCTAACATCTACTCATACAGCCACTCCCACTAGCAGTCACTGACCCATAAATGCAGTCACAATAGTGGTCATTCCCCCATACAGCTACTGGCTAGCCCATACAGCCACTGCATCTAGCACACACTCACCCATACAGTCACTTATATATACACTCACTCACTTATACAGCCACTTACACACCCATTAACTGAGTCATACAGCCACTGGTACTAACAGTCAATCACCCATACAGCTATTCTCGCGCACACACACACTTATTCATCCATTCAGCCACTACAACACCCACCCACACCCACTCACTCACCCAGACAATCACTCATACATCCACTCACTCACCCATAGTCCAACTCATCCACTCTCAGTCATACAGAGAAGCACTAACACACAGACACACCCATACAGTAACACATGCAGTCACTCACCCATGCACCCACTAACACACCCATTCCCTCACCCATATACCCACTGAAACAATCATTCAGTCACCCAAACAGCTAATGACATAAATACTTACTCTCCCATACAGTTGTTCACATGCACTCACTCATACAGCCACTCACATACCCTCTCACAAACCCATAGAGACGCCCATGCACCCACTCTCTTTCCCATACAGGCACTGACACACCAATTCACTCACTCACACAGTTATTTACACAGCCACTGTAGGAGACGGGCTCTCTATATAGTGTACCAAAGCAAACTATACTGTGCAGAGAGTCAAGTAAATCCCTTACTGGTACACAGAGGTAAAAGTAGATAATACTAATGCTGTATTTGTGGTAGTATGGGCAGGCAGTTAGGCTTATCAGAGGTTAGTGCTAAGCATGTGTTGTGCTCACAGATCCAATAAATGAGACACACACTCAAAAATACACCTGAGACCAATCTATATGAATAATTTCGATGTTTATGTATTTTTTAAGACCAAGAACTTCAATCTACAGTATACACTTTAGAAGTTACGATTTTTGAGAGTTTGATAAATATGTAATAATAATTACGCAAAATCGAGGTCAATGGAGAACAGCAGAAAAATACATATGAAATCAGGCATTGCTTTGACGAACTTCACCTTCTCATTTCTGGGTATTAGCAGGACCAGGTCCAAAGCACCAGCAGCATAGGATCACGAGCATCCAGGATTTGGCCAGGAGCAGGGTGCTGAAGGTGTTAGTAGCTGGTGTGTTACGACGAAGAGGGCCACCTGGAAAGACACTTTACAGGAGGATTTAGAAGTAAGTCCGCTGGGTTCCACCGGAGGGAGGAGGTCAAAGGGCTGCAAGACCATGAGAGCACAGCTGATTCATCATTACTGGGGATGGTGGGGCCAGATGCAGAGCAGATGGGTCAGCTGGATGTCATGTGTCGAGGAGTCCTAATGGTCAGGAGCAGGCAGTTTGGAGAGGTGATTGCAGGACAGCTAGGCCACTCAGGATCTGGGTCTCATGGTTCTTGATGTGCATCAATAGGAGATTGCTTCTGGAATTGGTGGAGTCTGGAATAGACTCTTTGTCTTGTTGGTTGCTGTAGGGGGTCCAGTACCCTGGGTATTGTTACAGTGCATATCTGGTAGGTCCTGATTTCTCCAAACTTAGAGGTCCATTAGGATGGCGGATGGACAAAGTTCGTCCGCCATCCTGCCTGAGGACAGGACCGTCCGCCACAGATGCGGAGGTCCCGTCCGTGGAATTAGGATGCACCCGCCACAGTGACGGGTGCATCCGGCATTTTTAACATTGCGGCGGGCGGTGCTCAAAGCACCGCCCGTCACAGTGTTAAAAATGCATGTTGTGCGTTTCAAAGTGTGGTGCCTGCCATTTGTATTTTGTATTTTGAAACGGGGTACCATAGGTACCCCCCATGTGCACACCCCACCCCCCTTCACCTTGGGGGCCCGCAACGTGCCCCCAAAGCAAGGGGCGTAGGCCTTTTCGTGGCGGCATAGCCGCCACGGAAATGCATAGCCCCCAGCACATCCTAATATGGCTGGCGGTGTCTAATACACAACGCCAGCATATTAGAGCTTTTCCACCGCGGTCGCAAGGCGACCGCGGCGGAAAAGCGGCAGATGGTCTTCCCGTCCGCCACGGTCCCCCCGCCATTGTAATATGGCGGGGGGAAATAGGTGGCGGACGGGCAAGGATGGCGGACGGATCGCCACCGCCTTCATGGCGGTGGCGATCCGTCCGCCATCCTAATTGACCCCTTGGTGAGGAGACATATCTGACCCACTCGAGCTGTTGTACCTCTTTTGGTGTGGGTGCTGTGTCAAAGTCATCGGGGAGCAGCACATCAACAAATTTTGCTCAGGGGGATCAGGGGAGTGATACCTTCACTCTAAGGGCATTTCTTGGTGATTTCTTAAAGGGTGGAGGAACTGTGGAGTTCTTGTAGTCTTCACAGGTTCAGGACAACACAGCACACCATGATTTTTGAGTCCTAGAGGCAGCATGCAAGGTTTGGTGCCAATTTCTTCTGCAGCAACACTTCAGTTTTCGGACAGTGGGTCTTCTTTTCTCCTTTTCTTCTTCTTGTCTATTGATTCTAGGTTCAAGGTCTCAGGATGCCACCTAAATACTAAATTTGGGAATTTAAAGGGAGTGACAGGTAGTAGCTAATGGACTACCGACCTTTAGGGTGCCTACACCCTCGAAATGACCACTTTTTGTGGGAAGGGGCACTATCGTATCCCTGATGAGCTGTTTCCCCTCCATCTCAAGATGTTGGATTTTCCAGAGAGGGATTCACATCGCCTGGCACACCCTAGGGGTGGTTCTGGCTAAATGTGTACACTCTTCATCTAACTAATTTTCATACCTGTCCTCCCACCAAACGTGGAGCAAAACAGGGGGGTTGGCATCCCTCCCTATCTGGAGAAGGCTGACCAGTACTTCAAAGGCGACATCACCTTTGAAGCTTCTCGTTTTGGCAGGCCGTTCCTGGGTACGAAGGTTTTGATCTATAACACTTTGCAGAGAAAGCCATATCACCAAAGAAATGTACCATTACATCTTATAGTCTCAGACATGTAAACTGTCTGTAAAAAAGCCCGCAATATTCAGCACCCACAATTGAGCTGTGATTTACAAGTTTTTTTTAATTTGTTCTGACCATGCATCACTTGAAAATAAAAGCTGCAATTAATGCAAATTGGGGTGATTACACACCATACACCATGTGTTTTTAAAATGTATTCAAGAATCTGAGTTTAGGAAGAGGGCATTATTTGACACGAACAGACCAAAAAAGTAATTGTGAAAGACCGTTGTAATGTCAATATGGTCTCTACATGGTCAGTGTTTTGGCCTATTCCTATACCATATGCGTTGGAAAGATGGATGGTGAAATGTTTGCCATTTCCCAAAGAGAAAACATTGTGTTTTATTTACCAATATCATGACATTTGTTGGGCATTCTGACTAATGATACATGCTTGGATACAAAACATATAATTGTAGCTTCCTCTTGGTGTCTACTCTTTTGAAACATATGTTGCTGGTAGGGTTCCCTTGGTACATTCTCAGATGATGCAACATTTTGAGCTTCCTATCTAAAACATACCCTGGCGTCTAGTTATGGAACATTAACCCATCAAACCCATAAAAAATCCAGCACTTTGTTTAACTATTGTGGGAACTGAGTTAGATTAGTAAAACAAACCCCTTTTATTTCTGTACTTTCGCTAATTTTTGTTGAATTGGGAGTTACAGTAGAAACTCTTAAGTCCTTGATACTTGCATTTCCCCCAATATTTGTAGACCTACAGTTGGAATATTAAATCCTTTCACACTCATTTTTTGCACTTTCGTGATTCTTTAGTTGGATTGAAGTTGGGCTACCAAATTTCACCACTTTGAACTATGCACTTTACTCAATGTTTATTAGACTGAGGTTACAATGGCAAAACTGACCTCCTTTAATTTTTACCCTTTCTCCAGTTATAATTGAGCTAGAGTTAAGATAGCAAGTCAGTTAAAGTTAAAATAAATGTTTACCTGGAGTATGGAGTAATAGTTATTTACATCCCCAACTGGCTCATTTTTCACAATGTTTGTCGAACTGGATTCAGAATAGTACTTAATATCAATGTCCTTTCTGTAAGTTTTTGTCATGGAGTTAGGAAAGTAAATCTCCTCCAATTAAGTTATGTATCGTTTTGATG
This sequence comes from Lissotriton helveticus, assembly GCF_964261635.1. Classification (NCBI taxonomy): domain Eukaryota; kingdom Metazoa; phylum Chordata; class Amphibia; order Caudata; family Salamandridae; genus Lissotriton; species Lissotriton helveticus. Next base: position 2,115,331,929 of record NC_136057.1, read on the forward strand.
TTTGTGGTAGTGTGAAATATATTTACGCATTTTATTCTTTGTTTTGGTGATTATTTTTACTGTAGTTTGAATTTTAGAATACTTTTCCTAGATGTCTTGTATCATTTTTGAAAGAATTGAAAAAGAATTCAGAGTTAAAAAAACAATTAACTATTGGTATTTTTTTTTCTATCCTCATATGTCCTCCGTAGAAGAAGCAACCTCTCAATCTGTGCCACCCCTGTTGCTCTTATCTGAGGGAAATGCAACTCAGCTGATGGCATTCTTGCGGAACTCAGCCGCACCACACATTCTGAGGTGGCCAAGAGGTGTAATCATCGTATAGTATAAAATAATTTAAACAGCTTCTAAATGATCTAACAAATTCCAAAATAACCCAATATCTGATCTATCTCTTTAGAGATTAATCTTTTGCTCTAAGTCTCTAAAGTATCTAACTGCATTCCACCAGGCTCTCCATGTTGGTGATGATGATGATAATGATGATAAAGTTATTTATTGAGCGTGCGTTCACCAGCAGTTTCTTGGCACGGACATATGCAGCAAAAAATTGTTAATTAAAAGCCAGGGAGAAGAGCCACATCTTGAGGGATGTCCTGAACTGCGGATAGGAAAGGATTTGGCGTAGTTCGGGGGAAGGGTGTTCCAGAACTGAGGTGCCAAGAACGCAAAACGCAGTTCACCATGTGTTTTCTGTTTTAATGAGCGCAGGGTCAGGAGGTTGGAGCTAGCAGAGCGTAGGGCACGAGGGGAGACATACCGCTGAATTCTATTGGCAACAAAAGAGGGTCCGTTGGATGACAGGGCTCTATGGATCAGGCAACCCAATTTGAAGAGACAGCGCTGGGCAACTGGGAGCCAATGAAGGCTCTTAAGCAAGGGTTTCACATGGTATGATTTAGGTTGTCCATGCACAAGTCTGGCTGCTTAATTCTGCACCAGTTGAAGCCGATGTAATTGATATGCAGGGATTCCGGCGTAGAGTGAATTACCGTAATCGATACGCAACATGACAGAGGCCAGGGTAACCTGAATGAGGGCCTCAAAAGAAAGAAATCTGCAAATATTTTCGAATCCTGCGTAGATGGAAGAAACAGACAGAGACTACCAAATTAATCTGGGTCTTCAAAGTGAGGTCGCTGCTGATTGTCACACCAAGACTTTTGACCGAGCTAACTGCAGAGGGTTGGAGACCCATGGAAGGGGGCCAGAAGTTAGAGTTCCAGGGGTTGGCCAAGGTCCTAGTGAGAACAAGCTCTGTCTTGTCCGGATTGAGATTTAACTGGTATAGGTTCATCCAGTTTATAAAGAAGGTCCTAGTGGACTGAAAGGTCTCCATTGCGGAAGGTGACAAATCAATAGTAAAAACAAGCTGGGGGTCATCAGCATAGTTAAAAAATGGCTACTTCTCTCTGCCGTAGATCTAAATCAATGGCAAAATGTAGAGATTAAAAAGAAGCGGGGAGATGGAAGAGCCCTGGGGAACCCCACAAGTGAGTCTCTTTTCCTCTGAGGAGAAATTGTAGAGGCGGACAGCTTGATAGCGAGCGGTTGTTAAGGAAGGAAGTGATCCATTTTAATAGAAGGCCCCAGATGCCGGCGATCTGGACTCGCTCAACCAATAAGTTGTGGTCGACGGTGTTGAAAGCCGCTGCCAGATCCAGGAGTAGGGAGCCTGAGAGATGTTCTGGTCCGCCCCCTTCCTGAGTTCATAGTGGACCGCCCAGACAATGGACTCGGTACAGTGTTCAGATCTAAAGCCCGCTTGATGTGGGTCAAGGTAATGTGAGTGTTCCACAAATGCGCTCAAGCAGTTTGCTACATGGGCCTCCAGAATTTTGCCCAAAAAGGGTCGCAACAAGATTGGCCGGAAGTTGCTGAGTACAAGGGGGTCTGCATCTACATTTTTTAAAAAGGTGTGTAACTTCCGCGGTCTTGAAGAGATTGGGGACAATGCCCGGGGCACGGGAGTTGTTGAGAAGTGATAAGGGGGTTCAGGAAGTTGGAGAAAGACTTCCCGGGCGATGTGAGGGTGGCAACTATCTGTCGGGGAGCCTGAACGGACCTTTTTGATAAGGTAGAAAAAGGCCTCCTGAGTGATCAACGGAAAGAGGTCAAGAAAAAAAGGATTACAGTGCACGTGGGCAGGGTCTGGTGTGGAGGAGATCTTGGGGATGCTAGCTTTGATACAGGTAATTTTGGCGTCAATAAAGTATGCATTGCAAGAGTCACAGAGGGATTGTGAAGGGATGGGTTTGGTAGTGATGCGATCAGGTTTGACAAGTGCATCCACGATGGAGAAAATGTCTTTAGCTTTATTAGTGGATTCAAGGACTTTCAGTGAAAAGTAGTCTGACTTGGCTTTGAGATTGGCACTTTTGTAGTCTTTAAGGGCCGACGTAAAGATGGATTTTTTCATAGGGCAGTAGTCCTGTCTCCACTCACACTCAGTTTGGTGCAGGGCGAGTTTCATTTCCTTGAGGTTGTTAGTAAACCAAACGCTGAGCATCATGTGGCCTCTTACATTTGATCTTTCTAAGGGGAGCCAGTTTGTCTCTTGCCAAGGCCAGCCAGGCATTGATGTTTTCTGCCTGGACGTGAGGAGAAACCGGATGGCCATTGGGCAGGGAGGTAGGAGGCAAAGAGGTGGCTAAAAAGGAGCAGAGCACGGTGGTGTCTACCCGGCTCCAGTTTCTGGCTGTAACGAAATCTAGGGGGGGGGGGCTTTAGTGGTAAGGGTATTTGGGATAGAAAATGAGATCAAATGGTGATCCTACCATGTGCAGGGAGTGACCTGTATGTCAGTGATCTCCAAATTGGATGTCCAGACCTGGTCCAGAATATGCCCTTTAATATGAGTGGCTACCTTGATATGCTGGGTAAAGTTCATCCCGTTCAACAGATTGGTGAAGTCTGTCAAGCAGGGACTTTCATGTGCATCATGCGGCCAGTAGTTAAAATCGCCAATAATCAATACCCTAGCATGATTTATGGCTAGTTCTGCGATAGAGTTTCTAAACGTTTCCAGGAAATTAGGCATGTGGCTGGGAGGTCTGTAGACTAAGGCACAGGCACAGGAGGAATAAAATTATTCGAACTTAAAAAGAAGGCAGACAACAGAGGGAATTTTTAAAGTGGATAGGGAAATAAATTTGTGTGACTGTGATATTATGGCCGCGAACCCTCCCCCTGCCTCGGTCTCAGGTCTATTGGCCTGAAGGGCATAGTAGTTATCGGGGATGGCTGCCAGGATGTCTGGAGTAGATTTGGCTGTGAGACAGGTTTCTGATAAAAGTAGGATATCAGGCTTGATAGTATATAAGGAGGTAAAAGATCTCTAATTGGTGCTTGACCATCAAACGAGTGTTAAGATACCAGATGGACAGGCTGTCTTGGGTTGAACTGGTCAGGGGCGTGGGAGATAAGGGGGGAGTATCCCTTAAACTCAGAGTGGTAGGTGATCAGAGAGATACAGCTTGGCGCCATAGCTTACAGATTTCCCTTCTTGCCAAAAGGACCAAGTAAAATACAAATTTACTCTGTAACCCTGCAAGCCCCAACACTTCATCTGGCTTCAAAACAATACCAATAAGAATTAGAGAGGGGCTTACCTTGACTTCCGAACCCAGGACGCCAGACATGGTCTTACCAACGCTACCCCAGAATTCTTGAATCACGCGGCAAGCTGAAAATATATGTACGTCATCCGCTTTCGGGGCTCCCCATCTTAGACCTTTTGCTTCTCCATTACCCTTATTTTGGAAAGATTCAGGGGTGACCAGTATATCCTGTGTAGTGTGAAAAAGTGATTCTTCCTGAGTGCAGCAGATTTAGTCAACGGGTATAAAATATCTAAGGATACTTGCCATAAAATTTTTAGATCTTCACTCGGCAAGCACTTCTCCCAAACCAGATATGGATGCTCCATCTTTCTGTCCACTGCAGCAAGAAGGTACTGATACCACTGTCCTACTTCCTTTTTTGTTTACAGTTGGATCTTCCATGGAGTTATTTTCAGGGACAGACCAACGTTGACTCTTACACCATGAAGAAAATTGGTAAAACTTAAATATGGGGAGAGTTCCACTAGCGAGGTTCCTCCAGAAATCCCA